>NW_027556402.1:242547255-243147255 GCF_003287225.1 Phascolarctos cinereus | reverse complement strand
CGGGTACTGAAAAGTTGAATCTGAGGATTCTAAATGATATGAAGATTAAATAATCATAGTAATCCTTTTCATTGGCACAGCCCAGGTTTTCGGGTAATCTCATTAGCACCCTGTGTAGTGGGAAGCAGTAACATGACAGCTTATTTCTGTAGCATCAAAAAGGATTATGAAACACTTTCCTTACAACTACCCCAGTGGAGGAAGTTGGGCAAATATCACTGGGCAGTTAATGGAAGCACATTGCATTCTACAAGTTCTGGAAGTATGAATTATTATTCCTTCCTGCTTGAAATATTTTCTGTTTTCTGGAAACAACACTTTGGTGGATTACTGTTGAATTAAATTGACCAGCAAACTGACCCAAATTGCCTTTTTCTTTTGGAAGGGCACAAAAAATGTTGCAGGTGAATCCCAACACTCAACAGGAGCCCATATTCCAGTCACTGACCCAGTCTAGCAACAAGATTCAGATAAAGGGCATCATTGCAACAGAGGGTTTGGAGAGATTCACACTCACTTGACAGAATGATCAATGGTTGGCCAGGGTAGGGGCTGCTGCGTGATCAGAGTAGGGCATTCAGGCAGCATGGCATAGTGGGAAGAGTCTTGGCTTTGCCGTCAGAAACTTGCAGTCAAAATCTAGCTTTGTGACTTACTAACCTGGATCTCCTCAGACAAGATACTTAACCTTTTTGGAGACTCATTTTCCTCAACTGCAAAATGAAGGGATTGGATCAGATGTTCTTCAAGAGGGCCTTCAGTTCTAGGCCCTATGAGTGAGTGTTCAAAACCGTTTATAAATCAGGTGGAGGAAAATCTCAAAAAAACAAAAACAAACCTTCTTATCTTATGAAAAATACAGTTTGCAAAAAAGTACAGCCTCCGGAATACACTCCTGTTTTGAAAATGTGGGAAGTTTTGCTCTGTGAGTTCTCTATATGTCTGGTTGAGTGAATGTGTATATGCTTGTACAGTTATCTCTTCCTGAGACTTTCCCCATTACAATTTTAATATATTGCAGGTTGGCATAGGAAATGAAATGTGGATTTTTCTGGAGTTTTGTGGAAGCTGATGGCTCTCAAAAGCCAGCAGAAAACACAGAAAAAGTTTAGAAACTCAGAAATGCATAAAACATACACATAAAACATTTATCTTTTAATACCATAATTATTGCTTAAAATATTTAATTTTTATATCACTATTTCCAAATAAATCCTTCTAGTAAAAAATTCCTTGTAACAAAGATGATAGATTTTTTTTTTTAGGCAATCAGGGTTAAGTGACCTGCCCAGGGTCACACAGCTAGTGAGTATCATGTGTCTGAGGTCAGATTTGAACTCAGGTCCTCCTGACTCCAGAGCCAGTGCTCTATCCACTGCCCCTCTTGTAACAAAGATGAAAGGTGACAGGTTCTCTTCCTGGTAGCGTGCACAGATATTCTCCAATTGCCCTGGGGAAACCAAGTAGAAACTTGGGCTAATATCCTCTGATGGATGATGGATCACTTGGTTGATTTCCCCCTCATCTCCCGCAGCTGGTGTCTGGGCAGGAAAAGCTGATGATGCCAGGTACCATACCTGGACGAATAAGAGGTAACTTCAGGCTGATGGGGCTTTGGGGGCAGGCAAGAAGACAATGTGTGACTCCATTCGAGGGGAGGAGGAAGGAATGGTCCTTCCCTACCGCTGCATGATGGTAGGGCTGGGGTATTCTAAGCCCTTGCTCCCCACATGGAGAATGCCTTCAACCAGCCAGCCTAGTCCTGGAGGACCTTGATGCCCGACCTCTCCTTTTGTGTTTCCTTTCTTCTAGCATTGACCTTGTGAGCAGTGAAAGGTGCCAGTGAGAAGGGTAGCTTCTCCTGGAGGCATGTGGTTGTACCAGCATTGAAAAGGGAGGCTCCCAGAAAGATGATCCCACTTCAGACTGTGTTCAGTGGAGGTGAAATGTGAATAGGGCTAATGAGCAGCCCTGCAAAAACTGTGTCCCAAAGAAGTCTGCATGTTACCTTTCCATCTGATTGTATTAGTGATGGTCAGCTACTAAATTCTGTTCTAATCAGTTAATGATTATTAGCATTTTTTCTGTGTGGCAATAAACTAGTCATTCCATACCTGATTCATATTTGTACGTTTTGTGTTTGGGAGAACACTTAGACCCCGAGGCCATTGCCACTTCTAAAATTAGTAACTCTGTAAGTCATGACTCTCCCTGGAGTTTCCTCAGGTGAGGATAAGGGCCAGTGAATTTGAGGGCTGGGGAACCTACATTATTTATTGAGAAGTCTGGCAATCCCAGAACGATGAACTCAGGGCAAATAGCATTGACAGGTAAAGGCCAAGAACTGGCACAGGCTGTCAGACCCTGGAGCCTCAGGAAGCAGAACCTAGTTAACTTCTGTGTTAGGGGAGAGAGAGAGAAGCAGCAGCAGCAGAAGAAGAAGAAGAAAAAAGAGGAGGAGGAGAAGGAAGAGGAGGGGGAGGAGGAGGAGAAAAAGGAGAGGAAAGAGAAGAGAGAGGGGTGGGGAGGGAGGGGGAGAGAGAGAAAGAAAGAGAGATAGGGAGGGACAGAAAATAGGGAGGAAGGAACAGAGGGAGAGGGAGAGAGAAAAGAAAGAGATGGAGGGAGGGAGGGAGAGAAAGAAAGAAGGAGAGATGGAGGGAGAGCAAGTGAGAAAAAGAAAGGGAGGGAGGGGGAGAGAAGCGGGGAAGAGAGAGGGAGAAAGAGAGAGAGAGAGAGAGAGGGAGAGGGAGAGAGAGAGGGAGAGACAGAGAGAGAGGGAGGGACAGAAAATAGGGAGGAAGGAACAGAGGGAGAGAGAGAGAGAGAGAGAGAGAGAGAGAGAGAGAGAGAGAGAGAGAGAGAGAGAGAGAGAGAGAGAGGGAGGGAGAGAGAGAGAGAGAGAGAGAGAGAGAGAGAGAGAGAGAGAGAGAGAGAGAGAGAGAGAGAGAGAGAGAGAGAGAGAGAGAAGCTCATTACAAACAACCAACACATTAATGGTATCTGACAGTGCATATAATATTCCACTTCTAGAAAGAAGGGAGAAAGGTGAATTTTCTGATCTCCTCTCCAGAGCCAAGCTTTGGTCATTATAATTACACACCATTCAGTTTTTCTCTTCTTTCCATTCACATTGTTGTAGTTTCTCTGGTTGTCATTGCATACCAACGTATTTTTCTTCCACTTACTTTCCTGTGCATCAAAGTCCCATGAGTCTTCCCATGCTTCTTGGAATGCTCCACAGTCATCATTGCCTGTGATGCAATAGCAAACATCCACAGGCCACACCTTGTCGCCATTTCCCAAATGATGGGCATCTGTTCCATGTCCAGTTCCTTGACAGCGTTACAGGCTGCTGTGGACATTGTGGTATACATGGAGTCTTGCTTGTCTCTGACCTCCCTAGTTTATCTGCCTAGAAGTGGAATCTCTGGGCCAAAGGTTGTGATAACTTTGGGCACTTTCTTTTCATCATTCCAAATTGTTTTCCAGAATGGTTGGACCAAATCACATTTCGACCAACAATGTATCAGGGCTCCTGTCTTTCTATGGTGGGAGAGTTCTTTTAAAGGGATCATGTATCTAGAGCTGCCTTCTGCAGCTCGAAGGACTTGATTTCAGCAGAGGGGATCATGCTGGGTGTCGTCCTTGCCTCCAATCTTTCCCTCAATACCTTTACTGGACTCCTCCATCTTAAAGTTCATTCTTTCTGATTGGTCCCACAGTAACCCAAAGAGGCACATCTGCTGCCCTCTGCTGGCTGAATGATGAACTGCAGCCCATGATTTCTCTATCCAGACATTCCCAGTTCATCCCTGGTTGGCTTACACTGATACGCAGGTAGCAGTAACACAGTCAGCAGAAGCTGCGCCACAGAAGAGGGAAGAGGAATTCCAGGAAGGGGAATCTTGGGAAGTGGATGATGTCCTAAACATGAGAATTGCTCTTATCTCTGGAAAGAATGGAAACCACTAGGGGTGAGGAGTGACTGGTGAGGAGAAGAGATGCTGGGAGAATTCCGAAGACCTTAGGCAGGGCTGAAATGGGATGGCGAGGGCAAAGCCAGCTGTGGCTGTCCAATGCTTCCTAGTTCCATTCCTGGGCACTTCCAGGGAAGTAGTGGGTATGGGGCAAAGTGAGGGCAAGAGAGCAGGCAGGGTTCTTTTTTTTTTTAAAGATACATTTTTATTATTAATATCTTTTGTTTTTTACATCTTTTTAAATTACATTACCCCCTTCTGCTCCTTCCAAAGATCTATCCCTTATCACAAATAATAAAAAAGAGGGAAAAAAGTTCAGTGCAATTAACTAACACTAATTCAGCAGAATAAACTAACTAATCAGAGAAAACCCAATCTGACATTGTAGTCCACAGTTCCCCACCCCTGCAAAGAAGGCTGGGAGATGCCTTCTTCTTTGGAACTAGGCTTGGTCATTATAATTTCACATCATTCAATTTCATAGAATCACAGATTTAGAGTTGGAAGGGATTGTAGAAGCCACTGACTGACTCCCTCATTTGACAGATGAGAATGACCTCTACACGGGAAATGAAAGGACCAAAATGGCTGATGGAGGTTTGACGCTTGAGATGAGTAAGGAGCCCGGAAGAGAGCAGCTGGCCCGGATGAGCTAGATCCTCAGAAAGACCTGGCAGAGGTGACTGCTGAGCCGCCATCAGTGATATTTGGGAGAGACATCATGAAGCTGTCCCGATTTTCAAAAAGAGGGAAGAAAATGTAGTTTGGAAATTATTATAGACCAGTGAGCCTGACTTTTATTTCTAGGAAAATTCTAGAGCAGACCATCAAAGAGGCAGTTGGTGAACATCTAGAAAGAGAAACAGTGATTACAAAGAGCCATGAAGAGATGATGCCAGACTAACCTCACTTCTGTTTTTGGATAGGATTACTAAATGAGTAGGTGAGGGGGAAACACTGTGGGTACAATTCACCTTGATGTTTTTCCTAGTATCAAAGCTTTGACAAAGTATCTTGTAGTATTCCTGATGGAGAGGATGAAGAGACTTGGATTGGATGGTCAGATGGTTCAGCTTTGGTGGGGTGGCTGGACTCAAAGAGTAGTGTTAATGGCTGTTAATGGTTCAATGTCAACATGGCAGGAGGTCTCCAGTAGAGTGCTGCAGAGATCTGTGCTTGGCCCTGTGCTGTTTCACATTTGGGCAAAGGCGCGGAGGGCATGCTCATGAAACTTTCAGAAGACACACAGTTGGAAGGGAGAGCCAAGATACTGGATCCAAAAGGACCTTGAAAGGCTGAGAGTGCTGGGCTGAATCTAATTGGATGAAATCCACTAGGACCAAGTGTAAAGATCTGTACTTGGGTATAAAAGATTAGCTTCACATGAATAAGATGGGGGAGCTGTGGGTAGAGAGCAGCTGTTCTGAAAAAGATTTGGAGGTTTTAGTGGACCACAAACTCAATATGAATCAGCATGGTGAAATGGCAATTAAAAACAATGTCATTTGGGTTACATTAGGAGAGGTCTAAGTTCTAGGAAAAGGAAGGTGCAGCCCCCATCAGACCTCACCTGGAATATTGTGTTCAGTTCTGGGTATCAAGGTTTAGGAAGGACACTGGCAAGCTGGAAAGAATCCAGAGGAGGGTGACCAAGACAGAGGGATGAGGCTATGAGGTCATCTTACCTGGGCTTCTGTAAATTCGATGAGGAATTTAAGGATATGCTGCCTGGACAGATGTTCTTGGTTTAGGGTGCAGGGAGGGGATGGTTACTGTCAGCCACAGGAATTTCCTGTTCCAAAAGACTCTGGGTCAATCTAGCTTGGAACCTGACTGAGGAGGCAGAAGCCAATTTGAGAACCCTGGTGGAGAGGACCCTCTAGGAAGAAGGTTGTTCCCTTGGACAGGAAGAAGCAGAATTCTCTCCCAGAGTACCAGCATCTTCTTTGTCCTGGAGGATACAGGAAGTTGGTAGCTACTCTTTGTGGGAGGGCATGTTTATCATTATCCTCACCCATTCCACTGATTATGGAGAACAAGTCTGTTTCCATGAAAACCATACAGTGGCTAAGGGCTTCAGGACCTGCTCTTAACCAGACCGAGGAGCCAGGAGCAATGAAGTGGGAGCCCGTGGTGGATAAGGGGAAGGGCAGAGTGCTGCGAATGCAGACCCTGGTGGGGAGGGATCAACTCATCAGTTACCTATCCCAGTATTCTCAGGGACACACCTGTGTGTGTAGGCTCAGACTTGGCTCTACAGACAGCTGGCCCCCTCCCTACCTGGGGCCAAACATGTCCCATCTGAGTGTCAAGGGATCATGGAACACGTGGGTGGAAGGATTCTTGACCATAAGAACTCCTCCTTCGCTTTGGCCCAGGGACTCTCATTCCACCTGGGCCTCGTGCACTCTCTGCCCATTTTGTCCAAGAGCCCCTATCCTAGGGTTGAGAACTGGTGGAGACCTTCGAGACTGTAAAGGACAGATGGTGAAACTGAGGACCAGAATGGGGAAGCAATTGGCCCAAGTTTACAAAGAATGTAACTGGCTGAAGCCTTGGTCCTCTGACTCCTGACATGGGGTTCTTTTTCGGGAACCATCTCCAGGATCCACAAGGAGATCCGGTGAGCTTTTGTTTATAGTTTGATAGCACCTGTCCCTAGCCAGGGGTCTGGATGATCATGACCCATCTATAGGCTCTCAGTGAGGATGTCCTACTGTCCCCCTTTCTAAATAGTGAATTAGGAGATTAGAATATTTTAAATATCCTAAACCCTTCCTTTCTTCATCCTAGAATTTCTCCAGAACTCAAACACAAGCTTCATGGAATGTAGTTTGGAAAATTCTTCTTCCTCCTCTTTTAGTAATGCCCAAAGGGGCATTTCCAGGCCTACGCTACCTCTCCCATTCTCCATCAGGTCTTTGAGAGTAGCTCCCAATCTCTTGGTTTTACAGGTGAGGAATCTAAGCCCAAAGACAGAAACTGGGAAATTGAGCTCTCAGGAGAGCAGGGATCAGGAGCCAGGCTTCCCAACTTTCATTTTGGTACTCTTTTTTAATTTTTTTCCCAGGCTCAGCAATTAATGGCTTAGTGAAGGGGTAGGGAACCTGCAGCTTCGAGGCCATACATGGCCTTCCAGGTCCGTGGGTTCCACCTGTAGACTGAGTCCAAGTTTTATAGAACAAATCCTCTTATTACGGGGATTTGTTCATGAAGTTTGGATTCAGTCAAAGGGCCACACTTGAGGACCTAGAGGGCTGCATGTGGCCTTGAGGCGGCAGGTTCCCCATCTCTTGCTTAGTGGCTGTTGGAGAAAGGAGGAGAGAGAAGTGAAGGAAGGCAGCACACTGGGTAGAGGCAGCAGGGGGGCAGAGCTTGTAGTGGGGATGAAAAATGGGCAGTCAAAATGGCGTCTGGTTGGCTTTGGAGCGAGGCATCGATTCGACAAGTCAACAAGTATTTATCAGGCACCTACTGTGTGCCAAGCACCATGCTAAGAGCATGCTATGCTTACTACCACCCCATGCCGAGGGTCCCGCATCGCCTCCCGAAGCTATCAAATGAGACAGATGTTTATTAGGGCCGATATGTGTGAGGGAGTCAGTCAAAAGGCCTTTATTAAGCACCTACTGTGTGCCAGGTGCTGTGCTACATGTTAGAGATGCACGAGCAAAGAAAACAAGCCCAGAGAAGTCCCTGCCTTCAAGGAGCTCACGGTCTCATGGCATGACAATGTGGAAGTGATCACGCACACAGAATGTACACGCGTTGGGAACGGGAGGCAATCTGAGGGTGCAGAGGCAGCCCCCACGCCAGCCTCTGCCTCCAGGCAGTGGGGGCATAGCCCCCCACTCCCTTCCCCCGTCTGATCCTCTCCTCTTTGCTGGATTTCAGAAGGCTGAGCTCTGGCTGTAGGGCAGCCTCCTTGTGGAAGAGAGGCCGATCTGGCTGGAGTGATGAGGAACTTGCTGCCAGTGAAACAGATGAGGTGCCCATCCACTGGGACCATGCCCTCCTGCCAATGAGGCCAGAGAGAGTTCTCTTACTGCTCATTCACACTGCTTTCCCCGACTCTGGCTGGGGATTGAATAAATATAACTTGACCTCGGCTCTAGACAATCCTGACCCTCCCTGTCTGGGGAGGCAAGGGGCTATTTGCAGAGTCAGATGAAGCCAGCTGGGCATTTGGCCAGTGGCCCGAAGGGTGATTGACACTTGTCCTTGGCCGGGATGGGATGGAGAGGAAAGCTGGGGAGGGAGGAGGAAATAAGGCAGCAATGGTCTGAGCTCAGGGATCCCAGAATCCAGATAACTCATAATAAAAAACTCACATTTACACAGCACTTTAAGGTTTACAGAACACTTTTGACTCATGATCTCGTTTGAACCTTCCCAATACCCTGTGAAGTCAGTGCTATTAGCTCCATTGTACAGGTGGAACTGAGACCCAGGGAAGTTAAGTGATTTGCTCCACGTTCCACAGTCCAAGTACCCTTTCCTGTCTCCTCTTTCTCCTTGACCCAGTCTCTTGGGGGCCTCCCTCTCAGCTGCTCAGCATGGCCCACAACTTCCTCCCTCTCTTCTTTCTCAACCAGCTCTCCCAGCCCCTGCCCCATCCCCTTCCCGGTCTTCCTTTCGTTGCCTGGGCAGCAGGCTGGTTGGCCCCACGGACCAGTTATCTCTCAGCACCACCTGCTGCCTCTTCTCTGTGAGGCAGCATGCCAGGGAATGGCTGGCGCCTGGGGCCTGGGTGTGGTGGTCTGATAAAGCATGGAGAAGAGGGGGGGCTCCTTTCTGTCTCTGCCACTCAGCTCTTCTAGGGCCTCTGATGCTTACTGTCACCCTGCACCCAAGAGCTACCAAAGGAAACAGTCTGCGCTCTTCCCAGAGAAGAAACAGGATGTAGAGTCTAAAGCGCTGGGGCTGCGGGTTGGGAGACCTGGGTTTGAATCCTAGACCAGACAGCTAGCTGTGTGACCATGGGCAAGCCCCTTAATTGTTCCTCAACTTAACAGCCATCTTTAACCTCATTGAGCTTCAGTCTTCCCAGCTGTAAAATGGGTGTGATAACAGTTTCACTTTCTATCTCGCATGGCTTTTTGTAAATCTTCAAATTATTATTGCTATTAGTGATAATAATTATCTCCTAGGTGGGCCTTCCTGGCATAGAGGAGGCTCAGAATCTGCCGCTGACATGTGCTGACTGTAGGAGCTTACTGAATGCTGGTTGCTTGGCTGACCTCAGCACCCCCCAGTCCACTTTCTTCTTCTTCTTCTTCTTCTTTTTTTTTGCTTTTTTTTTGGTGACACAATTGATGTTAAGTGCCTTGCCCAGGGCTATGCAGCTAGCGTCAAGTGTCTGAGACCTGATTTGAACTCAGGTCCTCCTGACTCCAAGGCTGGAGCTCTATCCACTGCACCATCTAGCTGCACCACCACCCAGGCCACTTTCTAAGACCCTAAGTTAGAGCCAGTCCACACAGAGGGAGTTCCCTGCCCTGATGAAAAAAAGATCACAGGTTCCTAGCTTTAGAGCTGAAGGGATTTTAGAGGCCATTTAGTCATGCCCCTTCATTTTACAGATGGGGAAACTGAGGCCCAGGGGGATGAAGTAATTTGTCTGAAGTCACACAGGTAGTCAGTGACAGAGATGAGATTTGAACTTCTGTCCCCAACTTCAAATCCAAGTGTTTTTTCTACTGTACCAAACTGGCCAGGGGCCAAAAATGTCAGGAGGAGCTGCTCTTTCCCCCTTCAGGGACTGAGGAGCTAAGGGCAGGCAGTTCACTCTAGTCACACAATCCAATCCAATAACTACTTACTAAGCACCCGGAGTGTGCAAGGCACTGTGCTAGGCACAGCAGCCAGGCCTGGCAGCATTCCCTGAGAAGCCCATCTCAGGCTTCCTGGAAGAATGCTCACCTCAGAGGCTGCCAACCAGGCACCTTTGCTTGGGGACTTATGAGACATGGCGCCCAGTAGACATATCCACTCCCCTCCTTCCCTGGGTTACCAGGGTCACCCTGAGCCCATTTCTTGGAGTGTCTTGAAACCTTCTTCTTCTCCCTTCTCCAGTTCTCCTGCTCCTCCCTTCTTCCTGCTCTGACACCAAGCTCCATCCTCAAATCTGTTGCCTCCCAGGCCCCTCCTGAGTTCATTCCTCAGCTCGTCTCGGGGGCCACCTGCACCATGAAGCCTTTCTTGCTACCCCCAATTATCAGTGGTTACTCCCTCCTCAGCTTACCTTGTATTTACTCATCTGTGTCCAAGCTGTATTCTGGCTGTAGAATGGATGCCCCCTGAGGGCAGGCCCAGCACAAAGTTTGCAAGTCCACAGGGAACATAAAGTGGGGAACAGGGAAAAGGTGGACAGCTGTGTCAGCTCCTCCAGGACCTTTGCAGTCTTGTTCCCAAGTTGATTTGCATGGCACCCAAGGGCTTGATGGGAGTCAGAAGGAATTCCCTTACCCTAGCTCAGCCAGACTCCACTGAGGTGTCTCGGGCGGGGATCTTATCTCCAATTCTCCTCAACCTAAAACCTAGAAGGATGCACCCAATAGAGACAGGAGCAACAGCAGAGTCCTGTGCATTCCCCAGGGGGAGATGAAAGCCTGAGGCCTCTCTCTCCACTGAGGGATTAATCCTTGCCCCTCGCTTGGACACAGCCCAGCAAAAATGTCTACGAATGCTCCATGAAGAGTAGGAGCCCTTCCTGGGAGAGGAAGTGGGGTCCCCAGCCTCTTCCATGGAGAGGCTGCATCAGCTGAGCACACTGAATATTCACCCTGACTCCCTTAGAACTGACCATGTCACTCCCCTATTCAATCAACCTTCACTGTTGTCTCCAGGATAGACCATAAACTCCCCAGCCAGTCTTCTACAGCCCTTCACAACCTGGCCCCAACCTATCCTTCCACCCTCATTATCCATGACCAGCTTCCCCTACTCTACAGTCTGGCTAACTTGGACTTCTTTCTTTTTACCACACTGTAGGTCTCTCACCTCCAAGTCTTTACACTGACTGTGTGTGTCCTATGCCTAGGAGGCACTCCCTTCTCAGCTCTTGACTCAGAATTCTTCATTTCTTTCAGGACACAGTTCAAGCATTACCTTCTACATGGAGTTTTTCCTGGTCCTCCCCCTTTTCTTTAATCATTATAATGGAGCCACATAATCAATATGGATAGATTAGATAGGTACATGGATTTCCCAAGCTACCCATCATAGAGAGCAGCCAGAGTATGGAAAGAAGTAGAGATGGTCAGAAATGCCAGAAACAATCTTGTATGGATTGTCTTACTTTATCTCTGTTTCTATGTATATACGTTGTCTTCTCCGATAGAATAAGTCCTTGAAGGCAATAACTGTTTCACTTTTGTCTTTGTATCTCTATTGCCCTGTGCAATTCCTGGGACCCAGTAGGTGCTTAATAAAGCTTAGCTCTACTCCCTCCCTAGGTTAAAAATGATGAAAACAAGGTCTGTTGAGTTAAAATGACTGGCCTCTGGTCACCCATTCAGTGCCTGAGGCAGGATTCAAGGCTAGAGCTTCTTGTCCCTAAGTATGGCTCCCGATCCATTGTGCTATCCAACGTCTCCTGGGACTTATAAGCTGGAAGCGATCACCTCATTCAGCCCCTTCCTTTGACAGATGAGAAAACTGAGGCCCAGAAAGAGTTAGGGGACTTGCTGGAGTCCCACAGCCGAGTTACTAGGAGAACCCAGATTCCAGCCCGGGGCCCTGACTCCATCGTCTTTGCTCCCCCCATTTCCCGCGGGTTGTCTCCAATGCTGGGGTTTCATTAACCTTCGCAGAGGTGGGGTTGTTATTTGGGATCAGGGCGAGCCTTGCCAGCAGCTCTCAAAGGAGGCCAGTCCTGGCCATCCCCCTCCCGCCTCACAGGCAGCCTTTGACGGGGAAGTGCGCAGAGACTCCTCTACCCCTCGTCTGCGTGCCTGTTTTCCAGGGAGATGCCGCCAGCCTGGTCACCCTCTCCCTCCTTTTTCACTGCGGCGCCAGAGGAGCTCTGGGGCGGAGCTGATGGGTCATTAATTCAACTGGAACAATGAGCCGGTGGAAGAACCTTGTATGACTCCTGAGTCTCTCTCACTTGGTGCATATTAATTTTTTGCCTGAGTCCTCACAACAGGAGATGGGCGGGGCTCGAGGGAGGCTCTGAGAGGAGGTGCCCGCATTAAGAGGGACTTCACCTGGTCCACAACACTCCTTCCCCCTCCCCCATATGACTGACCTCTGTCCTGGGGGGTCTGAGCCCCCCGCCCTGGCTGGAAAACTGATAATGGGGCAGGGAATGGGAGAAAGAAGGGAAGACCCTCCGCAGAAGCAGAGAATCCCAGAGGGCGTCTAGTCCAACCTGTTCTTGGGCAGGAATTCCCTCCACAACACTCCTGATGAGTGGTCCTCTAACTTTTGCTTTTATATTTTTGGGGGTGGGAAATCCACTGAGGCAGCTAGGCGGCCTGATGGGTAGACCACTGGATCGGCGTTCAAATTCAACCCCAGCTATTATTGTTGATGCTGATGCTGTTTTCAGTAGGGGCAGCATCTCAATTCCCCCAGGATGATCCTTTTTTGATCCTCCCCTTTTTCTAAAATAGATTAAGAAAAAAACCACTTAAAAAAAACCAAAATAACTGTCCTTCACTCATCACTTTGAGCTCATTCTGGCTCCTGCCATTTTCATAACCGTAATTCTTACAGGTTCGTGATACGCTTTTGTTTTTGGCTTCTGTCACCTGCTGTTGTTTCTATCTTCTGTTACATCATGAGATCCCTGGGTGTCAGATCAACTGCCCGCTTCCTCCTTATTATAATTCTTTCCCTTTGTGTCTTTGGAATTCTCTTTTTCAGATCTTCCTATTCCTCCTAAGTTTACTTCCTCTGTGGAATTTTAGGCCAGGAGATCCTTCCAATCCTTCCTCTGAATGCTTTGAAATCCACTGGCTGGTTTTCCTTTCCTTGTCAATGACAAATTCTAAGATGGAGTGGTCCATTCCCCGAAAGGTTCTTGTTCTTTCCATACCAATGACTTATTCTCCCTTTGTGGTGAGAATCAGATGCAGAGTAGGAGTCACCGTCATTGGCTTCTCCAACTTTTGAAGGATAAAATTAAGGCAAGCCAAACAATTATTAGCTGCTCTGCTTTTGGCAAAGAGAGACAGAGACAGAAAGAAAGAGATGGAGAAATAGGAAGAGATAGAGTGCGATAGGCATCTAGATAATTAAAATCACTAGTCACTATTATTTCATTTGCATCTGGAACTCATCTATTTCCTCTTTCTGTCCCAGTGGTTTATAGGATACATGCATATACTTTACATATGTATACTATTTATATGCACATACTATATGTATAAACTATATGTATATGTATACATATACTATATGTATATGTATAAACTTCCCCAGGTCATGACTTTGGAAACTTGGGGGGAACAGAAGCATTTGGGTGCAAGTATATGGCAATTACCACTGTTCCCCAATTCCTCATGGCTTTTGAACTTCAAGGAATTAATCAATTATTCAATCAGCATTTATTAAATGCTTACTGTATGCCAGACACTGGGCTAAAGTGCTGGGGATACAAAAAAAGGGTCCAACTAGTCCCTGACCTCAGGGAGCTTATATGCTAATGGGAGGGGGAGACAATATGTAAATAATTAGGCACATATAAGATTAGTATATGGCTGGAGGGTCCAGGATGGTCTCCTGCAGAAAACAGTGGTTGATTGGACACTAGAAAGAAGCCAAGAATATTAAGAGGTAAGGGTGAGAGGTGTGGCCGATCATTCCAGGGACTTCCTTCTGGGGGAAGCCTTCTGGAGTGGAGAACATGGCCAAGGTGGGGAAGGAAGATCCCAAATCCTAGTTTTTGCTGAATTGGTAAAGAAAAGAGACAAGGCATGGCCTCTGGTGACGGAAAGCAGGGGACACAGGAGGAGACCAGACCAGAGTGAGGGGCCCATGAAAAGCCAGCCAGAGGAGGAAGAAAGTGGAGGATGAGTGAGAGAAGAGCCAGTGAAGACACAGCAGCTGCAGTCAGTGAGATGAGCCATGAATCTCGCTCATCCTCCTTCTCCCGGCACCTGCTTCTCCTCCCTGGCTGTGTGTCTGTTATATGTTGTTTAATGCCAGCATTTTTAAAGTATATGGACATTAATTATGACATTTGTCTGTGCAGATAAGGGTGCAATTGAGGGTTGAGGGAAGGGAAGCCAAACCTAAAGAGAGAGGGGAGGTTTCTGAGCTTGGGCGAGGTAGGGGGGAAGAGCTGGCCATCAAGGGAATTTCTGCCATTTGTAATGTTGAGAAAATCCCCATCCCCCATGCTTGAACCCATTGGACAATGAACCAGTAGTAGTGACAAGTGAATATTGTGTGCATGTGTGCATGCGTGTATGTATGTGTGTGTGTGTGTGTGTGTGTGTATTTTTCAGGAATCTCACATCCTGACAGCAAGCCCAACTAACACACTGTGGGCTATAACTTACTGGAAGAACTTACCTGCAGATGTGCCTCAGTTTACACATATATAATTCTGTCTCTACTTGGATGACACTACCAAATACCTTTTCTGAGCCTTCTTCAAATGCTCTCTGCCATGTCCTGTGCCCCCCCGCCCCAGTTCTTTGTACTTTCTCATATGTATATATGTGCATGTATATATGTGTATATGTGTGTATATATGTATGTGTGTTATACATACATACACACATATATACATACATGCACACATATATGGCAATTGGGGTTAAGTGCCTAGCCCAGGGTCACACAACTGGTAAGTGTCTGAGGCTGGATTTGAACTCAAGTCCTTCTGACTCCAGGACCAGTGCTCTATCATGAGTCTATCTTTTCCATATACAATAGTACTGCCCATCTCTGCCTAATTTTTCCTTTTGAATAAGGTGCAGAGATATATTCTGTGGGTCTCATTCCACCAAAGTTTAGGTTTTCCTTTGTACATCAGGATTTTTGGTTTACCTTGGTTACTACTCATTTTTTGGTACATGTATATATAGCCATGTGAGGTCACAGTTTTGCTGCTGTCTCCTTCTTTGGATTTTTATCTCCTATGAATTCCTGACCATCTCTACTTCTATTCTCTTCTTTCTACATTTTGGCTACTCTCTGTGCAGCTTGCTGGATCTGCGTATCTATGTATTATTTATCTATCGATCATCTACCTCTATGTCATCAATTATTGCTTCTTAACTCTATGTCATATCTAATTAATCTATCTATTACTTTTCCCATTCCTTTGTCAATTTAAAGCCTTTTTAATTAGATTTGCAATCTTATTATTGGCAAACACGTTCCCACTAGTTCTTTTTGGTTATACTCCAGCTCTGATCATGTGCCTGTTATTCTCATATATCATAAGCTGCAGTCCACAAATCCAAATTCTATTCCCAGATTCCATCTTCTTATAGCCAGTTTGTGCATTTACCATGAAAGAGTGGTTGAATTAGGTGATCACTGATGTGCCTTCCTGCTCTGAATCTAGAATTGATGTTATTGTGGGGAAACATAAGTTGAATTAAAATTAGTACTGATTGAAACTGCTAGATGCAGCTTAACATGAGGTCCCTGTCCTTAAGAAACTCAGAGTCTACTGGGAGAAGGGGAGGCTGGATATAAGGCTAAGATTCAGGAAGCAATTAGGTGGTACTCCCAGAGGAGTTCTGATCAAGTGCTCTCACCTGGTGTAAAAGTCTTGGTATCTACAGTAGATCATGGATTTAGAGGCAGCAGTCGCCTTAGACACCATTGAATACAACCCCTCCATTCTACAGATGAGGAAACAGAAGAACAGAAAAATTAAATGACTTGCTTAGGACCACATAACTAGGTGGGACTTGAACGCAGTTCTCCTGGCTCTTAGCCTGCTGCCTTATCCACTACATCGTTCTGCCCTTCAGGAGGCAGAGAGATGCCATGTGCTGCAGTTGTGAGGTTTGTGAGCCTTGAAAGGATGGGTTGAATTGGTTGGATAGAGGGGAAGGGGCAGGGCATTCTGTGAAAGGGGGCCAGGCTGTTTCATGTAGGAGGGGCTTCCTAGCATAGTTCAAGAAAGCCCAGGTTCCTTCCCACAGCTCCTTTGCTTCCTACATCTAGGCTTTGCTCCCATCATCCCAGTGCTGTTAGATTTTCCAGGGCTGAGCAGAAATGATTTCCTAAAAACTTAAAGGTCTGTGGTTTCATTGGAGTGGGAATGTCATCCACAGATTAAGATTACAACTCTTTGGAGAGGGTTGCCTCAACCAAACATTTTATCAGCTTGTGGTCAATATGGTGACAAGCTTTTCTAAACTTAGCTATTTCTGAGTCTTCTGAGGACATGTTCTGGAAGGAAGGGCAGGAAAGTTTTATCTCCCAGGGTATCCAGCTCTCTACTTTCCTCATCAACAGCTGCTGTTTCCCAAGGGTAGTACTTCTCAAGATATGATCCTCAGCCTCTCTCCTCCTTGTAGACCTGCAGTGCTCAGGTCAGCTCAGTCCATGCCCTCTCCCCACAGCAGCCTCTGGTCCTAGCAGCTGCCAGCTATTTCCTCCCCTCATCACTGAAGTACCAAGTACAGTGATTAATACTCTCTCTTCTGCTAAGTAATTATAATTAATGTGGAATATCAAATCAGGAAATCAGGCATTATTAGGAAGAATTAGCTATTTATTTTCATTTTATGCTCTGTTCCCCCTGCCGTCTTCCTCTTTCTCTCTCCCTGTCCCCAGTCCCCTAGTCCCAGCCTCATGTTTGGTGGGAGGGACAGAGCAGTGTAATTTCAAATGAAAGAACTTATGAAAAGTGTTCGGTTGACTTGGAAGCACTACATGAGCATGGAAAATTAGTGTGACTATTATTAGCAGTTCTAAGTGGAGAGGTGTACTAAGAGGCAGTGTGGTAAAATGGTCAGAGGACTGGCTTCAGAGTCAGGAAAACCTGGATCCAAGTGTTGACCCTGATACATAGAGACTATGTGACCCTGGGTAAGTCATTTAATCTCCCAGTGCCTCCAGGAAATTCCAAAAGACCACAAATTGTAGAGCAAGTGTTGACCTAAATTGGTAGAGCATCCTCATTGCTAGTTATACCTTACACCAATGAAATCACAAATCTAGAATTACGGAAAAAGGTGGGCAATCCATGAAGGTTCTCAAGGACCCCATGACTTTGGTGAATCAGGTATCTGGGAGAGGATGACAGGAACCGGAGTCACTGGGGAAGTGAGGAGGGCTTTTGCCAAGGAGGCAGAATTTGCAGACCCTTGACAGCACTGTCCTGGGGGAGCCTCTTTCCTTCCTAGCCTGCCCTGCCCCTGGCAGTGGCTTAATTCTGGTCCTCCCTCGGCAACAATAGCTCAAGTAACCCTCTCAGAAATTGGTTCTGCTGGGAACGTAGAGGATGGATGATGGAAGGACTTTGAGAAGGAGAGCTTAGAAGGGAACAATTAAGCCCATCCCACAGAATTAATCTGGAACATCCCCCGATGTAGGCTCCTGGACAAAGTCCACTGTTGCTTCCTGTCTTGCCCCAGAAAGTCAGAAACGATCACCCTGTGGGAAAATTTAGGACTATCAATTTTTTAAAGCTTTATGGTTGTCTTTTCCAATGCTCTCATTTTATTGAGAAGGAAACCAAAGGCTTCAGAGTAGAAGTGACTTACTCAAATTTACCCAGCTGTCAGAGTCTGGATTCTAACACAAATTTAATGACTCTAAATCCAGTCCTTTGGGGTCTTGGAGGAGCGGCCTCTATGCTAGATGTCGAGTCAACATGCATTTGTTAAGTGCCAGCTGTGTGCCAAGCACAGGCTGAGGACTTTTCACAGAAAGTGGGTTTTTAGCTGTGGTTTGAAGGAAGTCAGGGCAATCAGGCATCAGAGATAAGGAGGGAGAGGATACCAGGCAAGGGAGGCAGCCAGTGAAAATGCAAGGAGTTGGGAGGGGGTGTGTTTTGTGGAAGGAACAACTCACCGGGCTTCCCCTATGAACTTGGGGTTGCCAGAGAGATGAAGCAGGGATTAAACTTGTGTGGGGAAAGGGAGGCCTTGCAGTGTGACGGGGAGGCAGTCTGCCCTCACTTTCTTAAACAGCTGGGGAGAGATCCTCTGTAAACCACCAAGGGAGGAATAAGAAGCCAAGCATTGGTGCTTGCTGATTGAAAGTTTAGCTGAGGCTGAAAATGTTGGCAAAGGAGGACCAGCCAGGTGCTGGTGAGTCTGTCTACAGGAGGAAGAGAGAGAGTGAGCTGAGAGATGTGGGGCAGCTGGGCCTGCAGTCAGAAAGATCTAAGTTCAAATCTGGCCTCAGACATTCATTAGCTGTGTGACCCTGGGCAAGTCATTTCACCTTGTTTGCCTCAGTTTCCTCATCTGTAAAATGAGCTGGAGAAGGAAATGGAAAATCACTCCAGTGTCTCTGCCAAGAAAACCCCAAATGGGGTCACAAAAAGTTGGAAGCTACTGAAAAAACTGACCCACATATGAGGACAATAGCAGAAAAGGATTGGACTGGGTCCTAGTGTCCTCCCTCACCCCAATACCAATATTGGAGAGTAAGGATGAGGAGACTTGTAAGGATGATGAAGGGGTTGGGATAGACCTCCAGAGTCCCTTCCGGGTCTAAATCTATGATCCAGATATCAACAGGAAGAGAGAGAGAAATCTTATTTAAATTAACTACAGAAGATGTGAAATATTTGGGAGTCCACTTATCAAGAAATACATATTAACTATTTGAATACAACTATAAAACACTCATTGCACAAATATAGATCTAACTAGTTAGAGAGATATTAATTGCTCATGGTTGGACTGTGCCAATATAATAAAAATGTTGTCAATGTTAGACAATGTTGTCTAAATTAATTTACTTTATTCAGTGCCATACTAAACTATCAGAGGGTTTCTTTATAGAGAAAAATAAGAAACAAACAAACAGACAAAATTCACCTAGAGGAACAAAAGGTCAAAAATCTCAAGGGAAATAGTAGGGGAAAAAAGTGGGAAGGAAGGGACCTAGTAGTACAACATCTCAAACTATACTAAAAAGTAGTAACCATCAAAACTATTTAGTACAAGTTAAAAAAGAAAAAACAACTTAAAAGAGTTGATCAATGGAATGGGTTATACAACCCATACAGAAGCAAATGAAAATAACATCTTAGTGTTTGATAAACCCCAAAGACCCCAGATACTGGGGTAAGGACTCACTATTTGGCAAAAACTTCTGGGAAAACTGGAAAGCAGGCTGGCATAAGTGAGGTTATACAGTATACAACAATAAACTCCAAATGGATATAGGACCTAGATATAAAAAGCAATATAAATTAGAGGGGAAGCAGGGAAGAAGATACCATTTACAACTTTGCATAGGGGAGAAGTCCTTGACCCCAGGACAGAGAAGATTAGAGAAGATCAAATGGATAATTTTTATTACATAAGACTCATTTTTTTTTTTTTTGCATAAGCAAAATCAATGCAGCTTAAATTAGAAAGGAATCAGTTAACTAAAATCTTCTTAGCAAGTTTTCTCTGATAACATCTGATATTCAAGATCTATAAATAATTAGCTCAAATATGTAATAACAATAATGACAGTCATTCAGATTTCAGAAAAACCTGGAAAAACTTACATGAAATGATACAAAGTGAAATGAACAGAAATAGAACACTGTATACAGTAACAGCAATATTGTGCAATGATCAACTATGATTGACTTAGCTCTCCTCAGTAATACAATGATCCAAGACAGTTCCAAAAGACTCATGATGGAAAATGCTATCCACATCCAGAGAAAGAACTGATGGATTCTGAATGCAAATTGAAACATACTATTTTCACTTTTTTTTTCATGATTTTTTTCTCTTTGGTTTGTTTCTTCATTCACAACATGACTAATATGGAAATATGTTTTACATGTTTGCATGTATGCAACCTATATAAAATTGCTTACTGTTTTAGGAAGGGAGGAGGAGAGGGAGGGAGAAAAATTTGTAACTTGAAATTTAAAAAAATGAATGTTAAAAATTGTCTTTACACATAATTGGAAAAAATAAAATACTATTTAAAAAAAAGAATGACAGCCATTTTCCAGTAGATGAAGAACAAGAACAGGCAGTTGTCAAGGGAAGAAATCCAAGTTATCAACAACTATGTGAGAAAATGTTCCAAATCACCACTGGTAAGAGGAATGCAAGTTTAAACAACTCATCACATCAAATTGTAAAAAAATGACAAGAAAAGAAAATGACAATCATTGGAAGGGCTGTGGAAAGACAGGAACACTAATGCAATGGGGTGGAGCTGTGATTTGCTTTGGAAAACAATTGGGAATGAAACCTCCCAAATCGCTAGAGTGGGTGTACCCTTTGACCCAGAGATACTACTGTTAGGCATAAGCCTCAGAGAGATGAAAGAAAGAGGGACAGGAACTATATGTACAGCAATATTTGTTAGAAGCTCTTTCGTAGTAGCAAAAATACTGGAAACTAATAGGGTGTCTCGTTCATTGGGGAATAGCTGAACAAATTATGATGCATGCAAAATAATGAAATGTTATTATACCACAAGGAAAAATGATAGGAGGAGCTGACATACAAGGATCAAAAAGCAACACTGACATCTAGCTAGTTATTCCTGTGGTAACTTCTCTGACACCTCCTACTTAAAACCTCAACAGTCCAAGGGAATAAGAAGCAGCTTGGTGTGGTAGCTGGAGAGTAAGCCTCGAAGCCAGGGAGACTTGGGTTGTCCCACTTCTGACACATATTGATTGTGTGACTGTGGGCAAGTCAATTAACTTCGAGGAAACTCTCTAAGACTATAAATTGTGGAGAAGTTGCCAACCTACAATGGTAGAGGGAGTTTCCTTACCTGAGAGTTTCCTATACCAGCGAAATCCCAGGTTCAATCTCTATCACTAAGAAATGATGAAAGGGATGAATTCAGAGAAACCAGGGAAGACTTGTAGAAATGAATACAGAGTGTGGGCAGCTAGGTGGTACAGTGGGTAGAGCACTGGCCCCGGAGTCAGGAGGTCCTGAGTTCAAATCTGACCTCAGACACTTGACACTTATTAGTTGTGTGACCCTGCGCAAGTCACTTAACCACAATTGCTTTGCAAAAAAAAAAAACAAATAGAAAGAAAAAAGAAAGAAAGAAATGAATGCAGAGTGAAGCGAGCAGAACCAGAACAATTCATGGAATAACAACAGTATTGTAAACACGAACAACTTGGAAAGATTTAAATCTGATCAGTACAATTCCTGACCATGACTCCAGAGGACTGGTGATTAGGTATGCTACCCCTCTCCTGAGAGAGAGGTGATGGACTAGAGTTTAGTCAGTCAAATATTTAATCAGTCCTACTATGTGACGGGTGCTTTTTTGGATGTGATCACTGTATGAATTTGTTTTGCTTGATTATGCTTATTTGTGAAATGGGAATTTTTTGTTTTGTTTCTAGGGAATAATTGTGGGTGAGAGGGTAGAAGGCTAATAATATCTATTTAAAAGAAAAGAGAAAAAAAGAAAATAGTATCATTGAAGTATTATTCAAAACGCACAGGAGAGAACAGAAGGAAGTCCAAAGGGAGGCAAAGACATGCAGGATAGCTTTGAAACCAACCTATTGAATTCATTACATACTTAAACAAACAAGTAAGTGATACATAATAGAGATCCATGGTTTTGTACACAATCCTATTTTTCTTTTCTTATTTGTATATATGGTTTGTTCATGTTTGGTGCTTGTTAAGTTCAGGATAACAAAAAATTAACATTAAAAATATAACTAGGATCCTAGGAAATGCCATCCTGATCCATGTTTCTTCTGAAGTGAAAGTCTCAGTCCATTGTCATCACAGGGCAGAGGTTTTGAGTGTAGAATTGTGTTTCAAGAGTGGGGAAGGGAAGAACACTTATTTGACTCAGCAATTCAATTTAATTCAGTACAACAAACATTTTTGAGCACCTACTATGTGACAGGCACTGTGCTGGATGCTAAGAATACAGAGAAAATACCTGTCTGCCTGAAGTGGAGTCTTCAGGAGGGAGTCTCTACCCTCAAGGAGCTAACATCGTTCAAGGAGAAGAGTCAGAAAGACCAGTCCATCTGAGCTTGAGGATAGGACTCCAGGGGATAGGACACAACTTGAAACTTCTATTTTGGGGATGGACCATTTAATAAAGAAAGGATGAGAGTTAGGGAGGGATTATTCTTTTTTATTACCCAGTCCTTTGGAAGAAGGATCCCACAGGAAGGAATTGGGGGGAAATGGGAGGGCTAATATCACTTAGGGAGACTCTCAATCCTTTTTTTTAATGCAATGTGCTCGTTTGTGTGTGTGTGTGTGTGTGTGTGTGTGTGTGTGTGTGTGTGTGAGAGAGAGAGAGAGAGAGAGAGAGAGAGAGAGAGAGAGAGAGAGAGAAAGGATGAATCTTCTTTACTAAAGCCTGGTGTAGATGGAGAGTAAGATGTCAGAGAATGGTGTGGTAGGAAATTCCCTACAAGTGGATGAGGAAGAAGAAGAATCCAGATGGTGAAGCTATGCTGGCTTGGATGACATGGATGAGAAGCGAAGAAAGCGTTGGAAGAGTCTATACGAGACAGCATGCGAGGACAAGAGAAACTCTATGATCCCTGAAATGGGGACACTATCAACCCTACTTGGTCATAATCATCTCACTCAGGAAAAATCTTCCCTGAGGTCCCTGTGATAGATTCACCAACCATGCCCATATGCCCCTGGGGAAAATGGGGTGGGGTGGAGAGGAGGAGTGGGGAAGATGAGCCCTAGAACGGGAGAGAATGTTAAGTTCTGAGCAAAACGGGGAACAGCTGTGTGCCTGCAGCTGCGGAGGCATACAGCTGTTCTAATTGGTTCACAGCTGCCCACAGCTACCCATTATTCCCCTGGCCGGTTTAATTTTTTAAAAAAGTTTTCTTGATATTTTTATGTCGCAATTATCTCAGAATATTATTGCTCTATTTGTCCCTTCTCCTACAACCCCCACTAGAGCCCTCTCTTGGAAAAAAAGAAAAACAGTTAAGAAAATTCTTTGGATAGTACTCCTTCCAGCTTGCTCTGCTGTCTCTCTGAAACCTCCTGTTCTGTTAAGGGAGCAGAAAACACTCCAACTGGATTGTAGCTACAGCTGCCTGAAGGGATTAGGCGTATAAGGAAGTGCCTGGAAATATAGGTTAGGCCTTTCAGGATCTCGTGGCCTTGAGGAAGGGGTGGAGTCTTCTGGGAGTCTTCCTCCCTCTCCTCCCTTCTTCCCTTCCTACCTTCCTTCCTTCTTCCCTTCCTCCCTTCTTTCCTTCTTCCTCCCTCTTTTCCTCCCTCTCTTCCTCCTTCACCCTTCCCTTCCTTCCTCTCTTTCTCTCTCCTTCCTTCCCTTCACTCCCTCCTCTTTCCCTCTTTCCTTTCCCCCTACTTTCCTTCTTTCTTACCTCCTTTTTCTCCCTTCTTCTCTCCCTCCCTCTCTCTCTGACTCCATGCTGCCACTGGTTCAGGACCAGGCAACATCATACCCTGACATTCTATACAGGGATCCTACAACCCAATGCCCTGGATCTGCAGGCAGGGGACCTCTGGCACTCACTCCCTGTGGGACCTTGGACAGATCACTCCCCCCCACTCTGGCCTCACTTTTCTCATCTGTAAAATGAAGGCTGAGACAAGATGATCTCCAGGGTCCCCTAATCCAGCCTGGGAGGTGGCGCCCCTCGTCTCCTTGGCACATGTGTGGGCTTGCACTGAGCCCACTGGGTGCCTGGCCAGCAGGGGTTACTGACCCCAAGCAGGGACAGATGGGAGGGTTCAGTCATCATTAAGCTTTATTGACCAGCATGGCTGGTATTTCCCAGGGAGAGGAATTAATCTCCTTGCCACTGACTGAGAGCAGACATCCTGCTGGGAGCAGTTACATAAATTCTGTTGCTCAAATTAATTAGGTTGGTGATTCATTTGTTTAATGAGGAGGAATCTGGTGGTGGGGAAGCATGAGTAGAAGACAGGCTGCTGAGTCCTTCAGAGCCCAACCCCAAGGGGCCTGAGGTGGCCCCTCTGAAGATGGCCCTGGCCTGGGGCAGGAGAAGCCAGGGATTCACCCTGCAGTAGGTGGGAGGGCCTGGCCAATTGGAGCACAGCTGACAGCAATGGGAGAAGCACAGGACGTGGGGCTGATAGGAATGAGGAGTAAAACTGAGGCAGCAGAGCCGGGCTTGGTAGCTGGAGGAGCTGGTGCCTTAGCTGGAGGTTTCAGGGAACAGAGAGAGAGCAGTCTCTTCCTGCTTCTGTCCAAAATCTTCCATCTTTTCAGATCAGAGCTAAGATTAAAGACAGTCCTGTGGAATGAGTGCCAGAGTCAGAGGACCTGAGTGTTAAGCCCAGCCTGGCTGCTCACTCTCCCTGTGACCTTGGACAAGTCACTTAACCCTTTTGGGGCTCAGTTTCCTCACTGGTAAAAATGAGGAGATTGGCCTTGGTGACCTTGAAGGTCCCTTTCAGCTCTAAATACATGATCCTATTAATTCCAGGCTCACAGGGCTGAGAAGTAATCATAGAAAAGGAAAATCTCTATCTAGATAACTATGAAGTACATAAAATATCAGGCAGCTAAGTGGCTCAGTGGATAGAGTGCCCAGCCTGGAGTCAGGAAGATTCATCTTCCTGAGTTCAAATCTGACCTTGGATACTTACTATCTATGTGACCCTGGGCAAATCATTTAACACTGTTTGCCTCAGTTTCCTCATCTGTAAAATAAGCCAGAGAAGGAAATAGCAAACCACTCCAGTAGCTATGTGACCCTGGACAAGTCATTTAGCTCTGCTTCAGTTCCCTCATCTGTAAACTGAGCTGGAGAAGGAAATGACAAACCACTCCAGTAGCTATGTGACCCTGGACAAGTCATTTAGCTCTGCTTCAGTTCCCTCATCTGTAAGCTGAGCTGGAGAAGGAAATGGCAAACCACTCCAGTAGCTATGTGACCCTGGACAAGTCATTTAGCTCTGCTTCAGTTCCCTCATCTGTAAACTGAGCTGGAGAAGGAAATGGCAAACCCCTCCAGTTTCTCTGCCAAGAAAGACTCAAATGAGGTCACGAAGAGTTGGACAATGACTAAAAAACATAAACTATCTGGGGAACCAATCTACCAAAGCACAGAAAAGACTTGTATAGATTTGATTACAAGATGTTCCTTAAAGAAATAGGAAATAACTTAAGTATGTGGAGTTCAGTGCCCATGGCTGGGCCATGCCAAAATGATCAAAAAAAGATACCATCAAAATTAATTTATATTTTTAATGCTATACCAGTCAAATTATTAAAGGGATACTTTGATAGAGCCTGATAAAATACTAGTGAAATTTACTTCAAAAAACAAAACCCAGAATATCAAAGGAAATGATGAGAAGAGGCATGGACAAAGGTAAATAGCACTTCCAGACCATGGACTATATTATAAAGTAGCAATCATCAAAGCCATCTGGTATTGGTTGAAAAATAGAGAAGAAAGAAACAAGCATTTATAAAGTGCCTATTACAGTGGGCAGTGATTAAAGTGTTTACAATTATTATCTCATTTGATCCTCACAACAACGGGAGTGGTTTGCCATTTCTTTCTCCAGCTCGTTTTACAGATGAGGAAACGGAGGCAAACAGAGTGAAGTGATTTGCCTAGTAAGTTTCTGAGGCCAGATTTGAACTCAGGTCTTCTCAACTCCAGGCCTGGTGCTCTAGCCAGTGTACCATCTACCTGCCCTCACAGCCTGCAAAGTGGCAAAAATGACAAAAAAGGCAATTTACTTAATGTTGGAGAGATTGTGGAAAGATAGGCTCACTATACATTGTTGATGGAGCTGCGAATTGGTACAACCATTTGGAAAAGCAATTCGGAATTAGGGAAACAAAGTGACAGAAATGTCTGTACCCTTTGACCCAGGCATTCTATTATTGGGTTTAGACCCCCAGGAGGTCATTGATAAGAAGAAAGTTCTCCTATGTACCAAAACATTTATAGGAGCACTTTTTTTTTTGTCCTAGAAAGGAACTGGAAACAAAGCAGATGCTGGTTAACTGGGGAATGTCTAAACGTGGTTTGGTACATGAATGTAATAGAATATTACTGTGTTATGAGAATGATGCATGTGATGAATACAGAGAAACATAGAAAGATTCATATGAATGGATGCAGCATTAAGTCGGCAGAACCAAGAAAACAATATCTACAGTGACTACAACAGTGTCGCTGGAAAGAACAGCCACACACATGAAATTGAACATTGAAAAATTCTGAAGACCAAGCCTGGCTTGAAAGAAGCAATATGAGAAGATGCTCCTTGCCCTTTGCAGGGGTAGGAGGTCCATAGTTGTACCTTGCACATATTTTTACTCTTTTTAAAAATTCTTAATAGTACTTTATTTTCCCCAATTACATTTAAAGATAGTTTTCAACATTCATTTTGGTAAGATTTTGAGTTCCAAACTTTTCTCCCTCCTCTCTTCCCTCCCCCCCCCAAGACAGCAAGCAATCTGATATAGATTATACACGTACAATCACATTGAACATATTTCCACATTAGTCATGTTGTGAAAGAAGAATCGGAACAAAAGGGAAAAACCATGAGAAAGAAAAACCAAAAAATAACTACAAAAAAGTGAAAATAGTACGCTTGGATTTGCATTCAGACTCCATAGTTCTTTCTCTGGATGTGGATAGCATTTTCCATAATAAGTCTTTTGGAATTGTCTTGGATCATTGTATTGCTGAGAAGAGCTACGTCTATCACACAGTGTTGCTGTTGCTGTGTACAATGTTCTTCTGGTTCTGCTCACTTCACTCAGCATCAGTTCATGTAAGTCTTTTTAGGTTTTTCTGAAATCCACCTCCTCATACTATTGTAAATACTATTGCATTCCGTTACATTCATATGCCACAGCTTGTTCAGCCATTCCCCAATTGATGAGCATCTCCTCAATTTCCAATTCTTTGCCACCACAAAAAGAGCTGCTATAAATATTTTTGTACATGTGAGTCCTTTTCCCTTTTTTTATGATCTCTTTGCGATATAGACATAGTAGTGGTATTGCTGGATCAAAGGATATGCACAGTTTTACGATCCTTCGGGCATAGTTCCAAATTACTCTCCAGAATGGTTAGATCAGTTCACATTCAGTCTTTTTTGATGTATTGATCAGCTATTCTAATTGTCTTTCTTCTCTTTCTTTCTTTCTTTTGTTCTTTCTTTCTTTCTTTCTTTGTTTCTTTCTTTGTTTCTTTGTTTTTCTTTCTTTCTTTCTTTCTTCTTTCTTTCTTTCTTTCTTTCTTTCTTTCTTTCTTTCTTTCTTTCTTTCCTTTTTCTTTCTTTCTTTCTTTCTTTCTCCTCCTTCTCCTCCTCCTCCTCCTTCATTTAAAAATACTATTTGTCATGTAGGATGACTCTCTGGGAGGAGAAGAAGGAGTGATATTGAGGGAAACTATTGTGATGTAAAAAAACAAAAGGCATCAATAAAAACTTATTTAAAAAACAGTCAAACCAAAGAATTTATATTTGATCCTGGAGGCAACAGGAAGCCATTGGAATTTATTGAGTAGGGAGATGATTTGGTCAGACCTATACTTAAGGAAAATCACTTTGGCAGCTTTGTGGAGGATGAATTGGAGTGGAGAGAGACCAGAGACCAATTAGGAGGCTTCTAACAATAGTTCGGGTAAGATCTGATGAGGGCTTGAGCTAAGGTAGGGGCTGCATGAGGAGGGAAAAGTGCTTGGATGCTAGAGAGGGTGTGAGGATAAAAACAAAAGAATTTGTCTGTTGGTTGCACACAGGAGGTGAGGGGCACTGCAAATAATTTGTGAGAGCAGGGATCCTTGTTTGTGTCCCTGCATTTCTAGTGCTCTGCACATAGTAGGCACTCATTTGTTTAGTTGAATTGGAAGTTTCTAGAAGCCCCGAGTAGTGCAGGAACCCACACTGCCTGTGAAAAGGAAAGCGTAACCAGGAGTGACTTCCTCAACAGAGTATTCCTGATGAAGAATGTGAGTTACCCAGAGTCATACTTAGGCTAAGGCAAAGGAAGTTTTGCCCCAGGATGCTGTAATTTGGGGGTGTTGATAATGCTATTCCAGGATGCTCTTCCTTCTTATGGCAGCTATACCTCTGCCCCTTGCTAATCCCACTTCCCCTCACCCTCCCCATTCCCCCCACCCCAATTTCTCCAGAAGCAAGTCTAGAGATCTTGCTATATCCTGAGGCACACTTCCTCCCCACGACTGCATCTCCGGTGAGTGCCTTCCCCACTCTTAGCCCTGACCTCACTTCCCCTTCTCTCACACCCGGTTCAAATATTGCTAGGTATGGTTCTGGTGATACTTTCTAAATACCAGACTCTGTCCTCAGTAGGACATTTCTAAATGTTTGTGGAATTGGAGCTGAGTTTTTAGAGCTTACAGAGTTAATCAGGCTGCAGGAGAGGAGCTGCAGCCTGGGCTGTTTCTCCCCTTGAGGTAATTAGGCATTAAGCTTCCTCGAGAACATTTTTCACGTCAGGCAGACAATGTCTTCTAGGAAGGGAAAGGGCAGAGCTATGGGAGAGGGAGGAAAGAAGCCCACATCGATCCACTTGCAAGCCGAGCCGAGAGGGACATTAACATTTCTCCGACAATATGCCATGGAAAGTATGCATGCGGGAGGGAAGGAGGCTCGGGCCATCGTCATCACCATCAATCATGGGATCTTTGGATGCCAACCATAGATGAAGAGCTAAGAAAGGTCCTTAGAGGTCATCTAGTGGGGCCCCCTCACTTTACAGCTGGAGAAAATGAGGCCCAGAGAGGAATTGCCCACAGGGGTCAAGTGACAAAGCCAAGATTTGAACCCAGGTCCTCTGATTTGATAGCCAGGCTCTTTCTGCACCAACAGGATTGCTTTGATATGGCATTTTTAGGTTTATGCAGGTTGATTGACAGATTTGTGGACAGGCCGTCATCAGTCAATCCCTACCATCAATTAAGCACCTACTATGTATCAGACATTGGGCTAAGCTCTGGGGATACAAAGCAAGGCAAAACACACTCTGTGCTCTCAAGGAACCAAATGGGAAGAGGCCACATGCATTTACTGGTTAAATCAGGGGTGGTCTCGGAGGGAAGGTACTTGGGGAAGGCTTCTCGCAGGAGATGGGATTTTAGCTGGGACACAGAGGAAGCCAGGAAAGCCACTAGAGTTTATTGAGTAGGCGGGTGACAAGATTGGCTCTGTGCTTTAGAAAAATCACTTTGTTGGCTGAATGGAGGATGCTTTGGAGTGGGGGGAGACTCGAGGCAGGAAGACCCATCAGCAGCTATCATAATAAGCCAGGTGTGAGAGGATGAGGGCTCCAACCAGGGTGGTGGCAGGGGCACAGCAGAGAAAGGAGTATATGAGAGATCTTGTGAAGGCATGAACAACAGGACGTGGTGATTGATTGGATGTGGGGCAGGATAAGGAGCCAAGGATGACCCTGGGTTTCATGACTGGGTGTCTGGAGGATGATGGTGCCTTTGATAGTAATAGAGAAGTTAGAAAGAGGCCAAGGTTATGGCATAGCAGGTACTTAGTAAAAAAAGATTACAATATCCATAATAAAACCACTCACATTGATATAGAATGGGAAGGTTACAAGCACTTTCCTCACCCCACCCACGTGGTACAGGGAGTTCAAGTGGGGATATATCACCTACGTGATATAGGAAGTTCAAGGATTCTTGTTTCTATTTTCCAAGTGAGGAAACGGAGGCTCAGATAAAATGGGGTCACTTGCCTAGGGTCATGCTTTGGGGTCAGGACTCGAACCCAGGAAGAAGTGAATGCATATGATTCTTGGTGTAATCATCATCATCATCATCATAACTAACATTTCTACAGTACTAAGTACTGTGCTAAGGGCTTTACAATCATGATGTCATTTGGTCCTCACAACAACTCTGGGAGGTGGGTGTTATTATTATCCCCATTTTATAGAAGAGGAAACTGAGGCAAACTGATTAAATGACTTGCCCAGGGCCACATAGCTAGTAAGTGTGTGAGGCTGGATTTGAACTCAGGTCTTCCTTGACTCCAGGCTCAGGGCTCTAGCCACTATGGTACCACCAGCTACCCCAGCCTCACTAGCTGTATACTGTAAAGGCTGGGGACCAATGAGTTGTATGTCCTTGGATTTATTACTGCACCTCCCCAGGCCCTAGTTTCTTTGTCAGCAAAATGATGGGACTTCACTATGTGAGCTCTAAAGCCCTCTTGAGTGCTAGCATCCCATGTTTGGATTCTAAGTCTCCTTTGAGCTCTAGAATTGTCTCATGATTCCCACCCTCCTTGTTCTTGCCCATTTTCTGCCAGAAGCCCAATCACCCAGGTTCAAAATCTTGGTATCCTCCTTGAAGCCTCCTTTTTTCTCTCAATCAATCCCACCTCCCAATGCCCAATACCCAATTAGGTGCCAAGTCTTGCCAGCATTTTTTCGTACGATCATGGATTTAGAACTGGAAAGGACCTTAGTTCGACCACCTCGTTTTACTACTCAAGAAATCAAAGCCCAGGGAGTTTAATGAGTTGATGGTACTATCATAAAGACGGGTAAGGGAGCCATGGCAGTTCTGGGGAGTCTGGTTACCTGGGTGGCTTTCCCCACTAGTTTTTGGGCTTCCTTTCCCTGTGTTCTGTATGTCCCTGGAGAGAGTCTTCTCTGGGAGGTCTCAGGAGATAGCATCCATCAGGAAGGTTTGGGCATTAATGACTATGTTACAGGGGCAGAGATGACTGTGTCATTGACAACCCCTTGGGAGCTCTTTTGGTCCATCAAATAGAATGTAAGCCTCTTGGGGGGCTAAGAACTGCTTCACTTTCATCTTTGTATCTTGAACCCCAAGCTCATTGTCTATCACATAAGGAACACCTTAATGTTTGTTGACTGACTGCAACAGAGGTCAGCTTACCCAGCAGCCTGGGGTTGTGGGACCTTGACACCCAATCTCCTAACTCCTAGTCCAAGCTCTTTCCTGAGAAGGCAACTAATCATGTAACTGTCAAGTATGGCCAACTGTATTCTAGAATCTCAGACCCACAGAATTTGAGAGTTAAAGTGGGTCTCTGCAGTCACTGAGTCCAACCCATAGGTACCTATGAGTCATGATCTGGATAAGTTTCAAGCTGGGCTTTTGCCTTTACAAAGAGGAGAACTAAAAGTAATTTTGTGGCTCACTCCAGCCCCAAGACGTTCCTTGGACTTCAATCATCTAAGTCTTTCAGACCTTTTTTTTTTCTTTCTTCCACACCTGGAGCTGACTGTGGCTCAGAGCACAAGCTTCTTATTGCAAAATTCAGACTTAAATTAAAGAAAGGAAAATCATCAGACCATATAGGTGTGACCTAAATAATATCCCTTATGAATATGAAGTAGTGGTGATGAATAGATTTAGATCTATAATAAGATAATTGGATTAGAACTGGTAGAGTGCCTGAAGAACTATGGACAGAGGTTTGCAATATTGTACAGGAGGTAGCAACATAAAACATTCCAAAGAAAAAGAAAAGCAAGAAAGGAAAATGATGAAGCTTTACAAATAGCTGAGGAAAGAAGGAAAGCAAAAGATAAAGGAGAAAGGAAAGATATACCCAAGTGAATACAGAATTCCAGAGAATAGCAAGGAGAGATATGAAGGTTTTCTTAAATGAGCACTGCAAAGAAATAGAAGAAAATAACAGAATGGGAAAGACAGAGCTCTTCAGGAAAATTAGAGATATCAAGGAGACCTTTCATGAAAAAATTGGCATGACAAGAGACAAAAATGATTAACTTCTAGAAGCAGGAAAGATTAAGAAGAGGTGGCAAGAATGTACAGAACTGTACAAGAAAGATCTTAACATCACCAATAACCACAGTGGTGTGGCTGCTGATCAAGAGCCAGATACCTTGGAGACTGAAGTCAAGCGGACCTTAGGAAGCATTGCTAACAATAAGGCTAGTGGAGGTGATGGGATTCCAGCTGAACTATTTAAAATCCTAAAAGATGATGCTATTAAAGTGCTGTATTCAATATGCCAGCAAATTTTGAAAACTCAACAGTGGCCAAAGGATTGGAAAAGTTTACATCCCAATCCTAAAGAAGGACAATCCCCAAGAATGTTCAATTTACTGAACAATTGTGCTCATTTCACATGCTAGCAAGGGTATGCTTAAGATTCTGCAAGCTAGGCTTCAGCAACCTGTGAGCCAAGAATTACTGGAAGGGCAGACTGGTTTCAAAGAGGCAGAGGAAGTAGAGACCAGATTGCCAACATTTGCTGGATTATGGAGAAAGCAAGTGAGTTAAAAAATCTATTCCTGCTTCATCGACTACACTGAAGCCTTTTGTATGGATCACATCAAAATGTGGCAAGTCCTCCAAGAATGGGAGTACCAGATCCTCTTGTCTCCAGAGGAGCCTATGCAGGCCAAGAAGCAAAGTTAGAACTGAACATGAAACAACTGACTGGTTCAAGATTGGAGGAGTATAACAAGGCTGTATATTGTCATCTTATTTATTTAACTTACATGCAGAGTACATCACGCGAAATGCCAGGAAGGATGAATCAAAAGCCAGAATTAAAGTTGCCCAGAGAAATATCAGCAATGTCGGATATGCAGATGATACCACTGTGATGGCAGAAGTGAAGAATGAAGATGCCTTTTAATGAAGGCAAAAGAAGAGAGCATAAAATCTGGCTTGGAGCTTAACAAAAAAAAAAGCCAATCAAACAAAAAACAAAAAAACTAAGGTCCCATCACTTCCTTTCAAATAGAGGGAGAAGAAATGGAAGCAGTATCAGATTTTATATTCTTGGGCTCAAAGATCACTACAGAAAGCAACTGCAGCCATGAAATTAAAACAAACAAACAAAATGCTTGCTCCTTGGAAGGAAAGCTGTGGTAAATCTGGACAGCATACTAAAAAGCAGAGACATGACCTTGCCGACAAAGGTCCATATAGTCAAAGCTATGGTTTTTCCAGTAGCAAAGAGTTGAAGTATAAGGAAAGCTGAGCACTACAGAATCGACTCTTTTAAATTGTGATGCTGGAAAAAGACTTCAGAGAGTCCCTTGGACAGCAAGGAGATCAAATCAATCAATACTTAAAGAAATTAATTCAGACTATTCACCAGAAGGTCAAATACTGAAGCTGATGCTTAAATACTTTGGTCATGTAATGAGAAGATGGGACTCATTGGAAAAGACCCTGATGCTGGGAAAGATTGAAGGCAAACTGAGAAGGAGATGGCAGAGGATGCGATGGTATATAGATGGTATCACAGAATCATTGAACATGAGCTTGGGCAGACTTGGGTGATAGGGGATGATAGAAGGGCCTGGTGTGCTCTGGTCTGTGGGGCCATGAAAAGTAGGGCACAACTGAACAGCAAACGATAAAACAAAACGACAATAACATCACCATCTAGTTTTTAAAGGTAACATCTTGTCAGGTTTGCACGGGACAGACAAAAAGCCTCTATTTTCTAGATTCCTTTGTATATGTAGCTGCGGCTTCAGATTGACATAACCCAAGACAGAGGGATGACTGATGAGGGTGTGGTATTACTCATGTATGTCACCACACTTCTGAGTAAATGCCTGCTATTTATAGCAACCTGGAGTCAAGTATGAGAGAAAACACATTCCAGATCAGTGCAGATGTTCCTGCAGAAAAAAAAGAGAAAGAGTACATTTCTCTGAAAGATTTTGTAGGACATTCAGTGGCTGGAACATTGAGCAGAGAAGGAAAACTCAGACGGCTTTCCATCCTCTGAGAAGGGTTAAAGAAAAGATGCTTGGAACATGGTCCTAGAAGATATAGCCTTAATAAATATTTATGGATGGATTAATTGGCTGATGTCAGGAGTCACTATTTGGACTTTTATATTGCTATAATACATTTTTTTTTAAAAAAAAAAAGGCTTGGGAAGTAGCATAGCATGGTGGGCAGAGAAGAAGGAGCTGAAGATCCGTGGATCAGGGCAGAGTGTGCAATTCACACCACGAATGACAAAGTTGATCAGAGGGCAAGTGTTAGTATGGCTTGTCCCAAATGTCCAAACTGCTAGCTCCAGCCCTGCCTACTGGCTATGTGTGCACCCCTGGACAATCCCCTCCCCCTCTTTCAGTCTCAGACATCCAGATAGGTTGTGATCGTTTTAATAGAGAGAGTTCCACACCAACCAAAACCTATTGACAAGTGAGTTCCTAAATATATATATATGTATGAATATATACATATATAGTGTATATATAAATATACATATTTATATTAAATATACATATATTAAATACAACACACCCTAATATATAATATTATATAATATACACATAATACACATATACATTAAAAATACATATATAATGTGTGTGTGTATGTGTGTGTATACCAGTGTGACTGCCTGCCTGCAAGTATTCATGGAGCATTAGCTACAAGTTCACGCCTGGAAGGCACTACCAAAGGGTATATTTCAATACAAGGAACATTTATTAAGTGCCTACTGTATGCAGAGCTAGGTGATGGAGGAGATCAAAGTTTGGCTAAGCTAGGGTTCCTGAACACCTTGCTGGCTCTGGAGGCAGAAGACTTGAGTTCAAATCTCCATTCTGAAGGCTCTATTGTGACTTTGAGCAAGTCATTGTACCTCTTTGGTCTCAGTTTGTTCATCTGTGAAATGAAGACACTGGACTGGGTGGTCTCTGAGGCCCCTCTCTGCTCTAAATCTGGGCTCCTGTGGAATGACAGGAGAGAGTTATAGAAAATCAAGCATTTCATGAGGTCTGTGGGGATCAGGGAAAGCTTCCTGGTGGAGGGGGTGTTTGAGTTGGGATGTGGAAGAGGCCACATGGTGTACGGGACAGACCCTACTGCTAATTAATAGGAGCTGTGTGACCCTGGACAAGTCTTTTAAGCTCTCCTACGACTCTGTGGCCAAAAAACAGTTAGTGCTGGTAGAGAGAGCTTCCACCCTGGGAATTCCCTAAAAGGATGACATCACAGGCCCAGGCCAAAAGGAGTATTTAATAAGTGAAGATCAGGAGAGAGGGTATTTCAGCCATCAGGAGAAGAGTTAAGTGCCTAGTTTTGAGGTAGGTTGGGGGTGGGGGATGGAGGGTAAGTAGAGAAAAGTAATCAGAGATAAGACCCCATGAGTAGAGTGGCACTAAGTTGTGGGGGGCCTTGAATCCCAGGCTCAGGCTTTTAACCACTACTCAACTCATTAGGCAATGGGAGACACTGAAGATTTTGATGTGATTAGATGTATGCATAATCCTGCCAGTAAGACCCAGATGCACTGCCTCAGATCAAATCTTCCCTCAGACCCCTACTACCTTGGTGATCCTGGACAAGTCACTTCACCTCTGCCTGACTCAGTTTCTTCAACTGTAAAATGGGGGTAACAATAGCACAGCTAGCCAGAGCCCCAAACTGATTGGTGGAGCACTTAGGGGAGAGTACAAACCTGGAGAAATGGATTTCGGAGCAGTGAGCATAGACTTGACTCTTGAAAACATGGGAAGAAACCTATATGGTCAGAACTCATAAAATGAAGGGTCAACGTCTGCAGCTTAGGAGGCAAGATGAGGCAACAAAGGACACAGAGAAGGACTGAGGGCTGAGCGGGCGTGAGAGCTGGGCTTGTCACCAGCTGGCCCCTCCCTACCGTTCTAGCGCCCTACAAATCACTCCCTCCTACACTTGTCCCTCACACAGAAGGCTCCGCCTCCCACCTCTGGCCGTCCCGCATGCCTGGTTCTCCTTCTCTCGCCCCATCTTTTGGAATGCCTTCTAGAAGAAGCCCCAGCCCCCAGTGCCTTTCTTCTCCAGAGTGCCTTGTCTCGTCTGGTCCATATTCTGTATACATCACTGTAAATATCCCTGTTGTATCTGCCATTAGAACGTAAGCTCCCTGAAGGCAAGGATCTTTTGATTTGTCTTTGTACACCCAGTGTCTGACACTTAGCGGATGCTTAATCCATGCCTGTTGATTGACTGACGGATGGAGGAAGGCCGAATGGAAGTGGAAACTCCCACTGGAATTGGTGATTAAGAAGTTGTTGGTGACCTTGAAGAAAATGAGTCCAGGAGAAGGGAGAGGGTGGAAGGATGATTATAGGAAATTAAGAAGTGAGTGGGTGAAGAGGAAATAGAGGAAGCACCACGAAAAGGAAGGAGAGAAATCAGAGTTGACATCAGGTGTTTTGGATTGGTTTTTGTTTTTCCAAAGCCATCACACAATGTTTCATTAGCGACAAGCGAGGTTCTTCCTGTATCATGGAGAGTTACTTAATTGGTGTAGTGGAAAGAGCACAAGAGTTGAGAGTAACAGGTTCGAGTTTAAATCCTAGCCCTGTTACCTATCACCTGTGTGACCTTGGGCAAGTCTTTTCTCCTCTCTGGGCCTTGATTTCTCCATCTGTAAAATGGGTAAGGAGTTTCGACTAGGGGGGCTCTGAGATCCTTGAAATCCTTTGATAGTGACTGTACTCTCAGCTCTGCTGCTATTTCCCTGTGTGTTAAACCAGGGAACTGGACTGAGTGATCTCTAAGGTCCTTCCTCGCTCTAATTCCTATTATCTTGATGGAGGACTCTGTTCTTTGTAACCCAATTTCACCCATATAAATATCTGAGGAAGGGGAAATGTATAGTGGAGGCATCCCCAGGGCTTCTCTGCAGTTCTGGATCTGCCATGATTAAGGCTATTTAATCTCATCAATAAGTGATGAGTTTGTTTTACTTTCCTGTTACAGAGAAAGGTGGAACACCTAGGCATGGTGGGTAGAGCACCAATAACAGGCAGACTGGGTCGAATCCTGCCTCTGACACAAACTGGCCCTATGCGCCTGTATAACCTCTCTGTGCCCCAAGACAATTCTCTAGTCCTAGGAGCTGTTAGTCTTTTATCGTGTCCTGTACCCCTTTGGCAACCTGGTGAAACCTATTGAATCACATTTTTTCAGAATCATATTTTTAAATGCATAAAATAACATCCAAAGAATTACAGAGGGAACCAGTTATATTGAAAGAGTTGAAATATTGAAATAGATGCCATGTTAAGAGCTCCTGTACTAGATGCTATGTGTCAGACCGATTGCTGATCTGAACTTGTGGAAGGAGCTTTCACACTGGGAGTTTCCTAAATTGATGGATTCATGGATTCAGGACAAAAGCAACAAACGTAGTCTGGGAGGGAATCTCAATAAGCCCTTTAGTCTAAAATGAGAAAGGATGCTCTGTGTCTCATTCCTCCTGGAGTGGCAGGTGTAAAATCCCCATGGGGCAATGGCTACCTCTCCTGTTCTCACCTTGATGTCCAGACAGACTTTACCCTCCTGTAAGAAGGGAGTAGAGGCTAATACCTGGTGACCGAGGTGGGTCATGATGTGGGAAGGTCCCGGGGTGAAGATACTGAGCCTCCCTCTAATCCCTCTGTCACCCACAGCTGCAATCATTGCTTCAAATTGGGGGCCCAAGATGCATGTGGAATGCCAGGAAAAAGAAGACTTGTTGCTGGGATTGGGGTAGGGAGCTGAGAAGAGGTTGGATTGGTTGTCATAGCAACTAGTGCTCCCAAGATCAAGAGGAGGGAAAAAGGCAGGACCAGCACGGGAGTTGCCATAGTAACTGGGATCCTTAAGGCCAGCTTTGAAAACAACCTCTCCCCATCCTTTCCCCTACCCCAACATCACAGAGAGAACACTGCAGATTCCTAGAGATTTCTCACACGGTCTAGTGGCCAAGGTCTCTCCACCAGTCACCTGTCAAGTCAGTTGTTGCAAGACACGATCTTGGGTCTTAATGGAGACCTGGAATATGGGGTTGAAACCTATGAACAGTGTTCGAGTATGTGGACGGGGAACCCAGGTTGTTCAGACTCCAGTACTAAAAGAGAAGATATGATGGGGATGGGGGAGTGGGGGAGGAGTGGAACCTTCAAGTACTTGCAGGGCTGTCGTGTGGAAAAAGGATTCGGGTTTGTTCTGCTGGGCCACAAAAGGCAGAAATGGGATCAGGGGCTTCAGAGAGGTAGATTTCAGTTCCAAGAAAGGGCAAACTTCCTAAAGATGAGAGCTGTCCCGGAGTGGAGCAGGCTGCCTCAGGAGGTTGTGGGCTCCTCCTCACTGGAGATCTTACAGTTCAGTCTGCTGGACTACTTGTCGATGATATTGTGGGGAACAGAGAGGTCGCATAGGCAGGTATGGCTTGGACGAAGTAGCCTGATGGTTTCCTTCCAGCTCTGAGATTCTGTTCCAGAGAATTGAGGCTGGAGGGAAAGAGAGATAAGGATGGTCTGCTATAGTCTGAAGTTAGGGTTAGGGCTAGGGAAAAGGCCTTGGTGGGTGTTGGTCCCAGAAGAAAAGAACCAAGACTTTTTTCTTTTGGGCTTTTTTTGCTAGGCAATTGGGGCGAAGTGACTTGCCCAGGGTCACACAGCTAGTATGTGTTGTGTGTCTGAGACCGGATTTAAACTCAGGTCCTCCTGACTTCAAGGCCAGAGCTCTATCCACTGTGCCACCTAGCTGCCCCCAAGACTTTTCTTCGGGAAATGGATTATGAGCGGTGCCAAACCTATCAAATAAAGTTAACTCAGTTGTTCACTTTGTCTTGTTCAAATCATCACCATCCAGAAGCCAATGGGTTAGTGACCCTTCTTAAGACAGTCTCTTTGCTCACCCACCTGAAGTGATTGGGAGGTCAATACTCACTTTTCTCCACTGAGAAAGAATTGATGTGAGTAGAAGGGAGAAGTTCCCTTTGTCTAATGGCTAGAGCCAGGGGAATCCAGGAGGAATGGGTTGATCAGTGGTGGAATGTTAACCCAGACTGTATTTTATCTTCTCCTTGTTCAAGATTCCTATAAATGTTACCTGAAATCTTGGGGCAGAAAATTGTCATCGAGGGCATGAGGCTTTGTCACTTCGGACATCTTTCTTCTTCTAAGTCAGAAATGCCTTGGATATAGATTAATGATATATTAAAGAAATTTATTTCTGGCAGACTTGAGCCTAAAACACAGAGTATTAATTTGCATGAATGTTTTGTATTAATATTGTTTAATACAAATGCTATTTGCTTTGATATTTTTTTCTTCAGCATATACGTGCCATCTTCCGCATCAGAATATAAGCTCCTTGAGGGCAGGAACTGGGTTTTTTGCCCTTTTTTGGGGTGGAGGAGGGGTGTGTTCAGCACTTAGGAGATGAGTGTGCTTAATAAATGTTTGTTGATTGACTCATTGATCCAGAAAGGCCCACTGATTTTGTTCATCATGGGGATGAGTCCGATCTTAGTTCTTCCATCCTTTTTCTGAGCCCTAGTTTATAACTCTTCTGGAGCAGTGTCTCGTTTCGTACAGGACCGATTACACTGGGACTTTGAGAAGTGATGACATAATGGCCACCATCTTGGATTTAGAATGAGGAAATGCCACCTGTGACACACTCTGCTTGCCCATGGGTGAACTGCTCTAAGAGCCTTGGTTTCCTCTTCTGTAACATGGAATATTCATAACTGTCTTGGCTTTCACAGGGAGAGTTGAATGAGATGATGTGTAGGAAATGCTTTGCAAACCTTGAAATCTACGTAAGGGACAGTGATTCTTATTAGTGGTGGGCAATCTGTTAGAGTTGCTGTGACCGAAGTGGCCAGCTGGTGGCCAGCTCCCTGGTGAGAAGCCTGGCCAACCTGGCCTGGCTGGTGCTCAGTTGTTGGACACACAGCTTGTTTGCAGGCGGGTACTTGAAGTTTCTCCAGCTTGGCAGAGCCTCACAGAGCTCAGGAAACTTCACAGGGGATGAGGACTTCGGCGGGCACCTGCCCTGCTGAATAAGCTCTACAGCTGAGACAGGAGAGGCCGTAGAGACAGCGCTCCTGCCTGCCCATCTCCCAGAAGGAGGAGCCCCATGCTCCTGGTCTACAGTGGTACCAAGGAAAGCGCGTTGGAGATGGCACCGGGAGCACCCAGGGTTGACCTCTCACTAGTCTTCCATTGGCCTCTTGGAGCCTTCACTTTCCTCATGTGTAGAATGGGTGGCATGAAGCTTGCACTGTCCTTTTACAGGAGTCATGGGTGGGGGTGGGGAATGACTGGTATTTCTGAGTCAATTTAATTTAGCAAGCTTCATTAGGTGGGGCACGAAGATCACACACACAGCGCTGCATCGCCTAGCCTGATGTCTTTCCACTGACTATCTCTCATGCCTGGAATGTCCTCCCTCCCTCTTAGTTACTCTGGCTCCCTCTCAGCTCACATGAGACTTTCTCTAGAAGGCGTTTCTCAATCTGTCTTCCTCCCTCCCACCCTCCTCTCTCTGGCTTTCTGTCTCTTTTTTCCTCCATTCTCATTCTTTCTTTGTCTCTGTCTGTCTGTCTCTCCCTCTCACCCTCCTCCTCCTCCTCCTCCTTCTTTTTACATGTTGTCTCTAATATGCTTTTTTTTTTTTGGTGAGGCAATTGGGGTTAAATGACTTGCCCAGGGTCACACAGCTAGTAAGTGTCAATTATCTGGTCTGAGACCAGATTTGAACTCAGGTCCTCCTGACTCCAGGGCTGGTGCTTTGTCCACTGCACCACCTAGCTGGCCCTTAGAATATGTTTCTTGAGGGCAGGGACGATGGTTTTGTCTTTCTTTATGTCCTCGTTGCTCAACACAGTGTTTCGCCCACAGTAAGTGCTTAATAAATGGGTGTTAATCGGTTATACAAATGTAAGATTGTGCAGAAGAATCTGACCTTGGAGGCAGCCTAGTCTAACTCTCTCATTCTACAGATGAGGAAACAGAGGCTCAGAGAGCGAAGGACTTGCCCAAGGTCAGACAACTAGTAGGCAGCAGAGGTTTTTACAGATTGAGAGCTAGAAGGGACTTTAGAGACAAGCAAGTCTAACTTGCCCGTTCTACAGATGAGCAAGCTGAGATGCAGAGTGAGGCTGTCAATTGTTAGGTGCCAAGGAGGAGGATCTACCTGACACAATTACATGGGGGATTAAAATGCCATTCCATTCAACAAACTCTTATTAAGAATGAATTGCATCTTCCAAAATGATAATATATCATATTTGGACTTCTCCAAAAGTGAAAATAAAATGATGTATGTATGTAATATACTGAACAGTCTTGCTTTAAAGTAATCAAGGGGTTGTGCAAAGGTGGACCCACAAATGCTCTGTCGTTGAAGCTGTGAATTGGTTCAACCATTCCGGAAAAAAAAATTTGGAATTATGAGAAGTGACTAAAATATCCATACTTTTACCCAGCAATCCCATGGCTGGTCACATACCCCCAAGGAAGTTATTGACAAAGAGAAAGACCCCATGTACACCACAAAATTTATAGCAGGACTTTTTGTGATAGTCAAGAACTGGAAACAAAATAGATGCCCATTGTTTAGGAATGACCAAATGAAATGTGGTCTATGAATGCAACAGAATATCACTGTTCTGTAAGAAATAACAAATGTGATGACTACAGAGATACAGAGAAGCATAAGAAGATTTATACCAACTGATGCATAGCATTACACATACACAAAGATCACAACAGTATTAATGGAAGAAACAACAACAATAAAAACAACAAAAATTGAATGCTGTGAAATTATAATAACCAATCTGGGCCTTGAAGAAGAGATATGAGAAGGCAATTTGGAAGGGAAGGATCCATGTGTGTGGGCCACTGTAGATGTCAGACTTTTCTGAGATTTTGATTCATTCTGCTGAAATATGTTTTCTTCTTTATTACAAAAGATGGTTCTCTAGGATGGAGAGAAGGGAAGGACACATTGGGAAAAACAAAATATATCAATAAAAATTTATTGTTTTAAAGAGAGCCCACTGTGTTTAGAGCACTGTGCTAAGTATTGGGAGTTGATATAAAATTTAGGCTAGAATGATTCTTACCTTCATGGAGTTTATACTAGTCTAAGTGGGGAGAATAGGAACACAAGTAGCTATCACCCACATTATTAATATGACTTGAGAAGCACAAAAAAGTTCTTTGTGAAGTTGGATGGGGAATGTGGTAGATTTTGCACCTTAGATAGCAAATGTACTTGAGACCACGAGTTTCTACCTCCTATGGACTTAGAGAGCAGAATTTCATAATATAACCACAGATAACTGGACAGAGGCCCCACTCTGTGGAGACATGGTGGGATCCAATACCCAATGGCCAGTACTCAGAGCAGAGATCTCCCCCAATAGCCCAACTGTGAAATCAGCTAAATTTCTCTTTAATGTCATAACCTACTTTTGACCCCTCCATGGCATATATTTTGTAATGACTTGTCATTATGCATCTTGTTTTCCCCAATGGAATGTCAACTCCTTGAGGGCAGAGTCTGCTTTAATTTTTTTATCTCTGTATCTCCAGTGCCTGGCACACAGCAGGTGCTTAGTAAATGCTTGCTGAATGAATGAATCGATGAATAGGCTCTTTCTAGCCCCAAGGTCTTCTATTCTCTGGACAGCTGTCCTGCTGCAGAGTCTGATAAATTCATTCATACTGAAGGATTAATACCAAAGAGAACCCCTCTTTCTACAATGTAAAATATTGAAGGTTTACAAAGGCTTCCCTCACCATGGCCCTGGGGGAGATGCTAAGGACAGGAAATGAGATGCTTGGCAGGTAGTAAACCTTGGAGCCAGGGCTCCCACCCAGATCTCCTCATCCCTCCTCTAGTAAGTCCTTCCCCAAAGCTTCCTGAGTATAAAGAGCTCTTGGTCTGGAGTCAGGAGACCAGGGTTAGAATCTTAGATGTGGGACTAAGGGAGAGTCAGCTCACCCTGATGGGCCTCAGTTATTTCATCTGTAAAATGGGTGAGTCAATACTCCTACTACCTGCCTGGCAGAGGAAGTGCCACAGAAGTATGAGCTCTTAGTGCTCATTACCATATTCTCTTCCCACGTCCCACGCTCTTCCCTCATTGACCTGAGGAGAGGCCTGGATCTGAGATGTACCAAATGAATACCAATACTTGAGAAATTTGAGAACGTCTTTGTGGGAATAATAATAATGACAGTAGCGGACATTTATGTGTCTAACCTAGAGGCTGCTGCTGGGCTGGGGTACTGTGTCTCCTCCTTCTGTAATCAGGCTGGCTTGTACTGAATTCAATGCTTCTAGTGAGAGGATCACAGATTTAGAGCTGGAAGCTACTCCTCATTTTACAGATTTGGAAACTGAGGCTGAAAGAGACTGAGTGACTTGCCTAGGGTCACATAGCTAGTCTGAGGCAGGACTTGAACTCCTAACTCTTAAGCCAAGCACTATTTCCACTATGCCATTTGGATGCCTCTCTGTTCTCACAGTCTTTGGATCGTCAAAGTCTAATACTAGTCCCTCAAGGGGAAAGTTTACTAATAGCTCACTTCTAGAGTTTCCTTACGATGGAAGATTTAAAATAGTGCAGATTATGAATCAAGTATGGGACAGGTCATTTATTCCTATACACAAAAGAAATGCTAAACATAAAGATACACAGCATACGTTAACAGAACTGCTTAAAACAACCAACAATTTATAACCATTGGTACGATCTGCTCAAGATTGTGTCTGCTGGCACTTGAACCTCATTAGAACACAAAGCAGATTGCAGGATTGTTGATCTGGTACTTTGTATTTCACCTCAGTTCTGTACTGTCCAAACAGCTACTCCTAAGAGTCGGCCTGTAACACCTAGTTGGCTTAGGCTGTCAATGTCAGTGTTCACCCTTTCCAACAGCCCTGGGGTGGTTTCCAGGGATCTCACCCTGTAGTCATTCAACTCTGATCTGATGAGACCCAGGACCTTTACACCTCTTGATCTCACAAAATCCAAGCCTGCATGTGTGCATCTCGGGATAGTTACTCATTGATCTTAGACCAGGAAAGAAGAAACTAAAATGAAAAAGCAGCCAGGTAATTGAGTCCCTCTGCACTAGCTGCCACGGTGGGCAGGGTCACCATGATGCTGGGGCAGGGGTTGAGGTGGGGAGACAAGTTAGTTGTCCTTTACCTCCTTAAGCCTCAATTTCCTAATGTAAAATGAGGCAGTTGGACTCAATGGCTTCTAGATTACATGACTTGCCCAGGGTCTCATAGCTGCTAAGTGTCTGAGACCTGTATTCCAAACCAGGTCTTCCAGACTTCCATTCCAGACCTCTAACACTACTACAAGGGGAGGAACAAACAAAAGGAAGGAGGAGGGGTGGGGTTAGAGGGGGCGAATCTGCCCCCAAATGAAAGCTGGCCTGAAGTTTGGAAAAAAGGAGGCTGGTCCTGAGCGTGTCAGTGTAAGAGATGGGGTGAAACAGCCTGTGATTATCAGTCCCTGGATCTTACGGGAGTGCAGATCTGGAAGGAATTTTAGGGTTGTCTGGTTCTTCCCCTCCTCCACCTCCCTTTGTTGGACATAAGGAAACTGAGGTTCAACAATGGGAAAAGAGTTGTTCAAAGCTAGATGGGAAGGCAACATTCCACTGCAGGTTTTCTGACTCCGTGTGCCGTGCTCTTCCCACTGCACCCCAGAACGCTGTTGGGGACCCTTCCTGTGCCCCTCAAATGCCAGCAGGCAGGCAGGCTAGCGGCTGCCTCCTCCCCTCATTCCTAAAAGCGTCCTCCATCCAGTCTTCAAGGCCAAGCAGGGGGTAGTGGAGCAGCCTCTGCAGACGGCTGAGCTTCCCTGGGACTCTGGTGGGTGGAGGGGTAAGGCAGCTGGAACAGCCAGATACCACAGATGTCCCACGTTTCCTGGATCCCAGCCTGGGCTCCTGCTCTCCCTAATTCCAATATTTGGCTGCATCCCTCCCCTCATTCATATGCCAATGTCAACACTGCATAATTTGCTCCAAACACTGACAGATCTGGGGCTGGGAAAGGGAAAGGCCAGGGCTGGAGGCTGGGGATCAGGACGGTTTAAGACGGAGGGAGCAGGAACCTGGAAGCACTCGGGCTCACCGTGCCTCCTTCCCTGGGCCTCCTCTTCCCTCTTGGAACATCCAGTCTCACCAAGGAGACCAGATGGGCAGACAGGAAGAAGCCAAGCAACAGGGTGAGGCAGTGTGTGGTCAGTCCAGAGAGTGGGACACAGGCAGGCAGGGCCAGAGAAGGGCAGCAAAATGTGAAAAAAATGAGACCCAGAAAAGGGAAGGAACTTACCCAAGGTCACCCAGCTAGTTAGAGGCAGAGCCAAGATAAGGCTCAAGGATCTCTTGAGTGATAGGGGCCCTGGAGCCTGGAGACCGGGAGTCCTGTCTTGAATCTCTTAACTGCTTACGTGGCCTTGGACAAGTTACTTCATTTGTATAAAGAAGAGGTTGACCTGGATGATTTCTGGGGTTTCCTAGCCTTAATTTTTAAGACTGACTGAATGATCTCTGCACTTCCTTCCTCCACTCGCATCTTATGATTTCTACGAACGGAGCTTTGAAGGAGGAGGACATTTCAATAGTCAGAGAGCAGGGGGGGAGGAGCAAGTCTGAGGGAAGGGGAGTGGGATGTCAGGCAGAGGAAAGCCTTTGGCCTGAAAGTGTAATCCAGAGAGTGTATGGTCAGTGCAGGGGGCAGAAAGGGAACTGACCTGATGTTTAGCAGAATGTGTTCATAGAACATACACCTATAGAATGTCAGAGGTAGAAGGGACTTTAGAAAGTAAATTATAAACTATTGGAACTGGAAGAGACGTCAGAACCGAGAGCATGAAATGTTATAGCTGGAAAGGACCTTAGGACAGAGAACATGGAATGTCATAGCTGGAAGGGAACTTAGAACAGAGAATGTCAGACGGGGGAGGGCCCGAAGACTTGTGGATGTCAGAGATAGAAGGACTCTTATACATTACCCAGTCCTACCCCCTCATCTTATATATTCTGGGGAAACTGAGGGATACAGAGTTGAAATGATTTACCAAAGTTACACAGCATGTGAGTGCTTGATGGGAAGTCTCAGGGGCTAAAGCTGTAGGGCTTTGAATGTGGGATCCTGCTTCCTGGCTTTTTTGTTCTGGGCTGAGTCCATCAGTTCTTACCTTTTTTCCACAAGCATCTCCTGATACTACTCATCGTATCCTCCCTCCCCAGAGGCCATCTCTCATCCTGCCATCATCTCAGTTTCTCCTGGGCTCTTCTTGAGTTTTGACTGTCAACAGTTTCTCTAACCAGAGTCCATCCCTCTTCCCTTTCCCTTCTCCTCAATTTCCCAGGGGCCACTTATCAATTTGCATGTGATTTAAATCAAATTGACATATATTTACAAGACCAGAAAACCATTTTTCCCTGGACATCTCTATCATGATTCTCCTTCTGGCTTAGGTGAGCGTTCCCTTTATTTCTCTGCCCTCCTCCGGCCTTGCCCGCCTGTGTCCCACTCTCTGATCCCAACCACACGCTGCTTTGCCTTGTTGCTTGACTGCTCCCTGTCTGCAGGTAAGACTGGATGTCTTTTATTTGTACTTTTTAGCAATTTTGAGGAGGGATTCAGCCATGGATCCCAAGCCCTCAGTAAGCCTTCTCTTGTAACAGAACACAAAACATAGTTAAACAAGACCCAGGACCCACGTAAACAGCATTCTGAATTCCCACTTCTTCATCAAGACAAAAGATGTCCTCAGCTTTTATCTGGGTCTGAGGCTGGTCATCATGAATGTGGAATTCAGTTTCCTTAATGTGCTCGTTTTGTTTCCATTACTGTAATCATTGTGGACATTGCTTTCCTTTTTCTGCTTCCTTCCCTCTGCATCTGTTCAATAGCTCTTCCCATGTTTCTCTGAATTCCTCACATTCACAGTTTTGCATGGTTGATCACATCCAAATACTGCCATTTCATCACATTCTTCTTCCATCACCTTCATATACCACAATTTTGCACCTGGTTCCCAATCCGAGGGGCCCCATTTTTATCTGCAAATTTTCTACTCGTATAAAAAGGGCTCTACAAATATTTTGGCATGTGTGGCACCTCTCTGTTTTTTATTTCCTCGGGCTGGGGCAGATGTGGGTCTCTGGAGCAAGGCAATCCTTTCATTAAAAAAATTTTTTTTCTGCTGTTCATTCATTGGCAATGTTTGTGTGGGAGAGTGGCTCCTCCTGGGTCTTTGACTCAAGTATCTCCATGTAATTCATTGAAGGTAGAAAAGGGGAGCTGATGAGTCCATTTTACAGATGAGGAAATGGAAGACTCATGAACTGAATTGACTTGCCTTAGGTCATAGAGGAAGTAAGTCATAGACTCATAGCTCTGGATATGGAAGGGGTGGCCAAGTCTAATCCCTTCATTGCACAGTTAAGGAAACTGAGGCAAACAGAGGTTGTGAAGGAATTGTCTGAGGTGGGTTTCAAACCCGCGTCTTCCTGACTCCAGGTCCAGGCTCTTTCCCTTACACCTCCTCACTCATGGCTACACTCATGGCTACAACTTCATCTAAACCCAGACCCTCCAAGATTTCCTGGGCTGGAAGGGACCCTTAGAGACCTCCTCCCCCTTTGTTTTACAGTGGAGAGAGAAGGGGAGGCGACCTGTCTAAAGTCAGACAGGCAGTGACGAGCAGGGCTGGCTCCAAATTCAGTGGCCTTCCCTGCAGCCCTTGCACACAAAACTGCCTGCTCAGCCCCAGAGAGGAAGTGAAGATTCCAATTTGTGGTGGGCATCTGACAATTAGGCTCAAGCAGCCCAGGTGTTGCAAAATGGATGCTCAACCCTCAGCTCTGCAGCTTATGGAAATGAGGCAGCTGGGGGAAAGTGTGCGTGCGTGCGTGTGTGTGTGTGTGTGTGTGTGTGTGTGTGTGTGTGTGTGTGTGTGCAGGGAGGCTGGCCCTCCTGCCCACAGTTCAGAGGACAAGAAGCTTAGCCTTGGGATATGGGGAGCTGGTGCTGCTTCAGATTTGGGGGAAAGGGGTACGAAGGGAGATGGGAAGGGGGGACCATTGCAGGAGACCCTGAGAAAGGCCAGACCTTCTCTCCCTGCCCCCAGACAGAACTGGGCTCACAGGTGCTCAAAACACTGAGCATTGGAGAGGTCCTGGAAGCTTCTGTAGAGCAAGCCCTGTCTGTTTCCTATTTATCATTTAATCTCTTGGTTCATAGGGAAAGGAAATGACTTCACTAAGATCACACTTACTAAAGGTGTATTTATATAGCAAAGCCCTTTTCCCCCCCAAGGTGATTGGGGTTAAGTGACTTGCCCAGGGTCACACAGCTAGTAAGTGTTAAGTGTCTGGTCTGAGACCGGATTTGAACTCAGGTCCTCCTGATTCCAGGGTTGGTGCTCTATCCACTGCCCCACCTAGCTGCCCCTCAAAGCCTTTTACGTATATTATTTCATCTTATCCTGCCAACATCCCTGTGATATAGTTGCTATTATTATCCCCATTTTACAGATGAGGAAACTGAGATTCAGAGAGGTTAAATGATTTGTCCAGTGTGACATAGCCAGTAAGTATGTGAGGCAGGATTTGAATTCAGGTCTTCCTGACAACAAGTGGGGGACTTATTCATCATGCCAACCTGGCTTTACCTGTGTCTGGAATGTTCTCTCTCCTCATCTTTGTCTCTTAGAATCTCTAGCTTTCTTCAAGGTTCAACTCTGGTGCTGCTGCCTACCTAAAGCTTTTCCTGCTCTCCCCCAGTTGCTATTCCTCTTCCTTTTCAATTCGTTACATGTACAAACTCAATCAACAAACATTTATTAAGTGCCTACTATGTGCCAGGCTTATAGTCTAATGGCAGATACAATGGGTCCAATCCACAAAACCTTAAACCCCTCCATAATGAGCACTGAGAGAATCATGGATTTAAAGCTGAAAGGAATCTTAGATGTCTCTTTCATTTTACAGATGAGGAAACTGAGGCCCAAAGAGGCGACTCTAGGTCCCACGTGGAGTCAGCTCCTTTGCATCTGAAATCATCCCCTTTCCTCATGTCAGCCCAACTCCTGTTAATATTATCACAATGGGAGTTTGGAAGAGGGGCTGCCTAGTGAAAAGAGTACTAAGTGGTTGGAGGTGCAGAACAGGGCTGGGGATGATGGGTTTTGCTCCATTAGATTATAAGCTCCTGGAGGGCAGAGAATTCTTTTGGTTCTTTTTGCATCAGAAGCACTTAGCACAGTGCCTGGCACATAGAAGGTGCTTAACAAATGTTTATCGATTAACTGAATGGTCTGTTAGCTCTAGCACATCGTGTGGACTTTCTTGAAGGGGGTGTCTGGGGAAGCGTGGACAAAAAATTGTGCGGGAGGGTCTCTGGGTTGTGACCTGCACGAGTGGAGGGAATACCTATCTTGGACAGAATACAACGACCTGCAGTATATACAAAGGACTTTTGTTTTTCTCACAACAAAACTGTGATGTACAAGTACTATGTCTATTTCCTCTTTTTTTAATTTCAAACTTAAACACCAAATAACATGAGTATTTCCATATGCAAAGTAGAACAGAGAAAGAGGATTGCACTATCATGTCTATCATGCCTCAGTTTCTCCCACTGTAACACGAGTGGGCTGGACCAGATGCCCTCTGCGGTCCCATCTAGTACTAAACCTATGATGCTTTGCCTTGAAAAGAGGGAGGTTTCAGAGCTATGTGAAGGAGGGATCAGCAGCTGTCTTTGACCTCTCTCTCCTCCTCATTCCCCACAATCTGTTTTCAAAGTCTGCTGATTCCTCCTTCCATCTTGGGGCCTTCACTCTCACCCTCTTCTTGGATGACTCACACAGCTCTCTCTCCAGCCCTGACCTCTCTCCCAGGCTCCACACCTGCACTACCAGTTGCCCTCTGAGCAGGAGATCACTAGGAGGGACTTTTTTCAAAGATGAAAGAGTGGGGGGAGAGGGAGAGAGCGGGGCAGGGCGGGAGGGGGGATGGAGAGAGAGAGAGAGAGAGAGAGAGAGAGAGAGAGAGAGAGAGAAGAGAGAGAGAGAGAGAGAGAGAGAGAGAGAGGAGTCAGAAGGCCAGTTGGGAGGGGAAAGTTCAGAGGTGGGTGGGTTGGGGGTGGGGAGGGGGAGGGGAGAGATAATGAGTTTTCTTTCAGACATAGGATCGTAGATTTGGAGCTGGAAGGGAACTTGACCATTTGGTCTGACCCCTTTGTTTTCCAGATGAGGAAATCGAGGCCTGTAAAGGTTAAGTGCCTTGGCCCCGGTCCCATAACTAGTAAGTGTTCTTAACTCCAAGTAGAGGTGCTCATGGGACATCCAGTTACTTTCAGGCTCTTCTGTTTCTGTGTAAGGGGATTTTTTACACACTGACACCCCCCACCGTCAACCCCAAGCATCCTGAAATCCACCACCAGCTCTCCCAGATTGGCTTTGAAGCAGCCCAGGCTGTGCTTCTGGAACAATCCACCAGAGGGCGCGGGGGCACCATGGTCTCTGGGTCACTGGGAGTCTCCCCTTCCGCTGTTTCAAAGTCCTCTCCCGGCCCCCTCTGGGCGCCAGTATGGAGTAATTCTCAACCCCCACCCCCCTCATTAGCCTAGGCCGAGCTGTCCCAAAGCGCCCGTCCAGGGCTGGGCCTTAGCTGCTGCTGCCAGACGTCTTGGCAGGGACGTGCAGGCCTGCGATGCCCCCCTCCCTTTTGTCCTCTCCAAGCCCTGCCTCCAGATTAGGGGCTTTCCCAGGAAACCCGTGTGGTTTGCTGAGCCCTGGGGGAGCAGCCAGAACCTTCAGGGTGGGAGAGCCCAGGAGAAAGGGGTCACCAAGGTCAGGGGCAGGGACGGCCCTAGTGTGCCCTAAATCATCCAGCACGAAGCCTGCTTTCCCCTGAATACTTACAATTCCTTTTAGGTGAGGATACCCAGTAAACCTTAAATTATGAAGAGGGTTGGAGATGGAAGGGCCTTTAAAGGTCATCTACTTGAACTGCCTCATTTTACAGATGGGGAGATAAAGGGTCAAGGGAGATGACATGTTTTGTCTTAGGTCACATAGCTGGAAAGCAGAAAAGCCAAAACCCATGGCCTCTCATGCCAGAGCCATTCCTCCTTCCGCTGAGTCACCTTGCCCTAAATGTGGGTCATTGGTATAGGGAACTGTCTTCCTGGGAGGAAGCTTCCTCTTGGACCTGCTCTGCCTTTTAGACCTTACACCCGCATGTCCTCTTTGACCCAGTGACTCCTGTCTCTTAGCTCTGGCATTTTCTCTTACCATCCCCCATGCCTGCAATGCTCTTCCTCCTTCTTTCCATCTTTTGCCTTCTCTGGCTTCCTTCAAGTCCCAGCTAAAATGTCACCATCTGCAGAAAGTCTTTCCCAACTCCTCCTAATTCTAGTACCTCCTTCTGTTAATTCTTTCCTATTTATCCTGTATATACCTTGCTTGTACGTGTTTGTCTGCTTGGTGTCTCCTCCATTAGATTGTAAGCTCCATGAGAGCAAGGACTCTCATTCACCTCTTTTTGTATCCCCATGAATTTAGGACAGGGCCTGGCACATAGTAGGAGCTTAATTAGTAGCGGTATTGACTGACTGGTTATAGAATGTGGAACGTCAGAACCAGAAAAGACCTTAGAAGATTGGGCATGGAATGTTAGAACTAGAAGGGACTTTGGAACACAGAACATCAGGACTGGAAGATGCCTGAGAACAGAGACCATCAGACTTGTGAAGGACCTTAGAATGTGGAATGTCAAAATGGGAAGGGATCTTGGATCTCATCTAATCCAAGCCGGTCATTTTATATGGATGGGAAGCTTAGGGCTAGAGAGAGGGAAGGGGTTCATCTGAGAATACCCAGTGAGCTCATGTGAGCCCTCCGCAGTTTTGTCCTGTTTTCATTGCAATCCAAATGGGCCATTAGCTATCACCCCAACTCAACAGGTCCTCTCCTCCCTCTTTGCCTTTGTATAGGTTCTCTTCCATGAGCAGAATAGACTTGTCCCTCATCTCCTTCCTTGGGAATCCGTATCTTCCTTCGTGTCTTAGCTTAGGTGCCATGTCCTACAGGAAGCCTTTCCTGATCTTGCCAGTTGCTAGTATTCTTTCCCTTCCTAAGTGCTCTCTCTCTCCATTAGTTACCCACCCCCATATTGTGTTCCCCTAGTCAAAGGAAAGCTCTTTGCTGGCAGGTGTTGTTGTACTGTTTTTGTCCTTGTAACCCCAACCCCCAAATAGCACAGGGCTCTGCTCACAGTAGGCACTTAATAAATGTTGTTTTTTGTTGTTGAAATGAATGATGGAACCCGGCTAAGGGGGGAAGCCCAAGTCCTCTAACCACCCCAACATTAAGGGAGTGAGCCTGGCAGGATGCCTTCTTTCATCTCTCTCCTCTGTCTTTCTCCTTCCCTGCCAAGGCAGCCTCAGTGCTGGCTTTAGAGTCTAGGCCTCATGTTGAAATTATGACTTCCACTTACTCCCGGCACTATTCTGGGCAAGTCACCTCAACTCCCTGGTCCTCGGTTTTCCCATCTGTAAAATGGGGGTGTTAGATCAGTTGACCTATGAGGTGCCTCCTAGCTCTAAACCTACGGTCCAGTGGCTATCACGCCATTATCATCCTCACTCAGAGAGGCCAGGTTGGTCTTGCTGCCCCCCCTCTTTATCCGGGAGCTGGAGTGGATTTGATGTCAGAGGGCCTGCCATTTTCTACATCTCAGACAAGTCTCTTCATCACCTTGGCTTCTGCTGGACTAGAGTACCTCTGAAGTCCCTTCAGACTTTAGATCTATGACCCTGTAACTGGATAACTCTAAGGTCCTGTAGGATCTTGAAACACGAAATCTGTTTTATTCTTCCACATCCCCCCTCTTCTCTCTGCCCTCCAGCTCTCTTCCTAACCAGAGGCTCTGTTAGCTCGGAAAACAGTGATGGAGAGATAAGGTCACCACCTGTCCCCAGAGCCACCTGGGGGAAGTTCATTCTTTAATCCTCCACTAATCCATACTTAGCCTCCAATTCTCTCAACCCATTTAGGACCATTGAAAACCAACTAACGGGAGAGCAAGGCCAGTAGTCATGTGATCGCCAGGCTTTCAACCAAACCAGGAAGGCATAGAATGGACACCAAAGCTGGATGAAAGTCAGAGTTTTGTACGAGATGCCTTTGAAAAGCAGAAATGAGCAACTGCACTGATTTCTATCAGCTGGGGGTGGGGGAGGTTGTGTATTCTTCTTGGACTAAGGTACTTCCTTGACTTCAAGAGTTATCTTTGGAGTATATAAATATTTAGATCACAGATCTAGAGCTTAAAGGGAACTCAGTTCAGCTGTTTTTCAGTTGTGTCCGATGCCTCGTGACCCTATAGAGGGTTTTCTTGGCAGAGATATTGGAGTGGCTTACTATTTCCTTCTCCAGCCCATTTTATAGATGAGGACACTGAGGCAAACAGGGTGAAGTGACTTGCCCAGGGTCATGCAGCTAGTAAGTGTCTGAGGTCAGATTTGAATTCAGGGACTCCAGGGCTGGTGGTCTGCAAGCTGTGGTTCTCCCCAGCTGCCCTAAGGGGCCTCAGAAGTCATCTATTTCAGCACCTCATTTGACAGAAAAGGAAACCCAGGCCTAGAAAGGTTATAAAGGGTAGGGCTTGGATTGGAGTATGAATCCTCTGACCTCCCAGACTCCAGAAGGACTTGAAGAAAACTTATTAAAGTCACAGCTCACAAGGTGACAAAGATTTACATTCATCTCATCTCATCAGACCCTCATAATGGATCCTCTTACCTCCCCAATCTTCTTAGACTTTAGCGCCTTCCACACACCTACAATGGAGCTAGCTTACTTTCTGTTTCAGGAACGTGACCCCAGATTTCCTGCCTCCACGTCTTTGCCCGGGCTGTGCCTGTGGCTGGAATGCCCTTCCTCCTCGCCTTGGAATCCCTGGCTTCGTTCAGCAGGAGGCCTTTCCAGGCCCCTCGCATCTGCTCTGTATGGGTCTTGTGCGGGCCCAGCTCCCTCTGTGTTGTCTCTTCCAATTGGGCCGTGAGCTCCTTGGGGACAGGGACTATTTTTTTTTGCCTTTCTTTGCCTCACCAGCGCTTGGCACAGTGCCTGACGAGAATGAGTGCTGCATACATGCTTGTCGACCACCTGATACTCTGAGAAGCCCACGAGTGGAGCCATGATCCCCACTTGACGAATGAGGAAACTGAGTCTCAGAGGGAGTAAGGGATTACTTGGTGGTAAGAATCCCTCCCTCTCTCTCTCTCTCTCTCTCTCTTTTTTGACTAGGCAGTGGGATTAAGTGACTTGCCCAAGGTCACACAGCTAGTAAGTGTCAAGTGTCTGAGATCGGATTTGAACTCAGGTCCTCCTGACTCCAAGGCTGGTGCTCTATCCACTGCGCCACCTCGCTGTGCCCGAGAATCCCTCTCTTAGCAGCAGAGGCAGGACACGGACCCAGTTCTCCTGATTCCCATGAACACTGATTACCTGAGAGACAGCCTGTATTTGCCCTCTCCTATTAGTCTGTAATAATGATAATAATCACAACAACTATAATAAAAATGACAACTGCCAGCAGCCACCTAGCATTTAAAGTTTGCAAAGCACTTCACTCATTCGATTCTCACAGCAACCCTGGGATGGAGGTGCTGTTACTATTCTCATTTTGCAAATGAGGAAACTGAGGCAGACAGAGGTTAAGCGTCCCGCAGCTCAGTAAGTGTCTGCAGCCCAATTTGATCTCGGGGCTTCCTGCCTCAAAGCCCAGCGGTTATCTACTCACTGTAAGCCCTGTGCAGGCAGGCACCCTGCTTTTCTGCTCTCCGCTGAGCCCCCCAGTGCTTCAGGCAGCTCTTCCTATGCCGAGGCGCTGATCCAGGCAGGGCCAAAGTTCATGGCACTGAGGGTGCTGCCCAGGTTATGGGGGTCTGCCATATTGGAGACTCCCAGGATCTGGAGCCCTCTAGAATTAGCAGTCTGGTCCTGGCCCTGCCCCCACCCACATCCCAGGTTCCCTGGGCAAACACTCTTACATGAGAGAGCTCTTGACACTCCATTGGCCTTAATAAGTATGTGCTGGGTGAAACAAGAGCTGTTCCCTACCTGGAAACTTCCTGTGGTCCTACTCTCTCCTTTGGGAGCTGAGGCCTAGAAGCCCTTCGTCCTCATGTCCATTCCAGGGATGTTTTCTAGAGCTGGACAAGGCTCGGCAGACTAGGCCATACGGCTGTCTCCAGGGGCTGTTGCAATTACTTCTCCCTGACTAACTGCCCCTTTCCCTAACTCTGCCTTTCCCTTTGGCTCTCAGATGATTATAAAATATAAAAATAAGGGAGGGACCTTAGAACAGAGGATGTGAGAGGTGGGAGGGACCCTAGAACAGAGGATGTGAGAGGTGGGAGGGACCCTAGAACAGAGGATGTGAGAGGTGGGAGGGACCCTAGAACAGAGGATGTGAGAGGTGGGAGGGACCCTAGAACAGAGGATGTGAGAGGTGGGAGGGACCCTAGAACAGAGGATGTGAGAGGTGGGAGGGACCCTAGAACAGAGGATGTGAGAAGTGGGAGGGACCTTAGAATATAGAATGTCAGCGCTGGAGGGAGCCTTAGAACACAGAATGTCAGAGCTGGAGGGAGCCTTAGAACACAGAATGTCAGGGCTGGGAAGGGTCGTGGACACATGTATATGTATACATATACACACATGCATACATGTATATGTACTTATACACATGTCCACATGCATACATTGCTGTATATGATGTTGTCGTTCCACACAGAATGCAGGCTCCTCGAGGGAAGGGACCATTTCATTTTTTGTCCTTTTATTCCACCGAACTTCCTCAACTTACTCGTTGTGTGAGCTTGGGCAGCCTGCCCCTCAGCCTCAGTTTCCTCACCTGGAAAATGGGTGGGCTGGACGAGCTCTCGCGTCTCTGTCTGTTATTGAAAACCGGAGTGGAGGGGTGGCACAATGTGGTGGACACAGCTTTGTATCTAAACTCAGAGGACCTGAGTTCAAATTCAGCTGCTTACTTCCCATGTAAACTTGGGCAGGTCTTGTGCCACCTTTTGGCTTCTACAAAATGAGGGTGGGGTGGGGGTGGCGTGTGAAGCAGGCAATATCTAAGGTCTCTTCCAGTTCTGTATCTGTGAGCCTGTATGTTATATAACCTCCTGGGCCTCAGTTTCCTCATCTGTAAAATGCCGGGGTTGGTCCAGATGACCTCTAACAAAACCCCTTCCAGCTCTGTGATCCTTGAATTGGAGGGACCACTGAGCTACGTTTATTCACCCTGGCTGCTCCTCTTTGGAGCTTCTGAGGAGGGCCAGGGGGATGTGGCAGAACCCAGGCTTTGCCCCCCTGGAGGGGCAGGAGACTTCCCCTGACTTCTTCCTTCTCAATCCATCATCATTAGTAACCATAAACGTCAGAGCTGGAGCCATTAGACGGCTGCTCCTGGATAAATAACGCTTTTCATATTTAATTTATGAGTGGTTCTGTTGCCTCTTTGGGGTGTGCTGGGTTAATTAAGAGCTGAATTAGATGGAGATGCAGCTCCCTGAGGAGACTCAATTAAACTCTTTTTGGCAAAAAAAAAAAAAGAAAGAAAAAGAAAAAAGGAGGGTACAACAGTAATGAAGGGGACCAGGGCCTGGTCTATTCTGGTGGAAAGACCTTGATGGTGGGAGAGATGGTAGAAAGAGGAACTTGGGTCTCCCATCATTCTGGGTGGGGACTTTCCTTGAGGGAAACATTTCACACTATGGGAAGAAGGCCCCTTCCATTGGCTTTCCTCCTCCCCTCTCTGCTGACCCTGTCTGGGCTCCTAGCTACATGCTAGGGATTGTCTGGAGCTGGACGCAAGGCTCTGGGAAAGACAATCCCAATTAATTAATCAACATGTTTTCATTAAGTAGTCACTGTGTGCTAACTCTGGAGATACAAGAAAAAGCAAAACGTGGTCTCTGCCCTCAAAGACCATCCATTCTAAAGGGGGAGACATGATTTTGCACAAGAGTCATTGGAAGGTGATCTCAGACAGGAAGACCTCAGCTTGGGGGGATGGGTCAGAGAGGTCCCCTGATGGAGCTATTGTTTGAGCTGAGTCAGAGATGAGGAGGAAGAACCTTCCAAGTGTGAGGGACCCCCAGTGCAGAGACCTAGAGAGAGGAGAAGGTAGCATTGTGTGCGAGGTGTGGCAAGCAGGCCAGCGTCATTGGATGGGTAGCTGATATGTGGAGGGAGTAACATGTAAGAAGACGAGAAATGGAGGAAGAGGGCAGGTTGTAAGGGGCTTTAAACAGCCAGGGAAGGAGTTCATAGTGAATGCTAGAAGCAGCAGAAAGTCATTGGAGTTTACTGAGTATGACGGTGGGGAGGAGGAGGTGACATGGTCAAATCTACATGTTAAGAAAATAATTTTTGCAACCATGGGGAAGATAGCTTGGGGTGAGGATAAACTTGAGGCAGGCCATTGTAATAGTCTAGGTGAGAGGTGAAGAGGACTTGAACTGGGATGTTGGCTGGAGGAGGGAAGGGGGGCACATGCAGGAGAAGAGAAAGAGATCACAAAATTTAGCAACTGATTGGGTATGGGGTGAATGAAAGAAGAGATGAGCATGACTCTGAGGTTGTGGGCCTGGGTCACTGCGGTCCCCTCCACAGTGATGGGAAAGTGAGGGAGAGGGGAAGGTTCTGGGGAAAAGATGAATTCTATTTTGGGCCTGTTGAGTTTGAGATGCCTGTGGGGTATCCAATTCAAAATGTCCAATGGGCAGTTGATGAAACTGGATTGGAGCTTGCGACAGAGACCATGGCTGGATGGTCTCTGATGAGATCACCAAGTGATGTGGGATAGAGAGAAAAGAGAACCTAGGACAGAGCCTTGGGGGACATTCATAGTGGGCATGACATAGATGAAGATTCAGGGAAGGATTGAGAAGGAGCAGTCAGGAGGAAAATTGAAGCGAGAGCATTGTCATGAAAATTCATCGAGGGGAGTATCTTGGAGGAGAATCTGGGCAGGGATGTTCACTGCTGAGGAGGGGTCAAGAAAGAGGATTGAGGAAAGGCCATTGGACTGGGCACTTAGACATGTCTGGTTCACTTTGAAGGGAGTAGTTTCATTTGAATCAGAGAATCAGGGTTGAATTCAGAGTTCAGAAGCCAAATTACAAGAATTTAGAAGGTAGGAGTGGGCAAAATGGAAGCCTTAAGTATAGATAGTTTTTTTAGCTGAGAAGGGGAGGTACAGGACAATAGCTATGGGGATGGCCAGATCAAGGGAGGGTTTTTGAAAGTGGGGGGAGATATGGGTATGTTTGTGGGCAGCAGGGGAGGAGCTGGTACATAGGGAGAGATTGAAGATTGGAGAGAGAGGAGAGAGATTGTCAAGGGGACAATCCCCTGGAGAAGAGGGGGTAGATGGAATGAAATCAAGGAGACATGTAGAGGATTTGGTCTTGCCAAGTCACATTCGCAGAAGCTGGAGTGAAGGAGAAAGAGGGGGAGAATATCAGAGGAATGTGAGAAGGGGAGGGGGGGACGAGAGGGAGCTGTCACCAATGGGCTTATTCTTTGGGGTGAAGTTGGGGGTGAGGTAAGAGTAGTAGTATTGCCTTGTTCCAAGGGGGGCCCAGCTGATATTAGCTACCACATATTTGTAGTGACCCAGGATTCCTGATTTTCTAACGATTGTACTCAACAGCATGTCATTAGGATCAGAGGAGGCAGATGGTGGGGATAATTCAAGGTTGGGGTTTGGGACAATATGATCAACAATAGGAGAAGGGAATAAAAGATCTGAGAGTAGCCCAGAATTAAGCTGGTTTTAGCCTTGAACCCAGGCTAAAATGGGCAGATCCCACTTACTGTGTGACCTGGGGAACACGTCTGCCCTCTCTGTTCCTCAACCGCTATGTGCAAGGCACTGTGCTAAGTGCTGGGGATACAAAGAAAGGCAACCCCCCAAAAACCCAAACAATAAACACAGTCCCTTCTTTGAAGAGCTCACAGTCTAGTGGGGAAGATGAAGTGCCAGCAGCTACATACAACACAAGATATAGAGAAAATTGGGAGGAATCTCAGAGAGAAGGTGAAGGAGAACCAGGGAAAACTTCTTGTGGGAGATGGGACTTTAACTGAGGCCTGAGGGAAGCCAGGAAAGCCCAGGGCCGGAGACAAAGGAGAGGAGTTCTCCTGCTTCAGCTTGCAAAGGAAGGGGCTGGACAAGCGTTTCCTCCCCTCACTGGGAGTCTATGTTCTGTAGTCAAAGGCTGCTTCCAGCTCTAATGGTCTGTGGTTCCAAGACAAGCCTAAAGATACTACTACTACTACTACTGCTACTGCTACTCCTACTGCTACTGCTACTGCTGCTGCTACTACTGCTACTACTACTGCTACTGCTGCTGCTACTACTACTTCTACTACTACTATTACCACCACCCCACTATTACTACTACTACTACTATCACCACCACCACCACTATTACCACTACCACCACCAACACCATTACTACTACTACTATTACTACTACTACCATACCACCATTACTACTATCACCACCACTGTTATCACTACCACCATCACCACCACCACCATTACTCCTCTTCCTCCTCCTCCTATTAGCTGACATTTATATAACACTTAAAGGTTTCCAAAGGGCTTTACAAACCTAATTTCATCTAAGCCTGACAACAACCTGGGAAGTAGGTGCTGGTTATTATCCATATTTTACAAATAAGGAAAGAGGGCTAAGGGAGGTCAAGTGATCTGCCCAGGGACAAACAGCTGGTAAGTGTTCTGAGGTAGGACTTGAACTCAGGTCTTCCTGACTCTAAGTCCAGCACTCTCTCCACTGCGATCGTGGTCCCCTCCACAGGAAGAGAAAGTGAGGGAGAGGGGAAGGTTTGGGGGAAAAGATGGATTCTGTTTTGGGCCTGTTGAGTTGGAGATGCCTAGATGCACAATAGACCACCCAGCTTTGCACCCCAAGTCTCCTAGTCTCCAGTCCCACATTGTGCCCCAAGAGCCCACATTCACAAGACCCTCGCTCTGAATTCGCATGTCCTCCCTCGGTGCCCTCTGGACAGTCACACCCACTCCTGGACACTCTGACTGTCAGAGTGCGGCTCATCTGCGGGCAGGCGCTGTCACCCACAGGCTTAATTAAGGTCACCCACTCAGACAGCGGTCAGCAGTGCCTGGCACTCAGCGCTTACCCACCTGGGCCGCAGGGCGACCGGGCCTGGGGGGTGAGTTTTTCTACTTTTGTTAAAGCCTTTCTGTCTCCCTGGGCCAGCGGTAAGAAGAAGGCTGCCTTTGATATGCAGATAGAGGCTGCCCCACTTCTAGGGAGCTGGGCTTTGAAGGGGAGGTCTGGGGAAAGTGAATCTGGTGAAAAACTACGAAAGTCTCAGAGAGGGCCCAGGAGGCCAGAGGGTGGGGAGGCCGGCCTGGTGGGGAGGGAGCTGTCCACTGATCTGGAGGAGGAGCGTCTGCCTCCAGGCAGCTGGACGCAATAGCATCTCATGCTTCCGAGGGCTCTCAGAGCTAGCCAGCTCCAAACAAGGCAGTACCAGCCTGTGTGAGGGGGAAGAGGGGAGGATGGAAAGCAAAGGCCTTCAGGGAGTGGGGAAGACAGAAAGGCCCCCAGTCCCGTGGTGTATCAATCAATCAGCATTTATTAAGCACCTACTATGTGCCACGCTGTGCTAAGCACTGGGGATACAGAAAAAGGCAGAAGACAGTCCCTGCCCTCGAGGAGCTTACAATCTAATGGGGGAGACAACATGAAACAAATATGTACTGAGCAGGCTGTGTGCAGGATAAATAAGAAACAATCAGCAAAGGGAAGGCACTGGAATTAAGAGCAGTTGGGGAAGGCTTCTTGGAGGAGGTGGGATTTTTAGATGGGCCTTAAAGGAAGCCAGGGAGGTCAGTTGTGGGCATGGAGAAGGGAGTGTGTCAGAGGAGAAGGAACACTGGACTTAGCGATTCCAATTGTGCCTGTGCCACTTGCAAAGCTGTGTGACCTTGGGCAAGTCTCTTGCCTGCTATAGGCCTCACTTTCCTCATCTCTCCAAGGAGGGGGTTGAGCTGGCTGACCTCTAAGGCCCTTTCCTGCCCCCAAATCTACAAGACGAGTCCCTAGAGCAGTGTTGGGCTCAGGAGATGGCTCCACATCCATCCTTCCCTACAGTGCCCTCAGGTCCTGGGGCAGCTCCGAGACCACCTAGGCCAGGGGTAAGTAGTTGTGGAAAACCCTCAGGATCCTCAAGGGCAGTGCAGGGGGCCTCTGTCTGCCCTCCCTCATCCCAAAACCACTCTGCCTATTCCCACTGCCTTATTCTCATATCTTATTTTATGCAATGGACATGTTCATAAAAAGTTGTACAAAAAGAATTGTTTGTAAATCAGAACTCATCATAGTTACCCCAAAGGAGCTTGTTCTTAGAAGCAGCTCCCCAACAAGCCCCTTTTATAGGAGTTTTGTGGAGCAAAAGCCCAAGAGAAAAGCAATCCTTTGTAAATAGAAAATTTTATATATTCATTCAACAAACATACTATTAAATATTTCCTTCGAGCATGGGACAGGGGTGGGGGGTGGGGGGGTGGGGTGAATACAAAGAAGGATGAGTCATGGTCCCTGTCCTCCCCATGTAGTCTTATAAAGGAGCTAAAACTAAAAAGACATTTAGTTTCTTTAGAAATACAATTATGTTTTTACCCTCACAATAATGGGAAGAAATTGAGGAAGCCTTCCACCATATAGGGAGGACTCTCTTTGCCAAATATTTGGAAGGGCCTGGCCAGTCACATGGGATGGTTGCTGACCTGCTGCCATGTTGGGTAAGGCTGCCAAGAGCCACCACCAGGTATTGGAAGGATTGTTTGTCTGCCATTTATGGAGGGTTTGAAGGTTTTCCAACCCACTTTTATACACAGGATCTGATCTGATCCTCCCAACATCCCTGGGAAGTGGAGAAGATGGGTATTCCTGTCCCCATTTCACAGATGGTGAAAATGAGGCCTGGAGAGGTGAAGTATGGAAGGTGAAATTCAGATCCAGGTCACTCCCTCCTCACCCCAAGAGCAGAGTGCTTGCCTTTCTAGATGAATGCTACAAAGGCCTGACCGAAGAACTCTGCAACTTCAGAGGAAGGAAAGATGTCATTGGGTTGCGGTGGACACATCATGGAAGGCTTCATGGAAAAGGTGGCAGTCTTTCCGGGCCATGGGTTGGATTTTGACAGGTGGTAATATAGGGGAGAGGCTGAAAGAGAGAGAAGGAGGGCATGTTAGTGTAGGGAATGGGTGAGCAGAGGCCAGGAAGGGAATGAGCATTTACACAGCACCTGCTATGTGCCAGGCACCAAGCTTGACATTTGATTCTCATAAAGACCCTGCAAGGGAGGTGCTTTGTTAGTTTTATTTTACAGTTGAGGAAATGGAGGCAAACAGAAATGAAGAAACATGTCTAGCTAGGAAGTATCTGAGGCTGGATTTGAACTCAGGTCTTCCTGACTCTGGGCTCAGTGCCCCCACTCTGCCATCTAGACACTTCCTGGAGGCGTAAAGCACTGGCCATGTCTGAAGACCAATGAAATCAGCTTGGAAAGGTAGGTTGGAGCCATAACTCAGAGGACTTGAATGCCAGGATAAAGATATCACTGATGCTTTGTTTTAGTGTTAGGTGGTTTGTTTTTTTCAGTAGAGAAGGATGGATGATTAGGGGTGTGTGTGTGTGTGTGTGTGTGTGTGTGTGTGTGTGTGTGTGTGTGTGTGAAGGTCGGCTTATTTTTAAAAGTGGCACGTGATCAACATGCATAGTTGCTGGGGTGGGGCCAGGGGGACCTGGCAAAGAATGATTTTTGTTTTGTGAGGGGGTAGCACTTAGGGAGACTGGTTAGGAGGCTGGTGCAGCCCCAGGCAAGAGAGGATAAAAGCTTAAAGCAGCTTTGATGGAAGGAAAATGGACTGGAGCCATGGGAACCACAGAACTAGAGCTGGAAGCCACTCCAGAGGCCATCGAGTCCTGCCTCCTTGTTTTACAGATGGGGAAACTGAGGACAAAGGAGGTGAATGAAATGATTTGGTAAAGGTGACACAGTAAGCATTCGAGGTAGGGTTGGGACCCCAGATGCCGAGCCAGTGCTGCTATTGCTGCAGAGATGACTGATGATGAATTGGGGGGGGGGGAGACAGAGAGAGAGAGACAGAGACAGAGAGAGAGAGAGAGGGAGACAGAGAGATACAGAGAGACAAAGAGGAGGGGGGAGAGAGAGAAGGGAAGAGAGGGAGAGAGAGAGAGAGAGAGAGAGAGAGAGAGAGAGAGAGAGAGAGAGAGGGAGTGGGAGAGAGAGACAGAGAGATAAAGAGGAGGGGGGAGAGAGAGAAGTGAAGAGAGGGAGAGAGAGAGAGAGAGAGGGGAGAGAGAGAGAGAGAGAGAGAGAGAGAGAGAGAGAGAGAGAGAGAGAGAGGGAGGAGAGAGGAGAGAGAGAGAGAGAGAAGAGAGAGAGAGAGAGAGAGAGAGGGAGGGAGTGGGAGAGAGAGACAGAGAGACAGAGAGACAGAGACAGAGAGACAGAGAAAAGGGAAGAGAGGGAGAGACAGAGAGACATAGAGAGAGAGACAGAAAGAGAGACACAGACACAGAGACAGACAGAGAGACAGAGAGGAGATACAAAAAGACAGAGAGAGAAAGGAGACAGACAGAATGAGACTCCTGATCCTGGGTCCCGGCCGCAGGGAGGGGGTGCAAGCAGAACTGATAATCAGAGTTTGGTTTCCTCCAGCTGCCCTCGCACCACGCTGTGACCCCATAAGGGGGAGCCCCTGACCCCGTCCCCGGGGGCCCCACAAGCTGGGGGCTGGATCCTGCACAGCTGCTGCAGATGTAGATGAAAAAGTGCCTCCCACTCCTTGCTCTAATGGAGCTCATTAGGAGCTGTGCAAACAAGCGGGGGCCCAGGAGAGAAGGACGGAAGACTCCACCCCCCCCCCCCCACCTTGACTTGGAGGGGAGGAGGGGTGGGGGAGAGAGAGGCTGGAAAGCTGGGGGGTGGGGTGGGGATGGCAGACGCAGCTCCACAGGGGATACAGGGGAAGGAAACTCCTCACACTTCAGCGCAAACATCATCCAGGCCAAACAGTTGTTACTGGAGGTCCTGCATGTAAACAATGGTGGGGCTGCAGCCAGGATGTACGGTCAGTCCCCCACCCCGCTTAGGAAAGCCTACCTGGGAGGGACTATGCTTGAGCAAGAGAAGCAGAGGAGGAGACTCGTTCCTGCGCTGGATCACCTGAAGAGAAAGGGGGAGGAGGGAAGGCAGTTCACAAGTGACTGGGCTTATCCCCCGCCCCCCCCCCCCCCCCCCCCCCCCCGTCAACATTCTATGGTCTGTGTCCTGGGCTCACTGTCAGCTCTGACATGCTATGTTCTAACTTCTCTTCTCACATCTCTCTTAGCTACACATTCTGCGCTCTAGGGTCCCTTCCAGCTCTGACGTTATGGGTTCTAAGGCCCCTCTCAGTTCTGACATTCTGTATTCCAAGATCTCTTGCAGCTCTGACGGCCTGCCTTCTGAGCTTCCTTCCAGTTCTGACATTCTGTGTTCTTAGATCCTTTCCCTGTTCAGACATTCTGTATTCTAAAGTCCTTCCCTGCACTTAGCTCTGACAGTCTACACCCAAAAGTCCTCTTGAACTCCGAAGTCTGTGATTATGAACCACCATCCAGAGTGGCTAGAGAACCTGAAGTAAACTGACAGAAAGCATCAGCCTGACTTCTCTTCCCAGCACCCTCCAGAGTATTTTGTATTGAGGAGGGGGCCCATAGGAGCATAGAGTTAGAGCATGTAAGGATCTAGTCCAATAGTGTCAAATTCAAATACAAATGGATCCCTTCTAGCCACATATCTACTTAGAAAATCACAAATTAACATTATCTATGTTGTATTTTTAAAACATTTTAATAAACATTTCTCAATTACATTTTCTGGTTCATGTCTCACTCAGGAGTTTTGCATGCATGATACCTCTGATAGTACAGCTGCTTCACTTCTCAGGTAAGGAAACTGCGGCCCAGGCCAGTTAAGTAACTCGCCCAAACGTCACGTAGGGGGGATCTGAACTTCTGACGTCAGAGCCAGTGTTCTTTTTACTGGACCACTAGACGTGGCTTCTGAGTGAGCTCATAATCTCTGCCAGCTCCAAGGTTAGAAACTAAGAGCCAGCCTCAGAGTGCTAACCACACCCAGGGGCTTCAGAGACCAGGGATTCTTAACCCCTCCCTCTCTGGGGCCCTTAGGCAGCCCATGTGAATCTGGGTAGGGAGGCTCCAAAAACAGCCCCCCGGGATGGGCATCCTTCCCTAGCATTCCTCGGGGGCTGCAGCTGGAGACGAGATTGGAGCCCTGAGAAATGATTCTTCTGAGAAGAAGGCAGGGGGGGAAGCATGGTCTTAGGTGAGCCGTGTGGCTGAGTTAATATTGCTGAGACAACTGGAATCTTGGCATTTTCTGACATGTGTATTTAATGGAAAGTCTCATTTGAGCAGTAAAAAAAAAAGCCTGGCCACTTGAGGCTTCTCCTTTGAAATTATATATATGTGTGCATATATATGTATATATATGTGTGTGTGTATGTATATGTGTGTATATTACATATATACATACTTACATGTACGAGGGGTTTTGGAGGTGGTGCTTTCGGACTGTGATCCCTGCAACCTGGGAGACTGAGGCACGAGGATCACTTGAATTCTGAGCTGCGGTGTGCTAGACCTATCAGGCGTCTGAATCCATGTCTGGTGCCAATCTGATGAGCCCCCTGGGGGCAGGGATGCACCAGGCTGCCCAAGGAGGGCCACAGTGACTCCCATTGGAAGGAGAGGAGGTCAAAGCTTCTGGACCAATCGGCAGTGGGATTTAGCCAGTGAGTGGATCACTTGGTCTCATTTTTTAAAGACCAGATCCTCGATTTCATTAGTGCAGGGAGCTTCCAGTGAGGAATTTCACTCTACCAGTGCAGATAAACACTCTGAAACTTAGAGACTTAGAGGGTTGTCTTAGAGAGTGGTTAAGTGACTTGGCCGGGGTCACACAGCCAGGTTGTATCAGAGCCAGGATTTGAACCTAGAACTCTGAGGCCAGCTTTCTATCTACTATGGGGCATTGCCCATCTATCTATTCTTTTCTGTGCCAGGGACCCCTTTGGCAGCCTGTAAAGCCTACGAACCTTTTCTCAACATACTCTTCTTAGGTGCATGAAACATATCACATAGGATTACAAAGGAAACCACTAATATTGAAATACAGATATAATTTTTTTTCCTAGCCAAGTTCAACGCCCTTGGGTGTGTGTGGACCCTAGCTTAAGAACCCTGATCATTTTATAAGGAAGTCAGCAGAGGTTCAGATAAATGAAGTTACTGACCAAAGCTTGCAGAGGTGGTTGGTAGCAGAGGCAGCTCTGATTCCAAGGGCAGTAGTGACCTTTCTATCACCCCATGCTATGCTTTGGCCTTAAACCAGGTGCAGGGCCAATGTTCTGCATCACAGGGACAGAAGACATGGGACCTGAGGCTTTGTAGCATATTCTTTCTAATATAAGAGTCTCTAATTTGGCCATTGTAGGAATTGGCTGCTGGGACACCTTTAATGGTTCTCACGGAGTATGCCATGACCTGTCCAATGACATGCATACATATGAGTCTCTTGACTCTCCAGGGGAATTACCAACTCAATAGTTCACATCCCATGATTCTTCATGGCAAGAATACTCCTGTGTCCTGAGTGAAAAAAAATACTGGAGAGCCACTAATGTATTGGATAGTTTCTCCAAAAGCTACCCTCCCTGAAACCTTCAGCCAAGCTCCCGATGAGCCCCCCTGAACTTCAGTTGTGCTGGGCAGTAAATCAGCAGTCCACCATTGGACGTCAGCGCTTGATGCCTTCCCAGCTTGGTATGATCTGCCCTACTTTAAACTCTTCCAGCTTTTGAGGGTCCAATGTCTAAGTAAGTTATGCCAAACATTAGCAGGTAAATCCCACAGCACCTTCTTGTAGCATGGCATGCATACAGCAGAAATGCCATATGCTGGCTTTCTTGAGCCTTCTGCTCAGGCCTCAGGGTTCCCACCCAACGTGTTCACTAGCTGAGGTTAAAACACTTGGGCTGCCTCACTCCCAGAAGGCGTTCTAGTTCCAGGCTTCTCGATTCCTGCCAAAGCTGACACCTCCTTAAGTAGCTCGTTCCCAAAGCCTCTACCTTGGTCAGAGTGTGTCCTGGCAGGGAAATCATAAGCCAGAGGTTTTTTAACCTTGTTTCTGTTATGGACTCCTTTAGCAGACATCTGGGGAAATCTACAGGCTCTTTCTCAGAATCCTATTTTTAAATGCGGAAAATAAAATGCATAGAATTCCAAAGGAAGCTAATTATATTGAAATAAAGAGATAATGTTCTTCTGGTCCAAGTTTACAGACCCCCTGAAATCTATATAGGGACTCCCATGTTAAGAATGCCTGCTATGAATTGAGAAACACATCTCCCAGGATACCTTAGCAACTTTTCTTTCCTGGCTGGGTATGCCTCTACCTACTAGGTGAGATGGTCTCACTACCAGATTTGAAACCAGATGATCTGGATTCAAATTTCACCTCTGCTACTTACTACCTACCTGTGTGGTCTTGGGACACATCCTTCTTCCGTCTGGGCCTCAGTTTTCTCATCTGTAAAATGGGAGGGTTGGACTTGGTTGCCTGGGTGGTTTCTTCCAATTTGGACCATAATTCCATTTCTAACCCAAATTCAGTTTCTAATATAATCTAACCCAACCTGAACTAATCTAATCTTCTTACCTACTTGCAGACATCACAAATCTATGCACAGAAGCTTCAGCGGTTTGCTGGTGTTTATCCTCACTCTACCCCTATTCCTCTTTCCCTTTTCCCATTTCTCATACATGTTGGGAGACCCTGTGGAGAGGAAGCTTCCTACTTCTCACAGTGGACTTCTGCCACCATCTTGGCACAATAGAATGTATTTTATTTTTGCTCTAGACAGAACCTGCCCTTGACCCAAATGTCAGTGATTGAGGGGGAGGAATTCTAATGGAACCCTAGTCATGACTTTATTGCCCTCAAAGATTCATGAGGGATGAGGGAGTCCTTTGGTCACTGATGCAGCTCAGACCCCTCCATGTATTTGGAGATGCCTTCTTGAGATGCTCAAATTGAGAAAATTCATTTCACTGCTGGTCAGCCTTCTGGTGACAAGCCTCATGATCTTGGCTTTGCTGGTCCTTCAACAGTGGGCACACAGTTTGCCACTGGGCACAAAGACCTCCCAGACTGATAGGACCATCTAGCACTTCCTCAGTATGGCCACGGTCTTTGAGAATCTAGGAGCATCTCCAAGCCATATGAGTAGAGGAGGTCATTGGAGGAACAATGTTATTGTTATACCACTGAGTCTCAGCTTCTTTATCTTTGAAAAGGGGATAATAAGAGCTTTTATCTCACAGGGTTGTGGCAAGGCTCAAGTGAGGTAGAGATTGGCATTTGTGTGGAGCAGTGGATAGAGAGCTAGACCTGGAGTCAGGAAGACCTGAGTTCAGATCTGGCCTCAGACACTTCCTAGCTGTGGGACCCTGGGCAAGTCACTTCACCCTGTTTCCTCATCTATAAAATGAGCAGGAGAAAGAAATGGCAAACCACTCCAGTATCTCTGCCAAAAAAACCTCCAATGGGGTCATAAAGAGTTGGACACAACTGAAAAGGTCAGAACAGCAACAAAAGGGAGAATATTCCAGAGTGGAAGGAATGGTGTGAGTAAAAAGCATGGAGGAGCTGGGAATTGGTATGAGCTGGCCTGCCAACTCTTCCTTCCCAGAGGCTTGTTTGCATATTCTTCATTTTATTGATTTTCGAGCTAGAAGAGTTCTTAGAGATGCTCTACGTGAATAGACACCCTCCTCACCTCCTCACCTCCTCACCTCCTCCACCTTCCTTTGAAGCCCAGTTAGGTGCTGCCTTCTATTCAAGGTCTTCCCTGACACCCCCACTGGTTAGTGGGCTCATTCCCTTAAATTACTTCCCATATATCTTGTATTGACTTGTTTAGTAAGATAATAGATGGGGCTGATTTACACTTACTTGTAGGTAAAAACTTACTTGTTGCTATTTTCAAAATTTATCGTCCTGAATTCTTAAGCAATCCAGAGGTATGTTAGACAGTTCTCATTAGCTAACAAAATGGAAATTTCTTTTTAATTAATTAATTGGTTGGCTAGAACTTTAATATGCATATTTAGTAAACTGGAGAAATTACTTTCTCAGTATTAGTTACTCACATACAATTTCATAACAAATGAAATCAATCATAAAGCAAAGACACAGATAACTCTTTACAGTATTTTAGCTATGAAAAAAGACCTTAACCAGAGTCATTTCAAATCTTCACTATAACAGAACAATATCTGACCCCTCTTCACCATTCAGTTCTTGCCAGATACAATTAAAATCTCTTAAGAATTTTCTTCATATTTCAAGGTAAGAGTTATACTCAATCTCTCGGTAAACAAGCTTGGTTAATCTTTTTTTTTGTTTTTGTCCTATCTTCAGTCATCCAAGGAAGCAGTTTGTCTAGAATACACAGTACTTACCATCTCTTCCTATGCTCTGCAAGGAATTCTCCTTATAATATTCTTTTGTATCAAAATAATTAAGACAGTTCCAACAAGGAAAAAGTTTATCCTCACCTTCTTCCCCTCTGTTTTCGCCACAGGTTCTTCATAGATCAAAGATGAAACACACATATCCGTTCCCCCCTCATAGAGAGAAACTCCTTAAAGTGAGATGCCTTTTTTTTTTTTTTAATGGAAGTCCATTGGCGTCACAAACTGCCTTTTCCAAAACATTCCATTTGCCTCTTAAAGACACAGTGATGGCATTTGTAGTCTCTGTGAAAGATCCTGGTAAAACAGGCACTAATTACACTTGGATCATAGCTCATGAATCTAGACTTGGAAGAGATCTCAGAGGTCATCTAACCCAACTCTGTCAGGGAAGTTATTTGCCTGAGGTCATACAGGTGAATGTCAGAGGCAGGACATTTATCTGTGGGTGGCTGGGTGGTGCCATAGTGCACCGAGCACCGGGCCTGGAGTAAGGGAGACTCATCTTCATGAGTTCAAGTCCAGCCTCAGACACTTACGAGCCGTGTGACCCTGGGCAAGTCACTTGATCTTGTTTGCCTCAGTTTCCTCATCTGTAAAATGAGGTGGAGAAGGGAATGGCAAACAGCTGTAGTATCTCTGCCAAGAAAACCCCAAATGGGGTCATGAAGGCTGGTCAGAACTGAAATGACTTCACAACAACAATAAAAGCTCCTCTAAATCAAGGTCTGTTTCATTTCTTTTTTGATATTCTCAGTGGTACCTGAGCACATAATAGATATTTGTTGAGATGAAATGAAAATAAATCTAGTCCACCCGCACCCCTCCCATTTTATAGATGGAGAAGCTGAGGCCCAGAATGGGGGGAGGCCAGTCATTTGTCCAAGGTCACATGTCCAGGTAGTGGCAGAACTGGGTCCAGAACCTGGTTTCCCTAACGCCAAGTCCAGTGTGCTTTCTCCTACAGCATTGTTTTTCTCATTTAGGAGCACAGGATTTAGAACTGAAAATATTATTTAGTCCAGTGATCGTTTTCTAAATGTGAAAAACTGAGGCCTGGTGAGGGAAATGCTTAAGACCTTCTAAGTAGAAGGGTAGGATTTGAATCTGGATCATAAACACATAAATCTAGGGCTAGAAGGGACATTAGAGGCCCTTGAATCCAGCCCCCTCATTTCAACAGATGAGGAAAGTGAGGCCCAGGGAGGGGAAATTATTTCTCAAGGCCACACAAGGAAGTTAGGAGCAGAGCTGTAGATTTGAACCCAGTTCCACGACTGCAAACCTGGTGCTCCTTCCACCACTGCATTCACTCATCTTTGTTTATTTTCTTCTTCTCTCATTTGGAGACAGGCTTGATATAACGGGTCTTACTTCTCAGGCCCGTTCATCAATCCCATTTCCTGCCCCTCAGCTTTGTCATCACCCAGTGTCTCTCTAGGCCATCTCTGATACATCCGTCATTTCTCCATCATCCCCTTCCTGGTCCTTGTCCTGGATTCTGGACATCAAAATCACACCTTTGCTACTGCCTCCTCCTAGAATTTCTCTCAGATCCTCATCACCCTGGAACGTTCATCTAAGCATCACTGCGGCCCTCCTTGACTGGAATAGCCCTCGGTAAGGTCTGGCGCCTTCTCTCATTGGTGAGCTCCTGCTGGGGTCTCTACTTTATGAAGTGTTTCTTCCTACCCCTGTTCCTGGTTTCTAGACATCAAGACCATGGTCCCTGCTGGGTACCTCCATGTGCCCCTCAATCTTTTCCCCTCCATTTTGTGTTGTGTCTTCCTCCATTAGATGGGCAGAGTCTACCTTTCTGGGGGGTTGTATTTTTTTTGGGGGGAAACAATCAGGGTCACACAGCTAATAAGTGTCTTAGGCTGAATTTGAATTCAGGTCCTCCTGACTCCAGGGCTGGGAGAGGGGGTTGTATTTGTATCTCCAATGTTGGTACAACATCTGGCACATAGTAAGCACTTAATAAACGCTTGCTTCCTTCTTTCCAGTCAGAGCCCTTCCGTGTCCTCGTCCTATCCAGCCCCTCCACCACCTACTGGCTTCACCTGTGACCTGCAGGCTCTTATCTGCTCCTTGCAGCTTTCCCCATAGTTCTGACTATAGCTCTATGTCTGTTTCCCTTCCACTCTTCTCCCCTCCCTTCTCTTCCTTTTGCCATCCACTTAGATTTTTGGATTCTTCCTTTTTTTTTCTTTTTTTGGTGAAGCAGTTGGGATGTCAAGTGTCTGAGGCTGGATTTGAACTCAGGTCCTCCTGACTCTAAGACTGGAGCTCTATCCACTGTGCCACCCAGCTGCCCCTGGATTCCTCTTTCTTCAGGCCAGTTGATGGTTGTTTCTCTTCTCTCACCCCAACCCCTCCACTGGTCAGGATAGGTTGTCTCTGGAAGCTAGCATTAGGGCTCTAGCTGGCCTTAGAACATTGAACACAATTAGTGCCAGAGCTGGATGGGGCCTTAGAAGCTATTTAGTTCCCTCTGCTTATTTTTTTGATGAAAGAAGGGCAGGAGCAGTGGATTGTAGAGGAGATAGACTTGAATCGTCACCCAGGAGATGTTGGGCACATTCTTAATGTCTCTGGGTCTCTGCTTTCTCGTTTGTAAAGCAGACCAGAGTTAATTTCATTACAACGGAGATTGCTCCATTTTTTTTGGGTACAGTGCCTGGAAGTGTCTGATATACAGTAGGCACTTAATACATGTTTGTTGTTTGATGCCTGTAGTATTTGCCAGGCACTGTGCTGGCCACTGGGGATGTAAAGACAGAAAGAAAGAGTCCACAACCTCAAAGAGATTACATCTTATAGGTCCTCTAGTCCTTCATTTTTCAGATGAGGAAACTGAGGCTCGGAGAAGTTAATTGAATTAGCCAGGAAGTACATGGAAGAGTTAGGATGGAAAACTCCAAATCCTTCATGGCCGCCCTCCCTTCTCCCTGCTTTGTTCAATCTCTGTTTGTTCCCCCAGAATCCTCTTCATACAAAGCCCAGAGAGGGGTAGCAGAGAGACTTGGAACCTAGGTGTGACCCTGTCTCCACAGCCGGGCTCCCCTTTTGCGTGGCTGCTGGTTTTATTGGCAGCGAGGGAGTTATTCGTGCGTGCAGATGAAACCCCAGAAGGGAGGCAGATGATACGCACTTTCTGTCCCTGCCTTTCACCAAACCTCACAAATGGTTCACTGAGTTTGACTTCAGTCTCCGCGGGGTGAACCCAGCAGCCCAGCACCCCTGGCCACAAAGAAGGAGGGGTCACGCTGAGGGAGAGAGGAATTTTCCGATGATATTAAGGACACTTGGGACTTCAGGGTCCCGCCTCCATCACCCTTGGCCAGAGGCCTCTCTTCCCTTTCAAGCAAATGGAAAAGCGAGGATCTTCGGGAGCAAATGCCTCCTGCCTTTCTGGTTTCAGACGTTGCACAATTTAGAGCTAGATTTGACCTTAAAGATCGGCTAGTCCAATCCCCTTATTTTACAGAGGGGAAAACTGAGGGACAGAAAGGGGTGTGCCCCAGGCTCACTGCTCTTGTGGCTTGGCCCCAGAGGTCTGGGCTCTTCTGTCTCTCCTCTCATTGCCCTTTTCTTCTGTCACAGTCTCTCCCCATCCCCTACCCACGCTTGCTCTCCGCTGGAAGTCAACCAAGAAGTATTTGTGGGTAGTGGTTGTGAGGTTCTCTCCTGACCTAGGGGTATTTGGGCGAAAAAGCCTTCCTGACCAGAGGAATGAATCTCCAATAATGGCAGAGGTAGTGTGGGCTTGGGCTTTGGAGGGAGAGGCTATGGGTTCAAATTTTTCATGGCTATCTTTAGATCTTGGGAAAGTGACTTTGATTCTTTGGATTTCAGTTTACCTATCTGTAAAAAATGAAGAGATTAGACCAGATGACCTCTTAGGTCCCTTCCAGTTCTAAACCCTTTGAGTTTCAGGAATCTTGACAGGCTCTGTTTATTAGAAAGACATTTTTTTTTTGATAGAGGGGGTAGCCTTCACATTTGATTATTGGGGTTTTGAGGCTCCCAAATCCGGGGCATCCTTAGATTCTCCTGGCCAGTGTTGGGAGATGAGCAAAGATCCTAAGCTCCACTCCTCTCCTCCCTTGACCAGTCCCCTCTGCCCCCACTGTCTTCATGCCTCCAGTGCCACATGGGGTGACCAGTAGGAGAAGTGAGAATGGGCAGCTGCCAGCGGGTGTACTGTCTGTCGTAGGTTTCCAACTGACAGATGTGGTTTGTGTTAAGATTTTAATCTGCCCTACTAGTTCCCTCTGCTCAGTCAAGTGGGAAGTTAGGGAGAGCAGGGGAGCTGGTCGGGGTGGTGCCTGGCAGGACGGCTTGTGTCTGTCTCCAGGGCTCCAGAACTCAGCTCTGGGCACAGGGGAATCTGGGACCCTGCCGGGGGAAGAGGGGGGAACTTCCCTAAGGGTGGTGAGAGGGAGAAAGGCTCTCTTGCAGGGAGGCCCCTTACTGTCCAGAGCTCTTGCCAGGGCATTCTTTCCACTTCTCCCCAGCACAGGAACACAGGAACCTCTAACCCTCATTGCCCCTGCTTTTCTCTCTCTCTCTCTCTCCTCTTTCTTCTCTCTCTCTCTCACATCTCTGTCTCACATCTTTCTCTCTCTCTTCTTTCATATTTTATCTCCTTTTCTTCCCTTTCTGTATCCCTCTTTCTCACTCTTCCCCTCCTCTTTGTTAACCCTCCTTTCAGCTCCCTCATTTGTAAAATGGACTAGAATTAGACAGCAGTTAATTTCATTTCAACAGAGACTGTCTCCTTTTTTGACTTTTGTCCAATGCAGAGACCTCCATCTCTCCCCTTTTTCCTGCTCCCTCCCTCCCCTGTGGCCTCACCTCAGCAGCAGCCCCACTGCAGCATGGCTGGAAATCGGCAAGTCACTGGGAGAGTGTGGTCAGGGCTCCCACCAATCCTGTACTTAGCAGCAGTGGTCTGCATTCTTCCACATTCACTTAAAAAGCACCAGAGAGGAGATCTCAGGAGCTCTTGCTCTGCTAAACCCTGAGGTGAAAAAAATTCATAGTGGAAACTTTCAGAACTGGGGGCCTGGAGAGTGGAAATCCTGGAGTCTGAGGGAGAGGCCATTGGACAAAGACCTTCTTTGTCTCCATCCCTGCGTACCTTCCAGTCCCCTTCCCCCCAACACTCCTCAAATTACAGGTGCTTCATTGCTATTGAAGTCATAGAATCTGGAATGTATGAAGTGGACAGGCCTCAGAAGACAGAATGTGAGAACTGAGTGCATGGGGGTGGCTGAGGACTCGGAATGTGAGAGCTGGGAGGGGCCTTAGAATGTGGAATGTCAGAGCTGGGAGGGACCTTAGAACAGGGAATGTGAAAACTGGGAGGGGCCTTAGAACAGGGAATGTGAGATCTGGGAGGGGCCTTAGATAATGTTAGAACTGGAAGGGGCCTTAGAATATAGAATGTTAGATCTGGGAGACCTTAGAACATAAAAGGTTGTCTGTTAGATTTTAAAAGAGACCTTAGAATATAGGACAAACAAAGTCAGACCTGGAAGGGACCTGGGACCCAGAAGGCCAGAGCTGGAAGGGATTTTAGAACACAGAAGGACATTAGAATCTATCCTTTAATCAACCAATTGACAAATATTTATTAAGCATCTACTACAAACCAGGAGCTGTGAAAAATGCTGACAATAAAAATGATAAAAATGAAACAGTCCCTGTTTAGTCTCAAGGAGCTAGAACATGAAACCTAGAATAGCAGAACTGAAGGAGACCTTGGAAAATGTAATTTTGGAGCTGCAGATAATGTTAACATTCTAGAACACAGACTGTTAGAAGGACCTTCGAGACCAGCAGGGCTTGGGGGGAGACCTGCCACTGGTGGCCTGGGTTAGCTGGAGACAAGCTTCCATTTTTTCCAGCAAGTAGAACCATTTGTAAAAGTCACAAAGGGGAGAAAAATCAATGATGCTTTAAAGCAGACGCAATAAAGAAACACTGAGGAAGCAGCCTGGAAACAGGCTTTGCCTGGGACACAGGGGAGCAGCGCTTAGTGGGCAGGACCTGGGACAGCGAGGGAGGCAAGGTGACTTCTGCAGCTCATCCCTGTAGGAACAGGGATGGGACAACGATGTACCAGCATGGCCGGGGTCAGCAGACTCGGGTTTGTCGCTTCAGATCCTGGACCAGGAGTAAGTAACAGAGACCTCGGGCTTGTCTTGTCAGCTATTTCAAGGCTGTTTCATGTGTTATCGCTCTGCTTCCTTCACAATCCTGTAGGCAGGGTGAAATGCCCATTATACAGATGAGGAAATTGAAGCTTGGAGAAAATCAGATTTTTAGAGCTTAAAGATGATCTAAGGGATGGTTAGGTGGTGCAGTGGATAGAGCTCCTGCCTTGGAATCAGGAGGACCAGAGTTCAAATCTGGGCTCAGACACTCAACACTTACTAGCTGTGTGAGCCTGGGCAAGTCACTTAACCCCTGTCTGCCTCAATTTCCTCATCTGTAAAATGGAGATAATAATAGTACCTACTTCTCAGGGTTCTTGTGAGGATCAAGTGAACTGATAATTGCAAAAAGATTAGCATGGTGCCTGGCATGTGCTACAGAAATGTTGTTGTTATTATTACTGATGAAGCAACTGCCATCCAGAGAGGAAGGTGATTTGTATAGTATCATATAGCAAGAGCCCAAACTGAAAACTAGGCCTCTGGTTTCTTAGCCCACTATTCTTTCTCTTCCATGCCTCCTGTTTTCCAGAACTCCAGTTAAAAATCAGAAAATCAGATGAAATACAGTCAGTCAGACTCAGGGTCTGGGACCGGCTAGAGCAGGGGTGGGGAACCTGCAGCCTGGAGTGGCCTTCTAGATCCTTGGGTACAGCCTGTTGACTGAGTCCAAGCATTCCAGAACAAGTCCTTTTATTAAGGGGATTTATTTGTGAAGTTTGGATTCAGTCAAAGGGCTGCACTTGAGGACCTAGAGGGCCACATGTGGCCTCGAGGCCACAGGGTCTGAATCCCTGTCATAGACTTTATTGGCAGCAACCTGGGGAGACCTATGGACTCCTCAGAATCATGTTTTTAAAAGTAGGAAAAAAATTAAAACAATTTTGAGGTACCACATCACACCTATCAGATTGGCTCACATGACAAAACAGAAGATGATAAACATTGGAGAAGATGTGGGAAAATTGAAACATTAATGCATTGTTGGTGGAGTTGTGAACTGATCCAACCATTCCGGAGAGCAATTGGAACTATGTCCAAAGAGCTATAAAAATGTGCATACTCTTTGACCCAGCAATACTACTTCTAGGGCTGTATCCTAAAGAGAGCATAAAAATGGGAAAAGGACCCACACGTACAAAAATACTTATAGCAGCTCTTTCTGTGGTGGCAAAGAATTGGAAATTGAGAGGACGCCCATCAATTAGAGAATGGCTGAACAAGTTGTGGTATATGAATGTAATGGAATACTATTGTGCTATAAGAAATTATGAGCAGGCGGACTTCAGAAAAACCTGGAAAGACTTGTATGGACTGATGCTGAGTGAAGTGAGCAGAACCAGCAGAATGTCGCACACAGTAATAGCCATGTTGTGCGATGACTAACTTTGATAGACTTAGCGCTTCTCATCAATGCAAGGGTATAAGACATCTCCAAAAGTCTCATGGTGGAAAATGCTATCCACATCCAGAGAAAGAACTGTGGAGTTTGAATGCAGATCGAAGCATACTATTTGCTATGTTTTTTCTTCTGTTTTGTTTTGTTTCCTCTTCCTGGTGGGTTCCTCCTATTGGTTCTAATTCTTCTTTACAACATGACTAATGTGAAAATATGTTTAATAGGAATGTATAAGTAGAGCCTATATCAGATTTTACTCCATCTTGGGGAGGGGGGTTGGGAGGGAGGGAGAGAAAATTTAAAACTCAAAAGCTTATGGAAGTGATTGTTGAAAACTAAAACTAAATTAATTAATTAAAAAAATAAATATTTTAGTAAAAAAAGTAGGAAAAATATACAGGATTATGAAGGAAGCCAATTATATTGAAATATAGACATTAAAAATGTTTTTTAAAAAGTTCATAGACCCCAGTTTAAGAGTTCCTGTGGCTAGAAGAATCCTAGAGGTTGCTGGGTGCCCATTGCTAGGCCCAAAGGAGTTTTACAGAAGAGTCAGACTTGGGGCAGCTAGGTGGCACAGTGGATAGAGCACTGGCCCTGGAGGCAGGAGGACCTGAGTTCAAATACAGCTTCAGACCAGACACTTGACACTTACCAGCTGTGTGACCCTGGACAAGTCACTTAACCCCAACTGCTTCCCCAAAAAATAGAACAGAAGAGTCAGACCAGTGGGACAGTGCTGGAAGCAATAAGCCCTTTTATTTGGTGAATTTAAGGGAAGGCCATAGGACTTACCTGGAGATATTTGGGGAGCATAAAGGAGGAGGAATAGTAAAAATAATAATAGTTAACATCCATATAGTGCTTTAAGGTTTGTGAAGTGCTATACATGAATGAATATCTCATTTGATCTTCACAATAACCTTGGGAGGTGGCTACTATTATCTCAATTTTACAGGTGAGTAAACTGAGGCAGACAAGTTATATAGCTGGCCCAAGGTCACACATTTAGCAAGTAAGTACTTGAAGTAGAATTTGAACTTAGATCTTCCTGAATTCAAGTCCAGAATTCTATCCACTACACCACTGACCCCTCCAAATAAGAGGCCCCAAGGCTCCCTGGTCACTACAAATGGGTGTGGGGAAGGACTCATGAAGATCAGTCTTCCTGACTTCAGGCCCGGCACTCTATCCACTCTATCCACTGCACCACCTAGCTGCCCTATATTAAGATTAATAGAATATAAATCCCATGCTATTGGAGTCAAAAGAAAATGGACCTTAGAATGGAGAACATGGAATGTCAGAGCTGGATGGGATCTTAGAACACAGAATAAAGAATGTCAGATCTAGAAGGGGACCTTAGAACACAGAACATGGAATGTCAGAGTTGGAAGGGACCTTCGAACACAGAACACAAAATGACAGAGATGGAAGAGACCTTAGAACACAGAACACAGAAAACAGAAATGTCAGAGCTTGGACAGACCTTAGAACGCAGAACACGGAATGTCAGAGTTGGAAGGGACCATAGAACTGGTCTGGACTGGAAGAGATCTTAAAGCATAGGATGTCAGAGCTGGAGAGAATGATCCTGTGAGTGGACTTTCTCTGGCTAGTCCCTTGTGATATTTATCCAGCCTAATCCTTTCAGTCCACAAATAAGAAAAGTTATGCCTAGAAACAAATGACTTGGTAAAGGTGACACAGATAGGCATTGTCAGAGGGGGAAATGTGAACCGAGGCTCCCAACTTCCAGGACAGTGTTTTTCCCACTTCCCCTCTGACCCCTGGTGAGCCCCAGTCCTTCCCCTCCCTTGGGCCACCTGCTCCATGAATTCATGACATGCCAGGCCTGAGGTCAGGGAGAATTTTCTGCAAGCCTGTAGTTGGGGCCTCCTGCTGGGATCCACCACCCACTGACATTTCCTGGGTCATAGCCATCCTAGCTGAAACGGACTTTTGAGGTCATCCAGCCTGACCTCCCCACATGACAGAACAGGAGATCGAGGCCCAGGCAGACAGGATAGCTTGCTCCAGATTCCCTAGGTAGGATGTGGCAGATCTGAGACCAGCTGGGTGATTTCCAAGCCAGTTCTTTCTTCTGCTTCCCAGCCCTCTGATCATCAGGGCACCTGGTTGTCATTGGCAGCTTGACCCCCAAAAGGGGAAGCCAGAGGAGAACCTTGTTTCCAAGCCGAGTCTGATGGGGGCAGGGAGCAGACCAGAGGACTCAGAATAAATATTGCCAATAGCTCACGTTTACCTAGCTCTCTAAGGGCCTCAAAGTTTGCAGAAAACTTTATAGACATCATCTGATTTGAGCCTCAGAACAAATCTGTAAGATGGGTGCTATTATTATTCCCATTTTACAGTTGAGGAAATTGAGGTTATGGGTACCAGTCCAAGTGAGTACCTGTGATGGGATTTGAACCCCTGTCTTCTTTGCTCCAGTTCTGTACCCACCACAGGACATTGACTCGATATAACCTGCTCCCAGAAAAGACTCCAGACTGAAGATCCTTGCCCATACCACATCTCCGGGCCTTTTTCTGGAGAGAGAGAGAGTCCTCTGGGCAAATGTTTCTTTAGTCTGTGTCCCAGGGGACAGCTTGTCTGGCTCTGGTCATGCTCAGCCATGCTGGGGGAAGGCGCTGCTTGGAGGCTTCTGGTTACCTTATGTCTTACTGCGAACACACACAAACTCAGGCATGCACCAGCACACAAGCACACACACAGATGGGCAGAAAGACACACCAAGAGGGACATTGTGTGCTATCCAGGGAGATTTCAATGGCCTCATTGTTCCCCTCCTCACTTCTCAGAGCTCCGTGGGGCAGCATTGACCAGGGTTGGGCTGCCTGGTGTCCACAGCCTCTGACTAAGGGCTGCTCAGGAGCTCGCAGGACTCATTACCACACCTCAGTGGACTGGGAGAAGTCAGAGGAACTGAATATTCAGCTTTCCCAGTGAGCCAGCCAGCCAGACTGCCAGTCGGGCTGAACCTGGGGTGAGGAAAACTCCCCAACCACTCCCTGGCTGGTTTATTCTTTCCTGTGGCTGGTATCAGGTCTAGGGTTCTGATTCTGGGGTTCGGGGTGATCAGGGGAAAGAGAGCTGGTTCCCGTCCTTCCCATACCTGGATTCCTCCTATGCCATTTGTTAACCTAGTTCTGGGTCAGTCTGCAGCCTGGGACCCTTCCATATTTTATGCCCCAATCAATGAATCAACAAACATTTCTCAGGCATCTGCCACGTACTAGGCATTGAGCCCTCGAGTAGCTAACTTTCTGCCTCAGTGAATTGTGGCCCATATCAGTTCAGCCTCTGGGAGTATGACTCAGGGAACCAGAGACATAACTGACTTGGTGCTGGGGAGAGGAAACAAGCATCTATTAAGCACCTGCTATGTGCTAGGTACTTATAAATAGGATCCTTATTTGATCCTCACAACAATATGGTGAGCTAGGAGCTATTATTACTCCCATTTTATAGTTGAGGAAATGGACTTGCCCAGGGTCACACAGCTAGTAAGGGTCTGAGGTAGGATTTGAACTCCGGGCTTCTTGACTCCAGCTCATCTCCACTGCACTGCTTAGATGCTACTGCTGTAATGGGAAGAGTGTTGGATTTGGAATCAGAGAACCCAGTTTAAATCCTGGCTGTGGTTCTTATTGCTTGTATGGTTTGGGTGCATCATTTCCCTTTTCTGGGGCCCCAATTTCCTTCCCTGAAAAATGAGGGGGTCAGGCCCTTTCTGGCTTGAAGCCCAGAGATCCCAGGCAGCCTGGGAGGACGCTCTGAGCTCAGAGCTCCTCTCAATGCTTCTGAGCTGCACGAGCTGTTCCAGGTGGGGAAACTGAGGCCCAGGAGAAAAATGAGCCTTCTGCAAGACAGAGGCAGTGATCATAACACCCACTCCCCACCAGAGGAAGGTTCCTAAGGAGAATCTTCTTGTCCCCTCCCTGCTACCCTCCACCGATCGGCCTCTTTCCAGATCCTGGGAAGGAAAGGGCAAGATGGCAGCAGAGAGAAAGAGTGCGAGATGGTGGTGAAGGAGACCTGAGTAAGAGGAAGAATTTAGTTACTGAGTGGTGGGGGAGCTCACTGGTTGTGCAGTTACAGGACCTTGGTTCTGTTTCTGACACTCCACCCCTGTATCACCTTGGGCAAGTCATTTAACCTCTAAGATCCTTAGTTTCTTCACCTGTAAAATGAGAAGGGTTGGATTTGAGAGCCTCTGAGTCCCTTCCATTTCTAGATTTGGGGTCCTTGATAATTGATCTGTGGGACTAGGTGGGGAGAAGAAAGATGGGGGATGGGCAGAAGACAGGGAGAGTGAGAAGGAAGGCCTTAATTAAGCTTTAGAGGTGATCAGACTCCGAACCCTCACTTACACGCAGAGAAAGTGTGGGTCCTCTTATATATACAAAAATATTTATAGCAGCGTTTCTGTGGTGGCTAAGAATTAGAAATCAAAGGGATGCCCATCAATTGGGGAATGACTAAACAAGGTGTGGTATATGATTGTATGGAATATTGTTGTGCAACAAGAAATGATGAGCAGGATGATTTCAGAAAATCCTAGAAAGACTTACATGAACTGATGCAAAGTGAAGTGAACAGAACCAGGAGAATGTTGTATGCAGTAACAGCAACATTGTACAATGATCAGCTATGATAGCCTTTTCTCTTCTCAGCAATACAACGATCCAAGACAATCCCAAAGGACTAATGATGGAGTATACCATCTGCCTCCAGAGAAAGAACTGATATTAATTGAATACAGATTGAAGCATGCTATTTTTCACTTTCTTTCTGTCATTTTTTCTTTTATTTGAATCTTCTTGCCCAAGATGACTAATATGGAAAGGGTCCTAGAGATAAAGCGACTTGAGCAAAGATAATGATAGGCAGTCAAACATTTATTAAGCACTGCATACCAGGCACGTGCTAATCACCGGAGATGCAAAAGCAAAAACGTGGTCCCTATCCTCGAGAAGCTCATCTTGAGGAGATGACACTGTATATCCATGATCTATATACAAAGTAAAGTAGTGTATCCACACAATATGTACAATGAAATGTACTATAGATATGATAGATACAGCACAAAATACTATATAAGTGATGTAAGATACTATATGCACACAACATATGCAATGAAAAATACTGTATGTATGTGTGTATCTATATATCTATAACTATATCTACATAGTCAGGGCAGCTAAGTGGTGCAGTGGATAGAGAGCTGGGCCTGGAGTCAGGAAGACCTGAGTTCAAATCCAGCCTCAGACACTACTAGCTGTGTGACCCTGGGCAAGTCACATCACCCTGTTTGCTTCAGTTTCCCCATCTGTAAAATGAGCTGGAGAAGGAAATGGCAAACCACTATAGCATCTTTGCCAAGAAAACTCCAAATGGGGTCATGAAGTTCAATATAACTGAAAACGATTGAACATTGAACATATGATGTAAGATACATATACAATACATGCAATGAAAGATACTGTAAAAATATGTACATTGCAAAACATTGTATGTACATGATATAAGATACTGTATTTCTATAATATATACAATGTAAAATACCATATATATGATACATACAATATAAAACACCATGTATGCATACGATATGATACTATATTCTATAATATATACAGTACAAAATACTGTACATATGAGCTATACAATGTAAAATACTGTATATGTAATATATGCAATGTAAAACATTGTATATATACATAATATAAGATTCTCTATGTCCATAATATACACTGTGTATGTGTAAGTTAATCTCAGAGGAAAGGTACTGGCCACAGAAAGACTGGGGAAGACCTCTTGCAGCAGGCATGAATAATAGTACTGAGACTTCAGATCCAGCCTCCTTTCTTTCTTATACTCAATGATGCTTCTCAAAAGGGAAGAGAGTAAGTGATTTAGAGTGGGACAGGACCCAAGGTGTCCCCAAGTCCTTTTCCTTCCCCATTGAGACTGGGTTGCCTGTCTCACCCGGGCTGGAAGTATAGTACTCCTCATGGGGCCTCATCCCAATACTGCTTGCTGAGTGTGGAAGCTTTATTTAACCTGCTCCTTCTTTCCAATCTGGGCAGATTTGCTCCTCTTTAGGTAGCCTGGAGACCCTTCAGTTCTAGGGGTTTACCACATTGGTGCCTGGCTTAGCGCAGACACCTGTTGGATGTTAGCCCTGCCATGGCTCAGAACTCCCCAACTTAAGATATCTGCCTGCCTCGGGATCCCCAGCAGCAGGGACTGCAGGTGCATGCTGGCGTGTGTCACCAAACCAGCCCCCAACCCCTTCATTGCACTGTAGAAAGTAAACTTGTTAGAGCTGGGATGGTTTCATTCTCTGAATTTGTATTCCCAGTGCTTAGCAGGTGCCTAATAAATGCTTGTTGCTTGATTACAGTTGAGGAAATGGAGCCTCGAGACTGGGACTTGCCTACATTTGAAGGAGCAGAGATGGATTGGCCGGTGAGTCTCTGACTCCAAGTATGTCTCGTTACTTCACCATAGCTATCTCTCATTCATCTCTTCTTGACTGGCTGATGCTTTGCGTGGGCCTAAGGATATTGGGAGAACAGACTGGGCTATGGGAGCTGGGCTGGGCTGATGGGACAGTAGGGACCGGGCTCTAATTTACAACATAGAACGTCAGAGATGGGAGGGACCTTAGAGGTCATAGTTCAATGTCTTCATTTTGTAGATAAGAAAACTGAATTCCAGACAGGGAAGGGAAGGGGCTGCTCATGTCTGTAGTTAATCTGTGGCCGTCAGGGGTTTGCAATGGATGACCTCTGAGGTCTCTTCCAGCTATAAATCTGGTCATACACTGTTCTAGGGCTAGAAGGATTTTAAGAGGGAGTGCAGGGCCCGAGCTTTCCTGACTAAGGCACTGTCTGTCCCAGGGGCTGAGTCAGGGGCCTGAGTCATCTGTTGATTGGATCAGGGAGACTCTGCCCACTTCCTGCTCAGGGCTCTGTCAGCCCTGAGCCCCCACCCTTCCACCCTGACCTAGGTGCCCAGTCTCTCTGTACCTCATCAATTCATCCTGGCTTTGGGCCCAGGGGCACCTGGCATCAGATGAGGTGCTGGGGGGGCTCACAGAGGGAGGAGGTGTCTCTGCCCTTCCCTGCTCCTGTTCTAGAGTCTGCTGCATTTCTAGGTGAGAAAGCGCTTTTTAAAGAAAAGGGGGGAAAAAAAAAGAAAAGTGGATGGGAACTCTTTAAAAATGAGATGCCGGTCACTGCTTCCTCCCTGCTGCCCCTCCCATCCCCCAGGCAGCTGATACCCAAAGGTGTGCTCCAAGCCAGCTGGGGCCAGGAGGAAGGGGGGTGGCCGAGGACATGGGCCCAGGGGGTACCACCGCCTGCCTCTCCCAGTCCACACAGGGCTCCCCCAGGCTTCAGCTCTAGCCCAGCAGGGATTTTTGGGACCATCCATTGGACGGAATACCAGTAATGACAGAAGTATCAACCGAGCACCAACAATGATAATAACTAATTGCCTCAAAACTGAACACGTCCTCCATGTAGTAAGGAAGGGGACAAAGGCACGTCGCAGGGATGCCAGCCATCGTGATGTACAGAGGCCGTGAGATCAACGAGGTAACTGTTGAGGCCTAGCAGGGACCCTAAGAACTGATGAACTGGGCTCTGGTGATGCCATTGATTGGGCAGGCATTCTGGTCAGTAGGACGCAGCTGCTTCTAAGAGTCAAAGAGCTACGCAGGTCAGCCTGCGACAGCCCTTCTCAAAACTGGCACTGGTCAGCTTGACGCAGGAAAGGGGACTTGATGTTTCTTTGTGTTCTGGTACCACAAGAACGTGAGATGCATGGGAACAAATTGGAGACAGCAATACTTCATCTGCTAGAAATGTAACACAGCTCATGCTGATGTCTAAAGTAGGCAAACAATAATAACACTGGCTTGTGTTTATATAGAGTTTTAAAGTTAGCAAAGCACTTTACAGACAGATATTATCTCATTGGATCCTCCCAACAGCTCTGGGAGCTAGGGGCTATTATTATCCCCATTTTACTGATGAGGAAACTGAGGCTAGGAGAAGTTAACACTAGAGGAATGAAGTAGTTTTAAAATAACTAACTATAATTTCTCCTATCTCTGCAAATGTACTTTAAATAGAAATAGTTACAAGTGAATATCATAATTTGGTGTTGAAATAAATGTTTTCATTTTACTATCTCTATTTCCTTTGCCTTATAGTAAAAAAAATGCACTGCAGTGATCCTTCAAGGTATTTTGAGTTATTCGCCCAGGGTTACATAGCTAATCTGCAGCAGGATTTGAACTTGGGTCTTCTTGATAGTAAGTCCCGGATGATATCCATTGCTCCACCTAGCTGTCTAACCATAACTGTTCAGGGAATGGACTGAAAGCCATTTCAGTTGTGTGCTAGTACCATATTCCAATGGGTCCTATTGATTTGGGAGTTCTCTCCAATGGTGCCGATGATAAACCATCCTTGCGTCCTCATCTCGTGCCTAGCCCTAAACCCACGTATTCTTTCCCGAACAGAGCTAAGGATGATTTTCAAGTTTAAGGGGAACTCATACCAAAGCCTTATTAATAATAGCTAGCTAACATTTCTACAGAGGTTTTCAAGGTTTTTTTTTAAGGTTTTCAAGGTGCTTTATATAGGTCATCTCATCTGATTTTCACAACAATCCTCAGGGGGAGAAAGGTGTTATTACCACTTCCATTTTACAGTTGAGGAAACTGAGGCAGACAGAGGTAAAGTGACTTGCCCAGGGTTACACAGCTAGTAAGTGTGTGAGGCTGAATTCGATCTCAAGTCTTCCTGACACCAGGCTCAGCACTCTACCCACTGTGTTACCTACCTGACTCATTATAGGACTTCACAAAAGAAAAAAAAATACAGTAAACAGCTTCATTTTGTGGAATCTTTCTCCAATTGTATCAAAATGGACTTGATAAGTATAAGTTTCTTAATGTATATCCAAGACAGAAAATGAAAGCTTCATACTTGAATCTGAAGGTCATATTTGGAGAATGGACAAAGGTGATGATTACAAATACTTTGTTCCCTCTAGGCAAGACATTTGGAGCTTAAAGCTGTCAAGGAGAAAGCTGCGGCTATGGATGTCATGAGATTGGCTGGCATCCTCAAATCAAACATCAGTAGGAAGGACACACTACAAACAATTGGTATCCACGCCATACCAGTCTTAGAACTGTAAACAAGACCGTACGAGATCTGCAAAGACTCCTAAGAGAAATCTCCAATATGAATAAGACACAAGGCCCATCCCCGTAAGGAAGCAAGGGAAAGGTGAACACACCCTAATCTAACCATTAAGAGGAGAAGGATGGATAGAGTCAGAGTACATGATAAACAAGTTAAACAACCTATGGAAATGCTTTTGGAACAAGTAGATGTCACTCACTACATTGGGCAATAGTAAATACTGACAATGGATATGTGCCCTTGCATTTGTCTGATGTAACTGAAAGAAGCTTCCTTCCCAATGGAGCCTATGAAACAGCTAAGATGCGAGATAGAGTCCAAAGGTCTGTCTCTTATGGGTGATAGCCACATGGCCTTAACTATCAATATATTGACAATAAAGCTTTGAGCAAAGGGCTGTAACATGGACTGGTTTGTAGAACTGGAGGAATTTTGGACAGCAATTTAGGGCCACATCATTGCTGCCAGAAATTCCAGAAGGGTTACCTTAAGAAGCCCAGATTATAGAATTTGGAGCAAGTAAGGAAATAGTAGAAATTGTACAACACATCACTGTAAGCTGCAAAACTTCAGCACCTATCTAATACTTAAGCTAGGCAAGATTTGGTGGTTAGAATGACCTGACTCTCGTAAACTAGCAGGTGACAAATCTCCATGCTATAAACACAGACCTCAAGAATTCAACAATCAGAGCATCACCAAGGACAGAATTGATGTTCATGTTGGCTCAGATACAATGTTGATCTCTAAAAATTTGAGAATAAGGTATCAAGCGGCTAGGAGGTGCAGGACCTGCAGTCAGGAAGACTTACCTTCCTAAGTTCAAATCTGGCCTCAGATAGTTTTTAGCTATGTGACCCTGGGCAAATCACTTCACTCTATTTGCCTCAGTTTCCTTATCTGTGAAGCCCCTCTCTCCTACCCTGAGATGATCAAGCCAGACAGTATTCCCCCCCACCCCAGAAAAAAAGTATTAAGAGTCCAGCTCCCTGTATCTTTCTTCAAGGGTTCTTGATTCTCTAGTCATAGAAGTATAGCCTTAAGGTGGCTCCATGAATTGCCTGGGATGGGAAATGTAATTATAGTCAATGAGTTCAAACTATCTGTCCTTCACTTCTTCCTCACCACCTCCCATAAGCAGCCTGTAAAATATTTATGACATCCTATTTTTAGGTCTAACTGGAAACCTGATGCATATACTCAGAACTCATCTGGTTGCCTGTCCATCCATTCGTATGTCCACCCACCCACCCACCCACTCATCCATCCATTTATCCACCCACCGACCCATGCATTCATCCACTCATCCATTCATCCATCCATCCATTCATCCGCCCACCCACTCATGCATGTATCCATTCATCCACCCATCAATTCACTCACCCACCCATCCACCCATTCATCCACCCATTCACCCATCCATTCACCCATCAGCAAGTATTTATTAAGTGTTTACTGTGTATCAGCTATTGTACTAGGCACTGGGGATGCCAAGTCAGAAATGACACAGCTCCTACTCTCAAGCAGCTTACTTTCCATCAGCCAATCCTTGAGCTTTGCTGATGCCTTTATCTGATAGGCTCCTCCCTGAGGGGCAGATAACAGCACAGGACCTGGAGTCAGGAGTCCTGTGTTTGGGATCTGGTTTTTCTAATTCCTAGCTGTGTGACTATCGACAAATCAAGTAACTTCTTTGGGCCTCAGTTTCCTCATCTATAAAGGATGGGAATAATAATGCTTATGTTACCTATCTAGAATCACAGAATTTCAGAGTTGGAAATGACCCTTAAGGCCCTGCCATATCCCCCAAAGAATCTCCCAGTACAACACAGCCAATCAATACTCATCCAATCTCCGGATGAGAGTTACTTTACTGTCGCAATAAGACCTTAATCGAAGGGGATCCCAGTCTTTTTCTGAGGTGGCCTACTCCACTTCTGGATAGCTCTATTACAATCAAAGGTTGTTGGGGAGCTTCCATGTGTCCGTATTGGTCTTTTTAGCCAACAACCATGTGCCCTCCTCATCGGTGTCATTTTCCCTTTGTTTCTTCAGAATTTCATTCTTGAGCTTTTCCCATTCCTCCTTGTTCCACTTCCCCGGAAGAGTTTTTTATTTCGTAGGCTTGCTGTGAGAAAAGTGTTTTGTAAACATCAAAGCCCTATTAAGTTATTAATAAATAACTCAAATAAATTATTAAGTTATTAAGCAGTAACAACATGAGGGACATGTGATTTCTTCAGCGTGGAGAAGTCCTTAGTATTTATCTATGAATTAATGGTTAAGGGGCTTGGAAGAGCATAGCAGGAAAGAGATGGCAGAGGACATCTAGGTCAACTCACTCTTCTTACAGATGAAGAAACTGAGGTCCAGAGAGGTTGAGTGATTTTCCTAAGGCCAATCAGAAAGTAGGTAACAAAGGTGGGGCTTGAACCCAGCTGCTCTAATGCATAGTGACTGATTGTCCCCTGGCTTCCCAAGTTACATGCTAGTGCATGCTAGGGGTGGATTGAACCCTGGTCTTTTTGATTTCAAGGCAGTTAGATGGCTCAGTGGATAGAAGGCTGGGCCTGGAATCACAAAGGCTCATCTTCCTGAGTTCAAATCTGGCCTTAGACACTTATTAGCTGTGTGACTTAGTCAAGTCACTTCACCCTGTTTGCCTCAGTTTCCTCATCTGTAAAATGAGCTGGAGAAGAAAATGGCAAAGCACTCCAGTATCTCTGCCAAGAAAACCCCAAATGGGGTCACGAAGAGTCAGATACCACCGAACAGCAAGAACTTTCTGATTTCAAACTCAGCATTCCATCCACTAGAGATACCTTTCAGTAGTAATTAATTATATTGATTATAATTGCCAAAAAGAATGAGAAGCAGCATAGTATAGTGACTGGGCCAGCGTCTGACAAGAGGATTCTGGGCAAATCATTTAACCTCTCAATGCTATGTCTATAACTTGCAAAGCAGGTGCCCATTCATAGGGAAATTTTCTCATGAGCAGCTCCTTATACTGATGAAATCACAGGTTTGGTTAAAAAATAAAAGGCAACACAAATAACAATAACCCATTTTAGGCTCAACTTTTTCATCTGTAAAATGGGGCTAATAATGCTTATACTATCTATCTCATAGGGTCCTTGAAAGGTAAGCCCTGGGTAGCCCATAAAGTTCTAGAGTTGATCATTATTATTCTTTAATGAGAGGTGTCTCCTATTCTGCTTTAGCCTTCATCAATGGAAGCCACTTACCTCTCTCCTTCCATGTAAACTTGAAAGTTCTCCATGTACTTCATAGGAAGTAAAACCAAGGCTTAAAGAAATTGGAAATATCTTTTGGAAGAACTAGAAGCCAAACCCTGGATTTGGATTCAGAGGATTTAAGTTTCAATCCTGGTCTTTTTCTGCAACCTTGGGAAAGTCCCTTCCCCATCTTGAGCCTCAGTTTCCCCAGGTTTAAAATGAAAGGGCTAGGCTAGATCAATAATCAATCAACAAATATTATAAAGCACTTACTGCTTGCCAGGATTATACCACACATTGGGCATAGAAAGACAAAAGTGAATCAATTCCTGCCCTCAAGGAGCTTGTAGTCCAATTGAGGGAGATGAGGTGAGCATCTATAGGTACCAAAAATAGATATGAAATTGATGCAAGATAATTTTGGGGGTGGGAATCAAGAAAAGGTTCATTCCAAAGAGCAAGCTGAGCTTGGAAGGACATTTTGTGGCAGCATCCATTGACAACAGGTCACAGTGTTTGAGGAGCTATCATTCACTCATCGATTCAACATTCATCTATTAAGTAGACACTGGATACAGAGCTCTGTACTAGGGACTGGGAAGAGGGCCTTTGGAAAGACTGTATTTGGTCGGGGTCATATCTACGGGCAAGAGAGGCCCTCTGCCTCTTACCTCTTGTTTGCTGCAGGAAATTTCAGCCACTTTCCCTAAGACCAGAGACCTGAGAGAGCTGCTTCTCTTGAGGGAGAGAGAACTTGAAGGTCCCAATAGGAAATTTGGGAAAAGGAGAATGCCAGGAACTAATCCCTTCCCCAGCCCTACACGGTTCCTGCCCTTTCACCAGATGGGAACAGGAAGGCCAAGAATTCCTGAGAGGAAGGGGCTGGAGGTTTGGTAACATCAATGCAAACTCAGAAGCCCTCATTAGTCATACGGGTCACTATCATTTTAGAGCTGTAAGGGATCTTACAAAGTAGAAGAGAGAATATCAGAACCAAAAAAGCTAGCTTAGAACAAATATCAGAACTGGGAGGGGCCTGGGAACATCAGACAGAACTGGCAGGAACCTTAGAACATAGAATGCTAAAGCTGGGACCTCTGGCATATCAGAGTTGGAAGGGACTGTAAAACATAGAATGGATGTCAGAGATAGAAAGGGTCTTTATTATTTTTTTTAATAGGGTGGAATTTTAAAAAAAAATTTTTATTTATTTATTTTTAGTTTTCAACATTCACTTCCACAAGATTTTGAGTTCCAAATTTTTTCCCCATCTTGTCTCTCCTCCCACCTCAGGATGGCATGTGTTCTGAATACCCCTTCCCCTAATCTGTCCTCCCTTCTATCTCTTCCCCTCTTCTTTTATCCCCTTCCCTTCAATTTTCCTGTAGGGCAGGATAGATTTCTATACCCTATTTCCTGTATATCTCCTTTCCCAGTTGCACATGAAAACAATTTTTTTTTATCATTTATTTTTAAAACTTTGGGTTCCAAAGATAGGAGGGACTTTAGAACACAGAATTTTAGAGGTGGAAGGGACTTTAGAACATACAACACAGAAAAGCAGAGTTGGGAGGGTCCTTCTCATACAGACCATAGGAGGTTATGCACCTTTGGGATAATCTAGTCCAGCCTCCTCATAGGGGGGAAACTGAGGCTCAGAGAAGGGCAACAACTTTATTAAGATACTGGAGCCACTGGGGCAGCTAGGTGGCTCAGTGGATAGAGCACCAGCCCTGAAGTCAGGAGGACCTGAGTTCAAATCCGGCCTCAGACCAAACACTTGACATTTACTAGCTGTGTAACCCTGGGCAAGTCACTTAACCCCAATTGCCTTAAAAAAAAAAGAAGAAGAAGATATTGGAGGCAGTGAGTACCAGAGTTGACTGCCAGCAGCCAGATCTCCAGGATCCTAATCCAGACCACTTTGTAGTACTGGTTGAAATCTGATTTCTCTTTTTGTATCTTTTTTTCTCCTTCTGTCTCCTGAGACTGAAGTTTGGGGACACCTGGGAGCCACTGTTTTATTGTGAGAACCCTCAGAGAGTGAGTCAGAAGGTGGCAGATGAAATCAGAGCCTGAACCTTCAATCTCCTAGAGCTAAGCATGTTAATGAGGTGGGTGGCATAGACAGCCAATGCTACGGAGACGCTGAAAATCAGTCTTCAAGGACCCAAAACCCAATAACTGTCCTCCTCTGCCTGGAATTGATGCATGAGGGGTGGAGGAAGAGGAAGGGGAATGTATGCTTTCCCCTTCCTCTTCCCCTTTCCATGCTGCCCTCAGATGGTCAGCAGGGTCTGAGGCAGCACCCTGGATCTGTACTCATAAAGATCTGGGTTCAAATGCTGCCTCAGACCCTCACTATAACTTCATGAGGCTGAACATTTTTCAGCCTCAGCTTCCTCAACTGAAAATGGAGGTAAAAATGAATCCAGCACCCATCTCAGAGTCATTGTGAGGGTCAAGTGAAATAAAGCACTTTGCAAATCTTTAAGTGCAATATAAAGTATGGTCGTTATTGTTATGCCATTGATGACATTTACCAGCTGTGTGACCCTGGAGGGGTCACTTAACTTTTTGGAGCCTCAGTTTTTTTAAGCATTAAAAAGGAGCTAATAACGCTTGCCCTAAATACCTGCCCCATAGAGTTGTTGTGAGGTCAAGTGAGATAGCAAAGTTCTTGGCAAAGCTTAAAATATCATACAGATATCAGTTACTCTTTTATTCATTTTTCTCTGGCTGGCATTCTCTGTCATTCCCACCTGCTCCCTCTATCCTTTTTGAAAGTAGCTGTGTTGTAGTTGAAGGACCTGGCATTCAATCCCAGCTGTGACACTGATGACCTTGAGCATGTCAGTACGGTTTTTTTGTGAGCCTCAGTCTTTCGGAATGTGCAATGGCTACAATAACATTTGCCTTACTTCCCTCAGAGGGTTGCTGTTAGGGTGTAATAAGATGACAAACGGAGGCAGAATAGCTTGTAAGCCAGTAAGTGTTCAAGGAATACCAGTGATTGCTGGCAGCATCGATTTCAGGCTGGAAAGGACTTCAGCGTCTTGTCCAATCGTCTCGTTTTGCAGATGAAGAAACTGAGGTTGAGAGGTGAAGTGACTTGCCCAAGGTCACTCAGGAAATAAGGAGGAGAGTTAGGATTTGAACTCTGGCCCTCTGGCTGTGAATCCAGGACTTTTCCCATCATGCCTTTCACCAACTACTCCTACAGATGTCAAATTCTATTCATCTACTCACTGAACCAATGATGCTCATACTCACCCCCTTGTTTTCACTCATGTTGTTGTTTTTTCCTTTTTGTCCCAACCTGTGATTGATTGCTTTGGGGAACTTAGAGTGAGGAAAATCCTTCTGTCAATGCAGATGCCTACCTTTGTGGCAACGTCCAGTCTCAAAGATTCGCTTGGGGCATTGAGAGTGAAGTGATTTGTGCAGGGGTCACAAAGCTAGCATGCTGTCAGCCAGAGGACTCAAAGCCAGGTCTCTCTTACTCTAAGAACAGCCCTCTAGCCGCTACATAAGGCAGCCTCTCTTTCTTTCCCTTGGACTGTTCTTCCCTTCTCTTTTTGCTTCTCCAAATCTTACCCATGCAATAAAGCTCAATTTAATTCATTGAATTCAATTCAGGTGGCTCAGTGGGTCCAATGCTCAGTTTGAAGTCAGGAAGACTCATCTTCCTGAGTTCAAAGACTGAAACAGCTGAACAACAATTCATTGAAACTTTATGAAGCCCTGCAACACACGACATTGTCCTTGGAGCTTGGGATACAGAGACAAAAATGAAACTCTCTCTTCCCTCAAGAAGTCTGTGTCTCACTCAGAGAACAGAAGACAAGGAAGTAAATATAAATGATACATAATATAATACAAAGCAAGGTACTGCTAACAGCTGGGGGAGTGGCATCAGGAAATGACTTATAAAAGAGGTGCTATACTCTCAAGGAAACAAGGGATCCTTCAGGAGGAAGAAGGAGGGATTCCAAATATAAGAGCCTCGTTCAAGTCCCACTTCCTCCATGAAGCCCTCCCAGATCACTTCAGTCCTCACTGATGCTCTATACTCCAGCAGCCCTTCTCATCTGGGCCACACAATTTAGCTCTGAATCACAGACAGCCTTGTGGTTTTCTTTAATTATTTTATGAATGCTCACTCTCTCCTTCATGGTAGGAACTGGGTCTCCTGCACCCTTGAAGCCAGCCACCATTCAGAGTTGAAGCACAGCAACAGTGAAGGCATATTGATTGAAGGATTCCAGGAAACTGGGAAGAAGGTCCTGGCATCCCTCAGATTAGCTCTGCCAAATTGTAATGCTCAAATAGTTTTCTTAAAAAAAAAGTTTCTGGATTCTTTTCTCTTTACTATTTCCTTAATCCCTTTATTTTGACTATTTCTTCATTTCTCTTCTCTTTGCCCAAAAGGTAGCAAAGTTTGGCAAAAAACCTCACCACCAATCAATGAGGTAGAAGCAGAGACAGAGGCAGATGGCAGATAGACATACAGAGACACACACACAGACAGAGACAAAGACATTCAGAGACAGAGATGGAAAGAGACAAAAAAGAAAGAAATGGAGGGAGAAGGGGGAGAGAGAGAGAAACATAAGCATATTCTGTTCAATTCAATTCAACGAGTAAGTTTAATTCCACAAACATTAAGTGCCCATGTACAAATCCCTATAGATGCACAAACAAAACAAAACAAAATGGCCTTTACCCTCTAGGGGCTGAAATTTGACCAGCCCGAATTCACCTTATTTTCTGGGGATGTCTGAAAACTCCACAAGCACCAAATAGCCCTGGGCAAAAAGGAAAACTGAGATTTAGAGCTATGTTTCATCAGGCTAGGTCTTCCATAAAAACGTCATGGGCAGTGGCAGGTAGAGAGATGTCCTGGCTCTTGGGCTCCTTGCCTCATACTTTCCCGTGGTGGCTGTCATTTCCATGGTGGTACCACTCCCTGCCCTCCCCACCCCAACTTCCAGCACACACACACACACACACACACACACACGCACACACACTCATTTTGAGTTTCCCATAACAGAACAAACTGGACTTTTCAATATAGAGTCCCAATTTACAGAATGGCAACACTCTCACTAAGGATTCCAGGGCATCACCTCTTGGAGAGGAATATGAGAATGTTGTGGTTTGGGCACCCTGTTGGCAATCCTATTCTTTTATTTATGGCCTTTTACACATCCAGGGCTCTGCCCACCAGTCATCCCTTCCTCTCTCTAGGGCTGAGGGAGCTCCTCCTGGAGGGGTGCAGTTTGCCCCACCCCCCTTCATGCAAATGCCCTACTCTTTAAGTCCCTGGGCAAGGGATAGGAAATAGGGATGGATGGGCTGGATATACAGTCTGGGGGCTAGATGGGATCTGGAAGAAAATAACTAGTAATGACCTTAGCCCTGCCAGCCATAGTCCTGGGCTGCTCTGAGTGGGAGAGAGGGAAGAGATTTATAGAATTAATACAATCATGTGTTCTGAGGGAGCCGAGGGAGAGCTCTGTCTATCTTGAGCCATCTGCCAAGGGACTGTCATACCTTTTTGGTTCTTGGCCTTGGGCTGCAGAGACAACCAGCCCATAGTGCAGTCCTGCCTGGTTCTTCTTCGAAGCCTGGAGCTGGCAGGAAGGTGGGGCAGACTTTGTTTCAGAATTACCTGGGGAATGCATTCTTCTATGCTCACTACAGGGCTGCCTCTAAGTGTGTGTGTGGGGGGGTGTAGTTCTTAGACCGACTTTTTCCTCTTTCTCAATCACGGAAAAATTTGTGTGTGTGTGTGTGTGTTGTGTGTGTGTGTGTGTGTGTGAGAGAGAGAGAGAGAGAGAGAGAGAGAGAGAGAGAGAGAGAGAGAGAGAGAGAGAGAGAGAACACTTGGGGCATTGTGTGGGGTATGGGGGAGGGAGAGCGCCGACCTGACAGGATGGCAGCTTTATTGACCCCTGCTCTTTCTTGGCCCTATTCAGGGGCAAAGAATTGAGAATAACACTAGGTGTATCTTCTTGCCTTTAGGGAACTTGTTGGGGGGCGGGTGAGGTGGGTGGGGGCTCAGTGGTTTATTACTCTCTCCTCGCCGGGAGAGGATCGTATTCATAGCCCCAGAGGTGGCCTAGGAGTTCTGACTCTGGACGCATCACGGGGAGGGGGAAGGGCATGGAGCTGAGTAGTGGGTAGCGCCATATGGCCCTGAGTAGTGGTGGGGGAGATGTGCCAACTGGGCAGCCCCACTCCCTGGGCCAAGAGAGAACAGCTAAGGCTAGGAATGGGCTTGGGCCAAAGGGGAGTGACTTAGGCCCCCTCCTTTCCCCACTGTGAGGTGGTGCTGGTGGTAGAGATTGCCATGAGATGTTTTGGCTTGTGGACCTGGGTGTTCAGGGATCTGGAAGATGGAGAAGGGGGCCCTTGTGGTGGTCATCGGGATGGGAATGTGAAACGAGAGATTAGGAATCGCTGGTCCGGTCCCGACGGAGCTCTGCCCTTGGGGCTTTTGTTGCACATGAGGAGTGAGGGCAGAGGTTTGTGCCCCTGGGTCCAAGGCAGTGGAGAGGAGAGAGGGAGAGAGAAAGGGAGAGAGAGAGAGAGAGAGAGAGAGAGAGAGAGAGAGAGAGAGAGAGAGAGCGAGACAGAGACAGAGACAGAGAAAGAGAGAGCAGCTCAGCTCTGGGGGCCTCGAGGGGTGGGGAAGGTGGAGGAAGGAAGGGAGGGAGGGAGGGGGGGGAGCCGGCCGGCTAAGGGGCGGAGTTGGGACCCGCAGTGCCCGCCCGCCAGCCCGCCCGCCGCTTTGGCTGCTAGCTCGGGCGGCCGAAGCTCTCGGCTCCCGGACTGGAGGCGCGCAGGCGGACAGGCAGGCGGGCGGGCGGCTGCAGCGCTGCTGCTGCGCGGCCGGGCTAGGGCTCGGACCGCGGGGCTGTTCCTGCTCTTTCCTGCAGACGCCGGGTTCTGCGGCGCGCCCGGGCCCTCCCTGCTCCCGAGGCGGCTGCGGCTGCGGCAGTGGAGGCTCCCGGCTCCCGGCCCTCGGATCCCAGCTCCCCGTGTAGCCGCCCACCCCAGCGGGCCCCGGAGAACAAGGGAGCCCGGGGGCGACCCGCTCGGGGTTTGCGTGCGCCCCCGAGTCATGGAGAGGGGCCGGTAAGGGGCGCACGGAGGCGCAGGAGGAGGAGGGGCCGAGAAGGAGGAGGAGGAGGAGAAGGAGGAAGAATACGAGAGATCTGAAAGGAGAGCCCGAGGAAGAGGAGGAGGAAGAGAGATCCGAGAACAGGAGGAGGAGGAGGAGGCTGAGAGGGCCGAGGGCGGAGGATGCCTCCGCTGCCGCCGCCGGCGCCCGCGGATTCGGACAGAGCCTGAGACGGAGCGGGATGGAGCCCGCGCTGGGCGCTGCAGCGGCTCCCGGCGCAGCCCAGACCAGGTACTGGACCGATTGGTCAGGGGCGGGGGTGAGGAATCCCCACGGGGCACCTCGAGGCTGTCCGCGGAGTTCCCCTCTTTCCCCGAGCCCACCCTGGGCCACTGGGGCGGTGGCGTTTGCGGAGGGACTCTGGTCTGGGGACCCGGGTACTGGCAGTACCGGGGAACCGGAGCCCGGGAGACAACCAGAGAGAGGGATGGTCAGTGACGGGAGCGAGGAAGGCAGGCAGAACCTTGTTGGGGAGGGTTTGGGGGACTTGGCCAACATAGGGTCTCCCCCTACAAATTCCTAGGACTTGGGGGCGCTGGGGCCACATCGGAAGGAGTGTTCTGACGGGATGAGGTGCCTCTGATTTCCTCCATCCCCCACACCCAACACACAGACTTAAGAAGAAAAAGCAAACTTGTCCATTTATGAAGTCCCCTTCCTTCCTTCCCTGGCATTGCCCAGAGCAGGCTTAGGACCGGTTGAGCCGTGGCTTGGCTGACTCCCTGTCGATCTCCCTTTCCACCCCACACCCCTCACCCCCACCCCGCCCTTCGGATGCAACTTTCCGGTACCATTCCCTGGCTCTGAGGCAGGGGGCTCAGCAGAGTGACAAGCGGGGTCAGATTTTCAGTCTGGCCAATATGAGGCAGGGGAGGGAAAGTCCATAGAGAAAGCACCCAGAGCCCCAGGCCTTCTTTCTTCCCCCCAGGTGCTGGTGCCATCGCTCTCTCCTCCAGGCTCTGTGGGCTAGAACCCAAGCGGTATTTACTGTTCAGATGGTGAGGAAAGAAGCCCTGTTAGGGGTCAATGATGGCTTGGTGCCTTGGGGGAGTTGGGGAACAACCATGGTTCTGGCTTTTCCGTCTGGACTTCAGATCTCACCGTGCCAGTCTGTCCCCTCACTTCTGTTTCCCTTCCCTTCTCCAGCCTCTGCCCTGGTCCCAGTTCTTCAACCCTATCTAACTGCGGTGAATAAAGAGGGCAGACAGGGGAAGAGAGGTCCCCCAAAGCCAGTCCTTTGGAATAGGGAGCCTTCTGGGGATCAGCGACTTCTTGGCCACCCCATAATCCCTAACCCCTCAAGGACCACAGGAGTCTAGAACTGGGCTGGGAGATGGGGATGGGCTTTTTGCAGAGACTGTGCCAGTGGGGTGGGCAGAGGCAGTAGCCCCAAAGATCAGACACTGGCTCCCAGAGCTTTCCAGGGTGGGTGCTGAAGATGGATCCCAAGCTAAGGAGGAGCTGGGCTGGATGGCTGGGAGCAAGAAGGCTTCTGGGGGGCTGTGTCTGAGTGCAGCAGTGGGGCTGGAGAGCGCTGGGGGTGAGTTAGCCCCTCAGGAATTCATTCTGTCCTCTACTTTGCTTTGGGGAGTGAATCAGGATAGGGAGGAGGTGGTTACCTACCCTAGGCTTTTAAGAAACATCATTTCAAATGATCCCTGGTAGCTTTAAGGAGTTGGGCCCCTTGACAGGAAAGAAATGGTTTCCACCACATCCCCATCTCTGGTCATGCAATTCCCCATCCTGCAAGGGCAGGGGAAGAGAAGGAAGATTTTTTGGGGGCCTTTAGGGATTCGGTGGGGGGACAGCCCATCTGCTGCCCACATCTGATTGCAGACTCATCCTTTCCGTTCCCTTCTGGCTAGTAACAATCCCTGGGGTAGAGCAGGTCTTGGGGGGGGAGAGGAGAAAGGGACTGTGAGGGATTGTCTGTATGCAGCCCCTGCTATGGCCTTGGGACCATTTAGATCCTCCCTCCCCCACCACCCAGGACCCTCCTAACACCCTCCTCTGCAGCTTCTTAGAACCACCGAGCACAAACATATTTGGTTTCTAAAATCCAAATTTCCCTCTTCTCTGTGCAGCAGGGGTGTCTTCTAGGGGAAGCTATATCTTTCTCAGTTCCTCAGTTCCCTATCTGCTTGTAGACTGCTTACCCTCCCCGCTGCTCCCCAACCCCAGGCCTTCCACCCCCACCTGCTGGCCTCCCAGGATTGCCTTTGGGAAAAGCAGCTTCAAGAAGAGCATCCCTGGTAGATCTTTCACTGGGCAGTGACAGACACTGGCGAGGGTGACGGGCATGGCCAACTCACGATGACCAGGTTGAACTGAGCTGGAAAAAATGTAATTGCAGCCAAAGTTGAGTGGGTTTGGCCCCTGGGGACCAGCCCCATGTCCACAGGGCTGTGTCTGAGCCTGTGAGCACAGGTATATCCTCAGAGGGTCCCTGAGATAGCCACCTGATGGGTGACTTCCTCACCCCGGGGTCTGCATTCCCAGCACTTTCCTGCCTGTCCCCTCATCCACCTCAGGATCCCTCTTTGCTGTTCCCAGCTCTCCCCTCCAGGGCCCAGGGCAGCTTTGATATTCACAATCTGGTTCAGAGCAGGTCCCGAAGCCCTTAGTCACTGTATGGTTTCCATGGAAACAGACTTGTTCCCCGTAATCAGTGATGTGGTGGTGGTGGTGAGAAGGGGGAAAATGTATAGTAAAGGCGCCCTCCACGAAGTGTGCCCAGGAGTCACACCAACCACCTGGGAGGAGGGGGTCCCAGCCCCTCTAGGAGACCCCCCTTTTATTTCTGACCTAGGGAACAACCTTGGCAGAGTGGGTCCTTCTTCCTGAGGTCCTTGGGTTGGCTCCTGCCTCTTCGGTGAGACTCTTAGTTAGGTTGACCTAGGCTGCTCATCTGGAGCTGAGCCTTTAGGGATCAGAGAATCCTAGGGCTGGCAGACAGGGATACCCAGGGTCAGCAAGTCCACCCTCATCTGTCCAGGAAGGTTGTCCCTAAATTCCTTATAGAGGCTAGCCAGCCACTGTACTCTTAGCAGACCCCAAAGGAGGACAATCTTTCAGCCTCATTTATTCGTTCATCCATCTATCTATCTATCCATTCAATCAGCAAATATGTACTGAGCCCCTACTATGTGCAAGACACTGGACTAGCTCGCCCCAGCCCCTGATTCACACTTGCTGCCATCCTTCAGGGAGCCACGCAAGTCCATTCCTCTGACTGGACAGCTAAGAGATGCTGGTAGGCTCTTCCCTTTGTGAGCCTTTGCCTGTGGGTGTGAATAGGAGCCAGCATGCCCCATGGCCATGGAGTGGCTTAAGTCTAGAGGCAAGCCGAATTGGGGTCTCCAAGGCCCTGGAGAGGGAAATAGAGAGTGCTCCATGCTGGACCCAGATTATTTTCCAAACAGAGAGGGCCCTTCACCCCCCCCCCCATCCCAGAAGCTGCTGGGTGTCCACTTCCCTCATCTGCAGAGGCAGCCAGTGTCTCTGGGTCCCACTCCTCCCCCATTCTCTTTTTTGTGTTTGCTTCTTGCTGGAGAAGGAAGGTCAGGATGGTGCTGAATCATGGGAGCACAGATTTAGAGCTGGGAGAGACTTCATTTAGTCCAACATCCCCTTTAAAGAAGGGGACTCTGAGTCCCAGAGAGGTTGGGACTTCCCCAAGGTCACACAAAAGTAGTAAGTGACAGGCAAGATTTGAACTCAGGTCCTCTGACCTCAAATCTATTACTTTCCACTTTCCCACAAGTCTACGGTATCCCTGGCATGCCTCCTTAGGTGTCTAAAGTGTCCACCGAAGAAGGAGTCATTATTTTGCTAATTCTGGGAGCACTGTTGAAGTCAGGACAGAATCAGACCCTTGGGGTCTGTAGTAAACAAATGCTCCTATTGGGAGGTGGGGCTCCTGCCTGCTCTCTTGCCTGCTTTCATCCCCACTCTGTCTCATGCCCATCACTTCCCCTGGTAGTGCCCAACAGCAGAACCACGAGGCTTTTGGTAGCTTCAACTTACTTTTTTTTACACCTTCCCCAGAGCTCTCAAGCCCCCCCCCCCCACCCCAGTAGCTTTCAGGTTCTTCAGAGCTGAGAGATATCCCCCTGGCTATGGGGCTGTGTCCATCTACTCAACAGTTTTCCCTCTCCTCCATCCCATTCTTCTACACTGGGTGCCAGGTACCACTAGCTCCCCCCCCCAAATTCCTCCCTTTTCTTTTGTCTTCCTGCCTGCTCCAGACTTGGGTTTCTCTCTGCATTTGGGACCAAAGAAAGCCTCTTCTTGGCCCCACCTGCCACACTCCCTTATCCTTCCTGAGCTCCAGGTCAGCCCTGGTGGCATCTCAGAGGGCAATGATGATGATTGGCATCTCCCCCACCCCAAGCCCCTTCTTGCTTTGGCTGGAACCCTCTCATCTCAGCTCCAGAGCCCCTTATTGCTCTGGACAGGGCCTGGCATCCTCCCCGCCTCTCCCTCCCTGACTCGGTGATTTCTGCCAGGCTTCTTGTCTTCCCAGGTCTCTCTGGGCGCCTCTGCTGTCCTCATTGGTGTTCCAACACCTTCCAACTTCGGCAAATTTCATTAGAGGCCTGTTTACTCCTGCTCTCGGATCATTAATGAAGGTGGTAGAGAAGAACTGACCTAAGACTCCACCCCATCCCCTCCTGGAGATGCCTTCACTTTTCTCTCCAGCCCTCAGCACCCCTCCCCTTCCTCCCTCTCCCCCTCTCCCCCTTTCCCACCCCACAAGCCCTTCCAGCTCTCAGGCCTCCACTGGCAAGTGCTTAGGGCCGAGCCTGTTTGAATTAATTTCGTAAGATTACACGAGGCATGGTATCAAATGCTTTGCTAAAAAAATCAAGATATATTACCCCGCTTGCGTTTCTTTCATCTACCAGTCTTGTAATTCTATCAAGAAAGCTATCGAGTTTGTCAGGCATGATTTCTCCCTTTTAAGCCCCACAGGGCCACTTCGGGTACAGGGTTTCTTTCTTCTCTAAATGTTTAGAGATTCCCTCTGTGTGCTTATTCCTTGATTAGCGAGGGAAAGGGCCCAGGCCTGGGCCAGACACGGCCAAGCTGTGTTGGCTTTTCCCTCTGGTAAGAGGACCAGATTTTTTTTAAGGGAGGGGGGGCGTTGTGTTTAGATGGGTCAACCAAGTCAAGAAAGGTCTGTCTGCAGTGGACCTGGGCAGGTGGGCAAGAGGGCAAAGATGGAGTGCCAGTCTACAAGGAGTTTACAAGATGAGGAGAAAGGACCCAGGCATATATAATAATTGGAGGCATATAAAATAATTGGAGAACACTCATTCATTCATTTATTCGGTGTTTATTAAACATCTACTTTGTGCTAGCTCTGGAGACAGAAAGACAAAAATGAAACAGTACCTGCTTTCGAGGACTTTGCCTTCTGTTGGTGGGATTAATGGGCTTAACTAGTGCCTAAGGGCTGATCTAGGAGTTCGGAAGTCCTGAGTTCTACCTGTACTTTTGACAGAGACTAGCTGTGTGACCCTGGTTAAGTCTCTTACCCTTTCAATGTCCTAGGCAACTTTCTAAGATTGTTAAGTTGTAGATTCATATCAATGGAGGGAGTTCCCATGTGGGGAATTTTCTACATGGATGGATGGTATCATGAAAAGTGTGCCAGATTTGGAACTAGGGAATCTGAATTTAAATCTCGGCTCCATAAGTACTTACGGGACCTTAGGCAAGCCACAACCCATCGTGGCCTCAGTCCCTCACTTAGACTAGATGGCTTCTAAGGTCCCTTCCAGCTCTAAACCTATGATCCTATGAAGTGTAAATGCCAAGCAGGTAGGCATCCTGCATTTATTAAGCACTTACTGTATGCCAGGCATAATGCTAAGTATTGGAGTTACAAATACAAGCAAAAGAAAGAAGCCCTGTCCTTGAGAGGCTTATGTTCAAATAGGAGAAAACAGTCCACATAAAGGAGCTGGAAGGCAGGTGGGGGAGGCTGGGGGGAAGGTGACCCAATTTTGTTTACAGTGCCAAAGTCCAGAAGGTTGGAAGCAGAAGTGGGGAAGGAGGGGATGAAGGCTGGCTGGCCTGGGCTCTCCCCAAAAGAGAGGACCTCACCCATGGGAGAACTGAGCAGGCATGGCAGAGGGATATTCTAGGGGAAGACGGTAAGAACAGATAGATGGTCAAGAGTGAGGAGGCCCAACATGCTGAGGGAGGTTCTGGCGTGAGAAGGCATCAGAGACATGGTGGTGCAGTCCAGAAGTCAGAAGCACAGCTGGGAGGGAATGGAATAAGAACAGTAATAATAATGACAATGATAACAACAACAAAATCCTATTTCTTTAGGGCTTTAAGCTTTACAAAGAGCCTTGTGAGGAAGGTAGTGCACATATTATTATTTCCATAGTACAGATGAGGAAACTGAGGCTGTCTTATGTAGAAAAGAAATTGAACTTGTTTTGCTTGGCTCCAGAAGGCAGCATTAAGAACAGTGGTTGGAAATTTGAGAACAACGGATCTTATCTGGAAATAAGGAAAAACTTTAAGTGACTTGCCCACACAGCTAGTAAGTGTCAAGTGTCTGGTCTGAGACCAGGTTTGAATTCAGGTCCTCCTGACTTCTGGGCCGGTGCTCTATCCACTGTCCCACCTAGCTTCCCATGGGAAAATTTCTTAATGGTTAGAGGTCTGGAAGGAAAATGTATCACCTACATAGGTAGTGAGCTTCCCATCACTGGCGGGATTCAAATGAAGACTGGATGACTGTTGCCAAAGATGTTGCAGAAGGGATTCTTGCCTCTGAAAAGTCTTCTAGCTCTAAATTCTGCGGAGATGGTACATCATCAAATGTTAAATTATTTGGTATGGAGGGCAGGCAGTTAAGTGGCGAAGCGAAAAGAACATTGGGCCTGTTGTGGGGAAGACCTGAGTTCAAATTTGGCCTCAGACACTTACCAGCTGTGTGACCTTGGGCAAGTCACCTAACCCTGCTTGCCTCAGTTTCCTCATCTGTCAAATGAGCTGGAGAAGAAAATGGCAAGACACTCCAGGATCTCTACCAAGAAGACCCCAAATGGGGTCATGAAGCATTGGACATGACTGAACAACAACAGTGGAGGGCAAGAGACCCCAAATGGGGTCATGAAGCATTGGACATGACTGAACAACAACAGTGGAGGGCAAATGCTGTCAGATGTCTGAAAAGGGAGAAATCATGGAGGAGCTAGGGTTCGAGCCAGGCTTTGTGATCCCTATGAATTAGCTAGGTGGAGAAGAGGAGAGAAGTCCTTACAGAGAGGGGGAGTAGTGTGAGCAAAGATGAGCAAGCTTAGCAAGCTAAGGGTTAAATCAGCATCACTCAAGGTGGGCAGAGAGAAGAGGGCTGTGGTTTGAACCTCAGGGAGCTGCCCCACTTGGAGGTGGGGAGGGTTGGGGGAAAGGACTCATGCCCACCTCCTTTCCAAGATTTCCTAAAAATATGTTAACAATAATAATTAAACAACTTCATATTTATACAGAATGTCAGAAATCACAAAGTTCAACAACCCTGTGAGGCGGGAAGAGTGTTATTATCTCCATTTTATAGTTAAGGGAACCGAGGCCCAGAGAGGGGACGTGACTCACCCAAAGTCACCTGGTTAGTCAGTGGCAAAGCCTGGAGGGAATGCAGGTCTTCCGATTCCCAGCCCAGTACTGGTGGTGATAATGGAGGTAGGTTGCCTTTCAAAGACAAGCCCACCTTATCCTGCTGGGTAGATTTCTAGGATAGAGCCCTTAGGATTCACAGGCAGCTAATTCAATTTAATTCAATTCCACATGCATTTATTAAGCACCTACTATGTGCCAGGCCATCATGCTCAGCACTGGAGATACAAAGAAAAAAAAATTTGTCTCTGCCCTCAAGGAGCTTACTTTCTAAGAAATCAATTACATGGAATACCTGTTCTCTCTCTCTCTCTCTCTCTCTCTCTCTCTCTCTCTCTCTCTCTCTCTCTCTCTCTCTCTCTCTCTAAAGGAGCATATATAATAATAATAATGCCTTGCTTTTGCCTACTGTTTTATAGCTTCCAATAAGTATTAAGGAGTTAAATGATAGTGCCCAGGTGGCAGGATGTACCAACCTTAATGACTCACCATTTGAGGCTCTTTACAATTTACAAAGTCCTCTCTTTCCCATGTGAAGTAGATGGTACAAGTATTTTTATCTCTATTTTACAGAGGGGGAAACTGAGGCTCAGAGGAGTGATGTCACAACTGAGCCTGGTCATCTGACTTCCCACCACAAGGTGCTGTCTCTTTGGCACTCTGAGGATGGAGAGGCAGAATGGGAGAGGCTTGGGTGGTCAGTGATAGCTCCCTGGAGCTGGTGTCTTGAAGGATTAGGCTGGGTACTGCCGATAGGGGAGAGCATTTCAGGCTCATATTTCTTGGTGTGTTGTGGATGTAGGAAAGTGACCAATCTGGGATGGGGTTTACCTTGGAAAATTGTGTGAAATATTAGAATGCCACCCTCAAGGGAAGAAGCCTAAATTTTTCTTTTTTGCCTCCCCTTCCATGCTTTCCCTTTTCCAGAGCTCTTGGGAGATTACTATCATTCCAAAGGTCTGTAATTCCAAGGACTGCATCACAGTTGGTTTTTTTTTTTGTGAGGCAATTAGGGGTTAAGTGACTAGCCCAGGGTCACACAACTAGTAAATGTCAAGTGTCTGAGGCCAGATATGAACTCAGGTCCTCCTGAGTGCTCTATCCATTGCACCACCTAGCTGCCCCCTATCCCTTTGAATCTTTAGCTCCTTCCGGTTCCAGCTCAGATGTGGAGTCAAGGAGACCTGAGTTCAAATCCTGTCTCAGACATTTACTAGCTGTGTGGCCCAGGGTAAGGCTTCCACCTGGAAGCCTTTTAAGTCAATCCAACAATTCAACAAACTTTTAGTAAGTTCCTACTGTATGCACAGCCCCTGAGCCAGGTGCTGTTCCCTTGGGTTGTTAGCCCCAACTCCAACGAAGTTGCATATGCTGATCTATTTAAATGTTGTATTTTGCAACCTCCTTTCCCCTCCCCCCTCACTGGACTGTAAGCACCACGAGGGCAAGACTTTTTCATTTTGTTTTTGTATCTCCAGAGCCTACAACTAGGCCTTATATGGTATAGAATGAATGAATGAATGAGTGAATTGATGTTTAAAGTAAACACAGTTGTTCCGAAAAGCTGGGATTTTCATTCCCCCACACCCCCCTTTCCCCTCCCAAAGCCTGCCTTCAGAATCTAATCTTCCAGTACAGGAACCAGCCTCCTTAAGCCCCCTTCCATCTTCCATGGCCATCTGGCATTGGTCAAGTACCTGCAATGGTTGGGGGGAGGATGGAGGTGGGAGGTGGTGCCAGAGCAATCCTAGAGCCTTAGAATCATTCCCTGGGAGTAGCTATGGAAAGAGTCTGGACTCAGATCTGGGTTTGAATCCTATCTTGGCAAGCTACACCTACTCTAAGCCTCAGTTTCTTCATCTGACAAATGGACACAATGCTAACACTTGCCTTGAAGGGTTGAAGGCTCTAGTGAGATGATGTGTGTGAAGTGTTTTGCAAACCTTGGCCGTGAGCCGTGAGGGGGGAAAAGGTGGGATTCGGAATCAGAGGAGTCTCCATTGGCTTCCTTTTTCCAGGTCTCAGTCTGCTAACCTGTAAAAAGGGGATGTCTACTTTACAGGTTCTGGTAAGGTTCAAATGAGATGATGGAGGAAGGTAGCTTGGGTTCCAAGTCAGGCACACATGAGGCAAGTCAGAATAACAGCAACTCACGCTTCCACAACAGTTTAAGATGCCAAGGTGATCGGCCCTGGGAAGTGTGTCCTGCAGACTGATCAGAGAAACAAGGGGCCTGGGGCCACACAGCCCGTGTGTGTGTGTGTGTGTGTGTGTGTGTGTGTGTGTGTGTGGCTTTGTGTCTGTGTCTGTATTGTGTGGTTTTGTGTGCATGTATATATTTGTGTGTGTAGCTGTATGTATATGTGTGTGTTTGCGTGTGATTTTGTATGTGTGTATATGCATATGTTGTGTGGTTTTGTGTATATGTATAGGTTTGTGGGGGGGTTGTGTGTATATGTGTATATGTTTGTGTGTATGTATTTTTTATGTGTATATGTGCTTGGGTTTTTTTTTTGTGTGTGGTTTTGTGTGTGTGTGTGTTTGGAAGACATCCTGCCTTCCTGCTTCTCACCCTGGCCCTCTCTCCCTCCTCCGGGGTTGCCCTGGGCGCGCAGTTTCTGTTTTCTGTTATTGTTGTCCTATCCGTAAGCTGACAAGGACTGGCTGGAGGAGTCTGGATGGGGTTGGAGTGGGGGAGGTGTGGGGGGGTACATACTGCCCCATAGCTCTAGGCTGGAAGCCTGGGTTTCCTCCCTGTCCCCAGGCAGGCTCCTGCCACAGAGATCCCCAGGCCATTGGACTCATCCCCAGCAAGCACAGAGGGACCTTGTGTGGTGGCCAGGAAGTCAGGGAGTGTTGCCTTGGCCAGACCGTTCAGGAACATGGGTGGAAGCCCGCCCATCTCCTCGGAGGGACAGAGGTGAGGCCTGGCTTGGAGCGGTGGAATCACAGCCCTCAGAACTGAATGGTGCCTTAGAAGTCATCTGGTCCAGGCCCCTTCCCTTCACTCTACGTGAAGAAACTGAGGCACTGAGAGTTTAAATGACTTGTCCATGGTCATAGACCTAGCAAGTGTTTGAGGTGGGATTTAGTAAGTAATCTCTCCACTCCTCTTATTTTGCAGGTGGGGAAACTGAGGCACAGAGAAGGGATGTGATCTCCTCAAGGTCACCAGGCTAGTAAGTAGGGCCATAGATTGAGATCTGTGAGGGATCTTAGAGGTCAGTTAATCCAACTCCCTTCTCCCTTCCCCCATTTTACTGATGAAGAAACTGAAGTCTCCAAAGTCTAAGTGACTTACCTAAGGTCATACAGGTAGTAGGTGTCAGGGTGTGATTTGAACCCAGGTCTTCTGTCCTCCAAATCAATGGTCCTTCTATGGTACCATGAAGCCTTTCATTTAGCAGAGATGAGATTCAAACCCCTGTCCTCCATGTCTAGTCACCCCAGCGGTTGGGGACATTCCTTCCAAAAGAATTCCTACCGGGTTGGGCTGTGTGTCTGCCACATCTGGATTGCCGGCTCCAAACCTCTGGTGGTGAGGAGCCCTTTCAGTGGCCCTGAGGATGGGGGTGGAGGCTCCTCTGTGAGTCGGCTTCCTGAGCTCGCAGAGCTATCTGCTGCTTAGTCCTTGGGGGAAGGGGGAATAAGGCATCTTTCTGGGTCTTTGAGATGAGTCTCTGGACAGTTGCTCTTTTGCTGCTGGCTGAAGTGGGCACCGGGACCCAGATGTTTGAGGAGGGCTCAAACTCTGAGGGATCTCAAGTTCTAAAGCTTCTATCTCCCAGTAACCTAGATTTGGAGAGCCAATCTGACCCAGAGCCAGGTGGGCGAACAAGACCTGAGGGGCCCTGAAATAAGGGAGAGGAGCAGCCAATCTCTTAGTCAGAAGAAACAGGTTCAGCTGGCTTAGCCCTTGGCTCAGACTTGGCCTTCCAGGGCCCTCTGCTGTCCTGGCTCCATGTCAGCCGACTGGGGGGGGGCAGCAAGTCAATGAGATAGCAGCATGGGGCATTCACTCTGTGGCCATTTGGGATTTGACTGGGGAATCTGGTAGGGCAGGAACCCTTCTAGAGCCCAAGGAATGGATTTCCCAGCCCCAAATTCCTTCCAGGAAGGGCTGTCTTTCATTTATCTGCTCCCCCAAAGCCTGGTCCAGTACCCCTCATAGCTCCTGTTTTTTTTCGGCTTTCCTCATAACAGCCCTAGGGTGGGGATGGCAGATGTGGAAACCAGTGCTCAGAAGGTTTCAGTCAAAGCATTATTTTTAATACATGCTTAATAAATCCTGAAAGAAATAAGATGTATTGTGGTATTTGATAGGGGAATATTTTCTTTTTAAAAAAATTTTAATTTGGAGGCAGTGGGGGTTAAGTGACTTGCCCAGTGTCACACAGATAGCTAGTAAGTGTCTGAGGCTGAATTTGAACTCAGATCCTCCTGACTCCAGGGCCAGTGTTCTATCCATTGCACCATCTAGCTGCCCCAGAATATTTTCTAAAAAGAAAATTGCTATTGAAGGTGAAAAGACCCAGAAGCAGGCATCTGGTTCTCTGAGTGGATCTGCTACCACACAGAGAAGATTTGGGTTGAGCAGATGTGGGTGGGTTGATCCTGGTATATAGGCCCCTGGGGTAGAAGGAACCAATCAGAGAGATGAATTAGCAGGCGTAGGGACTCCAGTGTGAGTACTTTTCTTTTCTATTGGGTTACATAAAAGCTTCCCTATATCTGATGCTTTGTTAGCCTGATGCTTTCATAGGAGCTCAGGGCCCTTCTGGGGAATCACATGAACTACATTCTGATGTTTCTAGGGGAGAGCCTGGTGGAGGTGTGAGCCAAGGAGATTGTTAGAGAGAAATCCCCAAGGTTGAACCCAATCTGTGAAAGTCCAGAGCTGTGCTTTTGAGCCACCAGTTCGACTCCCCTCAGGGAGCTATACCAGTGGAGAGAGTAGTCAAAGGACAGAGAGACCCAGTCTTTCTCTGATCCCTCATCCCACTAGGGGTAGCTTGTCTTCTCTCGGCATAAGTAAATGCTTCAGTGTCACAATTCTAAATATGTTGATAGAGGAAAGCAGGGCTTGGCTGGGGTTGGACTAGGTCAGTGGACTAGGCTGGGCTTTTCTGAGCGAGTATCCCACATGCCAAGGCAGGGCTGCCCCCATTTCATTCTTTGGAAGATTCCACAGAGCATAAGAGAGAAGAAATTTCTTACTCCAAGGAGGTGTAGAAGCCATTTCTGCTTATGGAAGGGTTGGTGCTGGAGGTAAAGAGTTCTGGCTCTAGTGACTGAACTAGGCTGATTAAACTTGCCTGCCCAGATATCTTAGTGTGTGGATAATGGCACTGGATCATAGGATTTAGAGTTGAAAGGAGCCTTAGGACCTTGGTGACATAGAATGTCAGAGCTGGAAGGGGCCTTAGGACAGAGAATGTCAGAGCTGGGGAAGAACCTTAGACCAGGGAATGTCAGAGCTGGAAGGGGCCTTAGGACAGAGAATGTCAGAGCTCAGAGAGATCATAGAACATGTGAGAACTAGGAGGGGCCTCAGGAATCTCATGAGTTCTTAACCTGGGGAGGGGAAGGAGCAGAAAATGGCCTCTTTATTTTCACCAGCTTTTAAGTGAAATTTAGTATTTCCTTCAATTTTTAAAAAAAACACGATTCTGAGAAGGGATCCATGCCAGATTGGTCCCTTACACAAAACAAATGAAGAACTGGTTAAACCCAGCCTCCTTTCTCCTCTGCCTTTTTTTTTTTAACAAACAAAGAAACTGAGGGCATAAGTGAAGAGAAAAAGGGAAAAACAAAACAAAACAAAACCCTGCAAGTGGTGTTTATGGGCCTTGGACCTGGCTAGCAGGCAAAGGCAAAACTAACCGAGATAGCACAGGTAGGCTGTGCCTGCAGCACTCCTCCCCGCATCTAGCAAGAGGCATCTCAGCTTCTTACTTCAGCCCACTTCCCCCTGAAGGATGAATTCCAAAAGCATCTCAGGAGGAAATCAGTAGAGCCCTAGGTGGCTGTATGCCATGTGGCCACCAGAGGGCAGCAGAAAGACTAATAGTGCTTAGCTGGGGTGGGGTGGGGGTACCCAGAAAGAATGGATGGAAAGAGCCAGTAGGTCTCACCTTGAGCAAAGGTGGCAAGAAGGGGGTCCGGGAAGGGCAGACACCACTGGAGACTCTGCCCTGGTGAGATGATGCATCTGTTGGAATCAGACTTAAATCAGCTTAAAGAGACCTTTCCCAAGCCAGTCATGGCTGTATCCCCAGGTACCTGGGCCAGGGTGGCCCATGATTGCCCTGGGCCCTGGTTGAACTTTCCATCTGGAAACTGAGCTGAAATCTCCCAACTTTCTTCTTGGAATGAATGAGTGAGTGAAAAGGCAGTTTATTAAGCACCTAATCTATGCCAAGAACTATGTATGCTAAGTGCTGGAACAGAAAATGGAGACAAATCCCTGCTCTTTTTTTTCTTCTCTTAATAGCATTTTATTTTTTCCCAATTACCTGTAAAGATAGTTTTCAACATTCATTTTTGTAAGACTTTGAGTTCCAAATTTTTCTCCCTCCCCTTCCCCCTCCCCAAGATAGAAAGCAATCTGATATAGGTTATACATGTGCAATCCTATTAAACATATTTCCACATTAGTCATGCTGTGAAAGAAGAATCAGAACAAAAGAGAAAAACCACAAGAAAGTAAAAAACAAAAAACAAAGTGAAAAAACTGTGCTTGGATCTGCATTCTGACTCCATAGTTCTTTCTCTGGATGTGGATAGCATTTTCCATCACGAGTCTTTTGGAAGACAATTCTTGTTCTTAAGAAAAGATACATAAAGTAAGGTTTGGTTGTAAGGAAGAAGCCAAGGCCTGGTGGTCTTTAGGGTTCTGTGGTAGAGCTGATGGCAAGGCCCAAAGCCTTGAAAGTATGCCCTGCCCTCAGAGCCCAATGGGCCCAGGCTATGTCCCCTTTGACCATGGTCTGGGGGCAGGGAAGAGGTGGGATCAAGGGATCTCCCCAATGTGCAACTTCTTTGGCTCATAGGATTTAGAATGGGAAGGAATCTTAGAGTTAATCTACCAGGGATCCTACCCTGGGGCAATGGACTTGTTTTGTTTTTTAATATTTTGATAACTGTGTTCCAATATAATTGGTTTCTTTTCTATTCTTATGTATTTTATTTTATGCATTTAAAAATATTATTCTAAGCAGGAGTCCATAGGTTTCACCAGACCACCCAAGGAGAATCTGAAAGAAGGTTAAGAACCCCTAAGTTAGTCCAACTTCCATCTTCTTACTGGTAAAGTATTTAGGCTAGAGAGGTTCAGCTGTAGGCACCCTCAGGCGTCCTTAGTAATCCAGCCTTCAGGACACTTGGCTTCCCGGAAGATGTGCCAAGCCAAGCACCAACCTGGTTTGAGGGGGAGCCTACAGGTCTTCCAAAAGAGGCTGTCTCTTCCCATCATTGGCTTTCCTGGGGTCACCCCCAACTCTGGATGGAGCTGTGAAAGGAGGCTCTTGGAACTGAGACTTTAGAGTTGTAAGCTCCACGTCTATGCTGATAAAGATGCAACTGGCAAGCGCAAGAAGCAGGTGTGAGAGGTGGAGGCAGTGGGAGAAGGGCAAGAGATTGTGTCAGAGAGGAGGATTTCAAGAGGTCAACATTTTGGAGTAAGAGCTGTTTTGGTCAATGGTGATTTCCAACATGTCCCTCCTGTGGCTGGCTGAGGTCCAGTGAACATGGAGCACCTGAGCTCAAATTCTGGCTCTGACAATATTGGTGTGATCATGAGTAAGGCACTTCCCTCAATTTTCTTTTCTATAAAACAGGGATCAGAAAAGTTCACTCCCTAACCTACACTGTCATTGTAAGAAAGGTGCCTTATAAACCTGAAAACCCTGCAGAAATGTGAATTGTTGTTGTCATATGTAAAAGAAAATATTTATTTATAAAAATAATTAGAATTTATCAACCATCAGAAATCACCTCAACCCGTCCCACAAGATGCTCCAGAAGAAGAGAAAACCAATGTAGGAAATGTATCTTGTCTTTTCTCACTGGATGTGAGACCCCGTGAGTTTTCTCTCAGTGTTTTCCACAGCAGACTTTAAAACCATACTCTGTGATCCAGAGACTCTGGCTTCTTACTGTTCCTTGAATGATACCCCATCTCCCGACTCCTTCTGGTTATTTTCACTGGCTGTCCCCCATATCGGGAGCTCTCTCCCTCCTCATCCTCACCTCCTGGCCTTCCTGGCTTCCTCTGAGTCCCAGCTCAAATCCCACCTTCTCTAAGGAGCCTCTCCCGATCCTTGTTAATGCTAATGACTTCTCTCTGTTGATCATCTCCAGCTTAGCATGTGTATCTTGTTTGTACACAGTTGTTTGCATGTTGGCAAGCTACCTCTTGGCTGACTTGTTCTAAGGCCATTCTCCTTCCTGCTGATTTCAGTTACAAGGCTTCCAGCTACATGGGACCACTTAGCAAGCTGGCTTTTTAAAGGGACAGTCTTGCTCATTCCCTTGTAGGGAACTAACCACATATGTTGTACAAAAATTCAGCTCAGGTCAACACAGGGCCTGCCTCCTTGAGGGAAGAGATTGTCTTTTGCCTCTTTTTGTATCCCCAGCACTTGGCAAGGTTCCTGGCACATAGTAGGCACTTAATAAATGTTTGCTGACACATTTAACTACTTTGTGCATGTGACAATGGGGATGAAACATGACATATAAGTAAATACAAGGAAACTTGAGAAGGTAGACCATATGAACAACTTGGAGGAGGTGCAGAGACCAAGATGGTAGCACTTGAGTCAGGGCTTCAAGGAGAAGAAGGACTTTGAGAGGCTGAGATGAGTGGGAAGTGCCTCCAAGTATAATTTGTGTGAATACAGGGAGGAAGGAGTAGGGATATTAATTTGGGGGAATGGATATTTTATCTATGATTTAGAGCCACCAGGAATCTCAGAGATCATCAAGACTAACCCTCTCATTTTTTACTGTAAGGGAAACTGAGCCCCAAGTACTTTGGCAATTGATTTTTTGACCCCAAGTACAGGACTTTACATTTAATTCTGTTAAATTTCATCTTGTCTGAATCCTGGCTCTGCCTCTTGATAATTGGCCATCGGCAGGTCATTCGTCTCTGAGGGACTCAGAGATCACAGATGCCTCAGAAGGGATCATCAGATCCAACCCCCTCATTTTTCAGATGAGGAAACTGAGACTTAGAGAGGCTAGTTGACTTACTCTTCAGCTTAATTAGTGTCTGAGGCAGGCTTTGAATTCAGCTCTTTGTGACTCCAGGTCTAGTGCTCTAACCATTGAACATAATAATAATAATAATGATAATAATAATAATATTCAGACTCCACCAATAAAAATATGAGAATAATAATTATTTTATATAATGTTTACAAAGAGCTTTCTGAGAAAACGGAGGCTCAGAGTGACTTGCCCCTATTAACAGAACGAGCAAGGTGTCAAAGCTAGACCTTGATTTCAGATCTTTCCTAGGTTCCTGCCTCCGTGTGAAATCATGCTAAAGTGTGCAGCAAGGGCAGTCTTGGAGGGGCAAAGGAGTCAAAGTTGGTGGTGGTGGGAAACAGAACCATTCTAATGTCACGTTTCTGGTCATGTACTAAATATAGGTTGCCTTGGAACATAAGCTACACCCCTAAAACTACTTCTCTGCAAGGAAAAAAGTAGTTGTGGGTTTGAGGTTTTGTTTTGGGGAAGGGTTTTTATTTTTTATTTTTATTTTTTGGTCCAAGACCTATGATTTCATTGGTATAGGAAATTCCTGGTAAGGAAATTCCCTCTACTAATGCGGATGAGCAACTATTCTGCAATGGGACAAGTCACTTAACCTCTGTCTGCCTCAGTTGCCTCAAATGTAGAATGGGGATAATAACAATACCTCCCTTGTAGGGTTGCTGTGGGGATTAAATGAGATGATATTTATAATGCACTTTGCAAGTATGAAAGCACTTCTACAAATACCAGCTGTTATTTTATTCTCTTCTTTCTTCGCATCTCTATATTCAGTCCTGGGACAAGAGGCTGTTTTGTTCTTCTTCTTTAGTGATCTATTGTGCAGGTGGATAAAGTGATTGCTTCAGGTAATGGGGAAAAGGTGTTATTATTATTATTGTTATTACCACCAACCTCATTCTCATCTTTTTCAGTAGAGTTCAGATAGAGATAGTCTTTGGACAAGTCACTCTCCTGCTAGTGTTCATTTCTATTTAATATTCTATGGGCTATGACACAGGCAGATAAAATAACTGTTTTTTTTGTAATTGAATAAAAATTGATTGTTATTATGAATACTAATAAGAAGCATTGCCATCTTCCTCTCTCTCTCCTCTTCCTCCTATCCCTGTCCCTCAACAGGGCAGCGGTATGGACTTAACCAGCCACTGACTGAGTCTGGAGAGCCTGGTATAGAGAAGGAGGTTCCCTCGGGGCAGCTGTGGCCGCCCACGCTTCCCAGTAGCCCCTCCGGTAAGCAGCAGTGTATGCCTCTGGAGACCGAGGTGGTGGCGGCAGGGTATTGTTCCTGGCCCAGTCGTTCCCTTTTCTTAAGGCAGGTTCAACGGCCCCATCCAGAGCTTTGGGCCCCTGGCCCCCCTCCCTGTTTAGGATGTTTGAGTTTATCTCACAGATTCTGATCCGTGGCCCCACCACCACCTTTCCCATTTCCTTTTCCTGCCTGGCAATAGGGAACTCTCGGATGAATGCCAAAGGGGACCCTCTGCAGAAAAAGGGGTAGTGCATTGCTCCCTCTAGCTCTTCCCCCCTTCTAATTCCCTACGTATTTCACAGACTGCTTGAACCCTCAGGATTTTAGGATCAGTTCCCCTCGTTTGCAAAGTCTTTGCTTTCAACAACCCTCTGAAGTTGGTGCTGTTACTATCATTACCAAGGTTTCAAGAAGAGAAAAGATTCATTTCAGTGTCACAGAGCATCAGAGATGAGATTTGAACCCTGGTCGTCTGCTCCTTAATCTAGTGTTCTTTCCACAAGGTGACTCTTGTTGGAAAGGACTGAGAAATCATCTAGTCTAACTTCATTTTACAGATGAGGAAACTGAGGCCCAGAGACATGCAATGACATTTCCCAAATTGTCAGAGTCTAGGGCTTTGAACCAGGCTCTCTTGACCCCAAGCATCTCGAATTCCTGGGGTTCTAGGGAAAGGAGGAAGGGAAGCTGGCCCACTGGGGAATGAGGAGATCTCTGGGAGACAAGAAGACTCTCAGATCTGCTGACGCTGACTGGTGATAAGAATAGTTAGCATTTAAGGTGATCAAAATGCTTTCCAAATATTCTCTCTGTCCCGTGCTGTTGCTTGTCACTGGGCCCCTCACCACCTCTTCCGAGCCACATCTCCTGACTTCTGCCTCTGTGTGTTCCCAGATCCTGAGCCCGTGGAGAAGCGCCCCCATGAAGGTGTCCAGTCATGCAATGCTCCTGGAAGGCTGTCCTCCTCCTCGCCTTGGCCTCCATCGCTATCCAGTACACGGCCATCCGCACCTTCACCGCCAAGTCCTTCCACACCTGCCCAATGCCCAGCCCCGTGAACTGTAGCCCTGGCCCCGGGGAGGCTGAGATGGCTGAGCGCTTATGCGAGGAGAGTCCCACTTTTGGCTACAACCTCTCGAGGAAGACTCATATTCTCATCCTCGCCACCACGAGGAGCGGCTCCTCCTTCGTGGGCCAGCTCTTCAACCAGCACCTGGACTTCTTTTACCTTTTTGAGCCCCTCTATCACGTCCAGTACACCCTCCTCCCTCGCTTCACACAGGGCAAGAGCCCCACGGACAGGCGAGTCATGCTGGGCGCCAGCCGCGACCTGCTGCGGAGTCTCTACGACTGTGACCTCTATTTCTTGGAGAACTACATCAAGCCGCCTCCCGTCAATCACACCACGGACAGGATCTTCCGCCGGGGGGCCAGCAAGGCTCTCTGCTCGCCCCCAGTGTGTGAGGCTCAAGGCCCCGTAGACACGAACCTCGAGGAGGGGGACTGCGTGCGCAAGTGTGGCCTCCTCAACCTAACCCTGGCTGCGGAGGCCTGCCGCGAGCGGAGCCACGTGGCCATCAAGACGGTGAGGGTCCCCGAGGTCAACGACCTGCGGGCCCTGGTGGAGGACCCCAGGCTTAACCTCAAGGTCATTCAGCTGGTCCGAGATCCTCGGGGCATCCTCGCCTCCCGCAGCGAAACTTTCCGGGACACTTACCGGCTGTGGCGGATATGGGATGGCACCGGCAGGAAGCCCTACAACCTGGACGTGACCCAGCTGACCACGGTCTGCGAGGACTTCTGGAACTCCGTGTCCACCGGCCTGACCCGGCCGCCTTGGCTGAAGGGCAAATACATGCTGGTGCGGTACGAGGACCTGGCCCGGAACCCCATGAAGAAGACGGAGGAGATCTATGGATTCCTGGGCATCCCCCTGGACAGCCACGTGGAACGCTGGATTCACAACAACACCCGCGGGGACCGCTCGTCCTCCAAGCACAAATACGGCACCGTCCGGAACTCGGCAGCCACGGCCGAGAAGTGGCGCTTCCGGCTCTCCTACGACATCGTGGCTTTCACCCAGAACGCCTGTCAGCAGGTGCTGGCGCAGCTGGGCTACAAGGTGGCCGCGTCGGAGCAGGAGCTCAAGAACCTGTCCGTCAGCCTGGTGGAAGAGAGGGACTTCCATCCTTTCTTGTGACCGGCGGGCGACGCTGGGGACCACGGGACCAGGGGAGGGGCGGGGCGTGGGCTCGGACCCGGAGGACCATTTTTAACTGTTGCCTTATCCCCTCTCCTTCCCCAGACCCTGTCTTCGTGCCCTCCCCACTCCCTCGCCTTGCTCTCTTCTCTCTGAAATTTGCACTACGTCCCTGATGGACGTCACTAGGGAATGGAGGGGGATGAGGTGGGGGAAGGTGCCCCCCTGCCCACGGAAGCTGGGGCTCTCTGTGGATGGTTAACAATGTTTACAAATACCACACCCACACCTGCAGCCACACCCACACCAACACACACACGCACACACACACACACACATCACACACTCACACAATCACATATGCCCAAGACATACAAGACAACTTCTCTGTCGAGTTTCCCCAATGGAAGGGTATTTGGGGTTATTGTACTTTTTGCACTTTTACCAGGTAAGAGATTAAAAAGAAAATGACCTTCTCTAATTTATGAATGGTGTCAACCCCAGCCCTACGCCACCATTCTCCTGCTCCCCACCTCCCTTCCTCCACCAGGGCCCCCCAGGAGCATCCTCTTCCCCTGCCCCTCCCACCTTTGGTGAACAGGTTTTTTCTTTCTGTTTCTGTGAGGTGAATGTGGAACTCCTTGTCCCCTTTGCCCCCCAGTCTGTTGCAATAATGTTCTTTGTCTGAATCTTGTTGCTGGGCCTGGTCGATGGTTGGTGTATGAGTCTCTGTTGACTCTTAGGGGTTCACCTGTGACATTTTTTTGTGCCAAAAAAAAAAGAGAAAAAAAAAAGTCGGGTTGGTTTGCTAATCAAAGAATGAACTGCTTTCTCTGTGTTTTCTGTAAATAAAAGAGATCATTGATGCTCATTGTGCCAGAGGCACCCTTCAGGAGGGAGGGAGACTTATGAGAGGCTGGAGACATCCCTCCATGGGTCAGCAAGGCGTGGTGGGGTGGGGGATATGGGTGACAGTGTCCAGTAGAGCTGGGATGAAGCAGCTCACTGGGTGTCTTTGGGACTATGACCTAGAAGACAGCTCTTCCCTGCTCTTCCTCAGATTGTGGGGACTGAGGCATCATGGGATCCAGAGTTGAAAGAAATTCTATGGAGATCATCCAATCCAACCCCTTCATTGTACAGCTGGGAAAACTGAGGTTCAGGGAGTGGGCCCTCACTTGCCTAACATCACACAAGTATTAAGTAACAGCTGGAATTTGAATCAGGGATCCAAGCTCTGTGGCCAATGTCTGAACCAGTATCTAAGCCTAGTTACCCCCTTACCTCTCGGGGTGGGAGATGAGCTGCAACAAACAGGCTTTGGAGCTCAGGCCCAGTGAGCAATAGCCAGTTATAGAATCTTTCAGCAGCTGGTCCTGTGGACCAAATAATCCCTCCCTGGGTCTTCAGCTCACTGCTATGGGGGTCTCCAAAGTTTCCCTAGCCACAGTCTTTTGTAAAGGCATTGGCAAGCCCCTTAGGAATCTGGAGGAGAAACATGAAAATGGGGGGGGGGCTGACTAGGACCTCTTTACATCCTGCTCTCACTAGGATGTGAGCTCTTTAAGGTAAGGGATAACTTTGGTTCTGCCTTTGCATCCCTGTCCCCTAACACAGTGCTTAATAAATGCTTGTTGACTTGGGCTGAGTTGGGTGCCCCCCTTGAGTCACTGCCCCAGGGGAGAAGAACACCCTTAACCAAGGGAACCAAGGGAACCATCTCTGCTGTATTCAGATGGGGCAAAGCCACAGTACGTGCCATGGGCCCATGGAGGCTCCAAGTTCTCATAGAAAACATTGTGGCAAATCTGCCCATCTGCCCCACCTCAAAAGTTAGGGATGCCAGGTTTCACTGAGCCTTGGCCATTGGATTGTAGGAGGATTGGTTTAGAACTGGAAGGATCCACGGATTTAAAGCTGGGAGTCAGTGTGTTAAGCACCTACTATGTACCAGATGAGAAGCACCATGGAGTGGACAAAGAGTTGGCCTCAGAGTGAGGAAGACCTTTGACGTGCACCAGCTGGGTGACTGGAGGGGGTCAGGTCTCTTTAACCCTTAGTGACCCAGACAAGACTGTAAATTGCAGAATGAGGGCTGCCCTTTACTAATAGAGATTACTTGTATCAATGAAACCCAATGACATCTGGTCTAACCTCTAACCTCTCCCCCCAACCCTGCTAGGCATTGTGCTCAACGTGCAGAACTAAGCATTTCCCTCAAGGATCACAGGATCTGAACTAGAAGGCTATTGAATCCAACCACCTCACTTTACAACTCGGAAACTGAGGTCTAAGGAAGGGAAGTGACTTGACCAAGGTGAGACAGGTAACAAACATCAGAGGTAGGATGTGAACCCAGGTCTTCCTGATTCCAAGTCCAGTGCTCAATCCACTACACCAAGAAAACTTACATTCTACTGGGGTGGGATGGGAAACAAGATTTATAAAGGTAAGTACAAAGTAACTTTGGGGCATGGGTGAGGGAACAAGAAGTCGTGTATAAGCAGGCACCTGGGCTGTGTTTTGAAGGAAGCCAGGGATTCTGTGAGGCAAAGGTGAGGAAGGAGGGCATTCTGAGTGTGGGGACGGATGACTCGACACATATGGGGAACAGTGAAGAGAGAGTGACTCAGGTCCCTTGGGGTGGTAGGAAGTCTTCTCAGAGAAGCTGACATGACTGTGGCCCTGGCTTGGCCATGGATGCTGGAGAAAGTTTTCTCTGGCTTGGACATTCGCTGGCTATTTTATGAAGGGAAATTTGCTATGTGCTCATTTTTCCAGACCTCAAGTTCCTTCTTTGTGAGATGAGGGCAATGACCTCATAGGGTGGCTGAGATCTGAAGCTAATCACAGTGACCATTTAGACACTGGCACCAGCCAAGGCACTGGGGGAACCAGGGACCTGGGTTCCAATCCAGGCTCTGCCTCATATGACTTGTGTGACCTTAGGCAACTCAGTTAACTTTTCTGGGCCTCAGTTTCCTCATCTGTAAAAAGGATGAGGTTGGACTAGATGTCCTCTGAGGTTTCTAACCACTTTGAATCTGTGATCCTATGACTAGAAGGTCTGTAAGGCCCCTTTATGTGGGGGCATTTTAGGGGTACAAGCCAGCTAGTCTACAAGGACACTAGGTAATGCTGACATGTACATAAGTATCATCTCATGCCCCAGACCTGGGATGGGGAAGAGCTTAGCACCCTTGTTTAAATGGAGGAAGTGACTTGCCTGTATCTTCGTTGGTTAAAATAAATGATTTCACTAATGCTTATTACTGTTATGTCAAAGCATCTCCTTTCACAGTGACTTGACACCCTCTCTCCTCCACGTACTTGAGACTTGGATTGACTGTGGTGTCAGGAGCCTTTTTTGGGGGGATCGGTTTCTTCTCATTTTTAGCAATCTACCTCAGATGGGGGCTAAGATCTTTGCACATTGGGAGGCTCAATTTCTTCATATCCTTGAATCACTGAGGTGGAAGACCAGAAGTCTCCTGGTGGACCAACTCTTCCAACAAACATCCTCCCCCCCAAAGCTCCAGAGCATCTCTTCTAATGGAGAAGAGTCCCATGGGAGATTCGCAGAATCACAGAGTTTCTGAGCTGAAAGGAACCTCAGGAGTATAGTCCAATCTATTGCTGGCCAACAACACTCTTCACCACATCTGAGTGATCTCCCAGCTTCTGCTTGAGGACCTTGGGTTAGGGGGAGCGCACCCTTGTTGACCTCTTGGGGGGAGGGTCAAGACTTGGGTTATTATCTTAGCTCAACCTGAGACCAGGGCATCCCCAGGATCAGCCTTTTGTCCAGATGGGAGGAAGGGTTCCAATGGCAGATTTTATTTTACTTGTCATCAATGTCTTTTGTTCTTCTTCTTTTTTTTTTTTTTGGTGAGGCATTTGGGGTTAGGTGACTTGCCCAGAGTCACACAGCATGACGTCTTTTGTTCTTATTTCACATTTATCTCCAAATTTATTCCCCTCCCTTCCCATCCCTTGTAGCCAAGATTAAAAAAGAAAGAGAAAAAAGACCTTTCTGTAAGACCACCACCATGTTGACAGTGCCTGACATTTATATGTAATATCCTGTACCCATCTTTGTAATGAAGGGAGGAAAGGGCTTTTCTCAGCTCTTCCTAAGAGGCAAATTTGGGCACCATGGTTTCACCATATTCAGCTTCATTTACCTGTTGCTTGCACTGCTATAATCATTGCATGTATTGTTTTCCTGGGGGGTGCTTACTTCACCCTCCATCTGGTCATGTAAGTCTTTGCAAGCTTCTCTGAATTCGTCGTAGTCATTATTTCTTACAGTGCAGTATGATTCATACTCTTGTGGTGAGTTGAGACTTACAAAATACCTTCCTCAAAATAATTCTGTGAGTGCAAGAAAGAGCATCCCTGTTTTATGAGTGAATCATAATCCAGCGGTATGATGTAGATAGGATAACGGGCCAGGAGTTAGGAAGATTTGGGTCTGAATCTGACTTGTGACACTTTCTAGCTGTGTGTCCCTGGGCAAATCACATCACTTCTCTGGTCTGAGTTCCCTCATCTCTAAGACAAGGGGGTTGGACTCAAAGGCAGATCAGTGGTCTCCTGCTTACCTGTCACCACAACATCAGCATCATCACCAAAAGTTCCAATATCTAAGACCCTTAGGGTGTCACTTAATTTCTCTTCAATCAGCTCTCCTACTGGAAAGAGTAATGGATTGAGAGTCAGAGGATGTGGGTTCAAAACTCAGTCCCACCAACTTACTGTGTGACCCTGGATAAGTTAATTACCCTCTCTGAGCCTTCTGTTCTTTGGCATAGATTTCCTGCAAATTTTTGTAGGCTCCTACCTCCTTCTCTCTCTCTGTGGCTCTCAGTCTATCTCCCTTCTCTCTGTGTCTGTCTCTCTGTCTTCGTCTCTTTGTCTCTGTCTCTCGGTGTCTCTCTCTCTCTCTCCCCCCCCGTGTCTGTGACTGTCTCTCTGTCTTTGTGTCTCTCTTTCTGTGTCTGTGTCTCTGTGTGTCTCTCTCCCCTCTCTGTTATTCTTCCAGCCTTTGGGGATAATTAATGACAATAACAATAGGATAGGGTTAGAGATTTCATTGGTGTAGAGAACTTTCAGGTGAGGAAACGTCTTCTCCCAGGGCTGGTGAACACCTTCTCTGCAGCTTCTGGCCTCAGAGCAATGGGAGGTTAAAGAACACGCCCGGATTTCTACAGCCAGTGCACGCCGAAAGGGAGACTTGCTCCTCCAGCTTCCTGGTTTCAAGGTCAGTTTTCTATTTAATATTCCATGCTGCCTCTCAATAATAATAACAATATGCTAATAGCAGTTACGATTTACATAGCACTTGAAGGTTTATAATGCACCTTGCATCCATCATTAATTCAACTGGGCACATCATTATAATCCCATTTGATTCCCATAATAATCCAGAGAGGTAAATATTACAAGTATTGTTATCTTCTATTTACAGATGAAGAAACTGAGGCATTGGGAGGTTAAGTGATGTGTCTGGGGTCACAGAGCTAGTCCAAATCCATCCAAGGTGTCTCCCAATTTCCTCTTCTGGCCTCAGGGGCCTCAGTGTAAGATGAAAGGGGAGATTAGATGAGATCTAAGATCTCTGCCTGGTCTAAATCCTTCTGTCCTAATCTTTCCTTTTCGAAGAAGTGCTGTCACACAAAGCCCGATCTTGGGTTACTTCCTGTTCCCCCAATTTCACCCCATTCTTTGGCCCTGTAATGTTAGCCTTGAGGACGAAACAGCGGATAGTCAGGGATAATGGACTTTGGGGAAGTCACCGTGTATCGGTGGATCAGTGTTCTGTCCTGTAGAATGGGGACAATAGTTCCTGAGCTTCAGGTTTCACTGGGATGCAGATAAACTCGCATGACAAAGTATGAGAGGGAGAGGTTGTCCTCCCAAGTCACTGTAGGATTTGAAGCTCATGAATGGGACGCATTCTACTCAGGAAAGGATTGTCTTTGGACTGCAGGCTAGATGGGATTCCCTTCTTCAAGATCTTAACGGGGCAGCTGGCTCATTTGTAAGCCCCCATTTCTGGGAGGGCCCCCTTCTCTTCCTTTAAGCCTCATGCCCTGATGCTGAACTAGGTTATTTTCTCCCTGTCTTGCATGTAACTCAGGGCCCATTATCCAAGGGCTGAGCTCATATAGCCAAGATTTCTTGGAGGTTTCCAGCTTCCAGCCTTGCCCCTGGTTTCTCCTGGGAATATCAGAATTTGGACAGGGTCTAAAGGGACCTTACTATAAAGCAAACACCCAGGCTAACAAAACACCAAGTAAAGGGCAGATTTTACCTCAACAGAAACACAAAGGACTCAAACCCCAATCTATAAACAGTCCAGACATGTCCTCTGCCCTCTCTCCTGGCTCTCTGCCTCTCCCAGGGACTTAAAAGTTGTAACAGGACTTCCAAACAAATCAGGAATATTGCGACATACATTACTAGCCTGGGTGGGGCTCCCTTAGGAGTGGAAAAAACCCAGGATTCCTAGGGAGTGATGGCTCTTACCACCCCCCACCCTGAGACCATTTACTTCTCCAGCTCATGTTACAGATGAGGAAACTGAGGCAAAAAGAAGTGACTTGCCCAGGGTCACACAGCTAGTAAGCTAGTAAGGATTTGAACTCAGGAAGATGAGTCTTCCTGATTCCAGGCCTGGTGCTCTATCCATTGTACCACCCAGCTGCCCCCTTTCCTATATAACAACCCTTCAAATATGTCAACACAGTAATAATGGGTCCTCTCCCTGTCCGTCCCCCTCGTCTTCTCTTCTGCAGACTCAATGTCTCCAGTTCTCCCAAGTGATCTTCACGTGCCACAGTCTTGATCTCAGGGCCCTCCATCATTTTGGCTGCCCTTCCTAAACAGTGGGACTCAGGACTGAACACAATGCTCTAAATGGGGTCAGGTCACAGCAGAACACCCCAGGACAATCGCTGCCCTTGTTCTGGATGCCAGGGCAGCCGATGTTCTTAACATAGTGGCTTTCTCAGCTGTTGCCTAGTCCTGGATACTGGGGCTCATTGAGAAAGGACTTCGCTTCCTGCCTATTGCTGCTCTTTGTTCAGGCTGCCATCTTTGAATCACAGAGCACAAGCCCAAAGATCTTCACTTTCAAACTTTATTGTCATTAAAATTACATGGATGCTTCCCACCCCACCCCAACACAAGGCAATGGGATACTTGCCAGAATCCCCACACTGCCCCCCTTTTCTGGGCTGAGGGAGGAGAAGAGCAGATCCCCTTGGGGTCAGGCCTTTGACGTGTTCCTCTGAGTGCTCTGGAGAACTTGAAGGGACAAGAAGAGGGCTGACGGCCAGCTCCAGAGAAGACTTCTCACCTGAGCTAGGTCCTACCATAGGTGGGCAGCTCTTTTCTCCTGCGAGCTCAAACTCTTGCATTAGAGCTTCATGTGTGAGAAGATGGAGAGACAGGCCTAAGTTGGGGAGGGGTTTTTGTTCAGACATGGGTAGGACTGGTTGACATCTGAGGTTTTTCCGGCTCTGGGATTCTGTGTGACTCGGTGGGACCATCTCTGGGCAGGAGGCTGGGAGAATCTCATGTTGCCCAGGTTATGGGGATGACCCTGAGGGGTGATATTCCTGTGTGACATCACTGGGGGGAGAATTAGGATGGCTCAGATGTGAAGCTCAGCTGTTCTTCTTCCCTCCTCTCCAGCTCTCCATAGGTCACCAGACAAATGCCTGAATCCCTTCTGGAACTGTCCAACTTTGCCCTGCCCATGGTCCAAGGCGAGCCAGAAGAGGCCAGATAAAGATAGCCATGGGGAAGTCATTTCTACTGCCCCCTAGTGACTAGGAACTCCCACCTTCAATGTGACTGGCCTTGACCTGGCAGAAAAGGTCAGCCTTCCCCTCTCCCCCCACTCCCCCCATTCCACCACCCAAAGAATGGCCATTTCTGAGAACCTGGGGGCCGGGTCTTGGGCCCTGTTCCTTTGTCACATTCCAGGACTCAAGGGTAAGGGAGAACCCCCCACCCTTGTGATTAAAGAAACCATGGAATCTGTAGGCATGCAGACTATGGGGTTGCTGCAACGTGCTTGGCTCCAAGTTGGGCAGCAGGCAAAGATGAGCGCAGCCGCTGTAGTGTGGCAGGAGGGGCATTGGCCTGGGAGGTAGGACACTTGGGTTCTGGCCCCGGCTCTGCCACTAATCCCATCCATTCCATTCAAAAATCATTTCCCAGGTGCCTACTGTATGACAGGTACTAGGGACAGAAGGACAAAAAATGAGGGAGTCCCTGCCCTCAGGGAGCTGACATTCTATGGGTTGTCTTTCAGATGTGGTCACCCATTGGACCAGCTGGCGTTGGGCTCAGTTCAGACCCTAGCCCATCCATGTTTGATGCTGCCGCTCCCTGTGTCCCATGAAAGGTCACCCTGAGGGGTCAGTAGGACTCAGTTTCCCCATCTCTCCAAGGTCCCAGTGCAGTGCTGGAATTGTAGGAGTCTATACTTTATGGCCTCTAGGTCTAGAGGCCACAAGTGGGTGCTAGGGAGAATTGGGAGAGAACTTGGTCCTACCCATGCTGAAGGAGAAGGAAGCTTTGGCCTTGGCTGGGGGCAAGAACAGTGATGTTTAAGCCAAGTGGGCAGAAGAAGCAGCCCTGGGCTCTGGCCGGCTGTGGTTCTATGGGTTGCTTTTCCAGCTGACCCTGGTCTGTTTCAGGACCCCATTCCCCTTGGTTGCCACATCTCCCTGAAGGCCACCCTCAGAGGCCCTGGGAACCATCTTCTCTGCCTAGCTTGAGAGATGGAGCTTCAGGGCTGGGGATGACACTATGAAAATCTGTGGCCAACATCTGACCTGAGCCTAGCAGGCCTAAGTGGTGGAGGCAGAGGGGGAACAGAGGAAACTGCTTCTAGCTGTGGCCTGGGGAGCAGTGCATGGGCCAGATGAGGGCTGGGCCCATCTGTCTGAAGAAAGGGAGTCCTGGGGACAGATGAGGATCTCGCCATGCCCTGAAGTTAATCGGCCTTATCTTTCTTCCTGGTGGTGAAAGGGACCTTCCCGGCCATGGCAGAGCCCACCGCCCCCACGCCATTGCTCACGGCAGACACGCTGCCCTTCACCAGCCCCATGCCGGCAGTGGGCACCGTGGTCACAGCTGTCTTGGTGAACGCCAGACTCTTGCTCCCCACCCAGGCGACACCTCCTAGAGTGGCCCCCACAGCGCCCTTGGTGATACTGAAGAGGCCACCTGTCATTCTCCAGATCACCCCTCCTTGCTCTTCCAGCTGCTCAGGGGCTTTTTTCAAATCTGCAGAGAGAAGGAAGAGAGAAAGGCCTGAGCCTATGGACAAGTGAGATCCCTTCATCCATGTGTCCCCTCATTCTGCAGAAAGATCCATCCACAAGCACTTTTTTTTTAAGGCAGTTGGGGTTAAGTGACTTGCCCAGGGTCACACAGCTAGCAAGTGTTCAATTTTTGGTCTGAGGTCGGATTTGAATGCAGGTCCTCCCGACTTCAGGGCTCGTGCTCTATCCACTGCGCCACCTAGCTGCCCCTCACAAGCACTTTTTAAAGGCAGTTTGATACAACAGAAGGAACATTAGCCTCTGGAGTCAGAGGACCTGGGTTCAAATCCTGTCTCTGCTGCTTCTTTCCTGTGGGATATAACACAGTCTTTCCAGGACTTAGTTTTAGACAGGTATTGTGGCATAGTGGATAGAGAGATGGCCTCATAGTCAGAAAGACCTGGGTTCAAGCCCTGCCTCTGACATCACTAGCCATATGTATCCTCTCTTTTAACAGATGAAGAAATTGAGGCCCAGAGACTTGTCCAAGGTCATTGCAGAGCTAGGGTTTGAACCCCGAAGCCTCCAGTGTTATTTCCTAGCCCTGCCCTCCCTCTAGTAGGTAAGCCCCCTGAAAGCAGGGCTAGTCTTACTTTTGTGTCTGAAATTCCATCACAGAGGATGGGGGGGCGGGGAGGAGTGCTTAATAAATCTTGGCTAAACTGAATAAACCCCAGTTCTTGGCCTGTTCCCACTTCTATACAGTGAGGTACGGCGGAGACAGCCGTGGATTTGGAGTCAAGAGACCTGCGTTCCACAGTGGGCTCTCAGTCTGTCCAAACCTCAGTTTCCCCACCACAATCTTGGCTGGCACCTCACAGGGCGGTTGTGAGTTACGTGCTTCATAGACCTTAGAGAGCTGCAGAAATGGAGGAAGCTATTCTGTCCTGTTAGCAGTGGGCCCTGGCCTGGATTTCAGTCCCAGATCTTAGGCCAGCAAACAACAAGCATTTATCGAGTGCCTACTATAGAAACAGGCCTTGTAGCCTCTCTGGGCCTCAGTTTCCCCATCTGTAAAAGCAGGAGGTTGGACTAGATGACCTCTGAGATCCCTTCCTTCTCTGTCTTCTTTTTGTGTTCAGGGCCCCGAGCAATCTGGTGCTCTGTGAAATTCCATGAGCGCCCTCTGCCCTGCATCATCTTTTAACCCCTGAAGCAGGAGGGGAAGGTGTGTGCCCAGTTGCCATGCCACTGAGAAGCAGAAAGTGATGGCACTATCTTGCTGTTGTCTTGCCAAGGCCCACAAGTCCCTCGGAATGGCGCCGCCTCCATCCCATCTTGGTATTGAGGAGAAGCCAGATTGGCTCAGCTGGTGAGCCTCTCCTAATGAGGCCAAGGTCATGGGTTTGTCTCTCCAAAGGCCGGTTACCTTTTCACCAAAAAGAGTTTATTCCATGGCCATAGGCTAACCTCAGGCTCAGGCAGCACTCTTAGCCCCATCCATGTCTTAAGAAATTCAACCATTTATTAAGCACCTACTACATGTCAGGCACTGTGCTACCTACTGGGAGTATCAAGACAAAAAATGAGAGTCTCTGACCTCAAGGCGCTTACGTTCTACCAGAGGAGGGGATAAGTAAGTACATAGGATATACAATTAATAGAAAGTTATATCGAGGGGGAGGGAGAGCTGTGGGAGGTGGAGGTGGGGGAAAAGATCTCATGGAGGGAGGTGGCAGGTACCTTTGAAGGCAGCCTGTATTTCCAAGAGGCAGATGCGAGGGTGGGGAGAATGCATTCTGGACCTGGGGCATCTGGCTGTGCAAAGTATAAATGTGGCATGTCCTGTATAGGGAACTGGAATGGAGATTGCATGAAGGAGAATGATGTGGGATAAAGCTAGAGAGGCCAGAGGGCCGGAAACTAGGCCCTGTGACTCCAGTCTCTGGCCACAGATGGATCCTTGAGCAGTGTGGTTTAATGGAAAGAGTGTCAGATTTAGAGTCAGAGGATCCAGGTTCAAATGTGCCTCCTCCTTATCATGTGACACTCAGAAAATCCCTTTCCTTTTCTGGGCCTCAGTTTCCTCACTTGTAAAATAAGGACATTGGACTGGATGACCTCTAAGTCTCTTCTAGCTCTAAATTCTTTCCTCATGTCATTAGGGGCTCCTGCCTGGAGGCAAGATTCATGCTTTCAATTTCCTGCCTTTGGGGAGTTCCTTGGAAGCACACCTTCAGAAAAAGCCCAGAGTACTGAAGTTATTGATCTCCCTAGATCAGAGGTTCTTAACCCAGGGTCCACAGAGTCCATAGATTTCAGAGGGAGGGAATCCATGAACACTTTGGGGAATGAAAAAAACAAACAAACTGCTATACTTTTACTAACTTTTAGATTCCTTTATAACTTTGTGTGTTTTATTTCGTGCATTTAAAAATATTCAGAGAGGGTATACATAGGCTTTACCATACTGCCAAAAGGGTCTATGGCACATCATTAAGAACTCTTACCTTAAATAATCCATCCCTTCTCCCCTCCCCCATCCCCTTGCCGGCATGTCTCTGGTCACTCACTATAGCCATAATCTTGGCCCCAGACTTCCCCCTGGCCCAGGCTGCAGATCCTAACCTTATGATGGGCCACAAACTTATGGATAAGTCTGACCCTGATCACAGACCAACCCTTCCTCACACTGGCCTAGGTGTGACAACCTTACCTCTCATCACAGAATGTTCCCCACTCTACACCATTCCCCCCCCTTCTCCAAGCCAGGGCCTTCAGGCCTTTCCTAGTTGCTCCCTTATAGTTCCCATCCTCTCAGCAGCTCACAGTCCCCAGGAAAGCAATAAATTCCTGGGCAAGATAAGGCCTGGGATTTACAGCAGCAGGTTAGCAGCTCAGACAATAGAGCAGAGGGATCATTCTACTGGCAGCCTCAGAAGGGCCCAGATAAGGGCAGAGGGAATGAAAGGCCAGCAGCACATACAGGGGATATGAAAAAGTCATTTAAAAGGAAAGAAGCAGGCCGAGTCCTGGAGACTATGGGTGAAAATAATAGCAACAGCTTGCATGTATATCCTGTTCTAAGGTTTGCAAAAGTATCTTCTAAACAACAGTCTGTTGGGGGTAGATAGAAGTATCATTGGTCTCATTTTACTGATGAGGAAACAGAGGCACAGGGACATTTAGTGACTTGCCCATGTTCACTCAGCTGTTAAGTGTTCAAACCCAGATCTGCATCTACGTTTTCTGTGTCAAGGCCATACCTCCTGGTCACTCTGCCACCCAGCCTCTTAGATCCACAGGGCTTCTGAGCCTGAGGTCTGTAAACTTGTTTTTTTAAAATATTTTTTTGGTAACTATTTCAATATAAATGTTTTCTTTTGTAATCTATGCATTTTACTTTATGCATTGAAAATGTGATTCTGAGAAGGGGTGCATAGCTTCACTAGACTTCCAAAGGGGTTCAGGACACAGAAAAAGGTTAAGAATTCCTATTTTAAAGTAACCAGAAAGTAAGTCAGGAAACAAGCATTTATTAAGCACCTACTATGTGCTAGGTACTATGCTAAGTGCTGGGGATACAAATAAAGGCAAAAATTAGTCCTTGCTCCCAAAGAACTCATAGTCTAATGAGAAAGTTTCTTGCCTCTGCAAATACCTACCAACAAACACGTAAAAGCCTACCATTTCATTACTAAGGTAGGATACCTTCCATTCTGCACTGAGAGATCCGGCTTAGAAAGCAAATACCCCTGGGAGAGAGAATAGCTGTTGACAGAGGTTCACACTAAACCAAACAACTGTGCTGACTAAATATGCTACAATTTATGCGACATACTCTCACCTGGACACTCCCTGATGCTTGGTAATCCTTTGGGCTTCCCTGACTGACTTTCTGCCTCACTCCCCACAATTGGGGTCCCAAACTCTTCTCAAATCCTCCACTTCCCAATTCTCTCTCAGCAGAGCTCCTTGACTTCTGCTTTACTGAGGAAATCAAGGTCATCTGCCCTGGGTTCCCTCTTCTCCACTACTCTACATTTCAAAACCCCACGTTGGCATTGCCCACTTTTGCCTCCTTTGCTCCAGTTTCTGACGAAAAAGTTGTCTTTTGTCTTTATCGGCACCCATTATGCATAGATTGCTTTTCCTTTTCCACAGTCAAATTCTTAGAAAGACCCTTCTATGCTTGTTACCTCCATTTCCTTACCTCCCTTTTCCTCCTTATCCTCACTGCCCTATTTCTATTGAGGATGCTACCATTCTCTAGTCACCAAGTCACTCCTGATTCTCCTCTCTTCTTCACTCTCCATATCTAGTTAGCTGTCTGATCTATCCTCACAATATCACTCACATATGTTCCGTTTGCACATAGCTACTCCTCTAGTTCAGGCCTTTATGATCTCTGGTCTGGACTCTTACAACAACCTCCTAATTGGTTTCCCTCCTGTGAATCTCTCCTCTCTCCAGTCCACCCCCAGAAGAGCTGCCTAATAATCTTCTTAAAGCCCAGCTTTCACCGTATTATTCCCTTATTCAAAAATCTTCAGTGGCTCCCTATTGTCTTTACATATACAACTGGCTCTACCCTGCCTCACATCATTCCCTTCATACAGTCTATGTTCCAGCCATATCAGAATTTTAACTGTTTCAACACAGGTACCATCTCCTCTATGAAGTATTTGTTGATCTACCCTTTTTCTCACACCCTCCCTCCCTCAAGGGCCAAGTGGTCTCTCTTCTCAACTTTCTCTTCTCTTTTCTCTCTCTGTCTCTTTGTCTCTCTCCTGAGTACCATTTTTTGTACTTCTCTTTCTTCTCATTTGATTTAGGTTTCTTGAGAGAAATGTCTGTCCTCAATCTACCTGCTTACCTCCAGTTCTTTAATAGGTACTTAATAAAGCTTTGTTGAGGACCCTGTATTTTGAAGGCTGTCACGTAGAAGATGATTAGACTCATACTGCTTGGCCCTAGAGGGCCAGAAAAGCACTCAAAGGTAGAAGGTAGAGGAAGGTAGATAGAAAGGAAAATCTTCTTATCATGAGAATTTCCTCCAAGTGGCCTGGCCTGCTTTGGGAAGGTGATGGGCTTCCCATCCACAGGGACTTCAAGAAGTAGCAGGGTAACCATTTTCTGTGGATGCTGGAGAGGGCGTTTCCATTCAGGTCCTTTTTGGACTAGGTGACTTCTGAGGTCTCCACTCTCTTTCCTATGTAGGATATTCTGAGAATTATTCCTCCCTGTAACCCAAGGTACAGGCTAGGCAGATGGCCAAGGTCAGGAGATCAGCCCATGGCTACGGATGAGAGCAAAGCTAACTGGCCTTCAGAGGGATTGAGCCCTAGACCTTGGCCTCATTAGCTCCATCTGACTGTGCTAACCAGAGACATGGGCTGAATAATTGGCCTTTACATTGGCTGATTCAGGAAGGGAGGGGCATTTAAAGTTCAGGAAGGGGGTTGGAGAAAGGCTGAGCAAGTGAGTGAGGCTGGCACTTCTGGGTAAAATCCAGGGAATGTAGAATTTTTCTACTCCTCCTTAAAATTTCCCATTCCAACTTTCTACCTCTCCCTCCTACCCTAACAGCTAGCTCCATTCTGCTGTCTCAGCAAGATTCTTTGCTTCTTCTCACAGTTGCTAAGGCAACTACATGTCCCGGGTACAGTGGGACAGCCCTTGGATGCTTGAGGATGTGAAGGCCTAAGGTTTCAAAAGCAATGATGATGTCCCTTGGGGCACTTCCAGGATCACCTGATTTATCAAATGATGTTGGCATCAACGTAGATTTAGAGCAGGAAGGAGCATTGAAGGTCATCTGGTTCAACCTTTTCCTTTAGGAAACGGGCCCAGAAAGGTGGCATGTGACTCTAAGGTCACAGAGCTAGTCAGTAGAAGAGCCAGGACAGAACCTGGGTCTTCTGACTCAAAAATCAAAACTTTTCACTGAATCACTAAAGATGTATCATCTAGTCCAACCCTCTCCTCTTCACAAATGAGAAAACTAAAAACTAGGAAGATGTCCACAGCCACACAGATAACAGTCGCCACTCCCAATTTAGAGCTTCCAGGTTTACAAAGGGTTTTCCTCACAACAACCCTGCAAAGCAGGTAGTATAAATGCCCATTTTATAGATTACTGCTCCCATTTTAGAGATGAGGAAACTGAGATTTGAGGAAAGGAAGTGACTTGCTCACAGTCACACAGCTAGTAAGCATCAGGACCAGGATTTGAACTTAGGGCTCTGCTGACTCCAAGTCATGTGCTCTTCCTGCCTCTCTTACCTGACTTACCCTTGTTGGTAGGAGAAGACTGGAATTAAAGTGAATAGAATGAGGAATAAGTAGTTAAACTAGGCCTTCTAATTCAAAATCCCCTGTTTCCACTACCTCCCACTGCCCCTATATAGAATCACAGAGTTTTAGAAGGGGAAGAGGCAGAGAGACCTTCTAGTCCAACTCATTCCCCAAAGGAATCTCTATGATAACAACTGAAGAGTATTTAGCCAGCCTTTGCTTGAAGACTGCCAAGCAGGGGGAGTCTATGGCCTCTTTTTTTTTTTTGGAGGCAATTGGGGTTAAGTGACTTGCCCAGGGTCACACAGCTAGTAAGTGTCTGAGGTAAGATTAAAATTCAGGCCTTCCTCACTCCAAGTTCTCTGCCCCCAACATTCTATCCACTGCTGTCCTCGTTTTATCAATGTCCTTCCTAAAATATGAGAACGCTACTTCAGCTATGGTCTGACACCATGATGACCTGATGAGGCATCTCTGCAGGGGCAGGTTGGCAGCCCAGCTGCTCTTTCTCCCCTAACCCCAGTCATTGGCAGCTCCAGATACTTCCCTTGCCAGGCTTTGAGCCTTTGGGACAGTCCAAGAAATATTTCTGTGGGTCTCGAGACATCTTACTCTTTTGTCCTCAGTGGGAGCTGGAACATGCTAGGCCCTGAAAGGGGTTTTGGGCCTAAAATATTCTTCTGCTAATTATAACAATCGCTTATATTTATTGAGTATATTTTTATGTTCTCTGCTAGCATTCTTCCCCTAAGGTCCTCGTCTGATGCCTTATCATGGTCCAGAGATGAACTTGGGTTCTCTAAAGCTAAGCTGGCCAGGCTCAAGCTCTGGCAGATGCTACCACGCTGGCAAGGTTTAGCAAGAGCCTTTTGCACTTCTCTTCTAAGGACAGACTGCAAGGAAGCTCCACACCAGAATGCCCTTCCATTGCTGTTCACAGAAACTAGTGCAAGTGTCCAGTAAGGGGTGGAGGGGCCATGCATGCTCTGGCTTATGGAGGATGCACTCCCACAGATGTAGTCAAGGAACCTGGAAGTATTGAAGTTAACGGACATTATTCCCATTTTCCAGTGTAACCAGACTTCCACCCAAGCCTGGGACATTTTGTATGCTGCTGCTGCAGATGTAAGAGACATGTCTCCTAATTGGTGGAGAGAATGCTGAATCCAATATGAAGCTGAGTGTCTGAGAGAGGGGAGAATTTCTCGAGAGTGAGAAATGTGGGGCTCCAGACATTCTTTAGGAGAGAAATAAAGACTCTGGAAGCTGCAGACACATAGGGGAAGCCTGAGCTGAGTGCAGTGTCTGATACAGAATAGGTGCTTAATATATGCTTGTTGGATTGAATTGTATTATTATACATTAGGGAATAAGCATTTATTAAGTTCCTACTATGTGCCAGGCACTATGATAAGTGCTTTATACATATGATCTCATTTGATAATTTCATAATTGAATGATCCCCGACTTTTCCTTGAAATACGTTTTCCTCTCTTGAACAGTATTCTCCCAGTGATGCATATGGAAATCACAGGCCCTGAACAGTCAAAATTGTGGAAGGTCCAAAGGGAAATGGGGAGATTCATGGTGGTTGTAAGGAGGTTGCACCTTGTGCAGATAAGAGGAGGCATGAAGGATATCATCCAGGAAATATATGCTAAGAAGGGGAGGAGGGGAAGGCCTGCTACAGAGCTCAAAGGACAACAGATGGACAGCTGTATTAGTGCCCACAGAATGTAAAGAAACTGAGATAAGGTCTGTTGGGGATTTATGGAAGGACGAGAACAAGAATTCCATAGGATGAGAAGGTCGCAATCTGTACTAGCGAACCCGCTACAGAATTCATCCAAGGATGGACTGTTTAAACAGCTTTTTTGCAAACATGATTTCTTTTGGGTTTCATAAAACCCCCAGCACTGTGAGGGGCAAAGTACGGCATAATCATCCTGAATTTACAGATAAGAGAAGCCAAGATGTGAAGATCCCTAGGGCTCTAGGACTTCTGTGAGGATTTGGTAGAGGTCATAGCCAGCTTGTCTACCCTGTTAGAATGCAAGGCCTTTAGAAGTAGGAATTGCTTCATTCTTTGTGCTTAGAACAGTACCAGGCACATCATAGGCCCTTAATGAATGCTTATAGATTTGACCGACAAAGGCACAGAGTACGGGGAACTTATGTGAGAAGCCTGCAGAAGGGTTTTGAAGGACTTTCCATCCTCCCAACTGAGATGTGTGCTAAGTTTGCAGAAGAGCCCTTCCCTCTACTGGGGCAGGTCAAGACCCTGTGATGATGAAGTGTGTGGGAGCGAGGGAGAGAGCCTGGCCCGGTGATGCTGCACCCTCAAGATGCCTAGGAACTTTACAGGCCTCAGGGATGGGAGGGCGAGGATGTAGACCCTGGGGCGGCAAGGATCCAGACCCTGGGGTTACAAGGAGTCAGACCCCAAGGCTGCAAGGATCCAGACCCTGGGGTCATGAGGATACAGACCCTAGGGTCACAAGGATCCAGACCTTGAGGTTACAAGGAGCCAGACCCTGGGGTCATGAGGATCCAGACCCTGGGGTCATGAGGATCCAGACCCTGAGGTTACAAGGATCCAGACCCTGGGGTCATGAGGATCCAGACCTTGAGGTTACAAGGAGCCAGACCCTGGGGTCATGAGGATCCAGACCCTGGGGTCATGAGGATCCAGACCCTGAGGTTACAAGGATCCAGACCCTGGGGTCACAAGGATCCAGACCCTGAGGTTACAAGGATCCAGACCCTGGGGTCATGAGGATCCAGACCCTGGGGTCACAAGGAGCCAGACCCTGGGGTCATGAGGATCCAGACCCTGGGGTCACGAGGACCCAGACCCTGGGGTCACAAGGATCCAGACCCTGAGGTTACAAGGATCCAGACCCTGGGGTCACAAGGATCCAGACCCTGAGGTTACAAGGATCCAGACCCTGGGGTCATGAGGATCCAGACCCTGGGGTCACAAGCAGCCAGACCCTGGGGTCACAAGGATCCAGACCCTGAGGTCACAAGGATCCAGACCCTGGGGTCACAAGGATCCAGACCCTGAGGTTACAAGGATCCAGACCCTGGGGTCACGAGGATCCAGACCTTGAGGTTACAAGGATCCAGACCCTGGGGTCACGAGGATCCAGACCCTGAGGTTACAAGGATCCAGACCCTGGGGTCATGAGGATCCAGACCCTGGGGTCATGAGGATCCAGACCCTGAGGTTACAAGGAGCCAGACCCTGGGGTCATGAGGATCCAGACCCTGAGGTCACGAGGATCCAGACCCTGGGGTCACAAGGATCCAGACCCTGGGGTCACAAGGATCCAGACCCTGAGGTTACAAGGATCCAGACCCTGGGGTCATGAGGATCCAGACCCTGGGGTCACAAGGAGCCAGACCCTGGGGTCACAAGGATCCAGACCCTGGGTTACAAGGATCCAGACCCTGAGGTCACAAGGATCCAGACCCTGAGGTTACAAGGATCCAGACCCTGGGGTCACGAGGATCCAGACCCTGGGGTCACGAGGAGCCAGACCCTGGGGTCACGAGGATCCAGACCCTGGGGTCACGAGGACCCAGACCCTGGGGTCACGAGGACCCAGACCCTGGGGTCACAAGGATCCAGACCCTGAGGTTACGAGGATCCAGACCCTGGGGTCACAAGGATCCAGACCCTGAGGTTACAAGGATCCAGACCCTGGGGTCACGAGGATCCAGACCTTGAGGTTACAAGGATCCAGACCCTGGGGTCACGAGGATCCAGACCCTGAGGTTACAAGGATCCAGACCCTGGGGTCATGAGGATCCAGACCTTGAGGTTACAAGGAGCCAGACCCTGGGGTCATGAGGATCCAGACCCTGGGGTCATGAGGATCCAGACCCTGAGGTTACTAGGATCCAGACCCTGGGGTCACAAGGATCCAGACCCTGAGGTTACAAGGATCCAGACCCTGGGGTCATGAGGATCCAGACCCTGGGGTCACAAGGAGCCAGACCCTGGGGTCATGAGGATCCAGACCCTGGGGTCACGAGGACCCAGACCCTGGGGTCACAAGGATCCAGACCCTGAGGTTACAAGGATCCAGACCCTGGGGTCACAAGGATCCAGACCCTGAGGTTACAAGGATCCAGACCCTGGGGTCACGAGGACCCAGACCCTGAGATTACAAGGATCCAGACCCTGGGGTCATGAGGATCCAGACCTTGAGGTTACAAGGAGCCGGACCCTGGGCCCTGAAGCCTTTTTTCTTCCACAGAACACAGTCCCCTCATTCTCCTTTATTGGTCTATTAAGATTTATATGGTATGTGAGCTACTTTATGTTGTTTATGCTTAGTTTAATTAATTGTGGAAAAGTGGAAAAAACATTGGATTGGGGTCAAGTTCAAATCTTGGCTTTGCTTTTTCTTTGAACATGCTATTCCCCCTTTTTGGGTCTCAGATTCTTTGTATGTAACACAAAAGGACTAGAGTGCAAGGTCTAGGGCTTCTCCCAGCTCTGACTTCTATGTTCTAAGTTTCCTCCAGCTCTGACTTTCTGCATTCTAAGGCCCTTCCCAGGCCTGATATTCTGTGTTTTGAGGTTCCTCCTAGCCCTGACATTCTATGTTCTAAGGTCTCTCTTAGTCCTGGCATTCTGTGTTCTAAAGCCTCTTCTAACTTTGACATTCCCTATTCTAAGGGCCCTCTCAGCTCTGATTTTCTATATTCTAAAGTTTCTCCCAGCTCTGACATCTCAGCTCTGACATTCATGTTAAGATCCTTTTTTAGCTCCAGCATGGTCTAAGCTTCCATCTAGCTCTTATGTTCTATTGTTTTACAGAAGGAGAAGTCACTTTGTAAAAACAATGTTTTAAAAAGACCATATGTGAAAAATTTGCTTTTAGGTCTTGCCCCTGCATCTCAAGACTGGCCTGAAAGAACCAATGGTGAAGCAGCTTCAGCTGCTGCCTCACAACCCATCCTGAGTCTGAATTTCCCATCCCAAACTTGTCTGGGCATCCACAGATAGTGCAGGGTCCTGGCATGTCTTCAGATGGACAGTTCCCTCAATGGGAAGTGACAGGCGGCTCTGTCAGAGTGGTGATGGCCCCCAGAATACATGCAAAATGGCTCTTCAGCTACACTGTTGACCGCTGTCACAAGGTCCATGCTTGCCTCCTTCTTGGGGAAGGTGGTAGGCTCTGGAACTGATGAGTTTGAAGGAGGGGGAGGCTGAGTGGGCTCCCAAGGGGGCAGAGATACCTGGATGTCTTGACAGCAAGGGCTCCAGCAGCCACAGAAGGGTACAGGTCTGATGCAAAATCAATAGGTTAGTTAATGAATTGGTCAACAAGCCTTTGTGTGTTGTAAGGTCCTTGAGGGCAGGGGCAGGGACCTTGTATCATTCTTGATATCCCCTTAGAACCTAGCAAGATCTTTGTACATAGTAGGCAGTCAGTACATACTTCCTGCAGACCTACTTTGTTCAAGGTGAGGAAAGGGGTACAAAGAGTTCTCAGACACTATTCTCCTCAAGGAGGCTTAGATATGTGTGTGTGTGTGTGTGTGTGTGTGTGTGTGCGCGCGCATGTAGATGAGGAAACTGTAGTCCACAGAGGTAGAATCATCTCCTCAAGGTCCCACAGACCAGAAGCACCAGAGCTTCTATTTCAATCAAGTCCTTGGACTCTATATCCAGTGTTTCCTCCTCTTTCCCTTCCTCCCTCCCTCCCTTCCTTCTTTTCGTCCTCCCTCCCTTCTTCCCTTCCTCCCTCCCTTCTTCCCTTCCTCCCTTCTTCCCTTCCTCCCTTCCTTCCTTCCTTCCTTGCTTCCTTCCTTCCTTCCTTCCTTCCTTCCTTCCTTCCTTCCTTCCCTCCTCCCTCCCTCCCTCCTCCTCCCTCCCTCCTCCCTCCCTCCTTCCTTCTTTCCTTCCTTCCTTCCTTCTTCCTTCCTTCCTTTCCTTCCTTCCTTCCTTCCTTCCTTCCTTCCTTCTTTCTTCCTTCTTCTTCCTTCCTTCCTTCCTTCCTTCTTTCTTTCTTTCTTTCTTTCTTTCTTTCTTTCTTTCTTTCTTTCTTTCTTTCTTTCTTTCTTTCTTTCTTTCTTTCTTTCTTTCTTTCTTTCTGTCCCTTTACAACCTGGCTCCAGCCCATCTTTATTTCTCCTTAAAAGAGTGGGCACAGAAGCCCCACTCAAAGGGGCTGAGGAAAGAGTGTCCAATGAGAAAGTAGAAAAAACTAAAGAAATTCATTCTCATGACTGCAGCCGGCTAAGACAGAAAGGTCAAAGGAAGGTTTTGTTTTTAGGATATAGAAGGCTTGAGCATGCTGGAAAGGAACTACTGGAGTGGTAAGGAGGGAAGATGCCTGAGAGAAGGCAAAATGCTAGAGTAAGGTCCTGGAGAAGACAGCAGAGGAGGGCATCAGAAGCTCTCATGGCTTGGAAGGACTTCCTTGCGTTGAGGTGAGAGCTGTGTCCCTGTCCCCTAGGACCATCAGGTCCTGGATCTGGAGGAGGAAGGGACCTCAGACACCATAACATCCAATCTCCTCATTTTACAGATGGCCCAGAGGTTAAGTGATTGCCCCAAGGTCACTCAAATGGCAAATGGCAGGGATTCACACCAATATTGACCCAGGTAACACTTCTGTAGCCCTGTGACCTCAGGTCAGTAACATCACCTTTGAACCTCAGTTTCCTCATTTGTAGATGGAGGAGGACGTTGGGCTAGAACAGGAGGTAGCGTGGTATTGTGGAAAGAGCACCAACCTTGTGATTATTTTTAAATCTTGTCAAGGACCACAGGGCAATGCTAGGGGGAGACTGGAACAAGGACATGGAATGACTAAGGAAATAATGACTGACTTTTCTCTAAGTCTCTTAAGTTTGTAGAGCTCTTTATATACAGCATCTCATCAGATCCTCATAAACATCATTTGAGGTAAATGCTGTTATTATCCTCCATTTTACAAAGGAAGAAACTGAGGTTCCCAGAGGTTTGATGACTTTCTCAGTCATGCAACTAGGAAGTATCTGAGATGTCTTGACTCTGAGGCCAACGCCCTATCCACCAGGCACTAGATGATCTCTAAGGGGGGCTCCATCTCCCAAACCTATGATCTATGACTCAAAATTCAGTGTTTTTCCCTACTACACCATGTTGCCATCTCTACTGAACTCTAGTCCATGCTGCCTGGCCATGGGCAAGTCCTCTTCAATGTCCCTCAACAGCAAACAGAGGGCATTGGGCTATTGGATCTGTGAGTGCTTTTTGAACTCACATTTTTGATTGGGTAGGGATGCAGGGGATATGAAGAATACGGGATGTCGACTTGTGAGTCTTCAGGAAAAAAGTCCTAGGCTGCCCATAGGGTTTGTGGCTGGATTTAGGCATTACTAGGAGCCAGGAGCTATCTTTCTATGAAGTCTTAAACTGCTAAAAGTCCCATGGCTATGATGACTTTCTCCCCACTTGACTTTTATCCTCTAGAACTGTAGCAGACAGGCCAGATCCTTTTTCCTGAGCTTGGTCTTTCCATCTAGCTTATTTATGAGCTGTTAGCTTTCCTTTCAAGGGAGAGAATCTTAAGAGTCTGGTAAGGAAAGTCTACATGTTCTCCCAAGAAGGCCCAGAGAACTGTGGGATTTACAGCTGAAAGGGGCTTAGAGATCACTTCTGGGAACTGCTCCATTTTCTGAATGAGGTTAGGAATCTAAGAGAGTTTGAAATAACTTGCCTAGGGTCATACGAGTTGTAAACAGCAGAGCTGGCATTTTAACTTATTACAATAACAGAGGAAAGAAAGCTGTCTTTGGAGATGGAGGATGTGTGATCACTTATTACCTCTGTGATCATAGGCAAGTCATTTTCAATCCTCTGGACATCAGTTTCTTTATCTAGAAAATGGCAGGATCCCTTCCAGCTCCAAATCTATGGGTCTATCATTCCATATGCATGAACTTGGTTATTTAATGCCTCTGGGCCTCAGTTTCCCCAACCGTGAAATGAAGCCTCAGTCTCCTCACTTGTAAAATGAAGAGGTTGGAATAGATGACCTCTACAGTCTTTTCAAATTCCAAGTCTATTGGCCCATGAGCTTAAAGTAGGATTGGGTGGCTGGGACTTCCACCAAATTTAAAGGACACTGAGAAGAGTTGTCATTTAGCAATATAGAAAGAGGGGAGATTAGCACCCAGTTAGCAAAAATAATTAGTTAAAATGGAAATCTACCAGGTGGTCATCATATGGAAGGTGAAGAACTCACCTAGCTTCTGTCTCCTCTAAGCCTTTGCAACAATCTCTTTGCCCCAGGTGTACTTCATACTACCTTCCCCAAGGGCCTGCTCCTCCTGGGGACTGTCAGAGAATTGTGAGCCTACCATCTCACTTGGCCAGGCCCATATCTCCATGGCTGCCACATCTCCATTTATGGCAGGAATTATGTGGCTTCTGCCCACAGTTAATAACCCAGCTTAAGTGATCAGGAGCTAAAACTCTTAACAATCTGGTTGTTAACTTTGTTATCGATCTGGTCCATGGGGATTTTAAAAAAATAGCTATTAAGAGCCTAGTTGATGAATTATTACCCACAGGAACTACAAGAAGTAGCGTGGGATAGTGAAGTAAAGACTTGGAGCCCAAACAACCTGGGTTCAAATGTTACCAATGGCCATCCTAGCTCTGTGTGTGTGTGTGTGTGTGTGTGTGTGTGTGTGTGTATGTGTGTGTGTGTGTGCGTGTGTGTGTGATGCTGGGCAAAGTCATTTACTTCTCAGTGTCTCAGGTAAATCTCTAAGATTAAGGCAGAGAAGGGGATGACCTGCATTGTTACAGGGAATTTCCTCCTCTGGGAGTTCCCCATATCAGTGAAATCAAGGTCTAGCCCCTATCCTTAGTTGTAGTGTGGTAGGGTTAAGGATTAGGAACACTGAGGAGTGTGCACGGAGACCAGTACAGCTGGGGGAAAGTCCTCAGAAAAAGATGAGATATCCTTTCTCTCTCTAGGCTTGAGTTACCTCCAAGTTTGAACCTGATGGGTCTGAATGACAGCTCCATGGCATTGTGGGTAGACTGGACTTGGAGCCAGAAAGCCTCAGGGAGAAGGCCAAGACTGAAGCCAAGGTTGGAGCTCTTCTCCCTTCTCCTACTCAAGCAATTCTTTTTCAGGGGACTGGCTCCTCTCAACTATCAGGTACTCAAATGTCTGGATTCTGAACTGGCTTTCTGTTTTATTGATGACCCACAGGATGCGACTATATTTACTCTACCAATCTGAACACACTTCCTGTACAATGTCACTTCAGTTCATCCAATGACTCTCAAGGATGTTTCAATTGACAAGAACTTTTTGTAGTTAGTTGTAATACCACTGAGTTCTTTCCCAGGCTATTCTTCCCTCTGCATTGGCTACCCCATTTTGACCCCTTGGGGAACCAGTCCAACTCTACACTTCTCTTTGGTCCTTCATCCCCCTCAAACTACTGAAGGTCTTACTCTGACAAGTATCAGCCATTACTCCCACCATCTTCTACCTTCATGTCTACTGAAATGCTGCTGAACAAAACTGGAGAAATCATGAAAACATGCTGACTGGGTCTACTACAAATTTATGTTATGTAATCTCAAATGGACCCTCACTGTGGCAGGGCTGATAGTAATTAACTCACTATCCCACTTACCACAGCATCATTTCCAGACCTTTTCGTCTCTCTCTTCCCCTCCCCTCTCAGCTGAGAACCTTGCCTCATGTTTCACTGGAAAAACTGAGGCCATTTGCCACAAGCTCACTCTTCTTCCCTTCTCCCTCTTTCACCTCACTTAGATGTCTCCTGCCATGATTTCCTCCTTTCCGTCTCCCATGAAGAGGTGGCCCTTCTCCTTGCCAAGGCTAACCCTTCTAGATGTAGAAGTGGTCCCATCCCATCCTATTTGCCTCAAGAGATGGCCTCTTCTCACATCCCCACTTTCTCACTAATCTTCAGTCTCTCCCGTCTTGTTAGGTGCTCCCCTACTGCCTGCAAACACGACCAGGTCTCCCCCATCCTCACTTGATCTGTCCCTACTTGATAGCCATCGTCACGTCTCTCTCCTCCCCTTTGTGAGAGACCCCTTGGGATGGCTGTCTTTAATAGACACTTCCACTCTTTTCCTTCTCACTCTCTTCTTCACTCTCTACAGTTTGGATCCTGATCTGCTCATCTCTTCTCTCCAAAGTTACCGGTGATCTCAGAATAGCCTCTTCTCAACGCTCATCCTTCTTGAATTCTCTGCAGGCTTTGACACTGTGCATCACGTCCTCAATACTCTCTTCTCTCCAGGTGTTTGTGACATTGTTCTCTTCTGGCTCTCCTCTGATGGATCTTCATCCATGTCACGTCCCCTAACTGTGTTTGCTCCCCAAAGCTCTGTCCTAGACTTCATTCTCTTCTCCCTCTATGCTGTTTTTTGATGAGCTCATCAGCTCCCATGGATTCAATTATCATATTTTCTGATGCTTCCAAGATCTGCTCATTGAGCCCTAGCCTCTCTCCTATCCTCCATTCTCATCTCTCTAGCCATCTATTAAACATCTTGAACTGGATATCCTGTAGACATCTTCAATTCAATGTGTTAAAGACAGAACTCATTATCTTTCCTCCCAATCTCTCCTCTCCTCCACCTTCCTAATTTTCCTATTACTGTCAAGGACACCAGCATCATCCCAGTCACCTGGGTGCACAAGAGAGGTGCACATCCTTGCCTCCTCACTCTCCCTCAGCCCACCATCTCCAATTTGTTGCCAAGGCCTACTCACTCTAAATTTGAAATATCTCTCAAGTATTCTCTCTTCTCTCTGATACTGCCACCATCCTGGTACAGGCCCTTAACACCTTGCAACTGGACTATGGCAATATCCTGCTGGTTGGTTTCCGGGACACATCTCTCTCTTCTCTAGTCTATCCCCCACTGAGCTGCCAAATTACAAGTCTGACCGTATTACCTCCTCTCTTCCCCTTTTAATAAACTCCAGTGGCTCCGTATCATCTCCAGGATCAAATATCAAATATGTTTGGCATTCGAAGCCCTTCATAACCTCATCTGCTCCTACCCTACCAGCCCTCTTCTGCCTTACTCCCCCCATGTACTCTGTGATACAATGACAATCCCTTCTTGGGATTCCTCACACGCGATACTTCATCTCTCAAATTGGGCATTTTCACTGGCTGTCTCTTATGCCTTCACTTCTCTCCCTCCTTATCTCCATCCCCTGACCTTCCTGGCATCCTTCAGGTCCCAGCTAAAATCCTCCCTTTTACAAGAAGTCTTAATGCTAGTGCCTTTTCTCTGTTGGTTATCTCTAATTTATCTCATCTACACCTCATTTGTGTCCATTGTCTGAATGTTATCTCTCCCATTAGACTGGGAACTCCTGGAGATCAGACACTGACTTTTGCCTTTCTTTGTGTCCTCTGCACTGAGTACAGTGACTTATCCAGGGTCACACAGCGAGTTAGCACACAAGTCATAACTTAATCCAGGTCCTCCTGGGTGTGTCTTGAAGGAAACTGAGGCTCAGAGAAATGATGTGATTTGCCTAAGGTATCACAGCTAGGATGGAAAGCAGTTTAAAAAAAAGGAGAGGGAGAAGGTGAAAGTCAGAGGAATGGATCACAATAAACTCTGTCCTGGATGAGATAAGCATAGAATGCTAAAAAAAACACAGACTTGGAATCAGAAGACTTGGACTTAAATCTTACTAGCTGTGTGACTCCAGGCAAGCCATTAGCTCCCTGAATCTCAGTTTCCCCCTCTGTAAAATGGGGATAATTCCTGTGGAACCTATGATACATGAACCTATGAAGGCTGTGTGACCTTCCGGGGTACAATGGATATCAAGCATCATTTTTAACCTATTCCTTTCCCAATAAGCACAGCGCTGTGGCTGGCCACAGTGGGGATCAGCTCAGCTGTCTTGGAAGAGGTAGCCCTACCTGGTTCTCTTGTCTTCTTTTCTCAGCTTCCCTGAAGTAGCAACCTAAGGGTAATTGTGACAAATACAAACATATGTTGACAGTGTAGGGCCAGCCTGTGAGTCACCAGGGATGGCTGCTGGCAACAGTTAGACAGGGGCAAGCGTGTCTGTCTAAATCTTGGGAGAATCCCTTCTCCTCTCTGGGTCTCAGTCTCCTCAGCTGTAAAATGAGGGGTTTGGATCAGATGACCTCCAAAGTCTCTTCCAGCTCTAAATACTATGACTTTATTGATTTGGGAAAGCCTGTCTTGGCCAGACAGGGAGAATGATGTATATCCTATATGTGCCTAAGGAGGGCTGGGGATGTTAGTAGCCCGGATATGGAGTTGAAGGGACCCGGGTTGGCATCCTTGCTCTGCCATTAATTACCCAGATGTGACCTTGGCTAAGTCATCTTTCCTCTAAGCATCTTGGTTTCCCCATCTGTAAAATGAATTGGCTGGACTAGACAGTCTCAAAGGCCCCTCCCAGCTCCAGATCCTCTGAGAACAATCACGGGTCTGTTTTCTCATTTGCTCAATTCTTAATAGCGACATTAACAGCTCTCATTGTACCCATTACTGGAGGTTATTAAAGCTTTCTGTCATCAGGAATCCTGGCCTCGGCTGATCGGAGCAGCAGGGAGCAGACACCAGCACAGACCAGAGGCTAAGCCGTGAGGATTCTATCTCTCCCCCACCACACTCCACCTCCAGGAATTGTTGCCATGGCATCCCTCCTCCCAACAGAAAGAAAGAGACAAGGAAAGAAAGAAAAAAAAGGAGGGAAGGAAGGAAGGAAGAAAAACATAACAACTTCCTTTTGGCTTGAACCCCAGGACAGGAAGAGTAGAAAAACTCCTTATGGAAAACTTTGGTGATGTCTGGAATCCAAGGAAGAAAAAGAATGCTCTTTACTGAGGATACCCGTCCTTCCAACCCCACTCTTGTTATGCTTTCTGATTGGCTCCTGGGACGGACCAAGGTTGGTGATTCCTAGCCCAGCCTCTCTGTTCTGGGGAGCAGAGGAGAAAGAGGAGAAGGAAGGTTTGGTTAGCTAGAGAATCCAAGAATGTCAGAGAACAGGAAAGAACCACAGAATTGTGACGTGGAAAGGATCATAAGATCACCAGTTTAGAGACAGATAGGAACTTAGAGGTCATGTAGTCCGATCTCCTCCTTGTACAGAGGAGGATTCCAAGGCCTAAGTCACTTGACCATAGTCACATAGCTAGTAAATGTCAGATACGGAATTTGAATCCATATCTCCCAATGGCAAGTTTGGCATGCAATCCACTTTGTTGCTAAAGGTCATCTAGTCCAACTGTCTTATTGAATGGATGAGGAAACTGAGGCCCAGAGAGCAAAAGAGACTTGTCCAAGGTTGTACAGCTGTTTGGTGGAATGGTCAAGACCAGCACCCAGGCCTTCTGACTGCCCAAGGCCAATGCACTACTGACTATACCAGGACATTTCTCTGAAAACAAAAATTGCAGTAACAGGTCCTACTTCCATAGCACTTCAAGGTCAGCAAAGTATTTTCTTGACAATAACACCACGAGGAAGCTGCTGGTGCAATCATTATTGCCCTTATAGAGGTAGTAGATAGTTAAGCAGGATGTGAACTCAATCCCGCCCCCCCCCCCCGCCCCCAACTACTGAGTCAGAACACTCTCCTTCTCACAATTACAGAATCATGAAGTCTTGGAGTTTGAAGGGTGCTTAGAAATCATGTCGTCCAAGCTGTACTTGACCAAGGAAACTCCAATGGAATATTCCTGACAAGTCAATGTCCAACCATTTCGGAAGACCTAGAACACGGGGTGACCAGTTTCCTCCAAAGCAGCCTATCCCACTTTGGCATGTCTCTAATTGTTCTGATGCTTTCCTGACATCTAGCTGAAAGCTACCTCTGTGACTCCCACCCCTTGCTTCCAAGTCTATCCTCTGAACCAAAGCAAGTCAAATCTCTTTTCCACACACAACAACCTTTCAAAAACCTGAAGACTGATCTTTTGTTTCCCTCTGGTCTTCTCTCCAGGCTAAATACTCCCAGTTTCTTTAACTTGGTGACACATGTCTTGGTCTCAAAGGCCTGTGTCATCCTGGGTACCCTACTCTGGATAGGTTTTCATTTATCAGCATCTGCATCTTGGAGACAGGAAATGGAAGGTTAAATGCAGAGAAGATCTAGAAGGGTCTAGTTTGGCTGGAATGTGGAGTAGGTGAAGAGGAGTAAAGCTGTAATAAAGCCAGAAGGGTAGGTTGGGGCTGGATTTGTGCAGGGCCTTTGATGCCAGACTGAGGATTTTATCCCAGGGGTAACTGAAACCATCTGGGTTTGACAGCTGGGTGGAGTTTGGATTGGAGAGTGGAGAGACTGAGGGCCAACTGGGAGGTTGCTGCAATAGCCCAGGGGAGAGGTGATGAGGAGCGGGACTAAGATGTGTGTGTAAGGGCAAGAAGACAGATGTGAGAGATACTCTGGAGGAAGATGGATGAGACTTGGCAACTGTTTGGATGGGTGAGGGTGATGAGGAAGGATGGAAGGAAGGAAGGAAGGAAGGAAGAAAGGGAAGGAAGGAAGGAGGAAAGGAAAGAGAGGAAGGAAGGAAGGAAAGGAAAGGAAGGAAAGAAAAGGAAAGGAAGGCAGGAAGGAAAGGAAAGACAGGAAGGTAAAAAGGAAAGAAAAGGAAGGAAGGAAGGAAAGGAAAGGAAGGAAGGAAAGAAAGAAAGGAAGAAAGGAAGGAAGAAAGAAAGGAAGAAAGGAAGGAAAGGAAAGGAAGGAAGGAAGGAAGGAAGGAAAGAAATGAAAGGAAGGAAAAAGGAAGGAAAAGAAAGGAAAGGAAAGGAAGGAAGGAAGGAAGGAAGGAAGGAAGGAAGGAAGGAAGGAAGGAAGGAAGGAAGGAAGAGTGTGGAATGATTGTGAAGCTGGGTGACTAGGAGGAGGGTAATGCCCTGGACAGAAACTGGGATGGGTTAGGGTGGGGTGGTGGTGGTGAAGATATTAAGCTCCCCTGTATACATATTGAATTTGAGATGCTGATGGGACATCCAGGGGAAGATGGCTGACAGGCTGGGGGCAATATGGGAGGGAGGTTAAGTGACTCACCCTAGGTCACACAGGGATTGAGCAACCAAGATGGGATTTGAACTCAAGTCACCTGACTCTAAAGCCAATGCTCTTTCCATTGTTTTGGCTCCGATGCTTGCCAGCTGTGTGACCTTAGGTAAGTCTCCTGCACTCTCAGAGCCTCAAGTCACTCAACCATCTTGGCCCTCAGTTTTCTCACTGGCAAAATGTGGATGCTGGATAAGATGGCTTCTGCGGTCCCTTCCAGCTCCAGAGAGAAGTAGAGGTAGTATCTCTAGACCTGACTTTCCATGTCTTCTGAATCTTGGGCAGAGTGACCTAGACCATGGGAAGGTGCCTCCTTGCAAGGTTGGCCATGGCTATCCCGCCTGCTGGAGCAAGGCAGAGCAGGGCTCCTGAGTCTACATTGTTAGTGCAACAAACATTTTTTCAGCACTTATGTGATGGCCAGCTCCAAGCTCCTGGCCCTGATGGGCAGGGAGGCAGTGAGGTGGGAAGCCTGGGGGACCGACTCGCTGTGCCAGGAGCACCAAGGTCAGCTGTTGTGCCGTGTGTCTGCCTCCAGAGGCACGTGGTAGTGGTGCCCCATGCGGCTGTGCCAGCTTCAGTGGTGCAGGAAGTGCTGCATCCCAGACAGGTCAGGAGAGGCCAGGGGCTGGGCCTTGCAGCTTCCCAATCCCTACAGTCCATTTAAAACCAACACTGAGTTCCAGTCTTCTGTCTGGGTGATGGGTAGTGGAGAGAACACTGGGTCTGAATCCTGGCCAGGCCACTTACAGCCTGAATGACCTTGGGAATGTCATTTCTCTTCTCTGAGACTCAGTTTCCTCACTTGTAAATTGATCTAGTTTACCAACAAAGATCTCTTTCAGCTCTAAATTCTATGCTCCCTTATTTTGCAGATGAGGAAATGGTGTCCTAGAGAGGGAAATGACTTACCTACTTCAGTAAGTAAATGGTAGAACCTAAGGGGATGTCAGTTCTTTGATTCCAAGTCCTGTGCTCAGAAGGAAGGGGAGAAGAAGGAAGGCACTGAGTGTGTGGGGTAGTAGGAAGAGGGGGCCTCCTGGGACGGGGAAAACATGAATTTCATTGGCTTCACAATTCTGGAACCAGAAATTACCACTGGGATGCTTAGAGGCAGCAGTGAGAGCCCGTGAAAGGGGACTTTGAAGTCACAGCTGCAGGAATGGCATCCAAGGGGGACGTCTGGTTGGGAGATTCTGGAAGAGCTTCATGGCAGAAGTGGCAATGAGCTTGGCCTCGAAGGGTGGGTAAGGACTTGCGCTGGGAACATTCTACACCAAGGGAACACAGGGCCAGGTCGGATCAAGCCAAGCAAGGGACATCCAGTGTCAGTGTCTGCATCTCAGTTCTATTGGTGTCTGGCAAGCTGTCTCTGGAAGGGAAGCTCCAAGCCTGAGAATCAGGACTGCCCTGTCCTATCCTGGAGAGTTCTGCTGTCGAGTGGCTTGGGAAGTCGGCTGGGCAGAGGGGCTAAAATCAGAGAAAGCAGAGGGAGATTGAGGGAACGAGGTCCAGAGAATCTTAGAGCTGGAGGGCTCTGAGCTCAAAGACTCACTGGGTGCAGCCTCTAGCTGACCAACGATCCTCTCTCCAACATCTCTAACGAGTGGTCATCTAGCCTGTGCATGAAAAGCTCTGCGGAGGAAGAGCCCACCCCTTCACCCCTCAAATCTGCTTTTTTGTGGCTTTGTAGCATCAGAGATCTAGAACTGGAGGAGGGATACATGAGCTCCTTCCTCCCTAAGTCCAACCTCTCCATTTTACAGATGAAACAACTCAGGCCCAGTCACCCAAAGCTAGTGTCAGAGGCAAGATTCAAATTCAGAGTTCAGGGCTCTACCCCATCACCCCACCTCACCAACTTCCGTGGCTCCTTGGAAGTCAAGCAAATACAAGCTAATAGCAGATTGGAGATTAGGACCAGGACGCTATTACTTACTCTCCTCCTTCCTACAGCCCTGAGGGGGCTCACGATCCCACAAGACACCTGCACAACCACCTGTGTGGTCTCTCTTTGACATGTCTTCAGCTATTCCTCTTAGCCAACAAGAGAGCTGAGTCAGGAGGGTGACTATCTTCAGTGATATAGATCTTCCCACGCATCTTGTAGATAAATTCAAATTCTTCCCACGTAACAGAGCTCCCCCGCCCAAGCCAGGAGAATTCCAGTGACTGGCTCCAGAGGAAGGGTTTGGAAACCCCAAGAAAGCAGGAGGCTGGAACCAGGCAAGGAAAATTTCCGATACTGTTTACTCAATGATTAGGCTTCTCCTTGATTTATTTACATCGAACATTTTGGTAACCATCTGCTCTTAAACTAAATGGAAAATTATCCTCCTCCTGCTGTGACGGCATTTCCCTTGGATGTTTTTAATAAAAAAAAATCTATCATTTTAATGTAGACAGCTCAGCTAATAAAAATGATCTGTGCCATTAGTAATTATCCCACAAATACAATGCAAACGAGATGAAGGGCCCTTGGAGGCTTGGGTCCAGGGCCCCTCCTCCTGGAGCTGGGGGCTGTGCTCGGGGCCTGACCCCTTTCTCCTGGCCAGGAAGGCGAGAGGAGAGGGTCCCCAAGAATCATAGAGGGAGGAGCCAGGTGTGTCTAGGACCCAGCTCTCATGCCAGTGGTGATCTCGTTGGAAATATACTGAAAGAATTTCTGGTTGGAGCTCTATGATGGGGTGGAAACTTGTAGGAGCATGAGCTCTAAGCTGGAAGGAACTTTTAGAGATCATCCAGGTTTTCAACCTGGGGTCCACAAGGTAGATTTCAGAGGGTCTTTGAATTTGGATGGAAAAATGTGCATTTTTATTTTTACTGACTGAAATTTAGCATGCATACTGATTATTAAAGATAAATAATTCTGAGAAAGGGTCTTATAGGATTTACCAGATGGTCAAAGAGGCCCACAGCACAGAAAAGGTGAATAACCTCAATATGGTCCAATTGCTTCCTTTATAATTGAGAAAATAAAGGCCCAGAGAGGCAGGGACTAGTCCAAGGTCACACAGGCTGTATGCCTGAATTCAATGCTCTCTCCTCTGCGTTACACAGCTCCTTCTATTAGACACCATTAGCCTTTTCCCTGGAGAGTGAGGCTGGGGATGGGGCAGAGAGAAAAGCACAGGACCACAAGATTTAAGTACTGGAAAGGACCTTCAAAGGTCAATGAGTCATTTTACAGATGAGGAGACTGAGCCTCAGAAGGAGGAGGAAACTTGCCTAAATTCATTCAGCTAGGAAGTAGCAAAGCCAAGATTCAAACCTGTATGCTCTGACTCCAAATGTAGTGTCCTCTGTCATGATATGCCCCTTCCCGGACTCCTCCCTTGCTCCTTACCTCACTTCTCTCCAAAAGGAGCTAGCTCAATCAATCAATCTACTAACCAAGTATTTATTAAGCTCCTACTATGTGCCAGGTAGTGTACTTGAGATTACAAGTACAAAGAATGAAAAAAAAATCCCCACTCCACAGAGACCTTACATTCTAATGGTGGAGAAAGGTACATATACATATATACAGCTTAAATATAAAGTTGACAAATATGTAGATGAACATATAATAGTTAAATGGAAGACTATTTGAGGGGGAGGGCAGCATGATCCCTGAGCTTCGTGAAAGATAAGGGACTCTTTGGGTGAAGGTGAGGAGGGAGTGTATTCCAGGTGTGAGGGATGGTGGAGGCAAAACCATGGAGATGGGAGATTGAAGGGTCATGTGTGAGGAGCAGAGAGGAGGCCAGTTTGACTGGACTGAAGAGTAAGGGGGGTGTTAGCACTGCATCATGTGTCTGGGCAGTCTGGGGCCCCTGTCCTGTAGACAGGACCAGATCTCCTTGCTCAGTCTGCCCTTCCCAGATTACCGCCCTTCTCAGATTTCATTTTCTTCAAGTTCTTTTTTTTTTTTCCTGAGGCAACTGGGGTGAAGTGACTTGCCCAGGGTCACACAGCTAGTAAGTGTCAAGTGTCTGGTCTGAGTCCGGATTTGAACTTGAGTCCTCCTGACTCTAGGACCGGTGCTCTATATGCCACCTAGCTGCCTCAATTTCATTTTCTTTAAAGGATGTGCCCTTTATCCTAGAATTCCTGGACCATTAGAGCCGGGAGCCTGGAGGAGATCCAGGGTACCCCTCTCATTTTACAGATGAGGAAACTGGGGCCTGGAAATGGGAACTGACTTGTCCAAGGTCATGCAACTCTTCTTGGGCAGGGCTGGATCTCAAACCCGGGTTTCCAGACTCCTTATCAGAGACTCTATATTCCTTTAAACTGGATTTCACCTGGATCAGAACACCACCACCACTCTCTCTAGAACCTGAAGGCTTGAAAGGCATCGCCCATGCAAAAGCCCTGTAAAGTAGGCATCACAAGCAGTGTTATCCCCATTTGATAGATGGGGAAACTGAGGCAAGAGATCAGCCCAGGGACCCTGTGCTTTGAGTCCAGGACCAGTGCTCCTTCTGTTACACCATATTGCCTATGCACATTCAACCCAATCTAACAAGTACTTATTAAATTCCTGCTATAGGAAGGAAATAAGCATTTATTAAGTACCTACTGTGTACCTAGCACGATTATTATCTCTTGGTCCTCATGATAACCCTAGGAGGAAGGTGCTATTGCAATCCTCATTCTACAGATGAGGAAACTGAGGCCTCTAAAGCTTAAATGACTTGCCCAGGGTCAGACAGCTAGTAAGTGTCTGAGGCTGGATTTGAACTCAAGTCGACTTGACTCCAGCCCTGGTGCTCTATCTACTGGGCCACCTAGCTGCTTCTAGGGCAAGATAAGAGGCTGTGTGGGGTAGTAGATAGAGCAGGAAGACCTGGGTTTTAGGGCTTCCTCTGACATTATATTGGTTGTGTGACCCTGGGTAAGTCATTTAATTCTCGGTGTCCACTGGCCACTCTCTAAGACCAGAGTTTCCGCCACGTTATTAGTCTGCACTGGTGAGGATGGTTCATACATACCAGGAATCCCTTTCATGGATGCAATCACAAATCTGGGCAAAAAGATAAACGTGGAAGACTCTAAGCTAAGCCCTAGGTATAGGAAGGCAAAAATGATGTTGTTCTTGTCCTCAAGGGGTTAGCCTCTATTGTGGAATGACATTGTTATAACGTTTGTGGAATGAACAGGATAAATACATTAATTATGCCTGTCAAGGAATCTGAAGGCTCTTCCATTCTATTCAAACCAACAAGTATTTGTTGGGTAAGACCATGTACCAAATGCTGTGCCTAGTTATGGGGGAGATAAAGGCAGAGGGGGCCAGGGGGTGGTGAGGGGAGAGGGCCTTGGGATTAGAGTCAGAAGGACTTGGGCTCAAATCCTGCTTCAGATACTACTGTGTGACCTGGGGCAGGTCACTCAATTGTTCTGTACCTCAGTTTCCTCATCTGCAAAATGAGGGGCTTTGGGCTTGATGGTGTCTAAGCCTGTCTCCAGCTCTAGATCTACATAATCCTCTGAAATAATCCCTGCTCTCAAGGACCATGTCTCCCTTGGAAGGATCTGAATGTCTAAAGAAGTCCCGAGCATCTTTCTGAGCCTCAGCTTTGAGAAAGGGGAGCTGGATCCCTCTTTGTGGGTCTGGGGTGGAAGGGAGATGAGGGAGGCGCAGCAATCCGAGCATCTCACGGATCACATACCTTAATTACTCTCAACCAGGCCTCTGAAAACTGACTTTGAAAGCTGAAACGGGCTTAGCAAGCCAATCAGTTACTGGCGCCGACCCTGGGACTTATCAGGGGCACCGGAGTGTGGGGTAGGGCTGGGGGAGGGGGGCTTCAGCTCCTGTCACCCCCACGCTCCCTCCCCCTCCTCTTTTCCAATCACATCAACAATTTTGCTCGGCATTGTTTCCAGGCCTATTAATATTCATAAGCAGCTTTTCTATTGTGTTTGCAATTTTCTCTTCAGCAGACAGGCCTGATGTGCGCTGGTGTTAATAGGATGCAGAACTCACAAACTCAGATCTTATTAGCAAATACCCATTAGATGCCATCGGTGCAGAAGAACGCAGGCTCATTGGGGCTGGGCCGATGGTCTGACGGGAAGGGAAGCCTTTCACCAGGGTGACATCTGAGCAAAGTCTTTATCTAATATGACTCCTCAGGCCTGATAACAGGAGCAACTGGAATGAAGGGCCCTGAAGCCAAGGGAGGGGAAGGCGAGAGTTGGAGTGATCAGGGTTGGGGGGCTCAGAAAGGCCGGACCAGCGACCTGATGGAGAACAGGGTGGTTGAGGGGCTGGACCGGACTACCGGGAGCTTTCTGTGACTGCCTCTGGGAACCAGAGCCCTATTTCTGCAGGGCTGAAGCTTTGCCACACTCATGAGCCTGTGGGGAGGGGAGCAAGAGTGTCATCACCCCCATTTTCAGGGCAGGCATCTATGGTGTGGGGGAAGTAATTGTGGAACTGGAACCAAAGGGCAGAGATTCAAATCCTGCTTCACCAGCTCACGGCCAATGGGACTCAGCACTGGTTATTAACCATCTTCAGGACTCAGTTTTCTCTTGGCTAAAATGACAGGGTTGGAATAGACAATTTCTAAGCTTTCTATTAACTCTAAAATCCTGTGGAGAAACTGAGGCTCAGTGAGATGGCTTCCTTTTATCACTGATATTCTATATTTCATGTTCTAAAGTAGATATTCTATGTTCTTAGGTTCCTTCCAGCTCTGATGGTCTGTGTCTTAAGAACCCTTCCAGCTCTGGCATTCTGTGTTCTAAGATCCCTTCCAGCTCTGACATTCTGTGTTCTAAGGTTCCACCCAGCTCTGATATTTTGTGTTCTAAGATCCCTTTCAGTTCTGAAATTCTGTGTTCTAAGGTTCCTTCCACCTCTGATATCTGTGTTCTAAGGTTTATTCCAGCTCTGACATTCTATGTTCTAAGATCTCTTTCAGTTCTGACTTGCTGTGTTCTAAGGTTCCTCCCAGCTCTGATATTCTGTGTTCTAAGATCCCTTCTAGCTCTGACATTCTGTGTTCTAAGATCCCTTCCAGATCTGACATTCTGTGTTCCAAGGTCTCTTCAAGCTCTGCTATTCTGGGTTCTAAGGTCCCTTCCAGCTCTGACATTCTATGTTCTAAGATCCCTTTCAGTTCTGAAATTCTGTGTTCTAAGGTTCCTTCCACCTCTGATATCTGTGTTCTAAGGTTTCTTCCAGCTCTGACATTCTATGTTCTAAGATCTCTTTCAGTTCTGACTTGCTGTGTTCTAAGGTTCCTCCCAGCTCTGATATTCTGTGTTCTAAGATCCCTTCTAGCTCTGACATTCTGTGTTCTAAGATCCTTTCCAGATCTGACATTCTGTGTTCCAAGGTCTCTTCAAGCTCTGCTATTCTGGGTTCTAAGGTCCCTTCCAGCTCTGACATTCTATGTTCTAAGATCCCTTTCAGTTCTGACATTCTGTGTTGTAAGGTTCCTTCCAGCTCTGATAGTATGTATTCTAAAGTCCCTCTTAGCTCCAACATTCTAAGGTAGCTTATGTTCTAAGGAGCCTTTGAGATCTGACATTCTTTGATTTACCAAAGGTCAGAAGACCATCACTAGAGAGTTGGAGGCAGTGTGGCTCACTAGCTAACTGACAGGCCTAGAAATAATTCTGCCACTACTATAACATGGAACCTGTCTTGGAGGAAAGGAAAATCTAGGTTCTGGGCTAAACAGAATTCGGTTGACTCCCAAATGTTTATGAAGCACCTGTCTAAGACATCCCCATGCAGTGGGTACCAAGGGGGACTCAGTGATGTCCCCATGGGCTGTCAAGGAAGACTGTCATCAGGCTGAGGAGATAAGACTACCACATTTGGTAGTTGCTAGTTGCTAAATTGGAGGCAGTGCAGCTCAGGAGATGGGGCTGGCTTTGGCATCCCAAAATCTGGGACTGAATCTCACACCTGTGCTGTCTACATGATGGCACACAAGGGCCTTCCCCCTCTAGTTCTTAGTTTCCTCGTCTGTGAAACGGAAAGGTTGGGTGAGATGGTGTCAGAGCCCAATCAACAACACTTATAGTGGGCCGGGAGCTGTGGATAGTATAAACTTGGATCTACCCTTTCAGCCACGTTGGGGACTCCTAGGGAGAAGACCTCCACAGATGCCCCTTGTTCAGCTTCGACAATTCCCTGGAACACTGTGAGAGACTGATGACTAGCTGAGGGTCACAAGGACAGGATATGTTAGAGGCAGCACTCAAACCCAGATATTCCTGACTCTGAAACCAGTTTTCTATCCATTACCCCATGAATACAGATGTAAAAGTCCCTACACTCAAGGAGTTTACATTCTGTGGGTCATAGGTCCACAGGTCTAAAGCTGGACAGACCTCTGAGGCCAGCTATCCTAATCCCCTCATTCTACAGATTAGGAAGCTGAGGCCCATGGAAACGAAGGGATTTTCTGAAGGTCACACATGTAGTAAAGAGCACAAATATTTAGGGAAGAGACTAAGCATTTGCATAGCCTTTTCTGTGTGCCAGGTTTGGCAAAAATGTGGCACCTGGAGTCAGGAAGACTCATCTTGAGTTCAAATCCGGCCTCAGATACTTACTAGCTAGGCAAATCACTTAACTCCTTTGCCTCAGTTTCCTCATCTGTAAAATGAACTGGAGAAGGAAATGACAAATGACTCCAGTATCTCTGCCAAGAAAACCGGTCACAAAGAGTCCAACGTGACTGAAAACAAATGAACACATTTGTCTGTGCTAAGTACTTTACAGGCAATATCTCATTCGATGCTCACAACAGTCCTGACAAGGTAGATGAGGCTGTTATCTCCATTTTGCAGTAGAGGAAACTAAGGCAAACAGAGATTAAGCGACTTGCTCAGGGTTTGTAGCAAATGTCAAATCAATGATTTGAGATCAATATCTGATTTCAAAATATCGAATCTTGAGATCTGAACCAGGATCTCTGAATTTGGAGCTGGTGCTCCTAGCCCCTTCAAGATGATTTTATACACTTGTCTTGAGCTCAGAAGGCCTGACCCTATTAGCTCTGTGACCATGGATAAGTCCTTTTACCTTTCTAAGCCTCAGTTTCTTCATCTGCAAAATGGGGATAATTGTTCTTTCACTAAAATCTTACAGGGCCACTGCCAAGAAAGCACTTTGTCATTGTTAACAGTTTTACTTATTACTATCTCTGCTACAGGGCAGCTACGTGGCGCAGTCGATAGAGCGCCAGCTCTGGAGTCAGGAGGACCTGAGTTCAAATCCAGCCTCAGATACTTACTAGCCGCGTGACCCTGGGTAAGTCATTTCACCCTGTTTGCCTCAGTTTCCTCATCTGTAAAATGAGCTGGAGAAGGAAATAGCAAATCCAAGAAATCCCCAAATAGGCTCACAAAGAGCTGGACTCGAATGAAACAATTCAACAACAAGAAACCTCTGCTCTGTCTATAAGAGCCCTGTCAGGTAGGGCCCCATCCACACTTCCTTCCCCAGTTCGTGCCAGCTCCTGGCCAGAGAAGGGCCCTCCTAATGTCTGGCTCCTTTTGCACAATTTATGTTCATTATCCATAGGAACTCTGACAGCAGCCCCCCATTCCCCACACATAAGGACCGTGGAAGTCTTGGCCTTTAATTACCAGAACCCATTTGGTTAAATTAATGATCCCCACTCAGTGTCAATAATGAAATGCAGGCCAGTGAAAATGCTGATCCAATATTCTGGGCTCCCCTGAGGTGGAATTTGATAGAGAGCCGTTCTCCCGCACGGCTCCCGCACTGGATAGATGGGAGGGCTGAACTCTCCCAAAGACCACTTCTTGGCAGCCTGCAAGAAATGTCATTGGAAGCCATCTGATTCCAAATTGCCCAGGATAAAGAATGGATCTAATAATATCCCCGTAAGAAAGGAAAAGTTCTCCAAAATCCACAGTTAGCTTTCAAGGCGGAGTGTTTTATCGCCTACAAATCCCCCAGTGTTCTCCAATATGTCACCAATACAAGTGAGGAATGAGGCTCTTTTCAGGCTGCTTTCCTTTCCAGAGTTGGTGGTTTCATGTGCCCCTAGGTAGTCAGGGCTTCAGAATGTTCCTGGCTGGCTGGGAGGAAGGTGAGGGAGGAATCTTGGATGGGCATAGTCTCCAAGGGATCTGGGCCATCTTTCTAGCGCCTTTGGTTACTTGGGGTGAGGGAGACAAGGTCCCTTTAAAGAGCTGCTCAGGTCAAAGGGGGTGTGGCTTCAAGAATGGGTGGATAGTGGGCTGACTGTGCTGGGACCCAAGCTTTTCCAAAGTGGACTCAGGACCCATCAGCAAGCAGGCTTGTAGCCAGCTTTGGACCACCAACGAAGAAATGTAATAATAATAGAACAATAGCATGTCAGAATGTACAGCGTAGAATGTCAGAGCTGAAAAGGTCTTAGAACACAGAACATTAGAGCAGGAAGACATCCCAGAATATAGAACATAAAATGTCAGAGACAGAAGAGAAACTAGAAATTATTGAGTCCAGCCCTCCTACCTATCACTTCTGCTCTCCTCCAAATTCTCTTATAATAGTAGAAGGCAGAGCTGTTGGAGAGACAGAAACAGCTTCCTTCCCAAAATGGAAGGAAAAGAATAAAATGTATTAATACCCATCTGTTTAATGCATTCATATCCATACTTAACACTCCTACCATTTTAATTCTGGGGATTTAAGTTTGGCACAATTGTTTCTACAATAAAGCCTGATTTCCACCCCTACAATCAGATTTTGAATATATGTGCTTTTCATTCAAACACAAAAAGGCTCATTTTACTATAAAAATCAGTTTTCATTGTACTAGCAACTCAGAAACACATCAGACACACATAGAGTCAAACTCCTCCCTTCTCCTGTGGTTCCTTCCCTCTGTCTCTCTCCCCAAGCCTCGATTATAGCAGTACATGCCTAGGTTATCGGCCAAAATACTAGCCCGAGAACAAAGGGCCTTGGGCTTCCTTCCAAGCTGGTGCCAGAGACTTGGTGGGAGACCTCGGATGAGTTGGCTGATTGGACGAGGCCTTAATCGGCAGAGTAAAGAGAAATCTGTATGAGAGAGAATGATATAACGGACAGTGTTGATCTTAGAGACTTAGAGATAAGATCTGAGTTTGAATACTACTCCTGGTACTTACTAGCTGTCACTTAACATCTCTGAGAGTCAGCTTTCTCATCTGTAAAATGAAGGTAATAACACCCGGAGTACCTAAAGTCAAGGATTGTTGTGAGGATCAAAGGAGAAAAAGTATTCTATGTTGGCTATTATTATTAAAGGCTTACCACCCTCCCTCCCTCCAGTGTCAACCCTACTACCTGTTATTTTGCCATTAAAGTTTTATTCTTTGAATCAGAATTCAGTGTTTTGAATTGGATCTTTGAGGCATTTATTTTGTCCTCTATTAAAATGCTGGTATCTCCAAAGAGGGACCACACCTTACACTCCTTATCAGTTAATAGAAATCATAAACTATTCAAGCTATAAGGCAGCTTAGAATATAGAGTATGAAATTTCAGAGCTGACAGGAACCCTAGAACCTAGAATGTTTAAGAGGTAATTTTAGAGTCCATGTAATTCATCCCCTTCATTCTATGGATGGGGAAACTGAGACCCAGAGAGAGGAAAATAATTAGCCAAGGTCACAAAGTGAGTCAGTAGCAGAAGCAGAATTAGAATTTAGGTCCCATTCAGCCAGTCAGTTAACAAGCCTTTATTAAGCACCTCATGTGTGCCAGGTAAGGTGCTATGCTAAGTGCTGTGGTTACAAAGAGAGGCAAAAGACCAGTGTCTGCCCTCAAGGAGCTCCCAATCTAATTGGGGAGATAACATGCAAACAACTAGATACAAATAAGATATAGACAGGGGAAAGTGGAAATAATCACCAGAAGGAAGGCACCAGAATTAAGGGAGAACTTCAGAAGCTGGGACTCTGTCTGAGACCTGGAGGAAACCAGAGAGTTTGGGAGATGAAGATGAGGAGGAAGGGTTCAAGACATGGGGGGCAGTAAGACCAGCATTCAGTAGATCACAGTAGATCACACCTGGTTGGGGGGAAGGTGTAAAAAGACTGGACAGATAGGAAGGGGTCAGGCTATGGAGGACTTTAAAAGCTAAACAGAGGATTTCCTATTGGATCCTGGAGGCAATAGGGAGCCAGTGGGATTGATTAAATAGGGGTGTGTGTGTGTGTGCGCGTGTGTGTGTGTGTGTGTGTGTGTGTGTGTGTGTGTGTGTGTGTGATATAGTCAGACTTTCAATTTAGGAAGATCAATTTTACAGCTGACTGGAGGATGGATCACAGTGGGGAGAGGCTTTTATAGCAGTCCAGGGGTGAGGGGACCAGGGTGGGGACAGTGTCAGAGGAGAGAAGGGGGTGTATTGGAGAGATATTCCAAAGGCGAAATCGACAGGTCTTGGTAACAGCTTGGACATGGGGAGGGGGTGAGACATAGTGAGGAGTCCAGGACTCCTCCTAGGTTTCAAACCTGAGGGACTGGGAGGACGGTGGTGCCCTAGACAGTGCCAGGAAATTAGTAAGAGGGAAAGGTTTGGAGGGGCAAGACAATGAGTTCGGTTTTGGACATGTTGAGTTGAAGATGTTTATGGGACATCCTGTTCAAAATGTCCAATATGCCACTGAAGATGCAAGACCAGACATCAGAAGAGAGGTTGGACTCTAACAATTTATGTGCTGAGGTCCCGTCTAGCTCTGACATTATATATTCTACGTTCTAAGATCCCTTCTGACTCTGATAGTCTAGGTTCTAAGGGTCTCTTTTGGTTCTGCCATTCTGTGGCTGATTTTGAGTAATTTTTTTCCCATCTGGAAAATGGGGCTGTGAATTCCTGCCTTCCCTTCCCCCCACCCCCAAACTCCATGGAGTGTGTGATAAGACAAAACAAGCATTCTACCCTATACTCCCACACCCCTATGACATAGGGAATACAGAACTCTCTCTGGAGTCCCTGCAGTGAGGAATCCAATATCCCCTGCCTCATTACAAATAAATAATAAGAAATCAGCAGCTTCTCTCCAGCTGCAGAAAGACCAAGAATAATGCTGGGTCACCCACGAGGAACCAGGCAAAGGCCCCAAGGTAACTGTGTGCTTCTGGGGACCCAGTGGAGGGAAGAGGGTTGCGGGAGGGGGCTGGAGCAGTCCAGGGGGGAGGAAACAGCGAAACGGAGGCTATTTTTGGGCCCTGAAGAGGAGGTGGCAAATAATAGAAGGGGAGAAAAATCAAATCAAAGTCCATTGAATCTTCATGATTAGGGGTGGGGGAGAGGAGAGGAAATGATTTCTTTTGCCCAGCGGTGATTTGATTTCAGCCTCAGGTTTCATCACACATTATGCCAAACTTGGGCACTGTCTGATGTCCTTTCCTCTACACCTTTGATTAGTAATGACGCCGGGACCAATTGATTTCCTTATTCTCTTCTCATCCTCCCCTCCGCACCCTCTCTGAGATGTCATTAGTTCCCTTTGGGCCTGATGAAGCATAAACAAGGGCTCAGTGGAGAAGTTCAGCAGGTAGCTGGGCAGGGAGTGGAGAACGAGGAGGAGAGACACAGAGACAGAGACAGAGAGGGAGGAGACAAAGATGAGGGAGAGATGGAAGGAGAGAGGAAGGAAAGAAGAGAGGAGGAAAGAAAGACAGACAGAAAGGAGGGAGGAATGGGGAAAAGAGAGACAGAGAGAGACGGAGGGAGAGAGAGAGACAAAGGGGAGGGGAGAGAGGTAAAGTAGGGGAGGAAGGGAGAGAGGAGGACAAAGATGATACAGAGACAGAGAGACAGCCAGCTAGAGACAGAGAAAACAGAGAGACAGTGAGGGTGGAGGGAGGAGGAGGAAGAAGGGAGAGGGGGGAGAGGAGAGACAGAGAGACAGGAAGAAAGACAGACAGAGACAGATAGGGTAGAGAAGAAGAGAGGGGAAGAGAGAGACAGAGAGAGGGAAGAAAGAGAGAGAGAGAGAGAGAGAGAGAGAGAGAGAGAGAGAGAGAGAGAGAGAGAGAGAGGGGGGGAAGGGAAGACAAGACAATATCTCTGCAGGCTGGAGAAAGGTCACAGATGGCCCAGAGACAAATAGGTGAATTCAGAGAATGTCAGAGCCGGACTTTGGAAGGTCAAGAGTCAGAGCTGGAAGGCATTTCAGAGCACAGAGCAGGGAGCATCCCAGCTGGGTGGGATCTTAGACCAGAGAAAGTCAGAACTGGGAGGAAGTTCAGAACACGGTTGTTAGAAGTCATTGAGCTGAATCCCATTTTCTAGAGGAGCTTGAGGAAGTCAGGCTCCTGGCTGCGCCTCCAGGAGCACCCTGAGCTGTGCCCCCAAGGAGGCCGATCTCTCTTCCCTGCCTGGGCCACTCCCTGGGCTTCTTAAGCTGGGCCTCAGCTTCCAACTCTTCCCTTTCTCCTTGATGAAGGGGGAACCTGATCTGTCCCAAGTTCATTCTTTCACTCATCCTGCTTTGGTGGACTCATTTCTAGCAAAGGGCTAATGGGTGACAATGGAGACAGATGACCTGAGTTCTAATTCTGACTTTGCTACTTAGTACCTTTGTTACCTTGGCCAAGTCACTTCCCTTCTCTGGGCCTCAGTTTCCTCACCTGTAAAATGAGGCAGTTGGACTTAATGACATATTGGGGTCCCTTCAAGCTCTAGTGTTGTGTTTCCTCTCCCCTCTCAGGGAACGTCTTTGTACTTTCACAGGGGCCTTCAATGCTTCTGTCCAACTCCTCCCCCATTCCTCCGCCCAATTCAATGGTGGGAATTTCAGAGACAAACCAGGCAGGGAGGGGGGACGGAGGGGAGAGGGAAAAGGAGAAGCCCTTTGAGGACAGGTATGTTGTCCTGAGGACAGTCAGTGCCCTCCCTGTGTGGTTGAGTCTGCCCCTCAGAGGCCCCAGGCACCAGCTTGCTGGTGTCTGCTCCTGAAGTCCCTGTCACTTCCTGTAACAGGGAGCACTTTTGGATGACTGGGTCCTGCCGCTTCAGGCCTAGTTGGGCAAAGGCTCCGAATGGTTGGATAGACCAGAGATCTGCTCCCTCAGCTGTTTTAAATCACACCAACTGGGCGAGATTGATGGCATTGCAGATGGAGAGCTTCCCCTGCAGTTTCATGGGAAAGTGGGAGTGTAGGGGTACCTTCCCACAGCTCCCCACCATCCAGTGGGGCCTCTTCTGCGCATTCCTGAATTGTTCCAAGAAGGCTCTGTTAGAGCTGGAAGGTGCCTTAAGATACAGAATGTCAGGGCCGAGAGACCCTAGAACACAGAACGTCAGAGAAGGAAGGAGTCCTAGCAGAGTGAGAGCTGAGAGGGACCTTAGAACCCAGAATATCATAAATGAGAAGGAACTTAAATCAGAGAATCCTGAGAACAGATCGTAGGACACAGGGACCGGCACGGGCCATAGGAGAGAGGGAAGAAGCTAGGAAGGACCTTTGAGATGATGCAATCTGCCTCATTTTCACAGATGAGGAAAACAGAGCTCAGACTTGTCCGAGGTCCCAAAGCTGGTAACCAGAGCAGCTACCATTCAAAGCCAGGGCCTCTGACTCTTGCTTTCTCTACAGCCTTTGACAATGCTGACCATCCTCTCCTCCTGCACGCTCTCTTCCTTCTGGATTTTCATGAGGCTGCTCTTTCCTGGTCCTTCTTCTACCCATTCAGCCTCTCCTCAGGTTCTTTTGACAGCACCTCATTCATCTTATGCCCAGTAACTGCAGGTGTTCCCCAAGAGTCTGTGCTGGGTCTTCTATCTCCACCCTTTCAATCTACCCTGATGTGGAGGTCACATCAGTTTTCATGGATTTAATTCTTTCTGTGCAGATAATTATCTTAAATACAACAGGTCTGAAATAGAAATAATCATGGAGGCATTGAGGTGGCATAGGAGAAAGAGCATTGACTTTGGGGTCTGAGGGCCTGGGTTCAAATTCTTTCTTGGGCAAGTCACTTAACCTGCCAGGGTCTCAGTTTCGTCATCTGTAAAATGCGGGAGTTGATCAGATTTCTTCTGAGGTCTCTAGGTCTATGGAACCTTACCTTTTTCTGGTTGTTGTTGTTGTGTTGTTTTTTTTTTTTTGTTTTTAGGCAATTGGGGTTAAGTGACTTCCCCAGGGTCACACAGTTAGTAAGCGTTAAGTGTTTGGTCTGAGGTTGGATTTGAACTCAGGTCCTCCTGACTTCAGAGCCGGTGCTCTATGCACTGTGCCACCTAGCTGTCCCAAACTTACCCTTTTCTGTTGAGGGCACCACCACCCTTCCAAACACCCAAATACATAGCCTCTGACTCCTCATTCTCCCTCAACACACATATCCAATTGGCTCCCAGATCTGGTTTCTTAGCTCTTCAGTCCTCCCATCTCCACTTCCTTGCTTCTCACCTGGCCACTCTCTCAGTTCAGGTCCTCATCCCCTTTTGTGGGTATCTTTACAAGAATCATTCTCCCTGCCTCAATTCTCTCTCCATTCCAATCCATCCTCCACAGAGCTGTCAAAGTGATTTTTCCTAACGCCGGTGTCTGACGGTGTCACTTTCTTCCTCATCAAACTCCAATGGCTCTCCATTGCTTCTAAGATCAATTACAAACTCCTCTATTTGGTTTTTTCAACCTCTTCACAACTTGGCCCCAATCCAGCTTCCTAGACTTAGATATTATCCCCCTTCCCATGCTCTGGTCACACTGACCTTGCTTTTCTTCACACTTCACACTCCATCTCCCATCCGTGTGCCTTGGCAAAGGTTTTCCCCAAGCCTTAGAATGTCCTGCTTTCTTACCTTTGACTCTTCAAATCCTCCCTTTCCTTCCAAACTCAGCTCAGGCTCCACTTTCTATCTGAAGGCTTTCCCAGCCTCTCTCCCCTCTCCCAAAATGTGTGTGTACTCCCTCAAGATAGCTTACATTTTTGGGGGGGAGTACATTTTGTATCCTTATGCGAGACACGTTATTAACCACCCCTCCTGACATGTAAACTTCTTGAAGACAGGAATTCTTTTTTTTTTTTTGTCTTTTTGTCCTAGCCTGTAACAGGTACTCAATAAATGCTTGTTGTTTCATTTCTAAGTTTCAGACCACATTTGCACTGATACAGTCTCTTCACCAATTTTCTAAACTGATGAGATCCTATGATAAAAAAAAAAAGAGAGAGAGAGAGAAATGTTCCAGGCATTCGCTAAGCACTAGGGTTGTGGAACCCCAAATGAAACAATGCCTACTCTCAAGGAGATTACATTCTACTGGCTCTCTTGCATTTTAATGGCAGGGTCCCTTTTTGGTGAAAGCCAAAAGAAACCAAGCTCTAAATGCAGATTTCCAGGCATTTGCAGTCTGGGTGGGAGCGAAATGGGGCGGGAAAAGAATAGGGGGAGTAGGGAAAGTGGCGTGTAGGGAGAAGGAATTGGAAGAGGCAGCCAGGTGAGCACGTGGGCTGCCGCACCGGCGGGACAGATCTTTCTCAGCCCATAAACCAGACAAATGAATATTTGATAGAAAAATAATTTGAGCGAATGAGGGCCTTCGTCAGCCTGACGGTGAAATACAATGGTTATCTGACCTCTTGGAGGAATAAATCTGCCGTGCACAGCAATTATATCCAGTCTGAGTCGCGGAAAGCCCTCTGACGCCGGAGCCGCAGGAAGCAATATAAACCTTTGGTCGAGGGGAATTTATTATACATCGCGGCACCACATTTCAGAGGTCACTGCTGCCGCGGCTTAACTGCTTGCCCTATTAGTACTGCCCAGACATGGGGTTACATCGATAGGCTCCCCAGAGTTTAGCAGGTGGTGGACTAGGGGCACACACGGGGAGAGGCCAGCTCTGGAGAGGGCCACGGGGAATAAGGGTTCTCCACCTTTTGGCTTAGAATTTAAAAGCCGCTTCTGTCCCATTCTTCCCCATGAACAAATAGGAACCTGGGCAAACTGAAGACGTGGGAATGACAGGGAGCCACCAGAATTTAACAGGGTAATCAATCAGTCAATCAACACACGTTTATCAAGCAGCTACTCTGTGCCATGCTGCTGTAGGCACTGGAGAGACAGAGACAGAAACAACAACAACAAAAAAAAAAACACGGTCCCTGCCCTCAAGAAGCTTCCATACTATGGGGAGGATATGATAAAGGATCGAAGGATGGCAAGTTGAAAGCTGGAAGGACCTCAGAGTTTCTCAACTCCAATCCTCCCTCTCGGAAACAGATAAACAAAGTAAAAATAATCATGGCTGACATTTGAGCCCCTGTGGTGCAGTGGTGAGAACACAGATCTTAAACCAGAGGACCTGGGTCCCAGCTTTGCTACTCACCAACTGGGTGCCCTTGGGCACCACCCTTCATTTCCCTAGCCCCAACTCAGCTTCTTCCTTTATAAAATGAAGGGTTTGGACTAGTTCACCTCTGAAGTTACTTTCCACTCTACATATATAAACAACATCCCTAAATCTACATCATACGGTTATGGCAGGGTGCTGGTACATCAGCATGGCGAACTGATGCAAATCCCTACGTGGAAGATGCTGGGGTACCTGCTCCCAGGAGAGCCATGATGGTGTACAGTGAAGACTTTGGAACATTTCATAGACATCCTGGGCCAGCTCTGATCTCCTAACCACGGGGTGGGCAGAAGTTTCTTCGATTGGCTGAAGGTGCTGAACTAGACTGGGAGCACCTTCAAAGGGTCTTAGTTCGCTTTCTCTCTCTCTCTCTCTCTCTCTCTCCTCTCTCTCTCTCTCTCTCTCTCTGTCTCTCTGTCTCTCTCTCTCTCTCTGTCTCTCTCTCTGTCTCTCTGTCTCTCTCTGTCTCTGTCTCTCTGTCTCTGTCTCTCTCTCTCTCTGTCTCTCTCTGTCTCTCTCTCTCTGTCTCTCTCTCTCTCTCTCTCTCTCTCTCTTCTCTCTCTCTCTCTCTCTCCCCCTTCCCCTTTGCTAATGGCATGTGGTGGCAGACAGTGATGTAAAGGGAGAAGCCTTGGGCTCTCCCCACTCAGGCCAACATGCATCCCCTTGATTTTGGGTCTCAGTTATTTGCCTGACTCAACATTTGTTCATTTTAGGTGAAGGAGATTAATCTACAGGCTATAAACTTCTGAGTTTTGAAAGGTCATGAGAGTTAGCCTTCTAGGAGTCTGGGAGTTGAGTCCACGATGGATTTTGCAGCCAGACCAGTACTGATGCCTTGAGAATTGAGGGATGACCTTTGGAATTGAAGCCAGTAGTATCTGAGAGTCGGGCTCCTCCTGTTGTATCTGGAAGCAAATTTGGAAGGATCATTGTTATGTAGAAACTATGCTAAGTCTGAGCTCTCTTTCCTCAGAGACCAAGGTAGTATAGAGAAGGATTGGTCCGGAGGTGTTGGAAGAAAATGTTTGTAGTTTTGTTCCTGATAAATCTTCAAAGTAAATAGTCCTTTGTAGAAGCTAATTGATGTTGATTGGTTAAATGGAATGGGGCGGTAATTCCTAGAAGCTAACAATGGAAAGGAAACCACACAGGAGTGGGGGCTAGAGGTTATTGCACTAGAGGAGAGACAACCCAACCCCTTGGGGGCACCCCTGAGGGGTAGACTTGGAAGCCGCCTAGGAGAGCCTGTTAGCTACCTAACTTTATAAGGTTTGCCAAGAGAATTAAATCCACAATCTCCTCTTGAATCTTTTGAGAAAGGAGAGAAAACACAAAAACTAAGAGGAATTAGCAAAGTCACTTAATCTGGTGGGTGTAAGAGGTCCTGGCCCTTAGCTGGGGCTCAGTTCCACACCCCACCCCCTCTGCCCAGGTAAGTCTTTTTCCCTGCCAGCCAACCCCAGGTGAAAATATTGCTAGTTATGCCTTTGACAGGATTGTAGGACTTGGAGCTAAAAGGGGCCTTAGAGATCTTCTGGTCTAACCTCCGCTTTTCCTCTAGTCTAGAGGAAGAACCTGAAGGCCCAGATACAGGGGGACATGTTTCCAGAGTCATGCAGGTCATCAGTGGCAACACTTGAATTTGAACCCAAGTCTTTTGACAAAATATTAGACTCTTTTCACCACACCACACCAGCAGACAGAGGAGGAACAGTCTTCATCTATTTTTCCTTCAGAGTTTAGGGACCCTCAGTGTGCAGGACCCAGAGGGCTAATTACCCTAACCTTGCCCTTGGCTAGGGAATTGCTATGGTGACCTCTCCCCTTTTCCAACCATTTGAAGCCTGGGGCTTTCCCAGAGGGGTCAGCATGTCGAGATAGGAAGAACGCTGCACTCCAAGTCAGAAGACCTGAGTTCCAGGCCAGACTACGATACATACTGATGGGGTGACTTTGGTCAAGTCACTTAACCTCTAAATGCCTCAGAGCTCTCTAAGGATGAAAATAACAGTGGAGGGATTTTTCACATCTATACCGATGGAATTTCAGGTCTGTAGTTTTTAAAAAAGTGAGAGATCTAGGAGTGAGCTGGCTGGGCTGTTCTTCACTGCAGACAGGTGCAAGTCTGACTTCTTCATTCCAGCGGGAGAGATTCCGTCCTTCCCCTTGTAGCTGCTGTAAAGGGGCGGCATTTCCCCTTGGTTCAGCTTTGGGACTTCTGAGATGGAGGCCAGAGGTGCTGAGGACTGTGGATCAGACATCCTTCTCACCCGCTGGGCTGCCCTGTTTGCAAAGGTCCAGGGCACCCCTGTGGGTTGGGGAGGAGGTTATCCATGGAGCACTGGCCTGCTTATTCACCTCATCCTGGAGGCTTGTCATCAGCAGCTGTGGGAGCCCGAGGATCTTCCTCAGCTCACGCTGGTCATCTGTCAATAGCTATCCAGGGCACCTTTCATGGCTAACCCTTTGCCTGCTCTAGACTTCAGTGTTTGAAGCTGGGAATGCCCAGGAGGAAATGCAGCAGCAGCATCTCAGGCCCACTTTTCTCCCCACCTCGCCCTCACTCCCAACCCACCCTACATGCGGTAGCCTTTCCAGGGATGACCCCAACCTCACCCCCCCCCAAGAGAACTGAGGCCTTATATTGAAAGCCAGCCTATTCCAAGAGAGGGGCAGGGACCTTGCAGGCCAATTTAGGTCAACCTGAAATTATCTTGCATAAATTTATTTAAAAAATGCTCATGTTGTCATTCCTGCCATCCCAACCCCCCAGAAGAATGGAAGCTCCTTGAGGGCAAAGACTTTTATTTTTGGCTTTGTATCTCCAGGTCCTGGTACACAACAGGCACTTAATAAATGCGTGCTGAATCGACCCTATGTCTGAACAGGCATCCATTCCCTTTACAACTTCCCTGGACAGCTCCAAGCATGGTTAAAGCTAATGCTGCCACTTCCACCCACTGCTGCTGGTTCCGACCTCTGGGGTTAGAACCCTCCTCACCCCTCTTCCACACGGCAGCGTTTGGGTGGCCCCTCAATCTTCTCTTCTCCAGAGTAAACACCCCCAGTTCTTTCGGCCAATTACAAGGCATGAATTCAAAGTTAGTAAGGCCAAGTTCATCTCTTGAGGGCTTATGGGCTGACAAAACTATTTCCTCACAACACTGCTGTGTGGGAGACTCTGCCAAGATTATTATCCCCATTTGATAGATAAGGAAGCAGAGATCTAGGGGACCGGCTGTGATTCAGCAGGGGTGTCTGATTCATCAGGAAACAATGGACCCCTACACAGGATGATGCAGAGTCAGTAGCGGCAGGGAGGATGGCCCACAAGTTTTGGGAAATAATGAAGCTCAAGTAGGAATAACTTTCCCCCATAGGCTGAATTTGGGTCCCCTTATCTTTGGCAGATTCCTTTAGCTTTGACTTCTGACCAACAGCCAGTCCACCTCTGGTTCCAACCCCTGGGATCTCATTATCACCCAGTTTCTCAGGTAGCTAGCAGACTGCTCTGCCCTTCTGATTATATGTACTCTATCTCCCTCCAGGTGCCAGAGTGATCACCCTTCCTGAATAACTGGCGTGTGTGGGCTCTACCTCGGGTGGTGCTGATACTCAGAGGAAATAAGGGATCTGCTGTGGGCACATAAAAAGTCAAATTGAGATTGCTAGGCTTGGGATTCAAACTGACAAGTCTGGTGCTTTTCCCATCCAGGTGAAAATATTACTAGTTATGGTTTTGACATATGGCTTTGGTCCAATCCCCTCTTTTCCTCTGGAGCAGGACACTGAGGTTCAGAGAGGGGATTTATGTGAGTAATCGATGGCAATGCAGCGTAACCTGGCAACCAGGATAGAGTTATTAGGGTTTTGTCCACCAATCATTTTAGAGGTACCAAAATTTAAAGGGTGCTGAAGCCCCTGTGATTTTCCAGCAGTGTAGAAACAATTGAGCTTAGCAGCTAGTTAGCAAGAAGATTTAATTGGAAAAGGAAGCTGTAGGAGCTTTCTGGAATAACAGCTCACTCCAGGTGAGCTCCTGCCCAGCCTGGCCCTCGCCTGGAATGGCATCCTGCCCAGACACAGCCTCAGAATGTCTCAGGATGCAATTCCTTCTCTTGGTGGCTGCACTGCAGGTGAGCCTCACGACAACCCTGTCTTTCCCCTGCTCCTCCCCTAACAGTTGCTCTGAGGTGTGCTGGGAGTCTTTGTTCTTTTAGCGCCACTATCTCAGTCCTCAAAAATGAAGAGTTATGACTCTGTTTCCTTGCATACCACAATGCTAATCCATGGGGATTCAGTGAGAAGTTCTGTCCCATCCCTAAGAACGTCACTCACAATGTCTCCCTGGTTCCCTGGAAGTCATGCCCTTTTGCCTGGCATCACGGTGGTCCCAGACTTCTGGGGAGACATGGTCTGATGGTTGGAGGTGATAATTAGCTTTGCTTTCATAGTATCACATAGATATGTGTCATTGAGGAGTGGATGAGGAAGAAAGGGAGAGAGAAGTCCATTATCGCACAAATTTTTCCCAGCCCTCTACAAGGCTCCAAACTCTTCCATAAGAGTCCCATTTATGACAGAAACATCTCTTACAAAAGCAAAGCTTTGAGAAGAGGAAAGGGCTTCAGAAAGTACCACCAGGGAGGCAGATAATAATGGGATTGTGACAGCACCATCCAAACCTTTGTTCTGAAGACCTCTGGCAGCTGGCAACAGAGCCCAGACCTGGAGCTTTTCCCCAGGGACACACACACACACACACACACACACACACACACACACACACACACACACACGCAACAACACCACCATAGGGGAGTACAGATACAGGCACACAGAGAAAACCAATCAGATGACCAGACACAATGAATCACAACTGGCCAGCCTCCCAGGAACAAGCCTTTCTGACACATTCTGCTGTCAGTATAAGAAGCCACCTGCATCTTATCCAGAGATCTGTCAAAGTCCTATCAGAGTGCTTTCCTGGACAGATGCCCTACACTGGGAAAGTAGCTCTCTCCACAAAGGAGGTCACTGTTGTGGGACTGACGACAATGTGTCACCTGCCCTGATCAGCAGCCTTCTAAAGGTCCGGCCCATCAGACATTCATGGGTCAAGCACACCTCCTTCTTCGGTCTAGGACCACAGGATTGAGAGTGGGAACAGGAGCCTTAGAGATCACCCCCTTATTTTGTAGAGGGGAAACTGAGGAATAGGGAGTGAAACTACTTAGCCAATAGTAAGTGGCTGAGCCAGAAACTTTACCCTGCCCCTCTTCCACCAAATCCAGGGTTCTTCTCACTCTTAAACACTACCTTCTTGTCACTTTTTGCATCTCACCAAAGAAAATCCTAGGATCCCTGGGCTGGGAGTGTCAGAGAAAAGGACTCAGACCCTTGTGTCCGAGCCCCTTGGCTGAATGATTTGGGGTAGGAGCATAGGGCAGGGTCAGGAACCCAGAAATCAAGCTGTCCAACAGAAGAAACAACAGGGAACACAGTCAGGAGCTCAGGATGTGAAGGGGAGGAGAGGCAGAGAAGGAGCAGCGGAAGGATCAGGAAGTCTGTGTTTTCACCCGGACACATGCACTGACTAATCCTGTGACCCTGGGTGAGTTACTACTTCCCTGCTCTGAGATCCAGTTTTCCTGTCTGTAAAATGAGAAGTTGGATTGAGTGATCTCTAAGATTCCTTATAGCTTGAATGTTCCATAATCCTATATTGGGGTCTGTAAGCTGTCTGGACCCCCAGCCCCTAAATTCCAATGAGCGTTTATTAAGCACTTGCTGTATGCTAAGCCCTGGGGATACAAAGAAAGGCAAATACAGTCCCCTGCCCTCAGGGAGCTTGCATTCTAAAGAGGAAGAAGCTACAAAAACTATGTACGTATGAGATACAGAGTAGATAGAAGGTTACCTGAGTGGGGAAGCATTAGCATCAGGGGTGACTGGGAAAGACCTGGATTTGAGCTGAGTTTTGGGGGAGACCAAGGCATCTAAGAGGCAGAGGCGAGGGGCAGAGCATTCCAGGAGGGCATTCTAGGCAAAGCGGTGGGCACAGCCAGGACAAAGGTGAGGAGATGGGAAATGGGGCATCACGTTCGAGAAACTGCAATGAGGTCAGTGTGGCTGGATTGTACTTAAAAATCATGTAACCTCTCTGGGCTTATCCATAGCATCAGCTTTACATGTGGAGCCCCCTTTCTCCCTCAGATCTCTCTGCGCCTCTCCACTGAATTCATCATGTGAGATCACAGTCTACGTGTGAATGTGTCAATCCCTACTAGACTATAAGCTCCTCGAGGTCAGGGCCTGTGTCTAATTAGAGCAGCTGGTGGCTCAGCGTATAGGGCAATAGAGCATTGGACCTGAAGCCAGGAAGACCTATGTTCAAATCTAAGCTCAGACACTTACTAGCTGTATGCCCTTGGGCAAGTCATCTAACCCTGCCTGCCTCAGTTTCCTCATCTGTAAAGGGGGGGATAACAATAGCATCGATGAGATAATATTTGTGAAGCACTTAGAACAGTGGCTGGCATGTGGTGTGTCATGTGCTATAAACAAATCATTATTACATAAATAAAGGCTTGTTCCTTTTCCCTTCCCTTCCTCCCTTTAGCTAGACTTCGTATGTATGCCTCCTTCACACACATCTGGCTCTGGGTGAATGGAATCTACATATTAACAAAATGGACAGAGAGGCACATATTATTATCCCCATTTGGCAGATAAGCAAACCGAGGCTTTGAGAGGGTCCAGGGTCACCTGGAGCATCAGGGCTAGAGTTGAGGCAACAGCAGGGCTCTCCTGATTCTTACTTAGCTCAATGCTCTCCCCTTTGCAACCAGCTTAATCCATCAATCGATGCTCAGTATTGAATTTCTCGCTGTGCTAGCTCGAGGTCTTAACACTGCAGCAGGCTCTGGGGCATCTCCCCATCAGACTCCCAGGTTAGCCCCTGCCTGCCAGCTGAGCCAGAGCAGGAAGGGCGATGCAGGTCACCCCCATGCCTCCAGGCACAGCATCCGCTAACTCTGGGCAGAGAAGCATTCCTGCTCCAAGACAGACAGCACCAGATCTGGACTTCAAGGTCTGACTCAGATAAATACCAACTGTGTGATCCTTGGCAAGCCACCCATCCTCGCTAGTCCGCAGTTTCCTCACATGTAAAAAATGACGACTCCTATCTATTAGGCAGTGAATCCAGTGCTGAGTCAAGAGTCAGGAGGACCTGAGTTTCAATCCTTCCTTAACCACTTACTAGTTGGGGGACCCTAGACAAGTCACTTAAACTTCCTCGGGGTTCCTCATCTGTAAAATGGGGATGACAATGGCACCTATCCCAAAGAGTTGTTGTGAGGATCAAAATGAGACAATATGTGTAAAGCATTTTGCAAACTTTGAAGTGCTATCCCAATGTGAATTATTCTTGTTAACATTATTCCCTTACTAGCTGTGTATATAGGGAGGAAGTAGGGAGTAATGAGACCTGGAACAAGGGAGACGCTGGTTTCAATCCTGCCTCTTATAGTTACTAGCTATATGACCATTTCACTTCTCTGAGACTCAGTTTTCTCTTCTGAAAAATGGGGATAAGAATAGAAACACATTACAGGGTTGTGGAATTCAACCGAGATGATGACATAAAAGGGAGCTTCAAATTTTAGGACACTATAGAAATGTCAGCTCTTTAGGTGATTTTAAGCAAGCTCTTTCCCCTCTTGGAGACTCAGTCTCCTCATCTGTAACATGGGTATAATTCTACTTTCACTATTTACCATGTAGGACTATTGGGAGGAAAAGTACTACATAAATAAGAACAATAAAGGCAATAATAATTATAAGCTTTCTCATTTGGGTAGATCTCTTGAGAAGGAGGCGCTGCACCTCCCGTTATCATCTGCTCCCAGGTCTTATGCTACCGAGGTTTTAGCTTCTGCCCTGGAGCCAGGCTCGAGAAATCCAGCCCCTACGGTGAGGAATAATGATTAGTGAAAAAGCCCTCTCCACACAGCCAGTGTTGAATGAAAGGGATTGATTCCTGGCTCCCCTAGGAAGCAGACTGCGTTCCCTCTGCAAGTCGGCAGCGCCTTACTCTCATTTGGGGCTGCCTTTTTGGGTGAGTAGAACAGCTCTTCCTGTTCCTAAATAGATCCCTCCCTTGGGAGGATCCATCCTTAACACTTGCCTCAAATGCTGGCTTTGGCTATTTGCTCCTTTGGGTTAAGGGCTGACCTGCCTCTAGGGCTTCTCTTATAATGTAAAACTTGCCCCCTCCCCTTCACTCCCAACTTTGTTATGAATACCCTCTTCTGAACTGGTCAGTATAGTGGACAGAGGTCAGAGGTCCTGGGTTCTGAAAGTCCTGCTCAGTTATCTATGTGACCTTGGGTAAGTCACTTCTCTTTGGGCCTCAGTTTCCTTTTTTGTAAAATGACAGGTGTGAACTAGACGAATCTCTGAGGTCAAAGGGATCATGGGATTGAGAAGCTTAATCCAGCAATCAATGATTCAGTATTGAAGGAGTATAGTGTTAGCGCTAAGACTTAATAACCCAGTGGGCTCCAGGGAGATCTCTCCCTTAGCCTGACCCTGGCTCCCAGGTGGTGCTCTGGTCCAATAGCCTCATTTTACTGAGGCCCAGAGGCTAGGGAGATGTCATAGAAGCAGTAAATAACAGAACTAGGGTTTTAGGACTCAGATCCCTGGACTTCAAACTCTAGTCCTCTTCAGGTAGTGAATCTTCAGTTTACAAACTCAACTTTCTCTCTAACTAGCCATGTGAATTTAACTTAAGCTAGTGAATTACTTTCTGTGATGTTAGATCCCTTCCGCATCTAACATTCTGTCTTAAGGCTCCTTCCAGCTTTAACGCTCTGTGTTCTGTGCCTTAAGTTCCCCATCCGTGCTCCTTCCCCCCAGCCTTAACTTTCTGTTAAGGTCTTTCTTCATGTTCTGAGATTCCATGCTCTATGTCTCTATGCCTTTTGGTTCTAACATTCTATCACCTCAGGTCCTTCCTAGCTCTAACATTGCAGGTTCTGAGATGCTCCCCTCCCAGACGAGAGAACCAGGTGGGAGTCCTGGGGAGACAGGGGGCTCTGAAAGGGAAGAAAGATTTCAAAAGGGGGAGGTTGGCTGTCACATAACAAAACAAACTTCAGCAATTTCAGCCTTGAGGACCCTGTTTCCAGGCCCCATTTCAGTCCAGAGCCTAATGCAATAATAATGACTCTGATAATACTGCAGTGGGACGTATCGATCTGCTTCAAGTCCTTGGCAGATCCATCCAAAGAGTCTACGAAAGGAAAAATATCACAGATATAAGCTACCTCACCTTGGTAACAGTATGGATTAATAGTAAAAAGGCACAATCATAGACTCCCATAACATAGAATGTTGGAGCTGGGAGGGGCCTTAGAACAGTGAATGCCACTGCTAGGAGGAAACTTAGAACAGAATGTCAGAGCTGGGAGGGACCTTAGAATAGAGAATGTAAAAACTAGGAGAGGTCTTAGAAGTGAGAATGTCAGAGCTGGGAGGGAGCTTAGAACAGGGAATGTCAGAGCTGGGAGGGAGCTTAGAATAGGGAATGTCAGAGCTGGGAGGGGGCTTAGAACATAGAATGCCAGTCAACTGCAGATCAACAAGTACTGATTAACTGCTTACTCTGGGTCAGGACCTCAGTGAAAGTTGAGCAACTATTCCTGCTTTCAAAGAATACACAATCTGACAGGAAAACACTGGATCTGGAAAGCACCTTAGAGGCATTGAGTCTAATGTCCTAGGGCAGCTCAGTGGTGCAATGGATAAGTGCCAGGCTTGCAGTCTGGAAGACTCATCTTCCTGAGTTCAGATCTAGCCTCAGACACTTTCTAGCTGTGTGACCTTGGGCAAATAACTTAACCCTGCTTGCCTCAGTTTCCTCATCTGTAAAATGAGCTGGGGAAGGAAATGGCAAACCACTCAGGTCATGGAGAATCAGACACTACTGAAAAACAACAACAGAGTCTAATCTCCTACTTTGTCACAGGAGGAGGCTGAAGCCTTACCCCAGAACCCCTGGGTGTGGGCTGTCTTGTCTCCCAGTCACAGGATTACAGAAGTTTAGGGTCATGGGTTTAGGGCTAGAAGGGATCTTAAAGACAATCGAGTTGAATACCATCATTGTACAGATGAGGAAACTGAGCCTCAGAGAAGTGTCGTGAGTTGCCATAGGTAGTAAGTGACCAAAGCAGGATCTGAACCCTGTTTCTCTGACTTGAAATTCAACCTTCTTGCCACTGTATCACTGCTGCTTCTCATCCCATTCACGTGGGCCATGGTACACACCAGCCATTTGCCCTCCAGCGTGGGCTGAAAAGGGACACACACACAGCTCTGGAGAGAACTCGGCGTACCCATGAAAGGATATTTTAGAAAAATAAATGCTACAAGATGTCCGAGGCTGCAGCCAGAACCGCTCTCCGCCGAATCCCGGCCAACAGACCAGACGCTGTGCTATTTGCTAACAGGAGTAAAGCGGTGGAACGTATTGGTATAGCTGCCCCACTTAGGAGAAACATCTCAAAAAAATCCGTGCAGGAGAAACAAACACGTATGTCGCTCTGGCAAAGAAGCTGCAGCAAATATGGGAACTACAGAAGCAGAGGCCAAGCCGGCCGGCCTCTCTGCACCTGGGATAGCTCCAAGCCAGCGTTCAGAACTGGGGATGGATCCATTGTGCTCGAGCTGATCAGAATCCTGACTTTATAGTGTAACGGAAAATTTAAAATGCAACGTGACATGTAAAAGGTTAGTCACACACAATTAAAAAAATGAAGAGCAGGAAGCAGAATATGTTATTTAGTGAATTCAGCAAAAAATTTCAAACTACTCTTTAATTCTAGGGAAGGGAAGATGGAAAGGATCGGATGCAAAAAAGGTAGGAACATACCCAGTGAGACAAAGATGAAATGCTAGGTATTTAATTAGCCACTTTTCACAGCTCCTCAATTACTCTTATCTTTGAACTTTCAAAGAGACTTTGTTCTTGAAGTATACAGTCTCAATAGTTCAGGGAGTGAGGATGTGGATGTGGCGGTGCGTGTAGAGAAGGTCTATCATGAGTGTTCACGCAACCACCTTGTTTTGGTGGAGTGGTTGGGCTTGAAGTCAGAGAATCTTAGTTCAGAGTTCAAGTCTACCACTACTGGTATAACTTTGGGCGAGTTCTATCTTTTCTCTGGCATTCAGTTTTATCAGCTGTATAAATCAGGCGACTAATCTCCAACGTCCCTGCCATCTCTACATCTATGAATCTCTGATTAAAAGGAAAGGGACCAGACCTAGTGGCCCAACAAAGACTACTCCATTTGCAAAATCTTTTCAAAGGATCTTTTCTCTTGTTGAAATCAGGAAATCTGGCTAGAAAATCTGGACCCTGCCTCCATACCTATGTTATGCAGAAGGCCAGGGGAAATCCAGCCAGGAGCTGGGCTCTGCTATCATCCCTAGGAAAAAGAGCTCCCCATTGCTGTCAGTTAGAAGTTGACACGAGAAGCTATGGGCAGCTGCAGAAGGAGGGGATGGTTGAATCACGGCACAAAGTCATCAGGGGTCATTAAGTGTAAGATCCAACAGCCACAGGCACACTTTAGGAGTTCCAGAGACCTCTGGTTTATGTTTCAGCCCAGCACTGTTAGCAAAACTCCCAATGATCCCTCTGAATTATTAAAAGGGGGGTCAAATTATGTTCAACAGAATCTCTCTGAAAAGTCAGGAAAGTGTGAAATAGACTTCAGAACAATTTCCATCCAAAATCTACCTACCTACCTACTTATTTATTTATCTATCTCTATAAACACACATATAAGCATATACATATATATATATATATATATATATATATATATATATATGCCCACATATACCTATCTCTATACACTGATGAAATCACAAGTCCCATTATATATAGTAATATAGTAACAAATGAAATTAATATACACAAAATTATATTAAACCTGTGTGTATATCTATATCCCAACAGTATAGGGAACTTCCGATGAAAATATCTCTCTACCAAGTAGAGCCACACCTGCTTAGAGGTTAAATGACTTGTCCAGGGTCACACAGCCAGTATATATCAGACTTGAATCCAGGGCTTCCTGGACTCTGAGTCCAGCTCTCTATCCAGTGTGGCACGCTGCCTCATACTATAATATATAATATAAGATGATATATAATATAATATAATAATATAATATAATATATAACATAATATGATGATATGATATATAACATAAAGCAACATAGCACAATATAATATGATATAATATGGAACAATATATTATGATATAACATATAACTTTATACATAGACATGTATGTCTATGTGTTAAGTTTCAATTCCTGAAGGGGTAAGCTTCAATCTAGAAAATTTATCCTTATGTTTGTTGACTTAACTTAGGCCAGCGTGCTATACTGGAAACAGAGCTGGATTTGAAGACAAAGGACCTGGGTTCAGATTCTGACACTGTTGCTGGCTATCTCTGGAAGAGAATTTAGAGATTAGCTAGCCCATTTTCATTTTAGAGATGAGGGAACTGAGGCCCACCAAGTGCTGTCCACGTAGCCAGTGGCAGAGGTGGCATTTGACCCCCTGACTCCAAAGCCATCCCTCTTGTGTCCCTCTGTACCCAACTGTGCACAGCATACAGTGAAACTGTACCACTCTGACTGGGCGAGTCAAGAGACCTCTCTGACCTATAGTTTTCTCATCTATAAAATGAGAGGGCTAGTCCCTGTTAGTTTGAAAGTCACAGACTTAGAGCCAGGAAGACGCCAGTGGCTGGCTGGTCCAATCCCTTTGTTTTGTAGATGAGGAACCTGAGGGCCCCCCAGCTACTGAGCATCGGGGAGCCCATGGACCAGCTCACTCTCCACTAACCATCAGACACATAAGGTGGCATCACACTGGCCCAGCATAGCCTCGCCTTTTATTAAGGACTGAACCGAGATCCACGTGTGCTGTTCAAAGAAAGTGGTAGCGACCCATCACGGGAGCTCGAGGAGATGTCCATCCTGTGGGGCTGGGGGAGAGGAGTTGATGCTGATGACCGCAGGAGTTCAGTTCAACCCATTGGAGGCATCTGTGACAGACTTGGATACTTGGATGGACTCGCTGTCATGGGTGAGGGTCCTCAGCCCTTCCAAGCCTTCTTATCTGGTAACGCTTTCGTCTTTTAAAAATGTTTTGCACAAAAAACAAACAAACAAAAAGTTCTGTAGATGACTTTCCACATTCATTTCTGTAAACCTCCTCTTTCCAACCTCTTCTCTTCAGGGTACACAAAGTGGGCATTTAATACAAAGGTTTTGACTGGTCGGTCGTAACCAAAAAGGAAAAATCCAAACCCAACCAGTTAAGCAAAAGAACCTGAATCATTATTCCAGCACATCTTCCCCGCGTGGCTCCTTCTGTCGATCCCCGGGAGAGCGTCTGCCCGAGACACGAGGTGGATCTTTCCCCTGGCTCTTGAAAGAGTTCATCATGAGAGCTGGCCTTTTTAGAGCCCTTCCCATTCGCTAGCTTGGATCCTCACAGCTGGGTAGCTGCTCTAATGTTGTCATTATCCCCATTTTCTAGCTGAGCAGAACAGGCTAAGACACCTGCCCAGGGTCACAGAGCTACTTAAGGCAAGATCTGAATGCAGGCCTTTCTGAGTGGCAGCCCAGTTCTGGCCCCTTAATAACAAATGTCTGTATCTGCATAGAACTTTATAAAGCACACATGGCTGAGCATCTTGAAGAAAGGGGCTGGTTTTTTTCTTTTTTGTATCTCTGTATGGTTCCTTGCACACAGTAGGGGCCTAATAAATGCTTATTGATTGGCTGATTGATTGCTTTTCCCATTTAATCTGCACAGCAATCCTCTGCATTCATTCACATTTTGACCATGCCAGGAATGCCCTCCCTGCCCACCACATGGAATCTCTAGCTTCCTTTAAGGCTCAAGGGCCAACTTCTAGAGGAGACCTTTTCTAATCACCCTTCCCTACTCCAAATTATTTTGTATTTACTTCTCTACGTATATGTTGTTGCCCCCAGTAGACAGAATGTAAACCCTTTGGGGGCAGAAGCCGACTCACTTTTGTCTTTGAATTCTCAGCACCTAGAATAGTGCATGGGACATAGGCTGGATTGAAGGGACTCACCCAAGGTCACACAGCCAGTTAGTGGTCATGACCTGACTCAGATGCATGGTGACGTAGGGAGAACCCTTTGCTTGGCGTCAGAAGACCCAGGCCCCAGTCTTGACTAGTTATGTGCTGCTGGGCAAGTCATGTCACCTCGAGCCTCAATTTCCCCATCTGTGAAGTGGGGACAGGAATCCTTGCCCTCTCTCCCTCCCAGGGCTTTCCGGAGTCAAAGGTTTTGAAAACCGAAACTTGTGAGAGAAATGCGTGTTTCGTTACTATAATACTCCACTCAACCTGGCTTCTACGGTTTCCATTTCAGGAATGTGGGGGTGGAAATGGATGAAGGAGCTCTCCTTCCTGTTGTTCCCCCTCCTTTGGCCCTTCCTCAGAGCCCTCACCCCCTGAGGGAGAGAGCTCAGAGATAATATCCTCTCAGGCAGCCAGCTCCATCTTAAGGTTTCTGGGAAAGGTCAGGTTTAGCCGGGCAGCCCTCAGAACAACGACATTTCCAAGGATCAAAGTAAAGGTTAAAATATCCCTATAAATCTCTTCTCAGGACTTTTAAGGGTTTCCAATATAAAGGAGGGAAAGGAAGGCGTTTGTTTTTCCCTTCTGTGAACAAGACGTGGCCGCCTGCGGGGATGCTAGAGAAGGAAGCAGGGAGACACTGGGCTCTTGTCGGTGCCCCATGCACCCGCTGTTCGTGGGCCACCTCCCATTCTGGGGACGTGCTCTCTCTTTCCCACCACCCCACAGAACGGCTAGCCTTAACATAAGAAAGTCCGTAGATCACTTCAAACACATTATCTCATTTAATCCTCCAAACAATGCTGGGAGGGAGGCCCTATTATGATGTCCATTTTACAGATGGGGAGACTGAGACTACTCAAGTGCCTGAGGCAAGATATGAACTCAGAGCTTCCTGAGTCCACATCTAACAGTTGGCCCACTTCACCACCTCCCTCCCTCCAAGCACCCTACTCTTACCCGGGTCTCCCTTCCCCTTCCTGATCAGACTTCAGACTTCATAGTTATTTCTCCTTCTTCCTCTATTCAATCCCTATTCCCTTAAAGTAATCTGATATACCAATTCAATCACAAGTATGCATGACTCTCCAAGGAGTAGCTGCACTTTCAAGTATTAAGTCCAAAGGACTGAATTTCTAATGGAAGAATTTCAGGCAGCATAACAAAGTGAAGAATAGTAAGTACTGTTGGGGGAGATATTTGGGAACAGGGTTGGGGGGGCATTCCTTAAAGGAGACAATGTCAGGGAATGGTATGAGCAGATTTGGAGTCGAAGAATCTGGGTTCAGATCCCAGCTCTGATATTAAATTACTGTGTTACCTTAGACAAGCCATTTTCTTTCTCTGGGCCTCAGTTATCTCATCTATAAGATGAAGAGGTTGGTCAGCATGACCTCTAAGGCTCCTTCTAGTAAGTCCTATAAGTCCTATGAAATCCCTGCCTATTCTGTGCATAGATAAGGCTAGAGATCTAATTAAGGAGGGATGCAAGGGCTTCGCCCCTCCAACATTTAAAAGGTATAAGCCCTTAAAATAAAAAAGTAAGAGATGGTATAATTTGAAAATGGATTACATTTACTTTTGGACAAGATTTCCACTTCACTATCAGCATAGACACTAGTTAGCAAGGATCATTAGTTAGATTAGGAGGCTGCCAGATGGCCCGGCCACATTCTGCTCCTCCCTGGGCACTGGCCTCAGCCTCCCCGGACACGGCCTCATGGCATCCTCTTCTTGATGTGTTGGTAGTTTGAGCTTTCCCAATAGGGCCACCATTGGGGTCTCCCCACTCATGGTTAATCTGAAGGACCATTTAATGCTACTTGCCCCAGGCACCAAATTTGCTAGTTATGGCACTGGGTAAAGTTGACCCGGAGTGCATCCATTATGTCTGAGGATGGGAGGCCCTGGGCAAGAGGGTTTTCATCACTCTGTTGCCTCAGGCTGCACCATCTGTAAAACTGGGCTAATCAGAGCAAGCAGAGGGTGGAGGTTATGGTCAAGTGGAGGTTTCCTGGCTGGAGATTTCTTGAAGAGGCAAAGGGAACCTGCTAGTGGAATCAACATAGCCTGCAGCAGACGGCTGGATTGTCTGACCTGTTCTCTGAAGGGGAGGGTCAATAACAAATTAATGGGATCAGTGGCCCCATTAATCTTCCTATAATGAAGAGCAGCTCAAGCAAGGCTCACTCCCTGACATCTTGGAAGACATTTCAGACCAGAAAGAAATGCTCTGCACAGAAGGGAGAATCATATCACAGGAATGGAAAGGGATTAGCCTGGGAGCCTTCCCCTAACTACAGAAGGCACTCATGGGGCCCAGGACAGTCATGCTGAGACTTCTGACTCTAGGAGATCTGGTCGGGGTTACAGAGGGGCCAGTGCTGCTGGTACAGGACCAGGGGACTGTGTATCTTCCTCCTTTCCTTCCCTTTCCCTGCCTTCACTTGGGTTTCAGTCACTGTCATCTCACAGACTCACTTACAAAAATAGTAGGTGGTGGTGGTGGTGGTGGGGGCATCTAGGAAAAGACTAAAGAAGGCAGTCTCCAGAATTGAGAGTCAGACATATGGGTTTTAGTTCTAGCTCTACCACTAATTTTTAAAAAAAGTATTTTATTTTTAATTTATGGAATAAAACAAGCATTTCCATAACACAGTATAATTAAAAGAAAGATGATGACACATGAAACTGTCATTAATTAATTCACTGTGTGACCTTGTATAAATTATCCCTTTGCCCCCTGCCCCAGGCCTCAGTTTCCTCATCTGTGAAATGAATTCAGTTAAATCTAACAAATATTAAACACCTATTCTAGGACAAGCTCTGGGTATAGGGATAGGGACTGCACCTATGATTTTTCTGGTGACCTCCAGATGAGGGAACTACCCCCACCACTGCAGGTAGGCATCTTCTCAGCAAAATATAATCTTGGCAAGGTCTGGGGCACTGAGCAGTTAAGTGATTGGCTTGGGAAACCTGTTTCATCGTCTGTAAAATGGGGTTAATAATAGCTATAACATGGACCTCAGAGGGTTGCTGTAGGGGCTAAATTAAATAAAGTATATATCCAAAGCAAAGGGCTTTGTAGGAGGGCTATATGAATGATAGTTATTATTATTTGGCAATGAGGACTAATGAAGGATGTGTGGCCCAGGATGCAGTGGGCCCTTCCCAGGGCTTCCTGGCTCTACTCTGACACTCTCCCCACTGTGTTACGCACCCTCTCTACAAAGACCAAGTGAAGGCTTTCACCTCCAAGGTTCTTTCCAGCCCTCCCTTTTGAGTTCTAAAGCCTCTTCTGACTCTTGATGATATAGGGGGAAGAATACGGGATTTGGTGTCCCGGTACCACCTAGCTGCCACGATAAGGAGTAGAACCAGGATTTGAACTGGGGTCCTCCAACTCTCATTCTTGGCTTCTTTCCATGTTTATCCATGATTTGGATGAAGCCATAGATAGCATGCCCATTATGCTTATCAAGTCAGTCAATGATAAGAGTCTTGGAAGGACAGCTGAAATGTTGGATGAAAGAGTAAGGATCCAAAAAGACTTGGGCAGGTTGTAATGGATGGAATCTAACAAGATGTAATTCAACAGGGAGAAACAGAGTGTCCCACACTTTCATTATAAAAACTGGATGTAAAGGATTGGGGGAGGAAGATTTTGAGTGGACTATATGGTCAACATGAGCCAAAGTCATGGTGTGGCAGCCCCTAGAAACGAATTTCATTGTAGGCTGTGTTCATACAAGTCTGAAGTCTAGAGCAAGCAAGGTGATTATGCCATGCTTTGCCTTGGTCCTGACATGCCAAGACCCTCTCAGCTACCCAATCTGATGGCTACTGGAGGAAGAGGGGCCAGAAGGGAGACACCAGACATTCTGGCCTGCCTCTCCTTGCAGAAGTTACAGTGGCTGCAGGTCTCAGCCACTCCCCAAACAGAAGTACTTCCAAGGAGCTGATGGTACAGGAGGCAAGCAAAGACTTCATCTGAGCAGAGGCAGAATTCAGGGCTGGGAAAACTGCTATTTTCACTCTGGCATTTTCAGTTTCTGAAAAATGCAGCCTGACGTACATTTTGATATCTGTTGTCCTTAGGGAAGGATACCTTCCTTTTGCCCGCCTCCCCTCCTCCTAGCCAATCATGTTGTTCTCGAATTTCTCCACCCTATAAAACTGATGCTTGCTCATTGCCAAAGCTCTCCCCTTAAGGCCCAGGATGAGAGCAGTTATCCACAAACCCACAATAAATCTGGACAAAGCCCAATTCTAATCCCCCCCCATCACCAAACACACACACACACACACACACAGCCCTAGCCCCAGCCCTAGCAAGGCGTGAAAATGACACAGTGTCATAAACACCTTTCTCTTCCCTCCTGGCTTTGCAATCCCAGGAGATGGTGGAGACGGGAGGTGAGCTCTCCTGGAGAATTTCCAATTGCCATTTCAAGATACAGAATCTTGTTTTGGCATTGCTTGGCTATGGGCTGACAATGAATGGGATAGAACCGGGGACATCTCTCCCCTTATTCCTTCATGTTTCCTAGCAAACAGATGGGAGGACTGCCCAACAGTCCCGAGAGAGAGAGAAGGTGCTGGGGCCCAGGTCAGCACCCACTGAACTGTTTGCCTCTAAATTAGAGGATTTTGTTAGGGCTCTGGGTTTTTATTGGAAGACTGGAGCAATTTCCCCCTCTGAAGGCATTAGAAGGCCCACCAAATTCTATCACCGTTTTATAGTTTGGAAATACAATATAGATTTTATCTCGCGCCACTGCACCTTCCTTTAAACAACCGATTGGCCTGATAAAGTAGGAAACCTTGTAAAGGAGGTCCCAAATAGGCCGTTATATATATATATTTTTTTTGCCCAGGGCTTTCCAGGTGTTTTTATGGGGACAGCTCGATTTGAGCCTGGGAAGTGCCTAGCTATAGTTTTTTTTTTTTAAACAAAGTAGGGAATTCAGGGGCACAAAGACATCAGATGACTTGCCTTGAGTTACACATAAAATTAGGACAAGCATCAGGATTTTTGCTCAGGGCCAAGGAACCCTATGTATTCTTCAAAGAACCCTTTAGCTTTGGAGGTATTGTTTGTGCAACCAAAATGCATTTACTAAGTGCCTATTGCATACCAAACACTGTGTTAGTTGCTTGGGATACAAATTACAAGGAATGAAACAATTCCTACTTGCTAGGAGTTTAGATTCTAATGAAGAAGATAACAATTACATATATAAAAATAGAGTACAAATAGAAAAGTGAATAAATGCAACTATATACAAAGAAAATTTAAGATAGTTTGGGAAAGAGTGCATTGGCAGTTAGGGGTGGGGAAATAACAAAGGTTTCCTGCAGAAGATGGTGCTTGAGCTGTTTCTTAAAGGAATAGAGGAGTGCCGATGTGGAGGCTGAGGAGTGTATATTCCAGGAGTGAGGAACAGGTCATACAAAGATACAGAGTTAGGAGATGAAGGACAGAGAGAACACCAGTTGGGCCAGATACAGTGAGAGATCAGAAAGACGTGGGTTCAATTCCTGCCTTTGATGTGCACTGGCTGCGTGACTATGGCCAAGTCATCTAACCTCTGGGTAGACAAGTTGCTGACCTGCATTGGTGGGAGGAATTTCTATTTAGGAAGCACTCTCCATGGGAGAAATTACAGGTCTGGACAGAAAAAAATCTATTTATTTCTAACTTTGTAAAGTTTAAAAAACACTTTCAAAAAGCCTATGAGGTAGGTAGTGCAAAATTCATTAGGTATTTTATAGATAAGGAAACTGAAACTCAGAAAAGGGAAATGACTTTGCCATGGTTACTAGGGTAGATAAGTAGCAGCACCTCTAAAATTTCCAGTTTTAAAAGCTAGTGTCACAGTTGAGATTTGAACCTAGAACTCTCAGCTATGGTGTTCAGTATTCTTTCCATTACATGATGGTACTTCCGGTATTTCTCACTATACATCATTGCAGAAGAGACCTTAGAATATTGACTCTTAAAGCTGTAACAGACCTTAGAATAAGTCCATTGTGTTAGATCTGGAAAGGACCATAGACAATAGAACACCAAATGTCTGATCTGGAAGGGTTAGGGTTAGACCTTAAATCAACAAAGAGAGGTAGAAGAGGGCTTAGACCATGGACCACCGTTGGAGCTGGGAGGAATCTTAAAGACCATTTAGTCTAACACTTTCTTTTCACAGCTGGGGAAATGGTTTGCCCTGGGTCACACAGCAGCAAGGGCCGAATCAGAACTTGAACTGTGTCTCCTAAGATTTGTCTCTGGGGGCTCTTTCTGCTACCTCCCCTCCCTCCTTTCCCTCTGGGTGCTGGTGTTTGCTTACTAGCTTCCATTGTCATAGCAGAATCTGAAAGCTCCAAGAGGAGGATTCCCGAGACATTAGGGCCCTTCTTGAGTGATTAAAATCAGTCTCTTTTTTGCCCACTACCACAGAAAGCTGCCCGAGGCATCATGCTATAATTGTCCAGGAAGGCCCTGCCCAGAGTGTGTCTCACTGCCTGGGGAATAGAACGGAACCCTCTTAAACTAATACCTGTTCAAGTAATTAACCTATTAAAATGAGAGATATAAATCACTGCGCCAAGGTTAGGCCTGTTCTCAGGGTTCCGTGGTGTTTCTTTCATTTAAATTTCAAAGGCGATGTCAATGTTGTTTCATATCTACAAACACAATTATTTCACAGGTTGTCAGCCTCCTTGCAAAGCATCACCAACTTGAGGGGGTCTGCTGGGCTGTGGGCTTGGAGTACACAGCTGCTCCTGAAACCTGAGCCGCTGCCCGCGGAGCTGGGTGGCACCCTGGCCTCTTGGATGGTTGGCGTTGATGGTAAGATGAGGCGGCCTGAGGTTTGCGTGGGAAGCAGAGAAGGTGGGGGAACAGGGAGGGTGGGGGATATGATTCCCTTTTACCTTCTCCTTAGTGGCTTTTCATTCTTAGCCTGTTCTTCCCATACTCTTTGACCTCCCTCTTCCCTCTCCTCTATCACCAACCCAGATGCTGGGATCTCATTGGAATTCATCCCAAGGTTAACCTTACCTGAAGTTTAAAAACAAAGGAGATATGCCACTCTAAAGCTACATTGTGAAAGGCACAGTGCCCAGCACCAGGGAGGGGACAGTCCCACTCTACTCCACCTGGTTCAGACCTGATGTGGAGACTATATTCAGTTCTGAGTACCATCTTTGAAGGTCACTGATGAGCTAGAAGACATTCAGAGGAGAGCAATCACAAAGGGGAAAGATATTAAACTAGATGAGGATTGTTTGAAAGAACTGGAGAGATTTTGCCTGGACTAGAGGAGACTTGGGTTGAGAGCAGATGTGAGAGCTCTTTTCAAGTATCTGAAGGGTTGTCAGATGGGATGACATGTAAAATGCTTTGCAAATCTTAATACACTATATAAATGCTAGCTATTAGTATTATTATCAATAATAACAATAACTGTCTAGTGTAAAAGGGATCAGATTTGTCTTATCTGGCTCCAGAACTAGGAATTAATGCATAGAGATTGCAAAGAGGTAGGTTTAGACTTAACATGAGGGGACAAAAACATCCTAACAACGAGAGCTATCCCAAACTGGAATGTGCTGTCCCAGAAGGTTCTCCCTCACTTGAGGTTTTCAAACAAAGGCTACTTGCTAGATATGTTAGGTATGTTAGAGAGGATTTTTGTTCACATATGGGTTGGATTCTGGGCCCTGTGGTTCCTTCCAGCCCTGAGACTGTGATAGCGATTCTATGTAGAATCATAGAACGGCAGGGCTAGAAGGGTCATGGGACCATAGAACAGAGAATATTAGCTGCAAGGGGCCTCAGACGTACAATAATGTTAACGCTGGGTGAGGGTGGGGGAGGGTAAGAACACAGAATGTCAGAGCCTGAAGGAGCCTTCGAACCTAGACTGTCAGAGCTGGGGAGGCCATAAAGCATTAGCTAGACCTTAGAACAGAGAATATTAGAGCTCAGAGGGACCCTAGAGGTCGTCTCATCTAACCTCTGATGTAGATAGGTGAGTAAACTGAGATCCAGAGAAGGGAAATGATTTATCTGAGGACACATGAGTAGTAAATGGGAGAATCAGGAGTTGAACCTGGGTTTCAAATCTGGTGCTCTTTCCACTGTGGAATAGGAACATAGTGTTTCTGAATGAATTAGTGAATATTTGGTTTCTTATAGCTCTAGCTAAAAGCGCTAAGTGAAAGCTAGGTGCCTAGAGCTGTCCCTCTTGCGCTAATACTGATGAGTATCTTTAGTACGTTCCATTTTCCTCTCTGCAGGTCTGACGGATGGTTCCCCAACCTCTGGTTGTTCAAGAGTGGAAGATGCTGAGTAAGAAAGTGTGGAAAGCCTCCTGGGTCTAGAGGCACACAGAGCAAGGTTGCTTCCACTTTGGTGGTAGGCACTGGAACATTAGGAGAGCTATTGAGAGGTTGAAGGTTTCACTAGACTTCAGGTGGACATGTCTAACCTTGGAGGAGGGCTGGTCTCGTGCAAAGGCCTGACCGTCAGCTCCAGCCAATGACATGTGACCAGATGCCTCCCTAGCTGGAAGCATTCAAAATGCATCACTCCTCCCTTCTCCCCCCTCCTCAGTCTGGTCAGCTTTAGGAGCACACACACACTGCTAGGGTGGGAAGAATCAATGAATTGAAACACAGGGTTATGACAATGATAATAAGGGGGGTAGGATGAGGAGGGCAGCTGACATTTAAACAGCATTAAGGCTTTACAAGGTGCCCTATGGATATTATTTCCTGAGATCCTCATAATAACCCCTAGTGGAAGGTAGTGTAAACCTCAGCATCTCCACTGTACAGTTAAGGAAATTGAGACTTTGGTTAAAGGATTTGCCCCAAATCTTAGGATTTAGAGTTGGAAGAGATCTGATTGGCTAGTTTAATCCTCTCATTTTACAGATAAAGAAACTGAGGTATGAAAGAAAAAATGATTTGTTTGAGGTTTACAACAATTAATAAGTGGCAGAAGTAGGATTTGAATCCAGGTCTTTAGAGTCACGGAATCATAGATTTAGACTCAGCTCCAAAGCCTCCTTCTGCAGGAGGCCTTTCCCTGCTTTCCCTTTTGAGATGACTGATTCCATATGCCTCTTAAATGCACCTATTGATTTACATGTTGTCTCCCTTTTTAGAATGTAAGCTCCCTGAGGGCAGGGACTGTTTTGTATTTCTTTGTATCCTCAGCTCTTAACACAGTGGCTGGTATAATAAATACCCAGTAAATGCTTGTTGACCGACTACAATTGATCGGAGCTGAAAGGGACTTAAGAGGGTGTCTAGGATGACCCCCTTCATTTTACAGATGAGTAAACTGAGGACCAGAGAGGTTCTGACTTGCCCAAGATCACATAGAAAACAAGCGTTAGAGCTGGGATTCAGACTCAAGTCCTCTGATTTCAAACCTCTTTACCTCATGGCCTTCCATGTCTGGCTTTCCCATTATAGGGCATAGTTAATGAGTCCAGCCATTTGTTAACCAAAGAACATTCAGTCTGGTGCCTTGAATTTTGCCCTGTCTCTCTTCTTCCCACTCCCAGTGGGAAGACCTTCCTCCCAAGTCTCCCACATATATTGCCCGGGGCTCAGAGACCATTGTCTAGACAAATCTCCCCCATCCTGAGCAATTCTTTTTCCTAGCTGGATTCCATCCCTAGAAGTGTTTCTCTTAATGCATGGTTCAGACACTAAGTGGTGTAGAAGGGAAGGAAGGGGAGAAGTTCTAATCAATCCAACACTCATTTATTAAGTGCTTACCATGTGTGAAGACACTGCCTTGCACAGGTACATCATGGGTGCAGACTGTTTCTCCTGCAATCTCACATCAATGTCTGTCTGCTCCTCCTATGTTGGAGGTTATGATCATGTCTCTATAAGTCTTTCCCACTCTCTCACCTACAGTGCCATTTACCTCCGACCTCACCTGAAATACTGAGGATAGCTAAGATTACTCAGGTCGGACCAGAGCTTGTATCCTTGCAAGGGATTTGCCCTACAAATATCAGTCAGCAGACTCTGTGTTTCTCTGTTATGCAGCCCCTCATTACCTGTCTGCCCTGAAATCACCTGTTAAAGTGAAGGATTCCCAGTTTTGGAGACAAGGGAGTGTCTCCCACCCTTTCTCAATACCCAGACAGATTTCAGTGTCCTTTCAACAAACTCGGCTTTTTTGTTTGTTTGTTTTTATGTTTTACCATCATGCTCATTGCTTATGCCTCTTCTTGTTTTGTTTTTTTTTTGGTGAGGCAATTGGGGTTAAGTGACTTGCTCAGGGTCACACAGCTAGGAAGTGTCAAGTGTCTGGTCTGAGGCCAGATTTGAACTCAGGTCGTCCTGACTCCAGGCCCAATGCTCTATACAGCTGCCCCATATCCCTTCTTGGAGTGGTGTCCCCTGTCATCCCACATGTCCACCTTTTCCAAGCTGCCCCTCCCTTTATGAACCATTGGAACCAGAAATTAGAGTGTTGGAAGGGATCTTATAGGGTTTTAGAGACTCTAGTCTAACCCCGTCATTTTACAGGAGGAAGAAACAAAGGCCCAGAGAGAGAAAAGGATGCTCTCGTATTGACACAGTGAGTTAGGGGCACAGTGAGAGTAAATGATAGTTAGTTAGTAAGAGCCAAGATCTGGATTCAGGTCTCCTGTCTCCCAGGACAATGCCCTTTCCCCCTATGCCATCCTGCCTTCTCTGAAAACTTCTATCTAGAGGAGAATGCAAGCTGCTGGCAGTCAGGGATCATTTCTTCATCTTATTTTTGTATTCTTAATGCCTAAAAGTGGTAGAGTGTAGGGAGAAGGGATGACATTCCAAGGAAGGGTACGGGCAATGGGTATGAGGGTAAGAAAGAGTCTAGTTTGTTGACAGGACAGTGAGATCCATCTGGGCATTGGGAAGGAGTGGGAAGTGATGGTAGACACCCCCTTGGATCCAGGAGTCGGAATCCTTCACTTCAACAGGTGATTTCAGGGCAGACAGGTAATGAGGGGGTTCACAAGAGAGGAATAAGAATAGTCTGCCAACTGGTATTTATGGAGCAAATCCCTTACAAGGATACAAGCTCTGGCCTGACCAATCCGATCTTCTACATTCCCCAAATTTTGTGTGAGGTTGGAGGCAGATGGTATTGTTGGTGAGCATGTGGGGAGGCCCATGCTATCACATAAGAAGAGTAGACACAACTGTGTGATTCTAGAAAAAAGGACTGGTCTCATGATGTTGATGAAATAGCTGGATAAGGAAGGAGCATGGTGATCAAGTGACTGATGTAAGAGAATAATGTCATGGGTAGAGAAACTGGGGGAAGAAAGCTGTCCTGCAGCTGATAACCTGCTCTTTCCATTTCAGGGCTTCTTTGACCTTTCTGCATTGGGACCATTGCTGTAAACTCCTTCTGATTCTTACCTAGCCCCATTAATGATGTTGATGATGGTGATGATGATGGCGGCACAGCTTGAACAAGGCGAGGAAGTCCCAGGAGGAAGTGAGGTACCATGTTGGAGAGTCATCTGGATTTAGGGTTTGAATCCCAGGTCTGCTACTCACTTCCTGTGGGGACTTGGGTAACCCAATCATCAGTGCTGGGCTTCAGTTCCCTCTTCTATAACATGAAGGAGGTGGATTAGATGACTTCTGAGGTTCCTTCTAGCTTTCCACCTATGATGCTATGCCTCTCATCCCTGTCCTACGATCTGATGACCGACCCGTCTGTTTGGTGGTGCTGGTCACTGGCTCAGCTAATCCTTAGACTTAGAAAAGGGAGAATGAAAGACAATTTTAAAGCCCCTTGAGAAGCTCACAGTTTAATAGGGAGAAAAATTCTCATCAGAAGAAGAGTCTAGGGTGGGGGGGGGGTAGGTGGGTGGGTCTGGCTTTGGGCCAATATAAGACTTCTTCCTTTCTCTGTTTTTTCCCCTCACTTCTCCTTGAGCACCAAGGATATCACACCCAGTGGGACTCAACAGCACAGGGGGTTAGGGGGGAGGAGAGAGGGGTGTCAGTCCCCAATGTCTTTGTTCTATTTCCAGGCCAGGTTTTTCTTTCCTTTCCTGCTGACGTGTCAGACATCAGTGCTGCACTTTCCCTGCTGTTGTAGTGGGAAGAGATTATCTGCCACCAGCCACCAGAGCTTTGTCTCCTCCCACTCCTCCTACATCCATGAAAGGTCCCAAGAAGCCAGCTGGCTGCAGAGTCAGACCTCAGTGGCAGGAAACCAGGAAAGCTCTTGGTCTCCATTTCATCTGCCATCCAGCTTGGGCAGGTACAGATCCAGTGAAGCAGGAAGCCTGCATGAGCATGGAATTTAGGCTGCCATTATCCTGGGTGGTGGATTCAGGGACTTGGCTCACTGTAATTCCTTCCTCCAAACACGGTTCAGTGGGAAAGGTTAGGGACACAGAATCAGAGGACCTGAGTTGGAGTTTCAGCTCTGCCTGTATGACTTGCATCTCTCTGGGCCTCAGTTTCTTCATTTGCACAATGATGAACTTGGATGAGATGGACCCTAAGGCTGCTTTCAGCTCTAAATCTATGATCCTAACTATGGCACCAGTGTGAAAGGCTCAGGGGAGGGAGCTCTACCCAGGAGACCCTCTGGGTCTGTCCTATGAAAAAGGAATTAGATTTGTCCTGTTTGGCCCCAGAGAGTAGGATAAAGAGTAGCTGGTAGAGGTTGCTGAGAGGCTGATTCAGGCTGCAAGGCTGTATGCCCCTTAGGAAAGTCATGGGATTATAGATGTAGAGCTGGAAGGGATCCTAGAGGTCATTTGTCCATTTGTCCTCATTTTATAGAGGAAGAAACTGAGGCACAAGCAATGTACCTAGCATTACACAGGTAGTAAGTGGAAGAGCCAGGATTCAAACCCACATCCTCTGACCCCAAATCCAGTGCCCCTTCCACCACATTGTGCTCCTTTCCACTGAGAGACTTGCCCACAGACACATTTCTGTAAGGATCTGAACTAAGGTTTCTGGGCTTTCTTTCCACTATTCCCAGAAGATTGCCTCCAGCTTTGGCTTTGCACACTCTGATTTCCCTTCTAGTCATGATGTTCTTCAGATGGGGTGAAGGGTGAAGAGGGAATATGTGAACATGCCAGGCTCCTTCCCTTTGACTGGCCACCAGGTCATCTCAGTGACTTGCCCAAGGATACATGGTTTGGTAAATCCAAAAGCACAGAATCTCAGAGTTGAAAGGGATCTTGGAGGCTACCTAAGTTAACCTATACCTGACCAAGAATTCCCTCTACCATACTGCTGATGAATAAAGTCTTCCAGCCACTACTTGAGGGTCTTCACTGGGTGGGTGGGGGACCACCTCCTCCCAAGGCAGCCCAATTCACTTTGGGACAGTTCTGATTATTAGGAAGGTTTCCTTATGTTAAGTCTAAATTCACCTCTCTTCTAGTTCTGCTCTCTGGGGGCCAAGCAGAGAAGCATAATCCCTTTTCACAAAATAACTCTTCAAATATTTAAAAGCAGCACTCATCTTTTCCCTTTAGCTTTTTTCCCCCTACAAATTATAAAATATTACCAGTTCCTTTAACTAATTCTTCACATGCCATGTTTTCCAATCCTCTCATCATGCTGGTTACCTTTTTCTGGGCATGTTCCAAATAGTCGATATTTTTCTTTAAATGGATTGCTTAGAACTAAACATATGTGGCCTGATGCAGCCGGAGTATGGAATAACTATCACTTCACTTCTTCTGGTCAGTGGATCTCTTAGTGCAGCCTATGGAGACATCAGCTTTTTCATACCATGTCACATGCCTAATATTGAACTTGAAACTCACTGAAACCATTTGCTCTTTTTAATTTTTATTTCTTATAAGATTTAAGCCTAACCATTTCTTCCACATTTTATCATTGTAAAGATGATTTTTTGAACCTGAACAGGAAGACTTTACATTTATTCCTACTAGATTTCATCTTATTGAATTTAGTTCAATGTTTGTAGGTCACTGAGATCTTTCTGGTACCTGACTCTGTCATCTAATGTGTTAGCTGTCCCTCCCAGCTTCTTGTCATCTGAAAATCTAACTAGCATGTCATCTATACCTTCATTTACATAACTGATAAAAACATTGAAACGCTAAACAGCACAAGGCCAAGGAAAGATCCTTGGGGCACTCCACTTGAGGCTTCCACCTAAGCTGACACAGAGCCCCTGATGACCTCTTTGGGTCCAAGCACTGAACCTGTCTTATATCCACTTAACTGCATAACTGTCTAGCTGCCAGCTCTCAATATTTGTCCGTAAGGAGAGCATAGGAGGTTTTGTCCAACGTTTTGTTGAAATCTAAGCATATTATGTTTATGGCATTCTCCGGATCTACCAGTCTAGTTACCCTGTTAAAAAAGGACATGCAACTGGTGTGGCATGACCTGTCACAGAAGAAGCCATTCTGGTCTTTGGTGATCACCACTTCCTTTTCCAGATTTTTGCAAATCTTCTCTTTAATAACATATTCTAGGATTTTGTCAGGAATTGACATTATGGTCATTGGTCTATGGTTTGCAGACTACACCCTCTTTCTTTTTTTAAAGAAAATTGGGACATTTGCCCTTAACCTGTGCCATGGCACCTTTCCCATTTTCCAAGATCTTGTAAAACACCCTGTCAGCAGCTCAGCAAACACATCTACCAGGTCTTCCGGCATCCTAGGATAGTGTTCTTCCAGGACTAGTGACTTGAACTCACTGAAGCAGCTAGATCCTGTCTTAGCATTTCTACACCCTTCTTGGGTTACCACACTCCTTGGCAGGATTTTTGTTTTATCTTTCCTAGTCTAAAGATGTCTTAGTCTCACAGAGAAAACAGAAGCAAAGCAAGAGTTGACTAGTTCAGCTGGTTCCTTGTCTCCCATCCATCCCAGTGGCTCGATCCTTTCTTAGATCCTGCTCTTATGTCCAAAAGAACTTAAAAAAATCTTTGATTTGTTGTTAATGGATTGTCCTTAATTGCCAGACTCAGTTCATTTTGGGTTTTCTTGATCCTCACTCTTTTCTTATGTGACCATGTTATTTTTGCACATTTATCCTCATCACCTTACATTGCTTCTGTCTTCTGTATTGTTATTCAGTTGTTTTAGTCATGTCCAACTCTTTGTGATACCATTTGGGGTTTGCTTGGTAAAGATACTGGAGTGGTTTCCCATTTCCTTTTCCAGTTCATTTTACAGATGAGGAAACTGAGGCAAAGCTATGACTTATCTAGGGTCACACAGCTAATAAGTATTTGAGACTGGATTTGAACTTAGGTTTTGCCAATTCAAATCCAGGACTCTATTCACTCCACCAGCTCCCTGAGGACAAGGATGATTTTGTTTTTTGTCTTATATCCCTAGCACCTAGCCCAGCACCTTAAGCAACCTCCATGAAGATCCAGCAAAGGCAACTGAGGAAGAGTGGTCTCACAGGTACTTGAAAAACCAGGAGAGAACAGTGTCATAAAAAAAAAAGAGGAGAAAGCATCTGGGAGGAGATGAGGATCAACAGTGTGAAAGGCCTCAGAAGGGTCAAGAAGGATCAGGGTGGAGTACAGGCCCTAAGACTGGGTAATCAGGAGATCCACCAGAGTTATAGGGCAAGCAAAATCAGAACAATTTACATAATGACCACAATGATGTGAAGGAGATAAAAAAATGAAAGCCTATATTTAGAACTAACTCCGTTCAAGGAAGCAAATGGCGGTGACTTCAGAGGCCTGCTGGTAAAGCATGCCTCCTGCCCATCAGCAGAGAGAGAGTAGACTATGGGTGCAGAACGAAGCATACATTTTCAGAGATGGCTCACATGTTGATTTATTCTGAGCACCTGTATCTATTTGTTAAAAGGGAGGGTTCTCTTTGACGATGGGAAGAGTCATGAAGAAATTACAGTGATATATATATATATATATATATATATATATATATATATATATATATATATATATATATATATTTATATTTATACATAGACATATTATCAACAAAATATAAAATGATACCATTAAGGACACATATGATAGGGGGAAGTAGGCTGGTAGAGCTATAGCTTGCCCCAAGGGCAAGTAGAAAGAAGGGTACACATCTTAATGTTCTAAGAGAAATGTAGTCGGGATGAGGGGAGAGGCCTTGGACACAAGACTCTATAAGGAGAGGGATATTGGGACACCAGAAGCTTAGAGGTTAGGGGAAGGAGGAAGCTTACTACTTGCTAGCTTCTTATTTTAGTTATTTATTTTAGTTATTATTTTTACTTATTTTTAACTGATTACCACTTGTGTGACCTTGAGAAAGTCAGTTAGTTTCCCCATGCCTTCACTGCCTCCTCTGTAGAATGAGAAGGTGGGGCTTGATGATCCCTGGGGCCCCTTCCAGCTTTAAATCCACCGTCTTATGACCCTATGAATTATTCTTGCTAACTAGATGCCAAGCTCGTTTGTTTCTCCCTGGTGAAGAAATCTGAGTGCAATCTGTACTCTCTAAATCCAGAGCTCTTAACTTGGGGTCCACAGAACGGATCTCAGGGGGATTTTATGAATTTAGATGGGGAAAATGACTGAAAAATATCTAAATCTTTATTTCAATATAATTAGTTTCCTTTTTTATCTTATATATTTTATATATCATATAGATATATCTTATATATTTTATCTTGTGCCTTTAAAAACATTCTGAGGAAGGGTCCATAGGCTTCACCCAAGGGTTCTGTGCCATAACAAAGGTTAAGAACCCAGGGCATCAATTCCCTTTCTCCTCTCTCCGTGGGCCAGTCATACACTACAATAAGGAATCATGGGACCACAGAGTTAGAGCCAGAAGGGGTCTCAGGAATCACTGAACGCAACCCCCTTGACCTACATATAAGGAGTATGAAGCCCAGGGAGGAGACGTATGACTTAGGTCATTCAAGTTTTAAGTACCACAGGTAGAACCCTTTGATTTCAGGGGGGAGGGGGTAGTTCTTTTACTACTGGAAGTCCAAGTATTACACTGGTACTTAGACATCTTAAAAAGACCCAAAGAGAATCCCCAAAGCATACTGTGTCAGTGGTACAGGAGGGAGCACTGATTCTGAAGTCAGAGGACCTGCGTTCAAATCTGGCCTTTGACAATTACCATTGGGATGTTGGGGGAAATCACTTTCCTGTCCTGGGCCTCTGTTTGCTGCGGCAAAGGGAGTATCCATAACTCTAGGACCATAGGATCTTCTTCTTAGGACACACTTTCAAATACTTGAACACAGCTATCAAGCCTCTTCCTCCCTCCAAGTCTTCCTTAGGGTAAGCATTCCCATTTCCTTCAACCAATCCTCACATATCCATTAACCTGAGGCCCTTAGATATCTTGGTCCCTGTATTCTGGGTACTTTTCAGCTTAGTAAGTTATTAAAATGTGTCATCTAGAACTGAACAAAATATTCCAGACATGTTTTGACCAGGATAGAACAGTACTCTTAAGAGCTTCCTTAGTCCTGCACATCATGCTTCTCAGTGTAGCCTAAGGTTGCATTTTTCAAGTGAGGAAACTGAGGCCCCAAGAGGTCACACAGGGAGAAGGAGGCATATGTGGCATTTGGACCCAGGAGCATCTGTGTTTTTCCCCACTACATCCTGCTTCTTCTCTAGCCCCAAAGTGAATGGATAAGACAGACAAATGGATTAAGGTGGATTAAGATGGAGTCCATGCTGGGAAGAGAACCTGGAGTAGGAATCCAAGTAGGGGGTGTGAGGGCAGCACCCACACTGCCCCCGAAACATTCCTGCTGGGTTTAGCTACAGCTTGGGACTGGGAAGCTGACTGACTCCCACTCGGTCAATTGAATCTGAAAACAATGAAGAGCTCTAGTGAATGTTTTGGGTCCAGACAATCACTGGGAGGTTAAAAAAAAAAAGAAAATAATCTAAATTGTTTTCTTCAGGGAAAAAGAAACCTCATTTAAAAGTGAGCTCGGGTGGCAGGGAGATGGTGGGGTGCAGTGTAATACAGAATCTGTCTATCTCCACCTCGGCTGTAGAATTGTTGATGGCATTTCTAGTAAGGACCTGCCATGAGCCCCACTTCCTATAATATCCTAATTAAAGGGCTGTTATTCATACTAGGAGTCACCTCTGCCCAAGTGACAGGCAGGCTAACATGATGAGCCAGCCACTGGCTTGGTGACTCAGACCCTGGTGAGAAGCTGAAACCTGAGGAGGAGCAGAGAGATGGGGGAGGGCTGCCCACTGCCAGGCTCTGGGGTGGGGGCCCCTGGCCAGGGAGGACTCTGCCATCAGAGAGCACTCTGGTGGAACACTAGGTCCTTCAAAAGGTGTCCCAGGCACCAGGGATGGAGGAGGGCCACTCACACAGGCTAGGGTGTGTGTGTGTGTGTGTGTGTTTGGTGGGATGGTGGGGGAGGAGGGAGGCTTCTTGGAGAAGTGGAGAAGAGGGATGGAGAGACAAAAAAGATGAGGGTATGAAGGGAAAAGAGAGGGAGAGGAGGAAGAGACAGAAAGAGAAAAGGAGGATAGAAAGACAAGCATAAGGAGAGAAGGGAGAGATAAGAGGAGAATGAGAGATAGAAGGAAGAGAGATGAGAGAGGGGGAGAGAGAAAGACAAGAAGATCAGGGAAGGAAAGAGAGAAGGAGAAAGAAATAGAAGAGAGAAGGGAGAGAGAGAGGAGAGAGAGAGAGAGAGAGAGAGAGAGAGAGAGAGAGAGACAGACAGACAGACAGACAGACAGACAGACAGAGAGGAGGGGAGAGAGAGACAGAGACAGACAGAGATAAAGATACAGAGTCAGAGAAGAAAGGGAAGAGGACACAGACAGAAGAAGTAAGGCAAGAAACAGAAACAGAAACAAAAGATAGTGAGGGACAGACACCGAAAGGAAATAAAGGGAGAGATGAACAGTGAAAACAGAAATAGGAAAGGTAAATAAAGAGAGGGACACAACAGACATACAGGCGGTGAAAAGGGGAAGAAGAGAGACATTAGCTGCTTAGCTTTTGGAAGTGAGAGCTCCATAAGAGGTCTGGATAATTGAAGGCTCCCATCACTACTACACTACTATGATTGTGCCAGGCTTGTGAGCTATTTCCCAATTAAACTCATTCATTTCCTCTTTCTGAACAGGTGGTCTGTAGTGTAGTCAGATGACAAAATATTTCAATTTCTCCCTCTGCTGACCTTTAACCCAAATGCTCTCTCACCCTGCTTCCCTTCTCTGGTTCCTGAATTGTCTGACAGGACACACTCTTATCATATACTGCTACACCTGCAAAAAGGTATAGATGAGGCGGGCTATATACCAAAAACCATATAGCAGTTCTGTTCTTTTAATCCTGCTAAGGCTCAATGATACCTATGAGGTCAGATTTTCCTTCTTGCATTAGGATCACTAATTCTTCTTGCTTATTGGCTAAACTTTAGGCATTTGTGCAATCAGGGATTTTTTACTAGTGGTTTATTTCTTGTACTTTGTCTTCTGTGAATTTGTAGGGGTCCTCCACCTGCTATTCTTTTTCCTTCTTTGTGGCTAATCTCTATGGAATCTAACTTGGGGATATACATCAGCAGTCTTCTTCACCCCTATCCATTTTAATTTAAACCTCTTTTGGATTAGATGTGTAAGAAATAAGGCAAATACATTCTTCTCAGTCTTTGTTAGGTGAACTTCATCTGGCTAGGGATCTGTCAACCCTGTATTGTAAATCATCGTCCCAAAGTCCAAATCCCATTCTCTGATGCTACCTTCTCCACCCCTGACCTTCAGCGGGTACCACTCAATCACACAGAGCCTCACTTCCTAATGTTTAGAGTTGTCCAGAAGTGGAATAGGCATCCTGGAGAAGCATTGGGTTCCCCCTCCTCAGAGGTCTTCAAATCAGAGGATGAATAACTACTTTCTGACATATCATAATGGGGATTCCTTCTATGTTCTAGAAGCCCTTTCTCACCTTCAAAATTCTGAGATTCTACAAAAATGGGAAAGCAAGGAGAGATATCAAAAGAGAGCTGAGGAAGGAGGAGGAAAGGCAGAGACTGAGAGAGAGAGTGAAAACAGAGCTAGGGAAGGAATAGAGAGAAATGGAAAGACAGAAAGAAATGAGAAAAGGAGACACAAGCAGAGAATCTTCTTTGGACAGAGAAGAAGAATAAGAGATACAGAAACAGAAAAGAGAAGAAAAAAGAAGGATGGAAAGAGATAGAGACAGGACTGAAAACAAGTACTCACTGCAAAGTCTTGGGATTGTGCCAGCCAGCTCCAGGGAAGGGGGGCCGCTGCTAATAAGATCATTTCCCCCCGAGCAGCAGCTGGAATGGCTGCCATTGAGGGAAACACAATATTCGAAGAAAAGATTTAAAAGGAGGAGAGGGAATTCTCCCTACACTTTACTCAGGGGCTGGGGAACTAAGGGAGGGAGGCAGCTGAGTCCCCTGATGGTAATTTAGGCAGAATTTTCAGATGTTCTGCATGGGAGGGGGAGAGGAGGAAGTTTTCCATTCTAAAAGCAGCTGTTTCCTCTGTCTGAGTCAAGCCCCAGATGGGAAATAAAACCTCTCCAGGGGCTTGTGGAAGGTGTGAGGAACAAAATGAAGGGTTTGGGGGTGGGGTGGAACAGAGACCAGGCACCAAGGGAGGAGGAGGAACCTAAGTCATGTCTTCAGTGGGGCCAGGTCCAAGGTGCTTGGCTGCTGGAGTGATTCGTGCTGTCAGCCTGTCTGAGGGACAGGAGGGCTCAGCCCAGGGCTGAGGCGGGAATGGAAGGATGGGTGGGTGTTGGAGACCAGACACAGTACACAGTCAAGGAGAAGGTTTCACCCTAGGACATCACCACAGTGCCTGGCACATAGGACACATTGAATAAATTTTTGATGACAGATTGATTGGATGAAAAGTACCAGGAGTAATTATAGAGTGTCTTTTGGAAGGCATAGAAGATTAAGCGCTCCACTCTGGAGTCAGGAAGACATTGGTTCAGAGCCCACTTCAGACATTTAATACGTGTGTGACCTGGACCATTTATATTCTATAGGCCTCAGTTTCTCCAACTGTAAAATGAAGAGAGTAGATGAGATGGCTTCTGAGGGTCCCTTTGAGTTCTAGATTTCTGACCTAGTCTAAACTCAATCTTTTCCATGGAAGGAAATTGATATATGCGGAGGGGCATGTCACACAGGTAAGAAGCAGCTGAATGGGGATCAGAACTCAGATCTTCAAGTCCAGTGCATCTGGGTTATGCCAGACAGACCAAAGGCGCAAATGCTGCAGAAATTCAATTACAGCCCTGCTCTCCCTCCGCCCCCTAACGCACAGGCTCAACTTGACTGCATACCCCAGTCGCATGGGGCTCCAGCTGGTTCCCCAAATTAAACAGGGCGTTTAATTGCCAGAGCGGAGGCACTTGGCAATAAGGCACCTTAGCCAGGGGAGGAGAAAGAAGTGGGGAGCCATCAGTCAGCCAGGCAGGGCCTGCAGGGACACCAGCTGTGGGACAGGAACAGCCACTCATGTTTCTCCTCTACTCATCAGGGGGAAAAAAGGAGCTTTTGAAAGGCCTGGGGTTGGATGTCATTCAGAAAGAGTATTAGATGAGCAGCTGAGTGGCCTGGCTTTGCTGCTGATCACGGGATAGCATGATCCTGAATTTAAGGCTGGAAGACCCTAGAGGCCATGTCTCCCAACCCCCTCATAACCCCTCTGGGTCTTAGATTCCGTGTGTGTGTGTGTGTGTGTGTGTGTGTGTGTGTGTGTGTGTGTATGTGTGTATGTGTGTGTGTGTTTTCTAAGGGATAGCTCTCTGATGGGGTAAAGGAAAAGATATATCAGATAATATCAAAACAAGAGATGTCTATAAAAATAAAAAAGTACCTGGGTGAAGTAATGTTATTGGAATTTCGTGGTGGCTACATGATCAGGAGAAATGAGCAGACAGACCTGATAGAATGCTTTTGGGAGTGCGAGGGGCAGCAAATGAAGGCAGCAACATGTTGGCCCCAAGGGTGGTGAACCAGGCTCAACACTACTTAGAAACATCTGTGGAATCATGGGCCCAGGGGGAAAAACTGTGTATGGGGAGGCACCATTCATCTCTCATGCTCTTGAGGGGATGAGAGGTTTCAGCCAGGGTGGGGTGATGAGCAAGGTAGGGGGAGAGCAAAGTTCTGAGCCAATTAGCCTGGTATTTGGAACATGGCGACAGAGAGGAACATCTTTCGGGGGCTGGAGGGGTGAATGCTGTAAAACAAATAAGACAAAACACTCTCCAGCCACAAACTGAACCCTAGTTCCAGCCACAAAGTGACTCCAGATTCGGCAATGAGCTGCCTCCAAAACCCCCATCACGGACAGAACCACTAGCTCTACCCACACACTTACTCTATACTAACCTCATTTTCTTTTTGGACAGGGTGACTCCACTGGGAGAAAGCAGCAGCTACCTTGCTGTTGTTAAGTTGTTTTTCAGTCATGTCTAACTCTGTGACCCCATTTGGGGTCTTCTTGGCAAAGATACTGGGGTGGTTCGCCATTTCCTTCTCCAGCTCATTTTGCAGATGAGAAAACTGAGGCAAACAGGGTGAAGTGACTTGCCTACATTCACACAGCTAGTAAGTGTCAGGCTGGATTTGAACTCAGGTCTTCCTGACTCTAGGTCCAGTGCTTTATGTACTATGGCGCTACCTAGCTGCCCTATGCAGATACCTACTAGTGACTCAATTGGTGCAAAGTATTGGACAAAGTCTCTCATGCTATCCTTGGGGGTAAGATAGATAGGGCCATGTGATAATCCATAACTGGCAGTAGAATGAATATTTAATGGTCAGTGTCAAGGGAGTAGGAGGGAGGTCTACATTAGGTTATCACAGGGATCTGTCTTTAGCCATGTACAACATTTCTATGGGTGGCTTGGATGAAGGGGTAAAGGGCATGCTTATCACCTTTTCAGATGACCTGGAGCCAGGAGCCACCTCTAGCACATCAGATACAAGAAACAGGATCCCAAACAATGTCACTGGATTAGAATAATGGGTCAAAGCTAATAAAATAGGACAAAAAGCTGAAAGCAACCTTGACAACTTGATGGCCCGAGGAAGTGAGTTCTGCCTCCCTGCTTTCAGTGGCCATTGGTGGAGGAAGGGGAGATGGAAGAGGAAGTGAATGGGGGCTTCAAGGACAGGATTTGGGGGCAGGATGGGCAGCCTAGGCTGGGCTTCTGAAAAAGATGAAGTCTGAAGTTGTCTTTATTGGGCCTTTGTGGCTTCTTTCATCCTGGGTCCCCTTAGTGTAGGCTCCTGCTCTTACCTAGTGGACAGGGTGGAAAAGTCCCCACTATATTGGTGTTAGAAAGACTTCTGGATGAAGGGCCAAAAGGCCAGAGCGGCTCTAGTCTCGACTCTATCTCTAAGGCTCTGTTTGACCCTGGGCAGGTAACTTAACCTCTTACTTTCAGGCTCAGTTTCAGGGTGCTGCTGGGGTGGAGGGAGACATTTGACTCAAAAGCAGAAGATGTAGGCTTGAGTCTGGCTCCCCCATTTACCAACCTCATGACAACGAACAGTGCACAACCTCCCTGGGATCCTGGATTTCTTCATCCTTAAAATAAGGATGATGATATTTGCATTCTCTACCCCACAGGATTGCTTTAAAATACGTTTTCTTAATTCCTTTTGTTTTTGATCACAGCAATTTCTGGCTCTAGCTCCCTCTGCTACACTGGTCCCTCCTTTGTGACAACAACAACCATAGCAGCAGCAGCAGAACGGTGAAACAGAAACAGCCAGTGGATAGTGATTCAACCAGACAGTGTATGCGACACTCTGTCTCTGCAGTCCGCCCTTCTCCTCATAAAGGAGCTGGATGGGTAGATGGATGGAGGGATGGACAAGCAGATGGATGGAGGGATGGATGGGTAGACGGATAAGTAGACAGACAGAAAAGCATTCGTTAAGTGCTTACTATGTGCCATGCTGAGAAAAGAAGACAGTATGTTTCATTATTCTCTGGATCAAGATTCATCATCGCAAGTTCGATCGGCATTTCACATTCTTTTTAATTTATATGACTGTAATCATTCCGAATATATTGTTCTCCCAGCTCTGCTGACTTTCTCTGACACCAGTTGGGTGACCATGGACAAACCTCTCTGAACTTCGGTCTCTTCATCTGTAAAATAGGATGATATTCCCTGTAGTACCTAGCACACAGTGTTGTGAGGTTCCAATGAGCCTGTATTTGTGTATGTATATGCATACACACATACACACACACACACACACACACACACACACACACACACACACACACACATATATATAGACTTCGCAAACTTTTAAAACTGTTGTACAAATATCAGTTACTATTGTTATGCCTGTGTTATTATCATTATTACTATTATTATTATTCTGCTTTGCATCAGTTCATACTAGCCTTCTAGTGTTTCTCTGAATTTCTCATATTTGTTATTTTAGGGCATAATGATATTCTATTATATGCATGTACCCCAATTTTTCAGCCATTTCCCAATCTATGGTCACCATTTTCTTTCTAGTCCTTGCCTAGTGAAAACAGTGCTAGAAATATTTTAGTGTTCATGAAACCTTTCTCTATGTCCTTGGTTTCCTTGGGGGTATAGGCCCAGTGGCTGGATGGGGGCTAAAAGGCATGAACAGCTTAATCATTCTCTTGCCCAATTCCCACTTGTTTTTCAGAACCAATTTCACTGCTCTACCAACAACATGGCTGTCATCCTTCAGTCCTTCTCACATTGACGATTTTTTTGCGGGGAGGAGGGTAGTCATATTTGCCAATTTATTAGATCTAAGGAATGTGCTTTGTAAACCTTGGAGATTTAGAGATTTAGGTAAATTTAATTCATTAATAAATGTGAACTACTCACAGTTCTAAAAAATGAGGGACTTGGCCAAGCTAAGATCTAAGTTTCCTTTTAGTTCAACATTCTATGTTCCGAGGTCCCTCCCATTTTGACATTCTATTTTCTAAGGTCCCACCCAGTTCTAACATTCTGTGTTCTAAAGTTTTTCTCAGCTCTGACATTCTGTGTTCTAAGGTCCCTCCCAGCTCAGATATTCTCTGTTCTAGGTTGCTCCCAGCTCTGACACTCCATCTTCCAAGGTCCCTCCCATCATTGACATTCTATACTCTAAGGTATCTCCCAGCTCTGACATCCTATGCTCTAAGGTCTTTTCCAGCAATGATGTTTTATGAAGTGTAGGTTATCTGATAGGATGAGAGGACCATTGGATCAGAGATCTAGAACTAGAAAGAACCTCAGAAGTCCTCTACTCCACCAGCCCCCCATTCCCCCATTTTATAGAAGAGGAAACTAAGTCACAGAACAGGAAAGTGATCATGACAATGAGTAGCTACGTGGACAGTGGGGTATAATGGAAAGAGGACTAGATTTGCGGCCAGACAAGACCTGGGTCCGAATCATGGCTCCTACATATATTGGTTGTGTGGCTGTGGGCAAGTCACTTTCGCTCTCTGGTCCTCCTTACACATGTCTGATCTTCATACAGGCAGCACTTATCTCTCAGGTAGATGTGACTTTTACAGATAATGTATTCATCTTATTTAGCTTGGCAAGCCCCAACACGTTTCACCACTCCAGTGATTCGGGGCATATCAGCACCTCCATGATGGACAGCACCACCACCACTCTGGAGTCTTCCTCCTTTTTCCCTCCCTAACACAGAAGTTCTCAGGACCCTTTTACACTCTTAAAAATGATTGAGACCCCTTCAAAGAGCTTTTGTTAATGTGGATTAGATCACTTAACATTTAGCACTTCAGAAATTAAAACATCTTAGTATTATTATAAAAATAGTTTTGATCTTTGGACCTCCTGAAAGGGTCTTGGGGACCCTCAGGAGTCCCTGGAACACCCTTTGAGAATTCTGATTGAGTTACTAATCAGGAGAGCTAGGACCAGAAGGGATTTTAGAGAACATTTAGGTTTTCCCTCTTCCCATTTTACAGATGAGAACTCTGAACTTCAGAGAGATTCATGTGCTCAAAGCAACATGGCAGATAAGAGGTGGGACCAGGACTCACACCCACATCTTCTGACCCCGAGCCAGCCCCGAGGAACACAGGTAGCAAAGTTAGGGACAGTTGGAGCCCAGGCCCCAGGATGACCTCCATGCCCATGCCAGAGGGTTTTTTGTTTGTTAAAACAACAACAGTAATGATGTAGCTGACTTCATTATAAAAAAGGCACTTTGTTTGTAGAAGTCCTGTTGGTGAAAGCTTCCCTGTCTTTGGGTGTGCCTTTTGGGTAGCATCCTTCCCATGGTCTTGCTCCTGGGGGACAGCAAGCCTATCTGCCAGGCTGGAGTGGGGTGTAGTGGGGAAGGGCTCAAAGCCAGGGAGGGCAACATGCCACTTCAGAATTATAGTCTGTGCTGTACTGGGATCTCTACCTGAGCTCTGTCCAGATTGGAAGGTGGCTAATCTCTAGGTCATGTCTCCAGTCCCCAAACTCTGAACCTCAAGAAAGAAAGTTGTAGTGGCAGGATGATATTTTGGAAAGGGCATTGGGCCTGGAGTCACAAGGGACATGGGCTTCAATTCCACTGATGGATCTTACTCATGTGTGCAGAAGTAGTTAATCTCTCTGAATCTCAGTTTCCTCATCTGCAAAATGCACATAATAGTACCTCCCTAACAAGGGTTACTATAAGGTTCAGATGAGGTATTGTCTACAATCATACTTTGCAAACCTCAAGGTGCTGTACAAATGCCAGCTTAGAAATATGAACAATAACACTAGGATTTTGAGGCAGTTACTGGGATTTCTCCCTGCTTCTCTTCTGAGAACCATAGAATACAGAATGCTAGAGCTGGAAGGGACCTTAGGATGGAGAAGATTAAGCCAGAAATCATCTTAGAGCACAGAGTGTCAGCTCAGGAAGGAAGCCTAGACCATGGACTGCAGAATGCTGGCCTTCGGAGTGACCTAAAAACAGAGATTACTAGAGCTGAAAGGACTCTCAGAAGACAGGACGGAGGGGGAAGAAACCTTAGGCTACAGAACAGAGAATGGTAGAGTTGCGAGGGACCTCAGAGCCTAGAACATCAGAGCTAGGAGGGAGATTAGAACGTAGGATGGCAGAGTCAGAAGGGCACTAGAATGCTGGGGCTCGAGAGGACCTGGGACCAGCCAGGCCAACCCTTTCATTTTACAGATGAGGAAACTGAAGCCCAGAGGGGTGATCACCTGCTCCAGGTCACACAGCTAGAAGGTGGCAGAGTAGCACAAAGAGAACTGTCCAGGCCCTGACCTGGGAAGGCCTTTAGAGACCCTCTGGTGTGGCAGAGGCTCCGCTGACCCTGCCCCTGTGCGTCCTCTTCAGAGGTCCACAGTGGCCCTGACTCAGCTAGCCCTTCCAACCTGAAGACTCTTCCTTGCCCTGCTCTTTTGTGGTAGATTTTTAAAAGGCTCCTTCACATCAGTTTTTTTTCTTTTCTCCCAGGTTGTCAAATCCTATCTTTAGGGGTGTCGTGACACATCTCATAGCAGGGACAGGCGCTGGGATGATGAAGTTGTGTTCCCAACTCAGAGCAGGGAACAAGCATTCTCTGTCTGTGGTGGGAGGGAGCTCAGAGTCTGCCAAGGGATGGGGATGGGTGAAGGGCAGGGCCTGGGAAGCAAGAAGAGGCCAGGCCCCCAGGCACCACCGACCCACTGCGTTCTGGGCCTTTGACGAGGCCCACCCTTGTGTCCAGTCATGAGTTAGGCACTCTTGCGGCAGCGCTTACAGTCCAAATGGAAAGGAAGTGGAAAAATGGGGAGCAGGAGACCTGGGTTCGAGTTCCAGCTTTGCCATTAATTAACTTGATGACATCTCTCTTAGATCAATTGGTCTCTAAGGACTCTCCTAGCTCTAAATCCTATGAATTTTGGAGGGGAGATTTCCCCCCTCCTCAATACAGGAACACCATCTCTTTCATAAAGCCTTTGCCAAACATAAAATTTAGAGCTGAAGGAAATCTAGAGGTCATATAATCCTAGAGGTCATTTTAGAGATGAAGAAACAGGCCCAAGGGGAGACCTGAACTTCTCAAGGTCACATAGGCAGGAAGCAGTGGATCTTGGATAAATTCAAACCCTCTTCTTCTGACTCCAAATCTAGGGCTTTCCCCAATATTCCCACTCTCCTCCCTTGGCCTACGGTTATCATCACTCTTTTTTCTAAGCTGTGACCCTAACCCCAACCCTAGAGGATCTCTTTTGTCCACCCAGATGGTTAACACTAAGAAAACCATCCTTGGCTTTTCTATTGTCCAGAAGCTAGGAGAGAAAATAAATGATTTCTGAGGTCCCTCCCAGCCTGAAGCATCTAGGGCCTGGGCAGGCCAGGAAATACCTGAGAGTTACTAAGCCATGTGTTTGTGGGGGCATGCAGCTGGAATGAAACTTCCTTCCTCTTGGGGCTGGTCTTCCCATAGACTAACTCCAGATGGGAGTTGGAGGGGGTGGATGGTCCATCTGACCACATTGCCCAGCCCCCCTAAAGCACAGTAGGAAACTTTCTCAAGGTTGGCCTGTTATGGCTAGCACTCTCCTTTCTCTGCCCACTCTGTCCCTGCTGTTCTGACCATTCTCAAGCTTTCTCCGCTCAGCAGTAGCCAGCCGTCAGCTTCCAGGTAGGAAATATTAAGTGAAGCATTCACTCCCCGTCACCCTCCTGCCCTCCCTTCTGGCCCCTTGATTCTGCTGTCTGTCCAGGAGGCAGAAATCCATTATAGAAACTAGGCCAAGGCCATTCTCGGAACCCAGGCCATTTCCAAAGGGACCTAGAGACGGACGCCATTCATTACCTCCTTCTCTGCCTGGGCAACTGGGCTCGAGGACAAAGGCAGCAGAGGGAGAGAGAGAGAAAGGAAGATATTCTGATCCCATTCCACATCCCGGCAGCTTCTTAGAGCCAGCCCTTTGTTATACTGGCTTCAGTTTGGGGCTGGGGGAATGACCAGGGTTGGGGGGAGAGGAAGAGACATAGCCCACCTGGCAACATGGCTGTTTGTGATGAATAGCTCCTTATGCATTTAGGTGAATGAATTGGCACTATAATGGAAAGAACCTTGGATGAAGAATCAGAAGGCCTGGGTTTTTGTCCATTCACTAGCTGCGTGACCTTGGGCAAATAATTTATTCTCTCAGAGTCTGTTTATCCATTTATAAAATGGGGACAACAATCCTAATCCTACCTTTCAAGGTTTGTGAGGACCAAATGGGTCAATGTCAGCTAAGGCACTTTTTAAACTATAAAGTTCAATGTGAATGCGACTCAGAGAAAGAAGTCTTATCTTCTTCTCTCACCCGGAACCTTTATTCTATCCATTCTCCGCTCGGAGACCTTCAGGGACTCCCTACTATCTTTTGAATACAGTTCAAACTCCTGAACCTAGTACAATATGGCACCACCCAACCCTTCCGCCCATACTACTTTATGTCTGACAGCCATACCCTATGACCCTGAACTCTATGCTCTATCCCAACTGGCTCAGTCTTTGCCCTCTGCATATGCTCTACCTCCTTCTACTTCCAAGGCTTTTCTCAGACCATATCCTGTGCCTGGAATGCCCTCTGCCCCCATCTCTGCCTACTGAATTCCCAACTCAAGTGCCACCTCCTGATGGAAGCTTTCTCAGATCCCCTCTCCTTCGGCCTTTGAGCACTGATTCTGTACCTCTCATTACTTATCATGTAAGGCTGCATAGTCTACCTGCGCTTGAATCTTCTTCTAAGTCTGAGCTCTATGAGGGAAGGGATAATGTCATATCTAAAGCTTGTTATCAGTTCTGCTGGGACTTTGGCTCTCCAGGCCTTGGTCTCCTCAAATGCAAAATAAGGGAGCTGGGCTAGATGGCCTCTGAGGTCCTGTCCTACTCAAGATCTGTTATCCTAGATTTCCTGAAGTGCTCAGGTCACAGCAAGAACTTAATAAATGTATGTTGAATTTGTGAGATTCCCATTCTGGCCAAGGAAGGCCAACTCAGTCAGTCAGCTATGCTAAAAGGCCTCTCGGTCCCTTCTAGCTTCAATGTTCTACATTCTAAGATCCCTCCCAGAGCTGATATGTGTTCTAAAGTCTCTTCCAGTGCTAGCATTCTATGTTTTGTGTTCCAAGACCCCTTCCAGGTCTGACGTTCTATGACTGATATTCTTCTCCAGCCTTGAAATTCTATGTTCTGTGCCTTATGTCGCAAGACCGATGGGGAGATTTGAGGCTCTCTCACCTTGACCATTCCCCATCAGGGTCACGATCATCCCCCCATCAAGAGACGAACAGCTCAGAGCTTAAGCACAGCTTTCTCTGCCTCCCCTTCCCCCAGCTGCAGCTGCATGGCTGGCAGAAATAAACACCCCCAACCTCCACAGGAAGCAGTGAACAGCCTCATCTGTCACCTGTCCCCAGGAGCTGAGCAATTTTCAGAAATGTCCATGCAGAGTTGGCTGGTGACTAATGAAATATAACCTGCAATTCAGCAGAGGGAGAGGAGTCAACTACCAGTCTGGGGTACAGAGAAGAGGCCCTTCTTCTGAGGCTCTGTCCCACCTCCCTTCTAAGGCTAACCCCTGCTCCTTTGACTCTGAGGCTAGCTGTTCAGCTGGATTCCTGTGTGAGCCTGAAGCCCTAGTGACCAGGGGAATCCCAGGATACAACTATCTGGGCTGCCCTTAGACCTCCCACCCTTTTGTGACTCCCTCTGGGAAGGCTGCCTTCCCTGAAGCCTGTAAGAGGAGGGATGGGGAGTCCAGGAGTGACTAAGGGAAAAACGGAATTCTGGTCATGGGAGGCTTTTAGAAGTCCTACACACAAATAGGAGGGAGGTGCTGAAATGAAACTTAGAAGTGGGCTCCTCTCTGTTTCCCCAACTATAAAACGAGGGGGCTGATGGTCCTTAAGGTCCTGCCTAGCTCCAACATTTCCATTCGATGGTCCCTCCCAGAGCTGAGCTACACAGAGCTGTATGTTCTAAAGTCTACAGAAGGTGGGATCTTATCTGGGCCTTGAAGGAAGCTGGGAAGCTGGGAGGCAAAGGGAAAGAATTCCAGGCATGGAGGACAGTCAGTGAAAATGCCTGAAGTTGGGAGACGGAGTGTTTTATTTGAGGATCAACAAGGAAGCCACCATTGGATTAAAGAAAGGGGTAAGATAGGGCACAAAAGTGTAAGAAAACTGGAACAAGGGAGGGGGCAAATTATGAAGGACTTTGAATACCCAACAAGGTTTTATATTTGATCCCGGAGGTGATGGGGAGACATTGGAGCTTTTTCAGGGGCATAAGGGGACGTGGTCAGACCTGCATTTTAGGAAGCTTATTGTGATAATTGAGTAGAGGGTGAACTGGATTGGGGAGAGGCTTGAGGTGTCTTAACAGCTTTTGCAGTAGCTCAGGTAAGAGGTGATGAAAGCTTGCACTAGAGCATGGTTGTCAGAGGAAAGAAGGGCGTGTTGTCAAGAGATGTGATGAAGGTAAAACTGACAGGCCTTGGCAACAGATTGGCCATGGGATGGAGGGAGAGAGAATAAGGAGTCAAGGATGACAGCTAGCTTTCAAGACTAGAGGACTAAGAGGATGATGGTTCCCTCAATACCAATAGGAGAGTTAAGAAGATATGGGGGTTTGCAGGGGAAAGATAATGAGCTCAGTTTCGGACATGTCTACAAGACATTCAATTTGAAATTTCCAATAGGCAGTTGAGATGCAAGTTTGGAAGGTAGCAGAGAAATTAAGACTGGATAAGAGATTTAAGAATCATCAGCATTTGGATGATAATTTGGATAATTTGGATCAGATCACCAAGTGAAATAATCTAGAGGGAGAGAGAAAAGAAGAAGGTCCAGGACAGAGCCCTAGGTGATACCCATGGTTAGTAGGCATCATCTGGATGAAAATCCAGCCAAGGGACCAAGAAGGACCTGTGAGATAGGTAAGAGGAAGACCAGGAGGGAGAGATGTCACAAAAATCTAGAGAGAAGAGAGACTACCAAGGAGAAGAGGGTGATGGACAGCGTCAAAAGCTACAGACAGGCCAAGAAGACTGAGAAAAGGCCATATTGGATCTGCCCATTAAAGGGTCACTGACAACTTTGGACAGAGTAGCTTTAGTTGAATTGTGAGGTCAGAAGCCAGACTGAAGAGAGTTAAGAAGGGAGAGAGAGAAGCCTCCTCCCATTCCTTGTAAAAGTGATCTCATCTCTTAAATTTCTTAGGGCATTTTTTGGATCTTCCCTTTACACTGATTTCCCTCCCCGTGGATCTTAGGTATTTGTGTCCTTCCCATCATTAGACTGTAAGCTCTCGGGGAGCAGGGCTTGTGTCATATCTATTTCAATAACTGCCAAGCTTAGCACAATGCCTTCCATACACTTTTCCATTCAACCCCCAAACCTGTGATTTAATCAACGTAAGGAAACTCCTTCTATCAATACAGATCATCAACTCTGGGTATTACAACCTGTAATGGTTCTGCAACTGATAATTTTGGGTCTGTGGTTCTGAAAGAGAAATCCCAAAACCCTTGGGAACCCTTGAGACCATTTCAGAGAGTCTGCAAGGTCAATATTTTTCATAATGATACTAAGATATTACTTGCTCCCTTTTCCAACTACATATCTGTGTGAGGCTGGATTTTCTTCTTATATTTCAACCAAAACAATGCATCAAACAGATTGAATGTAGAAGCAGATATGAGAATCCTGTTATCTTCTGTTAAGCTAGACATGAAAGAGATTTGCAAAAAAAAATTTTAAAAATGCTACTCTTCTCAACTAATTTTTTCACTTTGGAAAATATAGTTATTTTTCCATAAAAATTTTATTTATATTGACAATGCAAATTGTTATATTGAATTGTTATTATTTTTGGAATTAATAAACATTTCAAAAATTCATCACTTTAAGTTTTAAATATGCTGAATATCTATAGCTGTACCCCACATAAACAAAAGCTCTTGGAGTTCCTAAATAATTTTTAAGAGGGTAAAGGTGTCCTGAGGCCAAAAAGTTTCAGAATTGTTAGTCTTACATAACTTACACAGAGTCACACAGTCAGGATGAGTCAGATGTAGGACATGAACTCTGAAGCCATCTCTTTAACCGCTACAGCAGGCTCTTGCAAATACTTAATGCTTCATGAATGTCCACTTAGTGGCATTGACTTGAATCTGCTAGATGGGTAGAAATGGTTTCGCCAAATCCCTAGAGAACACATTGACATTTACTGAGGAAGCCCATCCTTTTCCATCTTGGGGGAGCAGGACAGCTACTGCCTTGGCCAACCCTTGACAGGGGCAGCATCCTGGGATGTTGTCCAACCTGCCTCAACAGGGTTATTATGTAGCTCTATCCCCACCTACCCTCTGTCCCCACCTTCCCCTCTGGGGAAGCAGTCAATAGAGTGGAAAGAAAAGATTAGGTGTTAATGGATCTGGGTTCTAATTCTGACTGTATTTACTGCTTATGTAGCTTTGGGCAAATCACTTAAGTTCTTTGGGCTTCCTTGTCCTAGCCTATAAAGTGAGAGGGTTGGACTGGATGATAATTTTAAAAACAAATTTAGGGGGCACTTTATTGTAAGACATTTTTACATAGTGCACTATCTCATTCAGTAGACAAGCCAGATGTGGTAGCACAAGCCTGTAATCCAGCCAAAACTGGTGGATGGCTTGAGCTTGGGAGTTCTGAGCTGCAGGAGGGCTAAACCCAAAAGGGCATTGGCAACAAGATGGGAACCAATATGGCAAGTCCCTAGGAAGTTAGGCTGGAAATGGGGCAGGTCAGCATTCTAGTCCTGTCAGCCCATGAGCGGCTGCTGTCCTTCCAGCCTGGGCGAGATAGGAAGACCCAGTCTCAACAAATGAAACAAGACAAAACAACTACAACCACAACAAAAACAAGTAATGTAACGCATAGTGATACAGAGCTGACCCTGAAGTCACAACAACCTAGATTAAAATCCTGCCTCTGATACACAGTGGCTCTGTGATCCTGGGCAAATTACTTAACCTCTCCATGCTCTAGGTGATTCTAAAAAATATAAATTGCAGCACAATGGCCAATTATGCCTTGGTGAAGGGAGTTGCTCACCAGAAGTCAAGTGAAGTCAACAAACATTTATTAAGCACCTATCATGTGCCAGGCACCATGCTAAGTTCTAGGGATATAAAAAAGGCAAAAACAATAACAGCAAAAAAACAAAACCCGAACTCCAAAAAACAATCCCCGCTCTCAAGCAGCTCACAGTCTGGAGTCCCTATAGCGACTGAATCACAGGTCTTGTTTAAAAAAAAAAGTCTCATGTAAGCATCACAATAATCATATTCAAGCTTTCATGCTTACTCCCTTTGTGACCTTGGGCAAGTCACCTTCCTGGGCTTCCATTGCCTCATGTATTTAAAATGAAGGGGTTGGGACTAGGAGGCTTCTGCCATCCATTCCAGAACTAGACCTACAAGGACTCCATTGAAACCGGGGGGGGGGGGGGGAGGTAGCTACTGCAGGTATTGTTATCCTAGCAGGCAGCTGGCTGGCAAAGTGATGTCACCATGGGCAAGTCACTTACCTGTTGGCTGCCTCAATTTCCTCATCAGTAACATAGGGATGATAATACCACCTACTTAACTTACTGGGTTGTTTTGAGGACCAAACCTTCAAGCAACTATATGAATACTAATTGTTATTATTATCACTATTATTATTATTATCTCCTCATTTTACAAGTGAGGCTCCCAGAGTTTACATGACTTGCCCAGGGTCATGCGAGTAGGGGTCAGAGGCTGAATTTAAACTCTTGGCCCTGAGGCCAATCCTCTTTTTCATTACACTTTCCTGACTCTCAGACTGCAAATTCTGTAATCTCTGCATTAATTTCCCACCCCCTTTGAGCTGGGTGGGAGGTGTTCTGCTCAAGAGTACCTCTCCCCTCCCCTCCCCAGTGGCTGGGCCGGGCCTTAGATCCTCTAGCCCTTCCCACCCCCGCCCCCTACTCTGGCTCACCGTTCAGGAACGGCCTCCCCACCTTGGCAACAAACTACCTCCTGCTCCGGTGGGGCCTGGCGCTGTCCAGCGTCTGTCTTCTGGAACAGAGGGCCCACTGTGAGCCCACACCCGAGGGGGGCGCCTGGATCTCCGGCCCAGCTGATGTAGTCATTGTCTCAGTCAGTTGCCCCAGATTCTTCGCCGGGCAGCAGTGACCTCAGCCAGGCATCCAGGAGCCTGGCAGCTCCTGGTCTGACGTCATTCCCCGACCCCAATCCTGCCGGGCCGTGGATGGCTCACATGTCCCCCGCGTAGAGAGCTCTGGCTCTCTGCCACGTTCTCCCCGCTGGCCTCTGCGGCTGTGGTTTGCCGGTGTTCACCGGGGACGGCCCATGCTTTTCCTTTCCAGCAGAGGAGTTTGGTGCTGACGTCAACAGCCTGATCGCCCTGGGGAAGGGGGTAGCAGGGCCCGGGCTGTCCCCTCCCCCCAACACCTCCCCCTCCCCAGCTGACAAAGGCAGCTCTTTTTCCACAGTCCCTGGGCCTGTTTTGTCAGCATCAGGCTGCTCTGCCCTCTCCCCTGGCCTTCTGGTGACACAGCCAGTTCTCAGTGCCTGCCAGTGCATTGGGGCGGGGGGTCCTTCCCAGCTTCAGGGCGTAAGGGATGGAGAGGTCCTCAAAACCCACAATCTGATCAGCAAGCGGCCCACAGCATCTTCTGCCCCCTCGGGGCCTCTTCGGGGCCAGAGTCGCCAAGTTCCTGCCCTAGGTGGTAAACCCACAACCTGAGTGTGTGTGTGTGTGGTGTGTGTGTGTGTGTGTGTGTGTGTGCGCGCGCGTGTGTGTGCATGGCGATGCGGGATGGGGGAGAAATGCGGCAGGGAAGCGTTCTCTCTCCATGTTCCGGGAAATTCTCTCCCTCTGATCTCATTTAGAGGCAGCTAGGAGAGGACTCCCTGTCTCCATAGAAGTGGTTCCTGCGGCTCCCAAGTACGGTCACCTTTCTGGTGTTTCTCAGTTGCCAAAACTAATCCTCTCTACCTGGATCCCTTCAGCTGCCATCCTAGTTCAGGCTCTCAGAACTCCTCACCGGGACTGGTGCAATCACTTCCTAATTGTTCTTCCTTGCCTCGGCATTCCCCAGCCAGCTAGCTGCCAGAGTGATATTCCTCCCCGTGCAGGTCTGACCACGTGACTCTCCTTCTCAACAACTTCAGTGGCTCCCCATCACCACTACGCTCAAAGAGAAACCCTGCCCGGCATTCAGAACTCTTCCCAGCTTGGCTGTTTCCTGCCGCCCGGTGTTCTTACGCATTACTCACCTCCACACACTCTATGGTCTAGCCACAATGGCCCACTTGCTCTTACTTACACACTAGACACTCGATCTCCCTTCTCCGTGTCTAGAACGCCCTTCCCACTCATTTTCGGCTCTTGGAATTCCTGGTGTTCTTCAAAACTCAGCTCAAGTGCCATTTTCTACATGAAGTTTTTCCTGTCCTCTCCCTGCCTCCCAATATTCTATTTCCTCCTCTTCCCCATACTTTTTGTTGTTATTCAGTTTTTTCAGTCATGTCCTACTCTTTAAGACCCCATTAGGGGTATTCTTGACAAAGATATTGAAGTGGTTTGCCATTTCCTTCGCCAGCTCATTTTACAGATAGAGAAACAGAGACAAATAGGGTTAAGTGACTTAACCCGGGGTCACACAGCTAGTAAACATCTGAGGCTAGATTTGAACTCAGGAAGATGAGCGCTTGAAACACTGTGCCTTCCCCATAATATCTTGTATTTATCTTGTATTTCGTATATTTTTAACGTATGTTCAGGTTGTCTCTAGATAGAATGTAAGCTTCTTGAGGGCAGAGACTTGCACTGTTGTCTTTCTATCCCCACCACTTAGCACAGCACCTGACACAGAGTAGGTGCTTAATAAATGTTTGTCGGCTGATGGATGGATTCATTCCTTTCCTAGCTTGATATTTATCTACCCGTCACCAGGAGCTGGATCAATCAACCCATCAATGACAAACATTTATCAAGCACCTGCTCTGTGTTGGGCACTGTGCTAGGTGCTGTGGACACAAGGACGACTGAAACAATCTCTGCATCCAGTGAACTTACATTCTGAGACTAACTTACTGGGAGACCTCAGGGTAAGGCACCTGTCTGGGTCTTGGTCTTACAGAATGAGTGACAAAATGAAAGGATCTGAGTCCAAAGAGACCTCTGAGGTCATTCGGCCTGGCCCTTAGCTGAACAAGAACCCTGTCCGCAGTGAGACACAGTCTTTGCTTAGTGACCGTCAGTGTTCAAGGTCTCATTTCTGTACGAGATAGACTATTCTCCTTTGGAATAGCTCGTGTTTCTTAGGCTGGTTATGTGATTCCCACTTCGGGCTGGTTACCAAATCCCGAGCTATGCTCCCATGGGAGCAACCATGTCATTGGGCAACTACTTATTACAAAGAATTTTCAAGTTGGAACTGCCTCTTTATTGCCTGTGTGACCACCAGAAGGTGTCACCTCACTGGACCTTAGTTTCCTCATTTGTAAAATGAGACAGTTGAACCACATAGTCTCTAAGGACCCTTTCGGCTCTTGTTCCACTTGGGATATCTCTATCCCCAAACCAGCAAGTTTTTTTCTCATAGAGAGCCTAAATCTGTCTCTTTAGAACCCCTCCCCTCCCCCCCCTCACCCCTACCATGGCTCTTAGCTCTGCCCTCTGGGGCCAAAGAGAACAAGGCTAATCCCTCTTTCATGTATTCACCTTTCCAATATTTGAAGACTGCTATCACATCTCTCCTAAGCCTTTTTTTTCCCCAGAGATAAACATCCCCCACCAATTTCCGCCAGTTCTCATGTGGCCTGGTCTCCATGCTCTTCACCATCTTGATGACTCTCCTCTGAACACTCTCTAGCTTCTAATAACAATATTCCAAATGTGTTCTGACAAGGGTAGAACGCAATGGAGCTATCATGTCCCTTGTCCTAGACGCAGCCTCTATCATAAGGCTGTCTGAGATCACACTAGCATTCTTTTTGGATGATGCATCATACTCTTTACTCATAATGAATTTTCAGACCAATAAAAACCCTTACATCTCCTCCTCCAAATGAACAGCTGTTAAGCCACACTTCATCCATCTCGTACTTGCAAAGTATATATTTTTTTTTGGTCCCAAATGAAAGACTTTACATTTATCCCAATTAAAATTAATCTCATTAGATCCAGCCCAATGTTCTGGCTTGTCATTAACTCTGTGAACCCTGACCCTGTCATTCAATGTGGTACATAATCCTCCTAGTTTTGGGTCATTTGCAAATCTGATAAATTTCATAAGCATGCTGTCTGTATTTTTATCCAAGTCACTGACCAAAATGTTAAATGACACAGGGACAATCACAGATTCCTGGGGGCACTGCGCCGGAAACCTTCCAAGTTGATATTGAATGATTAGTAATCTGGCTAACTGTATTATCATTTAGTCTGTCGCTATCCACTTTGCTCATAAGAATAGCGTGAAAGATTTTGCCAAATGCTTTAATAAGAGCTATAGTCACAATGCTCTTCTCTACCCATTGAGGAACCCTTTCAAAAAAAGGAAATGAGGTTAGTATAGCATGATTGGTTCTTGATGAAACCATGCTAGTTCCTCATGATCACTGTTTCTTTTTCTAGATATGCACTAACCATCCCTTTAATAATGATTTTGAGTTTTCTGTGGAATCAAAGTCAAATTCAGACCTATTGATCATAGGATTTGTTTTCTTCTCTCTCTCTCTCTCTCTCTCTCTCCTCTCTCTCTCCCTCTCTCTCTCTCTCTCTCTCTCTCTCTCTCTCTTCCTCTCTCTCTCTTCCTCTCTCCTCTCTCTTTTTCCTTTCTTTTCTTCCTCTCCTCTCTCTCTCTCTCTCTCTCTCTCTCTCTCTCTCTCTCTCTCTCTCTCTCTCTCTCTCTCTCTCTCTCTCTCTCTCTCTCTCTCTCTCTCTCTCTCTCTCTCTCTCTCTCTTTCTCTCTCTCTCTCTCTCTCTCTCTCTCTCTCTCTCTCTCTCTCTCTCTCTCTCTCTCTTTCACTCTCTCTCTCTCTCTCTTCTCTCTCTCTCTCTCTCTCTCTCTCTCTCTCTCTCTTTCTCTCTCTTCTCTCTCTCTCTCTCTCTCTCTCTTTCACTCTCTCTCTCTCTTCTCTCTCTCTCTTCTCTCTCTCTCTCTCTTTCACTCTCTCTCTCTCTCTCTCTTTCTCTCTCTCTCTCTCTCCTCTCTCTCTCTCTCTCTCTCTCTCTCTCTCTCTCATGGTGGGGGAAACTGGAACATTTGCCATTCTCTAGCCTTATGATGCTCCTCCTCTCAGCAGCCTTACCCTGATCACTCACACTCACTCAGCTATCACATCATCATACACCGCACAATGTAGCTGACTTGAACACATCAAGAACACTTAGCTTGCTTCCTCATGATCTTACTTATCTTGTGCCTATCCTTCCCACTGGTCATTTTTTGTTCTGTCCTTTCCAGTCTCCCATTCTGCTTGGCAGAGAAAATAGATGAGAAATGAGCAGCTAGGTGGTGTGGTAGATAGAGTACTGAGTCTGGAGTCAGGAAGACCTGAGTTCAAATCCAGCCTCAGATATTTACTCAGCTTTGTGACCCTGAGAAAGTTACTTTACCTCAGCTGTTCTCACTCATTAAAAAACAGGGACAATAATAGCACCTATTTCCCAGGGTGGTTGCGAGGATCAAATGAGACAATGCTTGTTGTAAAATGCTTAGCACCATTTCTGGTATTCAGTAAGTGCTATGTAAATGCTGTTGTTATGAGCTGAGCAGCTCTGTCTCCTTTTGGCCATCTATTATTATCATCCTATCTGCTCCAAGAGGCGTTCCTATCTCTTCTTGAATCATCCTCTTTTCCCCAATATGGTAAAAAAAAAAAATTAAATTGTCCCTTCTTGTTACCTGTCCATTTCCTCCTCAGCTTCAGTTCAATGTGAGCCTTAGCATTCCTGATACTATTCGTACAGGACCATGCCATGCTTTTATATTCCATCTCCATCACTTGGCCTTTCTTCCATCCTCTGTATGTGTCTTTTCAGGATCACAGAATCATAGATTCAGAGCTAGAAGAGACCTCAGAGGTCATTTAGACCAAGATCTTCTTGTTATAGGGGAGAAAACTGAAGCACAAAGAGATGAAACGTTTGCCCAAAGCAACACAGATAGCAAATAGGAGAGGAAGGATTTGAACCTCAGTCTTCTAACTCCTCAATTAGGGCTTTTCCCACTCTACCACTTGCCTCCCTAAAATAAAGTCTCAGGGCATGGCTGAGGTAGAAACCAGGCTAAAGAACTCCCTGAGTTCCTACTGCACGTGGTCCCAGGATGTTGGGCCACATGGCCATGTTTCCTGAGGCAGAGACTCTCCTATTTCTTTCTCCCGGTCTTTAAAAACACGGGCTACTTTAGTGAATGCCAGCATTTGCCCTCTGGGAATTCTGACACCAAATCTAGCACTTTTCCTACCCCACCATGATGCTTTTCAGCTCTAAGCTTCTGGATGAGTCTCTATATACACACATCAGTGTGTTTAAACAATTCCCTCTTTTCTTCCTCAACAAAATTGTTTCTCTTTCTGTGTTCAGTTTCCATACTTGGGTGATTTGTTATCCCTTACAGACTAACATCTCATGCAGAACTTGGTCCAAGGGAATTTAACTATTCTTTCTCTAATCAGTTTGAAATGTGTTCTTCCCCAAACTAGGATACATGACTATGTCTAGATTTCCTCTGTTTTGCTAGCACAAATTCTAAGATGAAATGTCATTGCTTTCTCCCCCCCCCAAAAAAAAAATCCCATCATTTCCATCCTAGCAACCAGGCCTTTCTTGTTGGCAAGACTCAGGTCCACCTTTCGAAGGATGAAATGATCATTAGGGCAAATAAAAAAATTATCAGCTCCTCTGGAGAGAATACTCCAGATAACTAAAGTCCCTTCCCCCTGCTCTAGCTGCTCCCCATTCCCCATAGAATATCATGCCGTTAGGCTTTTGAACTATTTCCTGAACTCCTTATCTATTTCTTCTTTCTGCCCAGTCTTTAGTTTATTTCAATCATAATATCATTGATTTTTTTCTTTCATCGATCTTTACCCAAATACTCTTCCAACTATGCTTTCCTCTCTGGTTCTTTGGTTTCTTCCTTTGAAAATGATTTCTTAATTTACAATGATATTCTGCCTTAGCAATATATCCTGTTCCTTTTGGAAAAGGTTTCCCCTTCTAGAGTCATATTCCTTCCAAGTTTCATCTTAGTGATACCCATATGGACAAATTTTTCTCTCTGTTTTAGGGTCTTTAGTTCACCTCATTTACTTTGTGTAAACAAAATGCTCATGCATTTTTGTATAGGTACCTGGCTCATGGGTTTTTATTGTTGGCTCACTTCTTAGAGTTTATCTCTCTCTCTTTTTTGGCTAGGCAATGGGGTTAAGTGACTTGCTCAGGGTCACACAGCTAGTAAGTGTCAAGTGTCTGAGGTCCTGACTCCAGGGCCAGTGCTCTATCTACTGCACTACCTAGCTGCCCCAAGTTTGTCTCCTGCTTCCTGTTTATTTACTTATCTGGAAAATGAAGACTCGGAAAAATGAAGACACTGGTCCCTTCCAGGTCTAACATTCTATGTTCTAAGGTCTCTTCTAATTATACTTGTCTAAGTTCTAAGGTCCTCTCCATGTATGACAATTAATTTGTTACGAACTATTTCTCACAGGGGTAGGGGAACAGATTTATAATTGGAAGGGACCTTAGGAAAGCAACAACTCCAATCCCAAACCCCTTCATTTTACAGATAAGAGAATTAAGACCAAGTGAGGTTGATGAAAGGTACACAGATAGTAAACTGGGGAGCTGGAATTTGGACCTAGGTAGCTCCTGTCACTGCAAATTCAGTGCTCTTTCCATCATGCTGTATCCCACTAACGATTCCAGCCTGGATACCGTGGAGGATACATACGTAAGGAAGACCCAGACCCTGCCTTAGAGTCAACCTGATGAGGGAAGTTATAGACATATATGTGCTGTGATGTATGGATTACCTGGGGCAAGCAGTAATTTTAATGCGGTTTTATTTTGTGATAGCAGTGGTCACATATGTGTGTTTCAACTGACACCAGGCTGACTCCAAAGCCTGACTTTGACCAGATGAAACTGGACTGAGCTGGTTTCTCACTTTTGGTTAGTCCCCTGTCGAGTTTTGTAGCATACACATATATTTCACTGCTCTCTTTTGCTGCACTTTTAATGCTTTGGTTTTAAAGAATGACTATTACTTCAAAGAAATGTGCAAAAGTTATAACTCTTAACAGCACACTTCAGTGACTGTTAGATATATTGTTGTGGCTGTTGGTGTGAAGTCAAGCATTTTAAGGACCGTTCAAGCCCATGGTGGAATAGGATTAGTCACACCAAAGCACACAGGAAAGTTGAGGCAAAAATGAAAAAAAAAACCCAAGGATCAAGAACGATTGTAAAATAGCCCATGCAGCCCTCAGAAAACAAGCAAAGCTCTTCAGGGAGAGCTGGAAGCTAGAGAGGTTGTTAAGGATTCAATCATAGGGTGATATAGGTGCTGGAAGCTGGTTGAATAATGAGGAGCTAGATGGAAAAAACACAACTGCTCACCACGGATACAAAGAAAAGATGCTTGTCATAGGCATGACAGTACAGAGACTGGAGTACTGAAGATTCAAAAAATGTAATTTTTCCTGATAAAAAGTTTTTTCATTCAAGAATATACCAAATCTATTGTCAGAAGAAGTCCAAGTAAGCCAGTAAAATCTGGACTCTTATTGTGTCCTAACATTTATAAAAATATTTTACAGTTTGCAAAACACTTTACAAATTTATCTTCACAATAACCCTGTCAGGTAAGTGTTAGTTCCCCCCCCATTTTACAGATGAGAAAACTGAGTCTGAGAGAGATTAAGTGACTGGAGTCACTTAATGGGTCATATAGGTAATGTCTGAGGCAGCACTGGACTTCAGTCTTCCAGACTCCAGGTCCAGTGTCACATAGCCACTTACGTAACTTCATCAGACTATAAAATAGCCATCCTTAAAAATGATTTGGGAGTTTTTAAACTTTCAATGTACTTTGGACAAAAACTTTTTTTAAACTTTCAATGTACCTGTATTTCTTGTCTCCACTGACAGAATAATGAGCTCTGATTTACAGAAATTCCTAAATGGAGAGTGACTACTGTCTCATTCCCTTGGCACGATGTTTGCCTATCATGAAACATTAAGAAATTATTTAAGAAATAAAGATAAACATGCTTAAACGGTCTGGGGACTCACCTGAGTAATCTATGGGTTATCACCTCCTGACAGAGAGGTGACAAACTTAAAATGAATATTTTTTGGACACAACCAATGTGGGAAATTGTTTTGCTTGGCCATGCTTATTTGTTCCAATGATTATAGGGTAAAATCTGAGTAAAAAATTCACCCTCCCTCACTCAGCTCTGAGGCCAGCGGCAAGTCAGTTATAACCTCTCTGAGTCTCAGGTGACAGTCTAAACTGGGTTGCAATCTGCATCAAAGGATTGACTTCCCACACTCAACAAATCCCTATTGTACTGATGTGAGGGATACTTCAGAATCAGAGAGTGGCAGAATCAGGACTGCAACCATGTCTTTTGACACTAGATCGAAGGTCCATTCCACATGCCATGGCTGCTTCCTAGGAAAAGATCTTCTAGAACTGAAAGGGACCCTGGAGGTTATTTAGATTAGTTCCTCCATTTTATGGATGAGAAAACCAAGCCCTACAGTGATTTGCCCAGAGTTACTTAAGTGGCAAGTATGCCTAGGCATGTCCCAGGAGGACATAGGGAGACTGGTCATGCCTCCAGTGATTCCAGAGTCAGAACTGGACCCCATGTGCCCTAATATAAAATCAGCGTTCTTTCCACAGACCTGCAAAAAATGAGTCTAAGAAGTGGAAGCTTGCCCAGGACTAGACCAGAACCCAGGCTTCTTGGCTCTTGTCAATTAATGATCAGATCACAGGTTGAGAGCCAGAAGGGATCTAAGAGACCATCTGATCCAACCCCCCCCACCCCCATTTTACAGAGTAGTCAAGGGACTTGCCTATGTAGGTAGCAAGCGATGGAGTCAGGATTTGAACCCGGTTTCTCTGATTCTAAAAGCCACCACTGAGTCTTTCCTTAGTTAAGGTGCAAAGCTAACATGAGCGTACAGGCCTTGTGACCTCAGAGGCACTGTTCTCTCTGTTCTGCCAGGCTGAGCACCTACAGACACAGTGCTAAAGAAGAAATCCCCTCAGGGACCTGGATTCTTCAGTGGAGTCTGTCTCACTCTCAGACAATGAGCTCGGGGCTGCTCCGCTCCACAGCTCCACATTAGACATGCCTCAGTGGGGAAGCTGCTCAGTGTTAATTTCCCAGCCCCGAGAACTCTCCATGGAAGATGGAGCCTCCAGGAGCAGAGACAATCTGAAGGCAGGAGTGGGGCTAATCCATTTACCTGAGACTAAAATGGCATTTATTATTAATAATAAGAAAAAATAGGCTTAACTAGTGATGCCAGAAATCATCCATGTAGGTCAAGCAGAGCATGGAGCAGGAGGGCTCCTGTTATCTAATCAGAGTTGTTGGGGTAGGTACTGCAAAGAAGGGGGACCAGCCAGGGATAAAGGCAATCCATCAGAATGAGCATTACTCCTTTACAAATCACTTTCCCTCTTCAAGGCTCTGTGAGGTAGGAATCTAAGAATTACTATGCCCATTTTATTGATAAGATAAAGCAAGGCTTAGAGAAAGGAAATGACTTATCCTGGGTCACATGGTAAATAGAATAGCCAGGATTCAGACCTCATCATGGTATAATGGAAAGAATTGTAGCTTTAGAGACAAGAAAACTGAGTTCAAATCCTTTCTCTACTTATTATTATTCTGTACAGGACCTTGGGCAAATCACTTAATGTCCTTGGACCTCAGTTTTCTCAACTATACAATGAGGGGTGGGTTTGGGCTATTATAGATTCACAGAATTTGAGAGTTGGAAGCAGGGGTGTGCTGACAAATGCTTAACAGCCAACTGAAAAAATGTACCCAAAACAGGCTTTTAAGTTTAAATTGCATTATTAACATTTCTCCATCACTTTAAGTCTAGGCCATCAACAAAACAATAAAACAAGCCTTGACTATAGAACGTGCCAATTTTCTAGGTATAAATGTTCACATTCAAAATTTAATAATCAGATTTTGCAAACTAGTATGAGATGGCTCCAGCCAGTTGGAAGGGATCTCAGAAGCTCTTTAGCCTGTCCCTTATCTGATAGGAATCACTACTACCACACAGCCAACAAGTGGTCATCTAGCCTCCTGGATGGGGTCAGAGGGAGAAGGCTGCCTTTGCAAAGAGAATAGCTACAAAGAAGGAATAATAGTAGTTTTTGACACACACAAACTCAAAGGAAATGAAATCCAGGAAAGGAGCCAGTGGTAAAGATCCATGGCCTCAAGTTGGCTATACACAAATGCCCAAGTTTAGCACCAAACATGACCTAGAGGTCAAGTAGACAAATTTGATTTCATAGGTATCACTGAGACTTGGCGAGTTAAAACCCGTGACTGGACTGTGGTGTTCTGGATGGGTATACTTTATTCAAAAAAAAAAAACAAAACACATGTAAGGGGGTGTACACTAAGAAGGGATATTCATGTGAAGCGATACAGGAGGATCAGACAGGAGGAGTATGATAGGTAATATTCAGGTGAAGGTCAAAGGAGAGAGAAACAGTGATTTTTTTTGGTGAGGGGACCTGAAGTATATTACAGATACCTGGACAGAAAGGAATAAATGAGGGATTTGGGAAACAGATCAGAAATTTGCCCAAGATGCGTAGATGGTAGAGTAGTAGTTGATTATCCAGTTATATCTGTTTCTTTACCAAAAGCAGAGCAGCTAACAAATTCTTGAGTTTCTAGAGTAATAATTTCATCCTTCAAAAGACGGAGAAACCAATCAGGGAAAAAGCTATTCTGGATCTGATTCTCACTAATGGGGAGGAACTAGTCTCTGGGATAGAAATGATGGGAACCTTTCAAGAAAGGGACCACTCTATCCTAGAATTTGTGGTAGAGGAGAGGAAAAATGGTCATAGTCTGACATTTGATGCAGGTATTAGGAAAGCCGGATTCAGAGAGTTTAGAGGAATGATAGATTGGATCCCAGGAAGTAAATAAAGTTCTCCAGGGAAACTCATTCCTGAAAGTGTGGGAGACGCTCAAGAAAGAAACTCTGAAGACACTAGGGAAACAGTTTAAATAAGGAGGAAAAAATGGGATTTGTTTAGATACCAATGTGGATGCACATGGAACCCGCCAACCAACTTCAGATGTTAAAAAGAAATGTACAGAGGATGAAAATAAGTTGTAGTACTGTCCTATAAAAATAACGTCAGGAATGCTAAAGCTCAGAATCAGGTGAGGCAAGTTAAAAACAACAATAACAACAAAAGGCTTTTTGGGAGGCAATACTGGGAGAAAAAAAGGAGGATTGAAGAAGGAATAAGACCATTGCTTGGGGTAGACAGGTTGGTGTTAAATGAGAACAGAAAAAGGCAGAGCTCTCTAATTCTTACACTGTTTCTATTTTCTCTGCAAACAAGAGTGACCATTACATTGGAAATGACAGAATAAAGATGACTAGCAGAGACTTAATAGCTTTGATAGGTAAAGAGATTATAAGTGAGCATATAGCTGCCCTTGATGACTTCAAGTCACCTGTCCCCGATGAACTCTATCTTCAGGTCCTGGAGGAACTCACTGATATGATTACCAACCCACTGTCAGGGATATCTGAAACATGGGAGAGGTGCCACAAGATTGGAGAAGGGAAAACATCCCAATTTAAAAATAAACAGAGCAGAATATGCAAAATTTAAGCCAGCCAGCATCTTGACTCCTGGGGAAAATTCTAGAACAAATTATTAAAGAGTTGGATGGTGAATATCTAGAAAGGGAGTGGTGAAAAGCCACTTGGCTTTGTCAAGATAAACTCATGCCAGACTAACCACGCTTTGATTTTTGACAGGATTACTAAACTGGCAAATGAGAAAAATGCTATGAATATAGTTTCCCGGAATTTTAGCAAAAGCTTTTGATGTTATAGGCCCCATACTATTCTTGTGGAAAAGATGGGCAAGTATGGATTAGGCAGTAATATGATTAGATGGGTTCATACATGGTTGGATTCAAATAGGAGGCATTAATGGTTCAACATCAACATGGCAAGAGGTCTCCAGTAGAGTTCTACAGGGATTTGTGCTTGACCCCGACTTTTACTGATGACCTGGATAAAGACATAGAGGGCACGTTCATCAAATCTGCAGTTGACACATGGCTAGGAGGAACAAAATTAACAGTGAATGATAAGAATGAGGTTTCAGAAGGATCTTAAGAGGCTTGACCAATGGATGAATCCAATATGATGAAATTCAATAGGGGATAAATAGAATGCCTTGCCCTTGGGAACAAAAAAATAAACTTTATGAGGATAAGATGGGGGAGGCATGAAGAGACAGCAGCTGCTCTGAAAAAGATCTGAGGGTTTTAGTGGGCAACAAGGTTAATGTATCCAAGATTAATGTGACGTGGACACCCTCCCCCCTAAAAAAAACTAATGTCACCTCGGGCTATATTAAGAGAAGAATAACTCCTAAAAACATGGAGGTGATAGTCCTGTACTCTGCCCTCATCAGGCTTCATCTGTCCAACAGTGAAGGTCTGCCTCAAGAGGTGGTGGGTCTCCTCTCCGTGGAAGTCTTTAAGAAGAGGCTGGGTGACTCGCCACTTGTGATGAATGTGATCGCTAGATGCCTTTTGTGTATAGACTGGCCTACATAGCACCAGGGTCCTTTCCAAGTCTTCAGTTCTTTGTTCTGTGATTCTGGTGTTGTTCTCCCCTGGACACTGTCCAGCTGATCCATCTACTCCCTAGGGCATGATCTCTCTTGATAATCTAAGATCATAACCACTCACTCAATAAACATTTATTAAGCATCAATTATGTGCCAGGCACTGTGCCGGGTTCTGGGGATACAAACACAAATGATGAAAAGATTCCTACTGCCACAAATGTTACATTCTCATAGGATATAGAGTTGGAAGGGGAATCAGATGTCATCCAGTCTCATCCCATCCTTTGACAGATGAGGAAAATGAGGCCTAGGTTTGTCTGTAGAAACCACAATCTGAAGACCGATCTTCAGAATATCCAGTTATGGAATATGAGGTTTTCTAGCACGTTTCTCTCCTTCTCTCATTTTTGTCCTCTCCCCTCCTGGTGAAAAGAGTGCTGGAGGTTGCTGCCTGCATTTTCTCTCCTCTCTCTATGGGATAGTTGGGGTTGCCTTTCAGCATCATTTATTTCCTTGTTGCCTTTGCAGCAAATCCAAGTGAGCCCTCAGGATGCTGGGGATTCATGTGTGAAGGAGAAAAGCAAATAGAATCTACAACAGAGCCTGGATGACTCCTGTTCTGGACCCAGGTTGGGTTAGGATTAAATCATGGTATATGGAAGGATATATGAGCGCTGGTGCCAGTTCTACCATAAACTTCCTTGGGCAAATCTTTCCATTGCCCTGGGCTTCAGTTCCCTCAACTAGAAAATGAGGGGGTAGATTTAGATGGTTTCTAAGTCTCCCCTTGTTTGGGCATCCTATGCTTTAAGGTCACTTAGAGCTCTGGTGTTTTACAGTCTCTGTTGGAAAGTCCCTTCTGGCCCCAGAGGTCTTTAGTCTTTGTATCAAGGTCTATTCCAGACATTTTGTGTTCTGTGTTCTAAGGTCCTTCCTAGCTCTGATATTCTGTGTTTTATATTTTAAAGTTCTTTCCAACTCTGACATTTTGTGTTCCATATTCCAAGATCCATTCCAGGCCTGACATTATGTTCTTCAAGTCCTTCAATCTCTGATATTCTGTATTCTAAGGTCTTTTCTAGCTCCAATAGTCTATATTCTGTGTTCTATGTTTCCTTCCATCTCTGACATTCTACGTTCCAAGTTCTCTTTTAGTTCTGATAGTCTATGAATACTTCCCAGAGTATTCTAGGCCCTTGGGATGGGACAATTACAATCTCACCTTTTGGTCAAGGCAGCAGTGTGGAATTTAACACAAGTCACAAAGAGGAACAAAAAACTGGGGGAGATGACCTCAGGAGGAGAAATGTGCCAGCACATAGTGGCCAAGCCTGGATTTGGGCAGAACACAGGGAAGAAGAGACTAGAAATGGGGCTAAAGACTGAAGTTTTTCCCTGGTCTGTCAGTTGGATGTCAGACTCAAGGGTCAGGGTTCAGAGGAGAAGCCTGGAAACTAAGGAAAGGGACTAAAGGTAAAGGTCTCCTTGTCCTAGGACCTGTGGTTCCATTGGCCAAACCAACTGAACTGTCTCGAGAATGTCATGGAATTTTGAGCCCAGGTGGGGAGGGAGGGAGGGGAGCTGCTCTGGGATCAATGCTCACCTGCTCAGGTTGGCATTTGAAGCCCTTCACAATCTGGCTCCCGCCTATCTTTCCAGAAGGATGGCTCTTCTCTCCCTTTCACACACTCTACGCCTCAGTTAAGCTGGCCTATTTGTTGCTCTCTGTACACAGCATGCCATCCACTATCATTGTGCTTTTACACAGATAGTCTCCTCTCCCTTCTAGGATGACCTCCTTTTTTTTTTTTCCATCTCCACCTCTTAGAATCCCTAAGGCTTGGCTCTGGCTTCAGCTTCTACGTATCAGTCTTTCTAGATCTCTCAGCCCTAGTGTCTCCTCTTTGACTCTGTCTTCACTTTGTATTGATTTATCCATGTCTGTGATGTTTTCCCTCCAATAGAATGAAAGCTGCTGGAGGGCAGAGATTTTTCATTTTTGTCTTTTTTTATCTCTAGCACTTAGCATTCAATGAATAGGGTTGAATAGATGCGGGAATTAATGAATCAACAAATGAATGACAGAGGTTGTCCAGTCCAGAGGAGAATCTGTAGCTGAAGTTGGCCAGCAGGGATCTGGGGCAGGGGTTGAGGGCTAGAGAAAGGGTGGTAAGACACAGGCTCTGGGATTCCCAGGGCAATCATGTCAGAGATGCCCTTTGGCAGGAGATCAAATCAACTCTAGGGTTGTCATGGACCCCACCATCTGAACACTTACCATCTGTGTGACCCTGCTTGGACCAGGGAACTCACTGATGGCTTTTGACATTGTAGCTTTGACTTTGGAGTAAGAGGACTTGAGTTCAAATCTTACTTCTGACACCAGCTTTGTAACTTTGGGCAAATCACTTAAGTTTTCAGCACTCAGTGCAGTGCTGGGCACATAGTAGGTGATAAACAAAAAAGTTTATTGACTGCTGACTTCAGCTCATCTGTAAAGCTGGGAGGCCAACCTCAGTGGCCTTGGAGGACCCTTCTAGTCATAAATCTAAGTATGGTCTGATGAGCCTATGAGCCTCAGAGCCATGTTCTAACCCCCCATCTGCTGCTTACTTAGAGGCGGTGTGCCATATTGGACAGAGCGTTGTCTTGCAATCAGTAAGACCCGAGTTCAAAGAGGGCGCTATGGCACGGCATTAAGAGCCAATGGGGGGCAGCTAGGTGGCACAGTCGATCGATAGAGCACCGGCCCTGAAGTCAGGAGGACCCGAGTTCAAAGAGGGCGCTATGGCACGGCATTAAGAGCCAGCAGGACACAGTGAGAAGACTGCTGGAATCGGAGTTAGAAGCTGTTGCTGTTGTTGGTCAGTTGTTTCAGTCATGTCTGACTCTCCGTGACCCCACTGGGGGTTTTCTTGGCAGAGACACTGGAGTGGTTGGCCATTGCCTTCTCCAGCTTATTTTACAGATGAGGAACTGAGGCTAACAGGGTTAGATGACTTATCCAGGGTCATACAGCTAGTAAGTATCTGAGGCTGGATTTGAACTTAGGGTCTCCCTGACTCTAGGCCTGGCACTCTATGCACTGTGGCACCACCTAGGGGCCCCTGGAGTTGGAGGACCTTTGTTCTAATCTCAGCTCTTCCACTTCTACCTGTGTGACTTTAGCCAAGTTGATTTCCCTTCCCATGCTTCAGTTTCTTCATCTATAAAATGGGAGCCTTGGACTCCGTTACTTTTGAGGTCTCTTCTATGTCTAAATCTAAGATCCTATCTCTGATCCTTACTAGCTGCGAGACCCTGGGCAAGTCACTTAAAACCTCTGGGCTTCAGTTTCCTCATCTGTAAAGTGAGAATAATAATAACTGCAGCACCCACTTCAAAGGGCTGTTGTGAGGAAAGCATTTTTGACACCTTTAACATCCTACAGAAATGGGTACCATTGCTGTTCTCTTCCCCAGAACAAGATGGGGCAGGTTCAGAGCAATGGGACATCTAGGTATGTGGTTGGGGCAAGAGGGCAAGGACAAACCTCCTCTAGGTTAGAACTTTTCTGATGGTTGGGCCTGCCTGTAAGACAGGAGAAGATACACACAGGCACAGGGACTGGACAGGTATACACACCCACACCCACTCACACCCACCTACTCACAAACCCACTCACACTTATCCACTAACAACTTACTCATCCACTACCCACTCACATATACACCTACTCATACCCACTCACTCACAAACCTACTCACAGACACACTCATTCACACCCACATGAATACACACACACACACACACACACACACACACACACACACACCTGAGAGTGTCTGTCTGACTTCTTCTCCTTGGCAGAAGCTGAAACAGGTGATCCAGGACCTGCCTAGAGTGGCTGTCACACCCATTAGGAAAGAACCGAGAGCAGCAGGGTGGGATGGCTCACTGGGGGACGTCTGCTCCAATCCTGGTCCTTCCTCTTGCAGCCAGGGGAAAAAGATTTTCCCTGGGTGATGGTGCTGGCACCGCCCAGCCAGGCACAGAGCTTCCCAACTCCCCTGTCCTCCATCACCCTCCCCGACAAACTGCTCCTTCCATATTTCCTGATTATCATTTTATTGACAGACAGAGATATAACAGTTAACTCTAATGCATCCCTGAGGGTGGATAATTGGATGTGGGTTGTATTCTGTGCTGGGGAGATAGGTCTTAAATGCATCTAAATCTCAGAAATAGACTAGCCAGTGATGGGCCTGAAGCAGAGGTGTGAAAATTATGCATCTGAGAGGATTATAAAGTGGCTTTTAATTTCATCATGCCTATCACCTTTTAACTACGTCAGCCCTGCTGTCTTCCCCCCTCAGAAGTCTAAGGCAGAAATCGTGGGGACAACACAACAAATATGACATATGTTTATGAAGAGGCGATGTGGAGTGATGGATAAAGTGACATGTTCAGAGTCAGGAAGACCTCAATGAGATGTCCTCCCACTGACATATGCTGGCTGTGTGACCCTGGGTAGGTCATTTGGTCTGCCACTGCCCCAGACAACTCTCTATGACTGTAAGTAGCAGGGTAGGTGCCAGTCTTCATTGGTGAAGGTAGTTTCCTCACCAGGAGGTCCGTACATTGACGAAATCACAGGTCTGGTGTAGGGTGGGGGGAAAGCACCTACTATGTACCAGCCATGAACTTGGAGGATAGCAGGGCTTGGCATGCTATTGCACATGGGGTTATGAAGAGTCGTACATGACTGCACAAGTAGCCACTGGGCTGGTCACTGGATATACAAAGACAAAATGAAAGTAACTCCTGCCCCCGACGAGCTTACATTCTGGGGGTGGGAGTGGGAGGTGGAGGAAATGTAGGACATACATAGAGAAATAAGTGTAAAGTAAATTCAAAGACAGAGAACATGAACTGAATGAGTTCAGTGGAAACTGACATGCTTTGAAAGAAGCCAGGGATTCTACAAGGCTGAGGAGAAGGAGGAGGGCAAGGGACTGACCTAGGCAAAGGCATGGAGGAGAGAGATAGCATGTTATATGTATGGAGAGCAATCAGCAGGCCAGTTCAGCTGAAACAGAGAATATGTGAAGGCTGGCAATATAGCACATTGGTCAGTGCTGTTTCAGCAGGGCTTCTCTGAGTATGGTCCCTTCCAGCTGGACTTCTGTGAATGAAGGAAGGTTTTTATGTCTTACCTCCTTGTAAACTTATTGAGAGCTGGGACCTTCTTTTTGACTTTTTCTACTTAGCTTAGTGATAGCACTAGTCATTAACTGACCAGGAGAGTGGACGTGGAAGGTCTCCTCTGGTTTTCATCTTCTACGCATTAAAGTCTATTCCAACTCTGCACCTCTCTGTTCTAGGCACTGAGGATCATTCTACAGTCCATGTTCTACAGTCCTGTCTAGCCCTAACATTCTGTAATCTGTGTAAGGTCTCTGCCAGCTCTGAGGTGCTAACATCTAGGGGTCTGATGTCCCTTTTGGCCCAGACATTCTATATAGCCTATATTTGAAGGTCCCTTCTCCTTCTGAGATTCTCTGGTCTATATTCAAAGGTCTCTGCCAGCTCTAACATTTTAAATTCTATTCTCTACGGTCCTTTCCAGCTTTCATAGTCTATGTTCAATTAAATTGAAATCCATCATTTCAGAGAGACCTTGATCTAGCTTCTAGCCCTGAGGGCTTACTCCTTAAAAACGTTATCTAAATGTAAGTTATTGTATTATCTTCACTACATTTTTGTCCAGATAATGGAAAGTTGTTTTCTCTCCCTGGCCCCGTGCAGCTCTCCAATAGGAGCTGGCATTAGCCTCAAGTCCTGGCTTACCCCTGGGGGTGGGGGTAAGCTTGCTACAGAAGCCAGGCAGTTAGGAACTCCCAGGACAGTGAACAGGAGATGTACGATATGATGACCAGATGGGATGCCCGGAAGAAGCCAACACAACCCCTTTGAAGCCTTTCCTGGTCATTTTCATTATTCCCCAACCACAATGTTCCCTCCAAATGGCTCACTCTCCTCCAATTGCAGAATCTTACACACAATTCTGCAACAACGAACCCCCCCCCCCCCAAGCAAACCAAACATCCACCCAAACCCCACGAGCCACATGGATCCTAACCAATTGGATTTCCAATTGCAGATAAAATATGGAAGGGCTTTGTTGGGCTTCAGGGCTAGGGAGAGGGAGAGGGGGAGCCCTAAATCCTGCAGATTAGTGGTTTCAAACAGCCAAGTCATGCAGCTCACCCAAGCCTCTCAACTGAATTATCTGAGAAAAAATTGGATAGTAATCCCAGTGATTTTCAGGCAAACCCCTGCTGGGTCTGGAAGCCATGCGTGTGTGGACTACAGAAGGCTGCGGAAAGATGGGGGTGGGGTGGGGAAAGAAGGGGTGGAGAGGACTGAGAGAGAGCTGGGCAATTGATGGGGCTGAGGGGTGCCCAGGGGTCAGAGAAGGGAATGATTTGACACCTCTTGGTGCTGTCTCATCATCCTCCTGGCAGGGAGACCCGGCTCAGGCTCAGTGGGTGCTGTGGGGGAAGAAACAGGGGGAGCTGGCTGAGTTCAGAGCCTGTTCCAGGTGCCAGGCGTCCTGGGCTCATCCCCAGCCAGTCCCCTGGCTTCTTCAGGGGCTCCCACCTGCCTCAACCTCAGACTCACAGCCAGCTCTGCATGGAAGGGTGTGGCAGGCAGCTGTCCGGGTGGTTCCATTTAGGAAGATGAGCTTCAGAGCTAGAAGGGACTGCAGGGAACATCTGTTCCAGACCCCTTCTTTTACAGATGAGAGAGGAAATGACATAAGATCACAGGCTAAAAGATCTAGGGCTGGCACCTCTCTCACAAGGCCCTCATTTTATTGATAAGAAGAGGAAGTGATTTGCCCCTGCCACAGGGCAATGGTAGTAGATTCATGTTTTGAATCCAAGACCTCTTGATTCTGAATCCAGTGTGACCTTAGGCAAGTCTCTGTTACTCTGAGCCTCAGTTTCCTCATCTGTAAAATGGGTAGACAGATATTTGTCTTGTCTTTTTTTCCCCCCAAGGTCATCTTGAAAATCTCCTCAGAGTATGATACAGTGGGAAAAATATTGACTGTAGAAGCAGAGGATCCTGGGATCCAACCCTGCCTCTGACACTTATTTTGTGTGACCTAATGCATGTTACCCAGCGACTTTAGGTCTCAGTTTTCCCATCTGCAAAATGAGGCAGTTGTCCAAGATGGCCTCTGAGGTCCCTTATGGCCTTAGATCTCTAGTCCTGTGAACACCTTTGTAGAACACTGTGTAGATGTCAGTTCTCATAGAATGTAAGCTTCCTGAGGACAGGAGCCTTGCATACAGCAAGAGTTAGCCAAATAAATATGTGTTGAATTGGATTATTCATTGGCTTTTCAGCTTTAGCAACATTACAAAGCTGCAAGTCTGGCTGAAATGGTGGGTTGTATGTATCTACAAGGGGAACTCCCCTGCTCTCTGGACTGCCATGGTTGTATCCAAGTGCAGGGGATCCAGAATCCAGGAGTGAGACGGTACAGAGCTGTTATTGTGCTTCAGAAGGGAGCATGAGCCATAACTAGGGTGAGGCGACAGGGGCTTCCTCCCAAGACGCTAAAATCGAGCCAGTGCTCATAGCACTTGTACTATTTCTGCAACACAGAAACAATCGAGCTTAGCACCCAGTTGGCAAGAATGATGGGGTGGAAGAAGAAGCTGCGGGATAGCCTAGTCCCCCAGTGTGGTCACGCACTAGGTGGATGTCCCCGTGATGCATCCCCTCTGGCCCCCAGGACCTCCCCAGAAGCAGTGTCTCAGCACTAGCCTCCCTTCAGGTGAATTGCCCCAGGTTCCAAAATGCTAAGTTACAGCTTTGAGTACAGAGGGTTGGTTGGGAAGGACCCCAGCAGACTCATTTGGCTTAGAGAGTTCCCAGGCCCCTCAGGGATTCAGCAGCGGGTTTCTGTTCCCAGGGCTTTCACAAGGAGGTCTCCATTACTGTCAGTGGGCATCATGTGGATTGCTCTGAGCATCATTTAACGTTTACACAGCACTTTGTAACTTAATGGGGTCAATTTTCTAACTCCCTCGCAAAGGAAGCCGGCTTAATGTCAGCCAGGCTCACAGTAAGTCTGACTCAGCTAGGTTTCATCTCCTGCTGGCCGCTGTCTCTTTATCTGGAGCTGCTTCAGGGGACTATCAGAGGGGAGGGAGCCCCCTCTGCTGGTGCCAGGCACCAGCTCAAGTTCTGGGGGGCAAAGGCTGGCACAAGAGACTGTGGGTTGGTAAAGGAATGGGGTTACTTTGAAGACCAAGATGGAGAATGCTGATAGATAGCATGGGCTTCTGGATGCAGAAGGACACCATCAGAACACTGGCCAACTTGGGTGTCAAGGAAAGGAGTCACAGGGTGACCTACTTCCCGTAGGACCCAGGACAAGTCCCTTGGCCTTACTGGGGCCCATCTGTCAAAAGAGCAGCTTGGGCTAGGTGGCCCTTCCAGGACTAAATCCATGATCCTTGAATCTCACAGTCGGGTCATCTCGAAGGATTCTTCCATCTCTAAATTCTGACATGTGAAGGGATGATGTCTTAGGCTCTCACTTCCTTCTTCAACAAGAGTGGGGTTATAGTACCAACGTGTCAAATTAACTACACTTGTGAGTACTCAGTGACCCTCTGAGCATCAGTGGAAGTATCAGTGGAGGATTAGGGGTTGAATTAGAGGTAACCAGTTTCCTAATCTTACCACAGACTGTTTGGACCTAACATACTAACTCTAACCTCCATTTCCCTTACACTTTCCATTTCTAGCACCCTTTATGTGTTCTCTTCCCCCTTTAGAATGTAAGCAGGGAATAGATTTCTTTTTCCTTGTGTGCTAGCACTTAGCACAATGTCTGGCACACAGTAATCACTAAATAAATGCTCATTCTATCTATCCTTCTCTCTTTCCTTCCTTCCTTCCTCCCTCCCTCCCTCCCTCCCTTCCTTATCTGTCTGTCTGTCTGTCTGGGATGAAGTCTAAATTGCTTAGGTTGGCATTTAAGGCCCTGTATAGATGGGCCCCAAATGTACCCTTCTAACCACATTTCCCCTGATCACCTACAAAGACCTTCTCATAGGATCAAAGGTCTAGAACTAAAAGATGTCTTAGAAACCATTGAGTCCAATCCTCATTTCATGGAGCTCAGGAGAGGTGCAGTGATTTCCCCTGGGTCACAGAGCTCTTCTGTGCATTAGATGGGCTTCATACCCAGGCCTTTCCAACCCAGGCCCAGTGTTTCACCCACTCCACCATGCTGCCTGTCCTACAGGTAGACCTCTCTACTCAGTCTTCCCTCAATATGCCTAGAGCTTTTCTATGTGCCAGTCTTTCCTTCTTCCTTTTTCCTCATCTGGAATGTCCTCTCAACTCCTCTCTGCCTATGCACATCCTACTCATCCTTCAAGACTCCTTTTAATCCCCACAGCCTGCAGCAGGCCCAACCCAAGCCCCACCAAAGGACAGTGGGCTTTCTTGCCTCTGGCATCCTGTGGCACTGGCAGCTCTTCTTGGGCACGTGCCACACAGTGCCTTGGGGCATCTTTGGGTTGAACTGGGTCATTTTGCTTTTCCTGCTAGGTTGAGAGCAAGGGACTGTGACAATTCTTTGTACCTCCTAATAGTCCTAGGACATGCTTGATCAGTGGAAAACTAAGGAATGAATCCTACAACTTGAGCAAGCTCAGTGACCACATTACCTGACTTGGATATCCACACAATGTGGGGATTGGGCGAGATGATCGCTGACGTCTCATATAGCTCAAACAGGCTTTACATCTTTGAAATGCCAAGGTCTGTGTTTCAAGACCCCTCCCAATTTCACAGTTCTATGTTCTGAGGTCCTTTCTAACTCTAATATTTTATGTTCTGAAGTTACTTCTAACTTTGGCATTCTGTGTTCCATGTTCTAAGGTCCCTCCCAGCTCTAGCATTCTGTGTTCTGAGGACCCTCCCAGCTCTGACATTCTGTGTTCTAAGGGCCCTCCCAGCTCTGACACTCTGTGTTCTGAGGACCCTCCCAGCTCTGACATTCTGTGTTCTGAGGACCCTCCCAGCTCTGACATTCTGTGTTCTAAGGGCCCTCCCAGCTCTGATATTCTGTGTTCTAAGGACCCTTCCAGCTCTGACATTCTGTGTTCTGAGGACCCTCCCAGCTCTGACATTCTGTGTTCTGAGGATCCTCCCAGCTCTGACATTCTGTGTTCTGAGGACCCTCCAAATTCTGACATTCTGTGTTCTAAGGGCCCTCCCAGCTCTGATATTCTGTGTTCTAAGGACCCTTCCAGCTCTGACATTCTGTGTTCTGAGGACCCTCCCAGCTCTGACATTCTGTGTTCTGAGGATCCTCCCAGCTCTGACATTCTGTGTTCTAAGGACCCTCCAAATTCTGACATTCTGTGTTCTAAGGTCCCTCCTACCTCTGGCATTTTTGGTTTGACAGAGGGGAATGGCCTTCTGCAAGTGTCATTTTGTTTCTACATCTCAGAAGGAGTGTAAATGCTGTCAGTCACCTGTTGATTTCAGTATCCTGGGGGGAAGCCTGTCTCACCATTCCCTAGTTATAGCTTATACTCCCTTAGCTTTCTATATAATGAGCTCCTTTTCAATGCTAACATCACAACCCATCCCTTCCCATCCCACCCCATCTCACCCCACCCCACCCCACCCCACCCCACCCCACCCCATTCTTTAGCAAAATATTAAGCCAGAGGTGGAGGCTTGGCCATCCACTGCCACCCTTGTCTACAGTATGTAGGACCTTCGCCTCCTCCCCAGAGAATCCGACAGGTTTTCAAGGGTTCCTTGTCTGCTACAAATGAGCTCTGGTGGGTAGTCCATTGGCCTGGCGATGCAATGGGGGTGGAGGGGCTCAGCCCCGAGTCTCTCGTTTCTGCCCAGGGCTGGGGGAGGGAGGAGGCAGGGCTGGTGAGCGCTGGTGAACACTTGGGGCTCAGCCAAGAGGCCTGAGCTCATTTTCATATAAATGGATCCCTCCTCACTCTTCTCTCACAACCACGTCTTGCTCTCCAAGGATAATTAATTGGAATGAAAGCCCTCGCTCTGGCTCCTCTCTTCTCTCGGGGAGAATTCACAATCTCTCCTCTGCCTCTGAGCCCACGCTGCCTACAGAGCTGCTTTGCGAGAAAAGTCTTTCCCCACTCACTCCCCTTTCTCTAGCCTCAGATTCCTTTGAAGATCTCCCCCCTCTCCCCCACCTTCCTCCCCTGGTTGGGTCCTGTTTCACTGAATAATATTTATTCAACAAACGCCCACAGGCCAGCAAGAGAGAGAAAACAAAAAGAAGAGGGGGGCCCTGCTTGCCCCCAGGAGGAGCTGAGCTTGGCCTGTCTCATACCATCCCTACCCCCAGGGACATGTAGGGTATAGGACGGGAGGGAGAGACTGACTGGCTATTCCAGGAGGAGGAGATGGGCCAGCAGCAACTTTTTCTGAGTGGGTGCTTAGCCTCCCCCTCCCCTTCCTTCTCTGACGCCTGACTCTGAGCACAATGTAGTCAAAAAGAGTACTCTGGATTTGGAGCCAGAGGCCCTGGGTCTGAAACTAGGCTTTGCAATGTACTCTGGGTGACCTTGGGCAAACCACCTCCTGTCTCTGAGTTTCAGTTTCCTTATCAGTGAAGTGAGGGGCTTGGAAAGGATGATCTCTAAGGTTCCTTCCACATCCAGTCCTGGGAAATACCCCTTTGTCCAATTGAGACTTCCCTGACCCTCCCTCTCCTCAACCCTCCCCCAACATGAGAATGATTTCTAGTTGTCCTGTCTTCAAGAACTGAAATTATGCTACATTGGCCACTGTGGACCACCCTGCCCTCTTGGACATTCTCTCCTCTCTGGGTGTATATGACACTGCTCTTGCTTGTTTCTGTCTGACAATGTCTTCCCAGGTTCCTTTGCTGGCTTATCATTCCCTATCTTACCTTCTAATCCTGTGTGTTCCCAAGGCTCTCCCCTCCACTCCCCTCCTCTCCCCTCTCCCCTCCTCTCTCTTCCTCTCCCCTCCCCTCCCCTCTCCCCTCCTATCCTTTCCTCTTTCTTCCTCTCCTTCCCTCTCTTCCACACTCACTTCCAGAATGTCCTTATCAACTCTTTGGGTTTAATTATCATCTCAATGCAGATGACTTCCAGATCAATCTGTCTAGCCCTGCCTCTCTGATGAACGTGTCTCATATCACCAATTGCTTACGAGATATTTCAATCTGGATGTCTGGTAGACATCCTAACCTTAACATGTTCAAATTGAACTCACCATCTTTGCCCCTAACCGCGCCCCTCTTCCAAAACTTAGCTCTTCCTGTCAAAAGGCACCATCACCCTTCCAGCCTCTCATGTTTGTAACCTCAGTGTTTTCCCATGTCTTCAATGTCCCTCGTTCCTCACATCTAATCGGCTGCCAATCTGGCAGTCTCTACCTTTGCCACGTCTCTCCTCTCCGGTCCCTTCTGTCCACTCACAGCCGCCATCTTGGTTCTGCCCAGCAGAGCTCCCTGCTTAGATCAACGCTGTAGCCTCCTCATTGGTTTCCCTGCCTCCAGCCTCCCTACTCCAGCCCGTGCTCTACACTGGCGCCAAAGCCATTTCCCTTCAATGGAGATATGACATGTGATTCCCCTACTCAATCTACTCTAGCGCCTTCCTACTCGCTGCCTCTGGGTTAAACTATCGACTTCTGTTTGGCTCGTGAAGCTCTCCACAAACCGGCTCCAGCCTGTCTTTTCAGCCTCACTGATTATCACCCTCCCTCCAGCGGGATCAATTTGGCCTACGAGGTCTTCTCTCTGTTCCTCCTACACTATGATGCTCCGACTCTTGTCTCTGTGCGTTATCACCGGCCGCCCCACCGTGTTTGGGATGCCTTCCTCACCTCCGTCTCACAGCATCCCTCTCTTCCTTTAACGTGCCGCTCCAGCACTATCTTCTGCAGGAAGACTTTCCTGAGCTTCCCAGCTGTTCCTGCCCTCTCTCTGGACCACCCTGTACTCATCTCCTTTGTCTATGCTTACTCATTTTATATTTTTGTGCATACCTGTCTCCCCCATCAAAACGTAAACTCTCTTCCAGTAGGGATTCTTTCATTCTCTGTAAACTGAAGCCTTGCAACGTGCCTGGCGCACAGTAGGCACTTAACAAAGACTTCTTGACTGATTGACAGGTGCAAGTCACTGTCCTAGGTGCTGGGAATAGAAAGACTAAAACAAATGCAGAGCCCCCTTCCTCAAGGAATTTACATTGTATAGGGCTGGGGGAAGAATAAGACCTGTGCCCAGATAGCTACAATACAAGGTAAGGAGTGATGGGATACAGAATGTGGATTTCACTCAGATGTCACCTAGCCCAACCTCCTCATTTTCCAAACGAGGCAGCCGAGGCCCAGAGAGGTCATGGGACTTGACCCAGGTCCTAGCCTTTGCCAGTAACAGAGCTGGATCTTGAACCCAGCCCTTCTGAGTCCACATCCGCCAGTCTTCTCCCAGTTGTCCACCGCTTCACCCAAGAAGAAAGATGCCAATGGGACAAAGGAGAAACGCAAAGTCCACTAGGAAAATGAAAAAGTGAGAGTCGGGGATCAGGGAAGGCTGCACCAAAGAGGGGGCCCTGAGCTGGGAGGAGAAGAAAGACGTGGAGAGGAAGGGCAAGGGGCTTCCTTTTTAGGACAGGGCGATGAATGCACAGGTGCTGGCAATGTCGTGTTGAGGTTGGGGAGCCACTCAGGCCAGCAGAAACACGAAGTTATGGAAGAGGAGTACATAGAATAAAGGAGGAGGCGGATGGCAGAAGACCTTAAAAGCTAGCATTTGTGTATCGCTTACTACGTGCCGGGCACATACAATGATTATCTCATTTGATCCTCATAATAACCCTGGGAGATAGGTGCTATAATTATCTCCATTTTACAGATGAGGAAACTGAGGCAAACAGAGGTGAAGTGTGAGTTGGTACACAGCTAGGAAGAGTCTGAGGCTGGATTTGAACTCAGGTCTTCCTGACTCCAGGCCAGGTGCTCTGCCTCTAAATGCCCTAAACACCACACTGAGAATTTGTATTCTATTCTATAGTCGACAGGGATCCACTGAAGCTTTTTGAGCAGGTGTGACGTGGTCGGGCCTGTGCCTTAAGAAAATTATTTTAACAGCTGTGTGGAGAAGGGATTAGAAAGCAGGAAACAGACCAAAACGGCCACTTCCTCCATGAAGGCTTCCCTGCTCCTCCAAACCCTTAACCCCCAACAGAAAGTGATTTCTGGTTGGTCTCCCTCTTCCAGAGAGACAAAAAGATCAATTCAGAGGCTATTACACAGCTGAGGTAAGAAGCAAAGAATGAAGGAAGCAGCAGCATTAGTGGAAAGAAGGTGATGGAAGGGAGAGATGTAAATGTAAGAGACAGAGCCAACAGGACCCAACAATTGGTTAGCTATGGGAGGTGAGGGGGAGGGAACAACCAAAGAGGTCCCTGCATCTCAGCAGCGATAGAGCAGGAGAAGGGTTGGACACGGAGGGAAATGGAATCAGGTCCATTTTGGGCATGCTGAATGGGCGTGGCGGGCAGTGGGGCTCTGGGGCTTAGATGGGCATGCAGATTTGGGACTCATCTGGGTAGAGGTGACCATTGGACTTCTGACACTTTCCACGAGCTGACTTAGAATACAACTCACAGGCTCATAGGACTGGGAGCTGGACAAAAGTGACTCAATAAACGTTAGTTGACTGACTGATGCATTCAAGATGGAAGAAAAAGCCAGAACATCTGGGCTCTTGCCAGGGTCTCCCTCTCCTTTTGTTTTGACCACTTTGATGGCGGTGGAGCTTTCTGGAGGTCACGAGAAGTCCCCATCCAGGGAGACATCCCACCACTGAAGTATATTTGTCCAATTACAAGCTATCTAGGGATATGCAAGTTCAGGCTTTCTGGTCAGACACATGGCCCACTGGACCATCTGACCAGAAGATGACTGTTGTTGCTCGTCATGACTCTGTGAGACATTATGTGAGACCCGTGACATTAGAGACAGGGTGGGTTTGGTGAACTCCCTCAGCTCGGGGAACTCCACACTGAGCTGATTAACTGTCTCCCCTCCCAGGAAAGGAGGATGGTTTCTGGACATCCTGTCTAGATGGTGCTGGTCTAGGTGAGGAGAAGGGGTACATGAAGCAGCATGCAGATGGTAAGATGCCCCAGGCAGAGACTCTGGTTAGCATGTGGGCCTTTAGTTTTGGCCTATAAAATGGGAATTACACTTGTTCTGTCCTCTTCCCAAGGTTGTTGTAAGGATGAGAGGAGGAGATATCTTGGAAAGAGGAAAAACAAAGAGTATTTTTCATTACTTGGAGGAAAGTCAGAGCGATCACTTAAAGCATATGCTCCAAAGGCCACATGAGAGACAAAGTGCCTGCCTTCACGGAACTTGGAGCTTACCAGCTTTTGCTGCCTCTGTGACCCTGGGCACATCATCTATCCTTGGTAGGCTTGGGCCTCAGTTTCCTTATCTATAAAATTGGAAGCAGGGAAAGAAATTTGCCTAGATGGCTTCAGACAGCTTTAAATGCTGTGATCTAGGACGAGTTATTTACTCAAGGCAGATTAACAGGGAAAGAATTTAGAGGTCACATAGTTAGTTAATTTTCCTTATTTTTTTAAAAAAGGTTTTCTAGCTGGCTTTTGTTTTTATATCACAATCATTTCTGTAATCACTTCGAGCTCTCCCTCCCACTCCCCGCTTTTTATACCGAATCTTCCCAACATTCCATCTTCCCATCTTTGTTTTGGCTGTCCCCCAGGACTAAATAATGCACTCCTTCCTTGCCTCCCCCCCTTGGAATCCTCATTTCCTGCAGGGCTCAGCTCACATGTCACCACCTCCATGAGGTCTTTCCTGATCCCCACAGGGGTTAGTTCTCTTCCCTTCCCCCCAAATAGCCCAGCCCTCATTTTCTATATGCTGATATACTTTTTGTATGTTTATCTTGGCTTAGCTCCCCGAGGGCAGAGACCATTCCATGGAGCACAGTGCTTGACATGCGCTCAATAAATGCTTTGTTGATTGAATTAAACAACAGTACCTAATATGTGGGCAGAGTGGGACCATACTCTGTCCTGGCAGCCCCACTGCTTCTCTTCCAAGAGACTCATAAGCACACAGTTTGAGCTGGAAGGGACCTCACAGGTCATCCCAAATGCCTCATGCTACAGAGAAGGACTAGAGCCTAAAGAAGGCCATCCAGGGAGCATGTAATAGTGCTGAGATTTGAATTCTGAATCTAAATCTGGTCATTTTTCCACTCTACTGGAGTAGGAAGGGAAGGAGAAAGCTAGCATTTATCAAGTGCCTACTGCGCACCTAAGCACTTTCCAAATAGTACCTCATTTGATCCTCACAACAGCTCTTCAAGGTGTGCTCTGTTAATATTATTCCCATTTTACAGCTGAGGAAATGGAAGTAAATAGAGGTTAAGTGACTTCCCCAGGGTCACACAGCTGGACACTTACTAGTCATTTACCCTCTGTTGGCCTCAGTTTCCTCATCTGTAAAATGAGCTGGAGAAGGAAATGGCAAACCACTTCAGTGTCTTTGCCAAGAAAACCCCAAATGGGGTCAACAAAGACTTGGACACAACTGAAAATGTTGGCCCAACAACAGCTTTTTGACTCCAGGCCATGGAGTCCAGACATGGTAGATTCAAAGAGCATTGGAAGCTCAGTCTAGGAAGGCCCGAAATTTCATGAGTTCACCCTCAATTAATCCCTGTAGAGTCAGAGATGGCTTGTATCTTAGGCAGAGAAGGAGGGACTTAGAGAAGTATCTTTTTGCTCATTTTCAGTTCAGACTGAGAGTTGAGCTCTGTTTTTCCAAAACTCACTAAATGTCAGCACTATAGCTACAGCCTCTTGGGAGCGAGACCAGAGGCTGAGGATTCATTGGGAAATCATAGGATTTAGAACTGAAAAGGGATTTAGAACATGGATCACAGAACTAGAAGTGGAAGGCGGGGAAGGGAATAAAAATTTATATAGCACCTATTCTGTGCCTGGCACTTTACAAATACCTCCCTTGATCTAGGAAAAAAACCCCCAATAACCTTAGAATGTAGAATGCTGGAGTTGAAAAAGATTATAATGACAACTTGCATCTATATAAAGCTTGAGAAATTTTTGGAATGGAAATGGTAGGCAGGAGAGCATCTACAGGAAGGAGGACCATCAGATGACTGCCTTCAAGTCAAGTCAACAAGCATGCATTAAGCACCTACCCTACTAAGTTCCAGATGCTATACAAGGCACTGCAGGGGCCTTGAGTTCAGGCCTGATGACGGTTTGTTGAAGGAACTTGCATGCTTTGACTGGATAAGAGAAGACCTAGGCTGGAAGAGAATGGGTGTCTTTGAGTTTGTGAAGGGCTGCCCCTTGGAAGAGGGACTGGATTCATTCTGCTCAGCCCCACAGGAAAGAACCAGGAGCTACGGGCAGAAGTCGCCACCTTGGAACACAGAACATCAAATGTTAGAAGCAGAGGGGGGCCTTGGAGATCACAGCATCATAGATTTTGAGTTGGAGGGGACCTCAGAGGGCGTAAAGCCACGCTCCTGATTTTATAGAGGAGGAACATGAGACCCAGAGGAGCAAACTAACTTGTCCAAGGTCATAGGACGGCAGCCTGAGTCCCAGACAAAGGAAGGGGGGGGGGATCATGTTTGTGTTTGGGGCATCTGTCCCGAGGCAGTAAGAGAATCCAAGGCAGTGGCATTGTCTCCTTGGCATTGAGCCAAGCCAGCAGGCAGGCTTTCCAAGCACAGAGCAGGTGATCCCAGGAAGTCATGCCGGGGAGGTTTTATTTCAGGAGTGCCTTTTCAGAGTGCAAGAGGAGACATTTCCTTTTTAACAAGCAGCATAAAAATAAACGTTACTGGCCCCCTGCCCATTATCTCCCTATCCTCCCAAGTGACCCAGCTACAGGAACTTCCTGCACCCGGAAAAGTTCTACTTCAGGGAACTTAGAATATAAAACACAGAATGATGGGTGAGAGAAAGATTCCCCAGGTTTCCCACATCTCCTCTGCCTCTTCAGCAATCAAAAGAGGTAAAACACATTCACACACACACACACACACACACACATACACACACACATACACACACACATATATACACACATACATACATATATGTGTATGTATAATACACACAGATATAGTGCTTTGCAAATCTTAAAACACTATCTAGATGTTAGCTAGAAGGTACAATGAATAGAGCAGTGGACGCAGAGTCAGGAAAACCTGAGTTCAGATCCAGCCTCAGATACTTCCTAGCTGTGTGAATCTGAGTGAGTCACTTAACCTGCTTGCCTCAGTTTCTTAAACTGTAAAATGGGACTGATAAGAGCACCTCCCGCCCAGTGCTATTGTGAGGATCAAATGAGGTACTGCTCAGAAAGTGCTTTGCAAACTTTAAAGTGCTATAGAAATACTAGCTATTACTACTACTACTACTACTACATATAAATCCTAGCTATTATTATTATTCATACAACTACTACTACTATTACTACTGCTACTGCTACTACTAGTGCTACTACTGCTGCTGCTGCTATTACTACCACTACTACTACTATATAAATGCTAGCTATTATTATTATTCCTATGACTACTTACCACTACTACTACTACTACCACTACTACTACTACTAGTGCTACTACTACTAGTGCTCCTTCTGCTACCGCTACTACCTCCTCCTCCTCCTCCTCCTCCTCCTCCTCCTCCTACCTACTACTACTACTACTTTTATTATTATCACTCTGTCCCCTGATACTGACCCTAGAGCAGGACTTCTTAACACGGGGTCCATGAACTTAAAACAATTGATAACTGAATTTCAATAAAATTAATTTCCCTTGCAATTCCATGCATTTTATACATTTAAAAACATTATTCTGAGTCCGCGGGCTTCACCAGACCATCCAAGAGGTGCAGGACACACACAAGGTGAAGGGTGGGCTTCTACCCTGCTGTCATTATGTTAACCACTGATTCCCTAACTGGTAGGATGCAAGAGCTAGATGCCACTTTTGAGTTCATCCAGTCCAACCTCCTCACCCCTCTTTATTTTACAGATAGAGAAAATGAGGTCCAGAAAGGGAAATTAATTTATTCCATCTCACACAGTAAATTAGTGGCAGAGCTAAGACTACAGTCCAGGTCTCCCGACTCCTGTTTTCAGGTGCTGTTGTCCACACTAAAGAAGGCAGCCTGAGGTGGTGGATAGAGAGCAAGGTAGCCTCAAAGCCATGAAGACCTGTGTCCAGCTCCCACCCCGAATACTGGCTGTGTGATCTTGGGCAAGTCACCATACTCCAAGCAATTGTCTAAGACTGTTAAATTGTGAAGCAGCTGCCAATCTGCATTGGTAGATAGAGCGTCCTCATGTGAGAGTTCCCTAAACAAGTGAAAATATAGGTCTATCCCTCTATAGAGGAGGGATAGCCTCAAAAGCATTTATTCACCATTATGTTCCCTGATGCCACCAAATGGCAAGACAGGAAGATGAAGAGTGCTCTGCTGATGTAATTCGGATCAGCAGGGCAGCTAGGTGGTGCAGTGAATAGAGCTGCAGGCCTGGAGTCAGGAAGACCTGAGTTCAAATCTAGCCTCAGACACTTACTAGCTGTGTGACCCTGGGCAAGTCACTTCACCCTGTTTGCCTCAGTCTCTTCATCTGGAAAATGAGCCGGAGAAGGAAATGGCAACCCACTTCAACATCTCTGCCAAGAAGACCCCAAATAGGGTAATGAAGAGTGAGATAAAACTGAAATGACTGAACAACAACAAAGGACCAGATGGGGCCTACCCACAGCTTGTCTCCCTGGTTCTGGGCAATACCTTATAGTTTCCTGGAATAGCAGGAGCTATAAACCCAGACAGACAAAGATACCCCTTAACTTCAGCCCCCACCCCCTACACAATACTACACAAAAAACAAAGGATCATAGAATGATCTGATTTAGCGATAGAAGGATACTTGGAGGTCCAACTCTTTCATTTGACAGATGAGGAAACTGAGGCCAAGAGGGGATGTAAATGGCCCAAGGTTTGAAAAAGGGGAAAGGGGCTTAAGTAGAAGAGTTAAGATCTAAAACCAGGTCTACCTACCCTAAATTTTATGCTCTTTCTGTTTTCTTGACTTTCATTTGTTTTTGAATCTTGGATTGTATGTAGGGATTCATGAGGAGACCCAAGGGTCACCTGTGCCTCCCAGACTCTGCTGGTCTCTTCCTCTCTCCTCTGGTTCTACTCCCATTAAGATCTCTCCCTACCCAGGATAGCCTTTGCAGCCACTCAAACACTTAGACCTCAGAAGCCCTAGACACCCGAAATACCCTGGTGGAAATGGAGGTGGGCATAATCAGTGACCTCCCTCAGCAGCTGTCCCCCTGCCCCTTACTGGGGGACGATGCATGAGAACTTCCCTTCTGCCTGTGAAATACACGCAGCATCCCTTCTCCTCTGGGCCTCTGAGCCCAGCAGAATCTCATTGCCCTGAGGGGAACGAACCATCAGGAATCCAAATCCAAGTAGGGGGCTGGAGGTCTAACGCCATGGATTCTGACTTGATGCTATGAATCTCGTGAAAGGGAAGATGGGCAAAACCAGATACTTCTGAGAGGAAAGTGTGGTTTGGGGGCTGAGTTCTGAGTGATTCAGCGAATGAGGGAGTGACAGGATTCTTAGAATTCTAGCTTGTTCCCACCCCTGTGGAAAAGCAACGCAGAGAGGCAAATGGACCTGAAAAAAATAAGGCAGGACTCTAGCGAATTCCATCTGTAAGCTATTAAGAATCCAAAGGAAACCAGTGGAGACCCATACCCCTTCAGAGTGATTCCTGAAGCTCTCTGTCAGAGGGGACCTTCATTATCACTGAATCGCAGAATCTCAGGGCTGGAAGGTGGATGACCCAACAGTCACCCTCTCTACCATATTCCTGACAAAAGATCTTCCAGTCATCACTTGAGGACTTTCCAGAAGGTGGAGCCTATTGGCCTGAGGCAACTCAAGCCATTTTTGGACAAATTGTTAGGAAATTTGATCTTACATGGAGATGAAATTTGTCTAAACTGCAGGGTTGTCTGCTTGTGGATGGGACCTGTGAAAATCTCCATCGGCTGGTAGATTCTGAAAGTATCTGCATGGTTGTTTTATCATATATAATAAGACTTAATTATGAGCCTTGGCCCTATTAGACACATCTTTAATCATCAGTAACCAGAATAACTTACAGTGATGCTCTCTCTCTTTCTCTTTCTTCTGTCTAGAGGGTGGGATTTCATTAGTGTAGGGTGAGGAAACTCCCCCTACCAATGAGGTCAGAACCTTCTCAGTAATTTGTAGTCTAAGAGACTTGTCTAGAGCTCTGAGAGGTTCAGTGACTTGGCTAGGATCTCATATCCACTATGTATCAGTGGTAGAACTCTGTCTTCTTTCTGTTTCCTGGCTCCAAGGAAGAAATGCCTTCTTGTTGCCACTATTATTATTCCAAATAATGCCACAAGCCCCATATCTAGTATATACAAGACAGTGTGGGAGGGCAGAAAAATCCCTGGATTAGTTAGAAAAATCTGGATTTGAGTCCCAGACTTGACATTAGCTGCGACTGTTCCCCTCTCTGAGCCTTCCTCATATATGAAATGGGTATTAATCATGCTTTTCATTGCCTACCTCACAGGGCTACTGTAGGAAAGCGCTTTGTAAATTACAAAGAAATAAACAGGAACTTGCAGGAAGAGAAAGAATATTTTCTCTTTTATCTCTTTCTTGATCTTCTGTCTTCCTCCCTCCCTCTCTTTACCTCTCCCTGCCCCATTCTTCCTCTCTCACTGCTTCTCTCTTCCTTCCTTCTTTTCTATCTTTGTTTCTCTGTATCTGTCTTTCTGTCTCTCTATCTCTTTGTCACTGTCTCTCTTTCTGTTTTTTTTGTCTCTTTCTCTGTGTAATAAGCTCCATTTTCCTGGATTGTCATAGAGGAGGAGGAGGGAAATTATTCCTGTTCTGGTCCTGGAAAACTTTAAAATGTTATCTCCATGGAAACTGCTCTCTAGCAGCAATGGAGTGTGCTTATGTGGTGGTGGGGTGGGGGTGAGGGAGAGAGAGAGAGAGAGAGAGAGAAAAGAGGGAGTATGTGTGCTGCCTGCCTTTGAATTCTCACCCTGCCTGATTTCAGACTCCCAGAATCTTAGAGTTGAAAGGGAATCACCTAGTTCAACCCCTACTTGAATGAGAGTCCCCTCTATTGCATTCCCAGCAAGTAGTCAGCCAGCCTTAGCTTTGGGGTTCCAATGAAGAGGATCCATTAACTCCCAAGTCAACCTAATCCATTTGGGTTCACTCTAATTTTAAGGATCTTTTTTTCCTGATGTCAAGCCTCCACTTGCCTCTTTCCCACTCATTTCCACCCACTACTTCTAGTTCTGCCCTTTGGGGCCAACCAGAACATGTCTAATCTCTCACATCACCAGCCCTTCATACACTTGAACATGGCTCTTGTGTGCCTTTGGGTCTTCTCTTCTCTGGGCTAAAAAGCTCAAGTCCCTTCAACCAGCCCTCATGTGACACAGACTCAAAGCTCTTCAAGATACCCTCCTTTGGACACTCCCAGGTATCAATGCTTCTCCTAAAACATTGTGCTTACACGGACACTACTTCAGATGTGGCCTGACCAAGTCAGAATAAATACTGTCACCTCCTCCTTATTCTAAAAGCAATGCCTCTCCTAATGCACCCTACGATGGAATTCATTTATTTTTTGTCTGAGATATCACATTATTTACTCAAACTGAATGTGTGGTCCACTAAAATCTCCCAATCTCTTTCAGACAAATTGTTATCTTGTCAAGCCTCCCCTATCTTTAACTTGTAAAGTTGACGATTTTGAACCCAAGTGCAAGAATTTACTTTGACTTATCAAATTTCACCTTCTTACTCAGCTCATTTGTAAAATAGAAATACTATCAGCACTTCCCTCCCAGGGTTGCTGTGAGGAGCAAATAAGAGAATTTATGTAAAGCATCTTGCAAACCTTAAACTATCCCTACTATGATCACTACCACCACCACCACCACCACCACCACCACCACCACCACCACCATCATCATCATCACCATCACCATCATATCATCACCATCACCATCATCACCACCATCACCATCATCACCACCATCACCATCACCATCATCATCACCATCACCATCACCATCACCATCACCATCACCATCACCATCACCATCACCATCACCATCACCATCACCATCATCACCACCATCACCATCACCATCATCACCATCACCATCACCATCACCATCACCATCACCATCACCATCACCATCACCATCATCATCACCATCACCATCATCACCACCATCACCATCACCATCATCACCATCACCATCATCACCACCATCACCATCACCATCACCATCACCATCATCATCACCATCACCATCATCACCATCACTGAAGGCTGTTTCTTCCTATTTTGCTACACAGTATCTACTCATGGGCAAGATCAAATTATGGACCAGCATCATATAAATGTGAAGTTATTAGGATTGTTGTTGTTATTATTATTAGATCTAGCCTAACATTCTAGCCTGCCAAGATCTTTTTGTATCGTGATGCTGTCATCAAATGTGTTAGCAATACTTTCCAGCTCTGTGTCATCTGCAAATTTAATGAGCATCATTTATGTCTTTAACCAAGTCATGGATAAAAATGTTAAACAGTATAGGGCCAGGCACTGATCCCTATGATTGCCCTCTAGTCCACCATCAGCCTCTGGATGGTGTGACATGCTTTAGACCCACGTGACACCTTCAAATCTTTAGACAGGGCCACATACTCTAGTCAGAGCTCTCCTAGGCACACCGCTTGTTCCTTGGACCTCAGACTGCTGTCGTTCTCCTGTCATTTAGGATGATAGTCACCTGCTTTAGACCTGGAAAGAGAGGTGGAGACCATTCAGGGCAACCTTTTAGAACCCAGGACCTTTTACTCTGAAGCTGGTCCTTTTTCTACGCCAGAACCCTCCAATACTCTCAAATGGATATCATTGATATCAACAATGTAAATGGCAATCCCATTCATCCCTGCCCATTTTGTATGACTTTCATGTCTGCCCTTCCCCTATACTTTACTACTAGTTTTTGTACTATAGTCACCATCACTATCAGCACCACCACCACCACCACCACCACCACCACCACCACCACCATCACCATCATCATTATCACCATCATTATTTTTGGAGATTGGTTTTTCCTCATTTGCCCAAGCTGGAAGTGTAGCATCCACTTGTGGGCAATATCCCTTTTTGGATGAGACTTGGGCCAGTTTACCTCCTCCTGAGGCAGCCCGATGCCTCCCCAACCCCCAACTCTAGGGCCCTCCTTGTATTGGTTCTAGACAGGGGGTGGCATTAGCCCTACTGCAGCTCAGAACTCCAGAGCACCAAAGATTCACCAGCCTCCACCTCTCCTAGAAGCAGGGATTACAGGTGTATGGTACCACATCTGGGCATGCTGTAATTATTTATGTGAGTGTCAAATCCTCCTCCCACACACTACAGTTGATAGCGTGTGTTTCATTCTGCACCTGTGTCCCCTACTTCTCTACTGAGAGGATGAAGAATTAGGATGCTTGTTTCATTATATTGGCAGAATACAAGTTCTTTGAGGGCAGAGATTGTTTCCATTTTTGTCACTGTATTCTCAGTGATTGGCACATAGTAGATGTTTAATAAACACTTATTGAATTAAATGGAATCAAACTGAATCTTTAATTCTCTGGAGATAAGACTAGTCATGGCATTAATCTGAGTTCTAACATCTTCTAAAGCAGTTTTCCTTTTCCTTACTGTGGCTGGTGTGCATATTTTTTCTTAGTTCTCCTGACTTTTTTAGGCATCCATTCATATGTCTTTCCAAGTGCCTCTGTTCCTCATATTCACTATTTTTTATGGAATAATAATATTCCATTATATTCTCACATCACAGTTTTTAGCTAGTTCCCAATCAAATGGCATCCATTTTGTTCTCTCTCCTCTCCCTCTCTCTCTCTCTCTCTCTCTCTCTCTCTCTCTCTCTCTCTCTCTCTCTCTCCCCCTCCCTCCCTCCCTCCCTCCCTTCCTTCCTTCCTTCCTCTTTCATACAAAAAGTACTGCTATGAATATTTTGGCAAACGTGGGACCTTTCCCTCTGTCTTTGATCTTCTTACACATAGACCCAGTAGTGGTATTGCTGGGTGAAAAGGTATAAACAATTTAATTTGGTCGCTTTTCAAGCCCAGTTCTGAATTGTTTTACAGAATGACTAGACCAATTCACACCTCTGCCAGCAGTGTGTTAGCTGGCTTGCCTTCCTACAGTCAATCCCTCTAATATTAATTTTTTCAGTCTTTTATTATCTTTATCAATTTATTAGGTGTTAGATGAAACTTCCAAGTTGTTAACATTTTTTGCTAATTGTGATTTCTCTGAGTTTTAGCTTTCCCATCTATAAAATGGGAGAAAATATTGGCAGTATCTATATCCCATAGCGCTGCTTGAAAGATTTAATGAAATGAAGTACATAAAGGGTTGGTAATTATGTGCTACATAACTGTGAACTATCATTAGTAGACTATGTACGTGAGCTCTCTGAATTGAGGGACTGTGCTCTCCGGTGCAGTAGGAAAGGTGCTGGGTTTGGAATTAGAATCCTGGCTCTGATCCTCACTGCCTTCCCCAAAGCCCATCTCCTCAGGGTGAGTTTTCATTCCACTAGAACCTGATCCCAGCACCATATTGTTCCTTGCATAAGGGGCAGTGTGGTCTAAGGGAAAGGACACTATTTTTGAGTCAGAAGACCAGGGTTTAAATCCTACTTCACACTCACTACTTTTATGTGACCTTGACCTCTTTTGTCTCATCTACAGGAGGTCATGGCTTCCAAAGGCCCTTTCTAGTTTCAAGGCTCTGATCTTACAGTAAGGGTGGGGGTCCATACCGTTCAAACTAAACAAAGAAGGCCCAGACTTCTAGAATGATATAAATTAGGTTCAAATAAGTCATTACTCAATTTGGGAAGTGAAGTATTTTGGTCATTGGATGAAATCAGATGATCCATAAGAAATTAGTTGGGATGTGTTGAAAGAATCAGACACAATTTTAAGCCAATGCATATTATAGCAAGTCAGTTCAGGACCTGGCATTCCAGCAATAGGCCAAATTAGGTAACTGTCCTTAGGTGAGGAGGATTGAATTCTCTCTCCCTCCCCACCCCAAATGATTGGAGGATGACCTTGGGAACTGCAAAGGTTAGGAAGATTTGGGCTTCCCTTTGGGTTTGGTAGTAGTGTCCAGAAAACAACATGGTGGATGGCAGCCTCCACACTGGGGACTAACAGACACATTGAGGAAAAGAAACTCTAGGACTCCACAAGGGCCCTGCCCCTGGAAATCCAGAGGATGGCTACAGCCAAGGGGAGGACTTCAGGAAGATGCTGTGAGTTATTACTTTGCCATGTGAGCTCTCTAAGCTTGAGCCTACTTTCTCTCAAGACCCTGTGCATAACTGTGGTTGACTGTGTCCTGGACTTTGGGTAGACTGTTTTTTCTACCAACTACCTCAGACACATTTAGTGAACATCCCTTTCTAAGAGCTACCTAAGATCGGCTGATGATTGGTGGGGAGCACAACTGGTGGGAACTCCTGAGTGACAATACTAAAAACCCCCAACTCTGCAGGGTTACTCCTAGAACCCTGAAGGGAGAAATAGTCAACTCCCTTCTGAAGATCTTGCCCCCAAGTGTCAGTGAGAGGTTGAGAAGTAGCTCAGAGGTCTCAGCCGATAGAATATTGGGCTCGGACTCAGGAAGATTTGAGCTCAAACCCTGCCTCAGACACTTACTAGTTCTGTGACTCTTGGAAAGTCACTCCACCTCTGCCTCAGTTTCCTCATCTGCAAAATATGGATAACAAGAGTACCTGCCTCCCAGGGTTGTTGTGAGGATCAAATGAGATATCTATAAAGCACTTAGTACGTGGTGCTATATAAATTCTAACTATTACTAACTTTCCTTCCAGCTTTGGTGTTTTTTATTCTATGTTCTAAGGCCTTTCTAGCCCTGACATTCTGTGTTCTGATAGAATGTAAACTCCTTGAGGACAGAGACTATTTTTTTTCATTATTTGATTCCTCAGTGCAGGATAGGCACTTAATATTTGTTGACTGATTAATTGATTCTAAGGGCACTTTTAGCCAGCAGCCAATATTCTTAGTTCAAAGGTCCTTTCAATTCAGTTTAAGCCCCCACAATGTGGCCAGGGACTATGCCAGGCACTAAAGAAACAAAGAATAAAAGAGGACATGCCCAGCCCTCTGATGAGCTTCCATTCTAATGGGGGATACAATATGGTGGCAGATGAGTAAATGCAAGGCAGTTTGAGGAAAGAGAAAGCCCCAGCACCCCTTTGGAAAGGAGGCCACACCTCCGTGAGCCCTGAAAGAAGCCAGGATCGCTGACAGGTGGCCATCCAGTCTCTGCTCATTCCCTCTTGCTGCTGGGGACAGCATTTCCTCATGAGGCCTCTCGGTCTTTCTAATTATCTCCACCAGGCTCTTTTACCCAAGAGCCCACACATTACCAGAAATGTGGTGCCTGAAAATGTCAGAATGCTGAACGTCCTGGGTGTAATGACACTAGCCTGGTGGCGTGGGGCGGCTTGATGGGGTGGTGGTGTTATTCTAGTCCTTGCACACACTGGAGCAGATGGGCCCAGGATCTGCCAGCCTGTCTGCCTGTCAGATAGGCTTGGAAGCCTGAACACATATTACCAGGAAGTAAACTATACATATGTATGGCTTTTTTTAAAATTTTTTTTTTTATTTTTTAAGGATGTCAAGGAGTGAGAAGGGGCCTGTGCCCCACCCTCTCACTGCCCAGAGCCTGCTGACCAACTATTCCCTATTGGTCCTTTTGACCTTAACTCCATGAGTTCTAACCCCATCTGCTGTGGGGTGAAGCTGGAGTGGGGACAGGTGGAATGTGCCCTAAAGGACCCAATTTTCTCCTCTCCTTCACAGGTCTTCAGGAATCATAGAATCCTGGAGCTAGAATCACAGAATATTACAGAATCACTAAATTTCAGTCCTAAGGGACCCTGATGGTCCTTGAACCTAATCTACACCTGCCAGTATCCCTGCCTACAGCATACCCAACCCTGGCCATTCAGCCTTTGCTTAGAGACCTTCTGTGAGGGAAGCACCTTGCTTTCTGAGGCAGCCTACTCAACTGTGGGAGAGCTCTAAGGGCTGTGCATGCCTTCCGTATATCAGACCTAAATTTTCCTCTTTGTAACTTCTACCTGATCCTTCCAGCATTTGTTCTCCGGAGCCACACAGACCAAGTATGATCCCTTTCCCATTTGACAGTTCTTTAAATGCTTGTAGACCTTTATCATGCTCCCCTCCCGTCTAGGCACATCCTCTCCTCCAGTCTAGACATCCCCAGTCCTTTCAACTAATAATCATCATATGGCATGGTCTCTAGGCTCTTTCTCACCTTGGCAACCCTTCTCTGGGCACTCTCCAGCTTCCCGATCTCCTTCCCAAACCACAACACCCAGATATAGTAGAGTTGTCAACCATGGTGTAGGATCACGGGCTGTTGTCCAAACCCTGCTCCCAAATCTCACTCTCAGTCAGGGATACCAAAGGAATAGAGACTTTTTATTTTGTCCTCAGGCTGAGTTGCCTTGGAATTCTTCACCTCCTCTTATGAAAGGAAGAAACATAATCCCCAAATCCCTTTCTTGTCCTTCCCTCACTCTGCAGCCTTTCACTCCACAGGGATGGACTAGGAGATGTTTAAGCTCCCTTTCTGTCCTGAAATTCTGGAATCCCAATCCAGGTCCTGAGACCAGGATCACAGGCACATACTGGATCTATCCAAGTTAGGGAGAATTAATTGATATCTCAGAAGAACCTTTAGACAAATATTCTCCATAGTCAAGTCTTGGGTCATTCATCTACCATTTTTTCATTTCTTTAATCTAAAAATGCTAAAGGAAGAGTCTTTAGAACCTTATCAAAGCCAGGAGAAATCTTAGAACAAAGAATGTCAGAGCTGGGAGGGACCACAGATCACAAGATGTCAAAACTGGGAGGGACTTTGGAACATAGAATGTCAGAGCTAGAAGGGGCCTTTGAACAGAGAATGCTAGTTTTGGGAGGGACTTTAGAATATAGGTTATTAGAGCTGAGAGAGATCTTAGAAAATAAAATATCAGAAGCTGGAAGGATCCATATAACATAGGACATCAGAACTAGAAAAGTCCTTAGAACACAGAATGACCAAGCCAAAAGGGTCCCTAGAACATAGAATGCTAGTTTTGAGAGGGATCTTACAAAATGGATGGCAGAACTGGGAGGGATTTTAGAACTAAGGATGTCAGAGCTAGGAAGGACTTTAGAACAAAGGATGTCAGAGCTAGAAGGAACTTTAGAACAAAGGATGTCAAAGTTAGGAAAGTTTCTAGAATAGAGACTGTCAGAGCTAGGAGGGATCTTAGAACATAGAATGTCAGAGCTGGAAGGGTCTCTAGAACACAGAATTCTAGCTTTGGGAGGAATTTTAGAATACATAATGTCAAAGCTGGGAAGGGATCTTAGAACACAGGATATCAGAGCAGGAAAAGACCTTAGAACATAGGTGTCAGAGCTATGAGGGACTTTAGAACAATAAATGTCAGAGCTTGGAGGTATCTTAGAATAGAGAAGGTCAGAGGTGGGAATGTCCTTAGAACACAGAAGGTCAGAGCTGAGAAGAACCTTAGAACAGAGAAGGTCAGAATTGGGAGGAGCTTTAGAACAATGAATGTAAAAACTAGGAGGGACCTTAGAACAGAGATGGTCTGAGGTGGGAATGTCCACAGAACACAGAAAGTCAGAGCTGGGAAGGGCCTTAGAACACAGGATGCCAGATCTGGGAGGAGCCTAAAAACATAAAATGTCAGAGCTGGAAGGAACCTTATAACACAGGTCAGAATTGGGAGGAGTCTTATAATGTGGGAAGTCCCATTAATCTTATTCATTCTCACTTGTATAACTACCTGCAAACATACTGAAGTCCACCATCCTCTATGTCTCTCCTCCCATTTTCTATCAGACTCCTAGAAAGAAGCCTCCACTTCCTTATTTCCCAGTAACTTCTCTATCTCCTGCAATCTGCCTTCTGACCACTCAACTGAAATTATTCTGAGATTACCAAAGATGTACTAAATCAGGTGGCTTTTTCCCAGCATCCATCACCCTTGGCCTCTCTGCTGCTTCTGAGAGAGCTGACCACCCTTCCTTTCTGGAGGTTCTCTGTCTCCATCCCAACTTGTCTATGTTGACATGGCTCTCTGGCTCTTCTTTTTAATAGAATATAAGCTTTTGGATGGCAGAAAGTAATTTTGTTTTGTTTTGCTTTTGTAGCTTCAGAACCATAAAGAGTACCCTGAAAACAGCAAGCACTTAATAAGCGTCTGTCAAACTGGAAGCACGTTCCTATCTTCTCTTCACTCTCCTTCACTGCGTCAGCTCCAATCTTGCTCATCCTTAGCATGAGGCTCTGTTATGAGGCCTTTTCTCTTTCTCTCCTTTCTTGTTTGGTGATCTCATCAGCTCCCATGAGTTCAAGCATCACTCCTATGTGGATGATCCCCAAATGTGTAAATCTAGCTCCTTCTGAAATGTATTCCTACATATCAATTGACTTTGTGATATCCTGATTTTTAGACATCTCATAGCTTTACAAACTCAAAATGTCCCAAATAAAATTCGTTATCTGGATAGCTAAATGGTACAGTGGATAGAGCACCAGGCCTGGAGTCAGAAAGATCTGAGTTCAAATCTGGCCTCAGACACTTACTAGCTGTGTGACCCTGGGCAAGTCACTTAACCCCCCCATCTGTAAAATGAGCTGGAAAAGGAAATGGCAAGCTACTCCAGGATCTTTGCCAAGAAAACCCCAAATGGGGTCATGAAGAGCTGGATACGACTGAAATGACTGAACAGCAAACCCACCACCCGTCTTCTTAATTTTCGGATTTTCATTAAGAGTACTGCCATCCTTCTAGTTCTTCAGGCTTGTTACCTGGGTGTCATCCTTGGCTCCTCCTCCTTCTTCACCTGCCATTTATTGGAAGTTGCCAAGTTTTGTGGATTCGACTTTCAGAATCTGTCTCACATTCATTACTTCTCTCCCCTCACATGGCTGTTACTGTCACTACTTCTCACCTGGACCACTGGAATAACCTTTCTAATTAGTTTTCAGACTCCTCCTGCTCCAAACTCTCCTCTACACGGCTGCCAAAAGAATCTTCCTAAAGCCTGTGTCTGACCAAGTCATTCCCATTCTCCACAGTAGTCAGTGGCTCCCTACTTCCCTAGGATAAAGGACAAATTCTTAAGCCTTGCCCTTTGGGGCTTTGAAATCTGACACCAGTTTACTTTTCCAGACTTTTTTCATGGCACTGCTTTATGGGTTCTAATCAACTTGGACCATTAGATGTTCCTGAACTCAATGTTCCATCTCCTTCCTCTCTCTCACCATCTCTTCCTGAGGTCTCCCAGAATCCTTGCCTTCTGGGTTCAGCTCTGCGAAGCATTCTCCCTTCTCAGATCTCCTAGCACTCTCCCCTTCCTCAAATTGCCTTGCACATACTTATCTGTCTTCATGTTGTCTCTTTGCTTTACAGAATGCAAGCTACTGGAGGGCAGATACTGTCTTGTCTTGCCTATTCCTCAAACCAAGCATCTTGCTTTCCTCGTGCATAGCAGGCATTTAATAATTACTTGCTGGATTGAACTGAAGGGACATCTAAAACGCAGAATGTCAGAGCCCAAAGGGATCTTGAAGTTCATCTGCCTTATTTTATTTTTTAAATTATAAACTGAAAAAGCCACAAACATGAGCATTTCAATATGCAAAGGACAGAGAAACAAGATTGGGTATAATGAATACTACATTGCGTTTAATAGATTGTAGAAGATCGTCCATGATGAATTCCTATCATAGAAATTATGCATTCTTTTTAAAGTGCATATTAAATTTAACATGATAGTACCAAGACTGTCCTGCTTATCTGTTATTTATGTCCCTTTCTAAACTTTCTTTTGAGTAATTTCTAATGTTTCATTGATAGTATATTCTTTCTTTTCTTCTTTTTTTGTATTACTATCACGGCTGACCTCATCCCTCTCTCCTCCCACCAACAAAAGATAAAAGCTCTTCCTTATTATGAATAAATATAGCCAAGCAAAATGAATTCACATGTATATTGAGTGCATTCCCTCTTAGCTAAGATATGGGAGGCATGCTTCCAACTGCTCCTTTCTATAGATAAGAAAACAGACCCAGGGCAGTAAGATGACTTTCCCTGAGTCACACAGCTATTAAATGACAGTCTGCTGTAGGACCTGGGTTTTCTGTGCCCTAGCCTCTCCTCTCCTCCTCTCTACTATCTCTCCTGAGAGGAGGTTCCTTCTTTCCTCACCCCCCCCCAAGATCATCTGGCTCTTGGCCCACCCAGATGGCTGCTTCTGCTAAAGCCAAGTTTTACAAATCCACCTCCATCCCCTGCAGATCAATTCCTTCCACTCCAGGTTTTCTCCCTGAGTGCCTCCACTTCTCTCCCCATTCTTCACCTAGTTGCCCCCCCTCCAATTCTTTAGTCTGGGAGAAGGATCTTTTTAAAAGTTAATTTCATGCCCTTTTCCTTCCTCTCCTCTCCCTCTCCGCCCCAACCCCCAACTGTTGTAAGCCATGTCAGGTAGGCTTGGCAAACATTTGTAACACTGCCAAGCATATTTAGAAATAAACAGGTCTGAAAAGCATCCCCTTGGGCTTAGGTGCTGGGAGGCCTGGCCTGCCATAGCTCCGGGGGACTGTGTCAATGGCAAGACCAGCCCTTTAGAGCCACCTCTAGGCCACTGCACAGCTGTAACCTCTGATCGATTCCTTTACATAATGCGTGAGAGAAACCAGGTCAGGTCCTGTACTCCTTCCACTGGCAGCCACAAGGTGGGAGAAGAAGGGAGGGGTAGAAAGCAGGGGGAAGGAGATGAAAGGGCCTGTCCCTTGTCAGGCCAGGAGGTTAGCTCCCCAACAAGGGAGCCATGAGCAAGGAGAAGGAGACAGGACAGGACAGGAGGAAGTTGGAGAAGTTGAGATCAAACCCAACTCTTACCTTTTCCATGTACTTGACCTTGGACTAATAATGGGCTCTCTCTGGGACTCAGTTTACTCAACTGTACAGTAAGAAGGTTGGACAAGAAGGCCATTAAAGTCCCTCGCAACTTTAAATGCACCAGCCTAGCACAGGATGGGAAATGATAGGTTTACAAAACTGAGCTGGAAGCTAAGTGATGTAGCCTCTTCCTAGCCTGCTCATTTTCCCTCCCGCTTTTGCTCTAGGCTGGAGACAGTCAATCAATCCAAAGGCAGTGGGAGGAGGATTGGGAAATAGGGGATTTGGGGTCAGAGGTATTTGGTTGGGAAGCCAGAACATGAACTTAATCACTGGGGATGGGGGTGCGGTAACATGATTTAAAGCTGGAAGGGACCTTAAAAATGATCTAATCCTACCCTCTCACACAGGAGGAAATAGAAGCCCAGGAGGTGCCTGACTGGTCCAAGATCACACAGCTAATGAGTATCAGTAAATTATAAAACCAATCTCTCTCTCTCTCTCTCTCTCTCTCTCTCTCTCTCTCTCTCTCTCTCTCTCTCTCTCCTCTCTCATTCTCTTGTTTCTCTCCTTCTCTTCCCTTCTCTTTCTCTCCCTCTCTTCCTTTCTATCTCTCTGCCTCTGTCTCTCTCCCTCTCTTCCCTTTTGTCTGTCTGCCTTTCTTTCTGTCTGTCTGTCTCTCTCTCCTCTTTCATTCTCTCTTTTCTCTCTCCTCCTCTTTCTCCTCTCCTCTCCTCTCTCTTCTTTCTCCTCTCTTCTCTCTTCTCTCTCCTCTCCCCCTTCTTTCTCTTCTCTTTCCTCTCTTTTCTCTCTCCCCTTCCCTCTCTCTTCTATTCTCTTCCCTTCCTTTCCCTTCTCTTCTATTCTCTCTCTCTTCTCCCTCTCTCTCATTCTCTTTTCTCTCCTCTCTCCCCCTTATTTCTCTTCCCTTTTCTCTCTCCTCTTTCTTCTCTTCTCTTCTCTTCTCTCCTCTTTCTTCTCTTCTCTTCTCTTCTCTTCTCTTCTCTTCTCTTCTCTTCTTCTCTTCTCTTCTCTTCTCTTCTCTTCTCTTCCTTCTCTCCTCTTCCCTCCCCTCCCCTCCCTCCCCTCCCTCCCCTCCCCTCCCCTCCCCTCCCTCCCCTCCCCTCCCTCCCCTCCCCTCCCCTCCCCTCCCTCCCCTCCCCTCCCCTCCCCTCCCCTCCCCTCTCCTCCCTCCCCTCTCCTCTCCTCTCCTCCCCTCCTCCCTCTCCTCTCTCTCCTCTCCTCTCCTCTCCTCTCCTCTCCTCTCCTCTCCTCTCCTCTCCTCTCCTCTCCTCTCCTCTCCTCTCCTCTCCTCTTCTCTCTCTGTCTCTCTCTTTCTCATCAGAGCTGGAGGGAGGAAGAGGAAGTGGGTCTTAGCACCCCCCTCACTTAACTTCATTTTTTAGGTATAGGAAACTGAGGCCCAGAGGGGCTAAGTAACCGACCCTATATCATCCAGTGGTAAAAGCAGGACTATAAGCCTGACACCTTGGCTCTCAACCCAGGACTCTTTTTACTGCTTTGCCTCCTAATGCCCTACCCCTCGGTTCTCCTCCTAACTCAGGGCATCAGTGCTGGCAGATCCTCAGATTTATTTTCTGCCAGGTGGGATGAATAACATCATCTTTAGGTGAAACTCTCTAGGAAGAAACTGGAAACTCCAGAGGGGCCGAGAATGTTGGTGCATGAGCTGCTCATCAGTCAGGGTTAGGAAGTGACTGGTTTTGGTCAGCCTTGTTTGCTGTTCTAAGTCCCCGCCTTCGGCAGGCCTTTGAAAGGAGTGGTCTTGTCTGAGCTACTGTCATAGGATCAAAGGGTTCAGAGCTGGAAGTGACCTGAGAGATCTTTTAAATCAACTCATTTAATAGTCATATGGATGCTAAGTCACAGAGCTGGAATTTGAATCCAGGTCCTCTGACTGAATCCAGTAGGGAAGCTACCGCCAGCCTGGCTTCCTGTCCCAATCAGGAGTTGTTGAATAATTTTTCAATAGAGTCTGACTCGTGACCCTGTTTAGGGTTTTCTTGGCAAAGATACTGGAGTGATTTGCCATTTTCTTCTCCAGTTTACTTTACAGATGAGGAAACTGAAGCAAACAGGGCTAAGCAACTTGTCCAGGGTCACACAGCTACTGGAGTGGTTTGTCATTTCTTTCTCCAGCTCATTTTACAGATGAGGAAACTGAGGCAAACAGAGTGAAGTGACTTGCCCAGGGTCACACAGCTAGGAAGTGTCTGAGGCTAGGTTTGAACTCAGGAAGAAGAGTCTGACTCCAGGCCCTGCACTCAGCTGCGGTAATATCTATTTCCCTAGGACAGCCATGTTCTGCTAAGTGTTTCTGAAGTCTAAGTGGCTACGTCTATTTGGCCATTCATTGAAACAGCTCCACCAGGTTGGTTCCTAGCTCTTCTGCCATCTAGCCCAATTCTCTCGTTTTACAGAGAAGGAAGCTGGGTCCCAGGAAGGTTAAACATTAGATTTTGGGGGTGGGGTGGGGGAATGCCATATGTCACTGTTGATTCAAATTGAACCTGAGAGCCCATAAGATCTCCCAGGTGTTTTTTTTTTTTTGTAACCAGTAGTCTCTCTTGAAGCCAGTAGTTATGAAGTTAATTTCTTGAACCCACATCTATATATGGGTTTGTATGTATTGTATGTATATATATTTCATTCTAACACAATACCCTAACATTAGCCTGTAAAGATCTTTTGGGATGCTGACCAACTTTTTATTATTTCTTAGGTTATACATTTATAAATATGTTAAACATATTTCCACATTAGTCATGCTGTGAAAGAAGAATCAGAATAAAAGGTACAAGTCATGAGAAAGAAAAAACAAAAAAAGAGCAAATAGTATGCTTCAATCTGCATTCTGGATGTGGATAATATTTTCCAACACGAGTCTTTTCAAATTGTCTTGGATTACTGTATTGCTGAGAAAAGCCAAGTCTATCATAGTCGATCGTCATACAAAGTTGTTGTGACTATGTACAATGTTCTCCTCGTTCTACTCACTTCGCTCAGCATCAGTTCATGTAAGTCTTTCCACCTGCTCATCATTTTTTATAGCACAATAGTATTCCAATGTATTCACACACCACAACTTGTTCAGCCATTCTCCAACTGATATGCATCCCCTCAATTTCCAATTCTCTGCTACAACAAAAAAGAGCTGCTATAAATATTTTTGTACATGTGGGTCTTTCCCCCTTTTTTACGCTTTCTTTGGGATAAGACTTAGTAGTAGTACTGCTGGATCAAAGGGTATATATGCAAACTTTTATAGTCCTTTGGGCACAACTCTAAACTGCTCTCCAGAATGTTGGATCAGTTCACAACTCCACCAACAATGCATTAGTGTTCCAGTTGTTCCACATCTTCTCCAGCAATCATCATTTTCTTTTACTGCAATATTAGATGCATTTTAGACAAGTTCATAGGGTCATAGCTGTAGACTGAAAGGAAACCCAGAGGTCAGCTAGCCCAACGTCTTCATTTTACAGATGAGGCAACTGAGGCCTATAAAAGGAAAATGATTTGTCCAAGGTCACATAAGTAGCAAGCTTCAGATGCAGGTTTTTAACCCAACGCTTCCTCTCTACCAAGGAGACCTGTAGGTCATCTATGAGTGACTCAACAAAGGCAGGGCTGAGGTGATGAAGCGGGAGGGGTATGTGTCAGAGTTGGGTTGGTTGGGTTAGAGTTGGAGGGTCATAGCCCTAGCTTTAAATTTGTGCTTCTGCCTCGGTCTCCCCTATTGCCATTAATCCTAATCCTAACCCAACTCTAACCCTAACCCTAAATGCCTCAGACTCTAACCCTAAATGTGTGTGTGTGTGTGTGTGTGTGTGTGTGTGTGTGTGTGTGTGTGTGTGTTCCCTTCTCAGAAATGCAGATCAGTGAAATGGAAAAGGTTTCTGACATCTACTTGGAGGACCTGAGTTCAAACCCTGGCTCTGCCACTTACCATTTGTGGGACCTCAGGCAAGTATCTTCCCTTCTCTGGGCCTCAGTTCCCTCATCAATAAAATGAAGGGGTCGGGTTGCATGAGCTTAGAGGTGCTTTGGAACTCTTAAATCCTATGATCCTATTCAGAAAGGAGCATTAAGACAAAGGAGAGAAAGAGGTAGTTTCTTGGGAACCCAGAAGCCAGACTTAAGAGGAAAACTGAGGAAATCAGAATCATTTATCTTGAAGAAAGGGAGGTTGAAAGGTTCCTTAATAACTGTCCTCAAATAGCTCAAGGGTTATTACAAGGAAGATAATGACTGGCTATTGTTTTCTGAAGACAGAACAAAATGAAACGAGTTTCAAATAAAGCAGGAAGGATTTAGGTTAGATATAATTTCTGCTGAGTGCACTATCATCCTCCTAGTCATGGAGGCAAGGCTCAAAACCGAGGAGTTATCCTTGCCTCTTTCCTGTCCTTTACTCCAATTTATAATGTCGCCAAGCCTTGCTGATTCTACCTCCATATCACCTCTCACATCTGACCTCTCTCTTTCCCATTCATATGGCTACCATCTTAGTTCAGGCTTTCAATACCACATCCCTGGATTACTGACACAGCCTTCTCCTGGGTCTGACTATAGTCTCTCCACTTTTAAAGACCAACCAGATGGCAAATGATTTTTCTAAACTATGGGACTAACTGTGCCACTCCCCTGCTCAAAAGCCTTCGAGACTCCCCCTTCAAGTTCTCCAGACTCCTCCTCCTTGCAAATCGAGTGTCCACAGGGTAACTGAACCCTCAGGTTCTAGTGATAACCCTGTGAAATGCTACTCCTATTATTGTCTCACAAGCTCCCACTAGCGTGCCTCTTACTGCTGATCATTTCATAGATTAATTATCTGAAGCAAAGACATTTTCTAAGATGGTATAGTACGAACAGTTGGCTCAAATCATTCTCTCATAAAACCTGGGGAGCAATTCCACAAATAGAGACTGTATCTATGGGAAGAGAGCAAAATGATAGCAAGGGACAGACGTAAGATACATCTAAGGCAAAGGCTAATTCACAGCTCCCCGTACTGTCAGTCCTGGAAGTTCCTTCTCTATTTGTAGGGTCTTTATGCAACTCTCCTTGGGTGCCTCATCTCTCCTGATTGGGTCCCTCAGCTGAATGGTCACTCAGATCTATTCCAGCTCTGATTTTTTTTTGTGTTCCAGGAAAGGCAGGGCAGCATAGTAGAAGGAGCAGTGAATTTGGATCCAGGAGACCTGGATTTGAATCCTGTTTGACTGCTGGTGTGACTTTGAGTGATACCTTTATTTCCCTTCTCTGGACTTCTGTTTCCATGTCTTTAAAATGAAACCATCTAGGGATAAATCTAACTAGGATGAAGTCCCAGGATCTAAGCTTTCCTTGAATCCACTTCTGCCTCTTTTGGGGGAGGCTCTTCAAAGCTGCTTCCTCTTCTGAGTAACCTTCTCCCTATCTGTGCCTCTCCTCTGTTCCTGAATGGATGCATTGGCTCTTACAGGTTTAGTAGCTGTGAAGACATGGCCAACTGGGGACAAGTGATAGAAGTCTCCTCTAACCCCTATGCAGGGGTTTCCCTCACAGAGCACTCTAGAACCTGGCACTCTTCAACTCTAACTGCTGACATCCATCCAGCTATTTAAAGACCCCAGATGTGTGATTAGCTTGTTTGCTTAGACAGTCTTGCTGTTCCCAGAAGTCAACGGTCATAGACATGTCTTGTTTACACAATGAAACCTCACTACGTCTTACTACATCAGTTGAGGTGGAGAGGTAAACTCCTTGTCTTATACTAAGGTAAAGTACAAAACTCTCATCTTGCCATTTAGGCCTCGAGCAATGTTTTACTAGTGGACCTCTCCAACCTTATCTCACACCATTCCCTTTCATGAACTCTTTGTTCAAGTCAATTGTACTACTGGCTGTTCCCAGATCTCTTCCTGCCCTCTTCTGCCTCAATGCAATTTGTGCTGGCCATCCCACACATGGACCAAAATACTGCAATCCTCCTCTTCCTTCTAGGTTCAATCCCCTTACCACTTCCTCTATGAAGCCCTCAGTGGTTTCTATTTTCACCTTTAAAATTTCCTAGTGCAGTTTTTTAGGTTTCTCCTTTGCCCCATCACATTCTACCCTGTTTTTAATCAATCAATAAATACTTACTAAAATTTTACTTTGCTACATGCCAGACATTGGGGAAATGATCTCTACTAGCAACAAGCTTATGTTCTAATGGGGAAGAGAAGTACCTATGATGTGTGTGTGTGTGTGTGTGTGTGTGTGTGTGTGTGTGTGCGATAAACATAGATAACAAATATATACAGATATATTTGCATACAGAGATATATATGTATATATATAGATATGTGTGTACATACACATATATGTATATATAGATAAAATATATACAGATATATATACACAAATATATACATATATAATATATATATTATATACAGATATATATATCAATAGATACAAATATATACAGATAGTTCAATACAAGAGAGGGCATTAGCAGGGAAATAGGAAACAAGTGTTTACACGTCTTATTCTCTACCTTCTCTCCTTCCAGTCTCACCAATAGTAGGCTAGAAAACAGATGCTCCCCATGGTCAGACACTGCATCATTTTTAAGACCTTTGTTTTACAGTGAGATCTGTCCCTAGATCACCTCAGTTTAGAGATATGTAAACAGAAGCCCAGAGAAAGGACATAAAGGTATCACTCAAAGTCACACCAGCAGGTAAGCAGGATTCAAATCCAGGTCTCCTGAATCCAATTTCATTTCTCCTTCTGCCTTGCTGCCCTGCCTTTCCTGGAACATCAGACCTAAAAGATACTATGGAGACCAAATGGCCCCACTCCCACATTGCTGTAATACTTGGATGGACTGATGCTCTTATCCATGTGAGCCCTCCCCGGGTAGGTGCAGATCACATCCTGCCCACACCTTCTGCTCCTGTGCAGCTTCTGTCCCTCTCATCAGCCCTCCATCAGGAACTGTCCAATGTGCTGAAGGCTTCCTCTAGGCCTTTTGCATCCCTTGGGTACCACTGCAGCCTCGGGGCTGTCAATCATCACACCTTAGCCAACTCACATCCCTTTCCAAGCATGACTTTCATAGGATCGGAGATCTGGACCTGGAGGAGATGTCAGAGGCCGTCCCCTTCATTTTACAGAGGAGAAGGCCCAGAGATGAGAAGGCGCTTACTTGGCCAAGGTCACTCCAGAAGTCAAAGGTGAGGCCGAGGCTAGAACTTGATCTTTTTGCTCCCAGTCTAATGCTCTTTCTCCTACATCAAAGCTACTTCTATATTGTAGGATTATGGGATCACAGGATTTAGAGCAGGTAATGGTGAGGTTGGTGTTTTAAGGGAAGTCTGGCCCAGGAGCCAGCAGGGTATGAGGGTCCGATAAAGAAAGCCACCAGTTTAATTGTCTTTCATGTTCTTTGCTACCCAGGGACAATAAGCATCATCAGTATGTGAGAGGGGGCCCAAGTTACTGAGTAAACAGGAGTAGGGCAGGCTGGTACCTGGAGACTTGCTGAATCAGTGTTTTTTTTTTAAAATTAGATGCCTTGGCTCGGTTTCCAGCCACCTCAGCTCCTTATCTCCCTTGGGCAGGAGCCGGGGAGGTGGGCTGCGTAGCCTGGGAATGGGTCAGAAGGCCATGGTATCTCTGAAGGGAAAGACAGAAGAGTCTAGGAGCAGGAAGCATAGGATTTAAAGCTAGAAATGACCTTAAAGGTAACTAGTCAACCCCCTGACTTTGTTTTTGTTTTTTAGTTCATTTACAAACATTTTCATGTCTATAGTATTTCTATTCAGTCCTGCCCAACTCTTCTTGGAGATTCCTTGGCAAAGTTCCTGGAGTGGTTTGCCATTTCCTTCTCCAGATCATTTTGCAGATGAGGAAGTTGCCCAAGGTCACACAGTTACTATGTGTCTGAGGTCACATTTGAACTCAGGTCCTTCCGTCTCCAGGCACTCTGTGCACTATGGCGCCACCTAGGAGGTGTCTCCCTCCTACCTCCTCCTCCCCACTTCCTACCGATTGGAAAAGCAAGAAAAACACACCCTATGTTGTCAATTCATGTAGTTGAGCAAAACAAATTCCTGCATTGGTCATGTCCCCCCAAATCTCAATCTGCCACTGAGTCTTGTCAGGAGGAGGGCAGAACTTTCCATCACGAGTCCTCTGAGTCCTGGTGGGTCATGGTGTTGATCAGAGATCCTCAGCCTTTCAAAGTAAATCACTTCCCTTTACAGATGGACCAACTGAAGCCCCAGAGCAAGGAAGTAATGTGCTTGAGTTCATGAGGAGCACAGCCAGCATCTGAATGCAAGGCCTCTAGGGCAAATCTAGTGCTGGTAGAACCATGCCACAATTTCTCTTCAGAACAGCAGGAGATTAATGGGAACAGAAATTGGGTCAAATTTTAAAAATAAGACTTTTCAGACATAGGATCAAAGATTTCGAGCCAGAAGGGACCTCAGAGACATCTAGTCTTCATTTTACAAATGAGGAAACTTAGGCCCAGAAAAACTATGTGACTTGCTCCTGGGGGAGGGTGGTGTGGGTGGATATGTTGGGGGAAGAGAAGATGAATAGCAGGAAGGATACTGTTGGGCCTTCCTGACCACTTCAATCATATTATTTCCCTACTCAAAAAAAATCTCCATTTTGCTTCCCATTGCCTAGAGAATAAAATACAAACTCCTCAGCCTGGCTCTCCATCATCGGGCACCAGCCTACTTTTCCAATCTTATCTTATGCAACTCATCTTTCTGCATTCTACATTCCATCCAGACTCATCTGTCTACTCAGTGTACAAGCAGACCATAGCTCAGGACTAAGGCCTGGGCCACAGCTGCACTGCATATAGTGTGTGTGTGTGTGTGTGTGTGCGCTTAAAATGAAAGTTAAGGCCAGTGTCATCAGGGAGATGGTGGAAGGAGATTGTGGCTTTGCACTGGGGTGGAGCAGGGGGCTAACTGTGCTGCGATGAGGGAAGTGGGGTCTATAGGTTGGCACTAAATGTGTCTGCTAGTTGCCTTTCTGGCTTTTCTCCTTTTGTCTTGTCCTCTTCCTCTTCTTCTCTCTCCTCTTCCTCTTCTTCCTCCATGTCTTCCTCCTCCTCCTCTTGCTTTATTACTCTGTTTCCCTGCAGCTCTGGTTTTTGTATTCCTATAGCAGCCTGGTATCCCCTACCCCTCCTCCAAGGGTGGGCTCAGAATCTCTACCTAAGGTATCCCCAGAGGTGGTTCTGCCACATCCTGTCACTCCATGGCAGTTGGGGCACAGTTTTGCTTGGAGATGGGGACAGCAAATCATTACTCACTATCCCCCTGCTACATACTGTGGAGACTACAAGAGGGGACAAACCAGATTGTATTCTCAGGGAGCTTATGGTCTATTTGGGGAGACAAGTCCAGGGTACAGAAATTCAATTCAATTCAATTCAAGAAGGATTTGTTCAGTGTCTACTATGTGCTAGAGACTGGAGATGTAAAGACCAAATGAATCAGTCTCTGCTCTCAACAACTTGCTGGTTGAGGTAGCAAAGAACCCCAAGGAAGAGAGAGAAGATGGCATGTTCCAAGTGAGTCAAACCATAGTCATCATCTCAACCACAGCCTGTCCTCTTAATGGAGACTGGACCCTTAACTCAAGGGTCTTGGGAAAGGCAAGGCCTCAACTCCCAGCCTCATCCCAGGTGCCCAACCCACCCCTATGGAGATGCAACCTGGCAACTACTTCTGCCCATGTTGCTGTCCCCGCCTCCTCAGCAACCACAGCTTGTGAATACCCAGAAAAGAAAGCTTTTGACATTAAAGTCCTTCACATCATTAAATGGTTAAGTGTCAGAAACATATGAATTTATCCATGGAATCAACATTAAGGAAGCTGCATTATTATAAGCTTTGCTGTTGTACCCTAAGGACCATCGGACCTTTCCGTCTCCTTGCTGCAGACATCCTTAGATGTGCTGTTTCCCCTTCTCCCCAAGGAATTACCTCTTTAACAGCAAGGACTGTCTTTTCTATCTGACTCCCCAGAGCTTAGCTCATGAGCTTTGCACATAGTAAACATTTAATAAACACTTTCTCCTTCATTCTTTCTATTGGAGGGAAATGACAAGGTACACCTGTCAGAAAACATAAAATATGTACAAAGAGATATCTGGGAGGAGGGCATAGATCCAATATAATGGAGAACAGAAGTTCCTGAGAACACAGTGGAAGGGTACAGAAGAATGGGAACGGGAGATGGCAGTTAGGATGGAGCAGACATGGGTAGGAATGAGGGAAGCAGGGAGTGGTGGTCAGGGAACTGAGCTTTATTCTGGGTAATCTGGAAACATATGTAGAATGATTGATTTATAGCTGAAAGGGACATTAGGGGCCATCTTGCCCACCTCTCACATCTTACTGATAAGGAAGCTAAGACACCAAGGGCTAAGAGATTTACCCAAGGCCATATAGGAATTAAGTGAAACGCTGGGATTTGAACTTAAAATCTAACATTCCATTGTGCTTTTCTCTTTTTTAAAAAAATTTTATTACTTTATTTTGATTTATCAACAATCACTTCCATATGCTTTTGAGTTTAAAATTTTTTTCCTCCTTCCTCCCCACCACCCTGCCCAAGACAGCGCACAATCTGATATAGGCTTTACATTTACATTCCTATTAAAAACATTTTCACATTAGTGAAGTTGTAAGTAAAAATTAAAACCAATAGGAGGAACCATCAGAAAGAGGAAACAAAACTCAACAGAAGAGAAAAAAAATGATAGTGATTCAACTTCCATAGTTCTTTCTTTGGATGTGGATAGCATTTTCCATCACGAGGCCTTTGGAGATGTATTAGATACTTGTAATGCTGAGAAGGGTTAAGTTTATCAATATTAGTCATCACACAACGTGGCTGTTATTGTGTATAAAGTTCTCTTGGTTCTGCTCACTTCACTCAGCATCAGACCATACAAGTCTTTCCAAGTTTTTCTGAAGTCACCCTGTTCATCATTTCTTATGGCACAATAGTATTCCATTACATTCATATACTACAGCTTGCTCAGACATTACCCAGTTGATGGGCATCCTCTCGATTCCCAGTTCTTTGCCACCACAAAAAGAACTGCTATGAATATTTTTGTACATATGGGTCCCTTTCCCATCTGTGTGATCTCTTTGGGATATAGCCCTAGAAGTGCTATTGCTCGATCAAAGAATATTGTGCTTTTCTCTTGATGGTATACATAGGACATTGGATGGAATTGCCGTGAGCTCCATAAGGGTGGGGATTGGGTTTTATCTAAATATTGTATCCTTTCTGGAGCCTAGTACAAGGCTCTGCACACAGCAGGTGCTTAATAAATGTTCAGCTTAGTAAGAGATTCAGAATCTTAGAATTGTAAAGTACTTTGGAGCAGAGCCTTAGGCTGATGAAAGTGAATTAGAGTTGACACCTTGGTTCAGTCTCCATATTTGACAGATCAAGAAACTGAGGCCTAGAGAGGGCAATGAAAATGGACTAGCAGCAGGGCTGAGACTACACCTTACAGAGAGCTTCACTCCCCCATGGGGAGCTCTTTTGTTTTACACACAGTTTTCTCAGTACTTCTAGACAAATACCTCCCATACCCACCAAATATAGCCTGATATTCTCTGGAAACATTATTCAGGACTGAGTTTAAGGCTCTTAGCAGAACATTAAAATGAAAATGTCTCTGGAAGAGAGAGGCCACTTTAAGCTTAAAATCATCCCCACTTTACCAATGAGGCAAACTGAGGCAGGGAAAGAGAAACAGATATATAGACACATACACACACAGAAAGAGAGAGAGAGAAAGAGAGACAGATGGACAGACAGAGTGTGTCAGTGAAAAAAAGCAAACAAAACAGTTTCGTTTTGCCACTGAGTAATAATACCATTCAAAGAACAGGTGGGGAGGAGAGAAATTGACTGCAGTCACATTATTTTTGTTTCCAAATTGAAATTAAAGATCATTTTAACTCCAGATGCTAAGAAATCTGAGGCTCATTACTCCCTAGCATTTTGTCCATGCTCTCATTCTCACCTCAATTAAAGCCATTTATTGTAATTAATTAAATTTGTTATTCAATTAATAAAGATATAAATTCTGTTAAGTCACCGTGCAGGATAAGCTCCAGTCTAGATTTGTTGCTTGGCAATTATTGGAAAATTCCCCCTTCTCTCCCCACTTAGCACTCAGATCATTCATTTTCCAAGTCATCTCGGTCCAAGGCTGGAAGATTCCCCCTCAGAAGTGGGCAGCAGGTCCTGCAGCTAGGCCCTTGAATGGAATGAGGAGTTTTATGGAGAGGAAAGGAATCATTCTAAACAGCATGGCATAACGGATCTGGTGTTTGCTTTAGAATCAAAGAACTTGGGTTTGGGTCCTGGTCCCATGACTTCTTACCTATGTGACCATAGACAAATCACCTTATCTCTCTGACCCTTATTTTTGTCATCGATAAAATGAGGGGGTTGGAGGGAGAAATCATTTATTAAGTGCCTACCATGTACCAGGCATTGTCATAAGTGTTTTGCAAATATTACCTCATTTAATCCTTACAAAGGTTCTGGGAGGTTAGTGTTATTATCATCCTCATTTTACAGTTGAGGAAACTGTAGACAGAGATTAAATGACTTGCCCAGGGTCATTCATCTATGTAAGTATCTGAAGATGGAGTTCAGGTCTTTTTAAATTCAGGCCCTGCTCTCTACCCACTGCACCACCTAGCTAGCTAGCTGCCTCTTGGACTAGATGATCTGTTAGATATTTTCCAGTTTTCCAGGGGTTGGAGACAGAATTAACAGCATATCACAAGAGGTACAGAACTTTATCCAAACAAGAAACTTCTGGAAAATTAGAATGAACTGAATAGAAATTAATGACTCCATGAGACAACCAGAAATAGTAAACAAAGTCAAAAGACTGAAAAAATAGAATAATATGTAAGATATCTCACATCAAAAATGACTTGCCTGGAAAACAAGATCTAGGAGAGATAATTTAAGAATCATTGGACTTTCTGAATGCCATGACCAAAAAAAAAAAGAGCCTAGATATAATATTTCAAGATATCATGAAAGAAAACTGCCCAGCTCTGTTAGAACTAGATAGCAAAAAAAAAAAAAGATCTTTAATGAAATAGAGGACTTCCAAGCATTCCTGATAGAAAGACCAGAGCTATGTAGAAACTTCGAAATACAAACACAGGAATCAAGAGAAATATAAAAACCATCCTATTTGTGTGTGTATGTGTGTGTGTGTGTGTGTGCATGTGTGTATGGAGGTGTTAAGTAACACAGGAGGATATGAACAAGAGTCATCCTCGATGGGCAGAAATGGGTAGTCTGCCATCTGCATCAAAGAAGAGAATATCTACTTCATCAGCGAGACTGCAAATTCACTTGAATGTTAAAAAAAATCAACCAACAAAAATAAGCCATTGATGTGTCAATTATTGATAATATTTTTCTCAATACTATATTACATGAACATTTAATGTGTAGAATCAGTGCTCTAATCCAGAGCAGAGACACTAATTGTAGGAGATTTAAGCAACTGACAGTCTGGGGTAGAAGATCCATCAGGCATCTCTCAAATCACATCACATATGTGGCAAGCTCTGGTGCCAGTAACCAAAATCTTGCATGTTTTCAATATTCTGCCCAAGACATAGAGGTAATAAATAATTATAAAGTGATGAGCACAGTTCCTGGCACATGGTAAGGTGAGCTCTACTATAAATGAGATCCATTATTATGATGATGCCCTTGTTTTGATCTCTTTTTACATAACCTTTACAACAAGAAGAAAACAAACAACAATTAGATTAAATAGTCATTCCTCAATTTACACATGGGTTCTTTAATAACATTTACAAAAGCTATGTCAGCTGTTATAAATGGTACTGAGACTCTCAGGCCAGCACACAAAAGCTTATTCAATGAAAATGTACCTTAAATACAGTACTACAGCTTTTCAACCATGCCTAACTACTATTTATAACACTGTTTCTATGGCAAAACTCACTCCAGGCTTGAATTTAGGACACCTGAAGAATATCATCACTCCACTCAATGTAGTGATTGATCATGATTCCAGAAGACAAGTGATGAAGAATACTACCCTCCTCCCAACAGAGAAGTGATGAATTGATATGCAGAATGAGACACAGATTTTTGGACATGGCCAATATGAGAATTAGTTTGACTTGACTACACTTATTTGTTACAAGGGTTTTATTTCTTTTATTCTCTCTCTAAATTATCTGTCATTTATATTTATATTTTTCAGTGGAGGAAGGGGAGAGAAAATGCTTGATAATTGAAAAAGAGAATTTTAAAAAATCCTACGAACCTTTTACTTAAATCTCTCTGGGACTCACTTCATTTTGCTTAGTTTCATAGGTCTATATATCTAAGGTCTCTTTCAGCTCTAAAATCTTAGATTCTACTGGCTGACTGGGATGGAAGGGGAAGAGAGAGTTGGGGGTGGGGAGGACTGGCTTCTGAAAGGAGGGATGAAGGGAGAAAATGGCATAGAAAGAAGGATAGAATACCAAGAAACAGACTTCAAGGTTTTATGCAGGGTAGAACCTAATGAAGAGGTTCAACACTTGACTTGACTGGGAGGTCATGGATTCTGGGTATCCCACTTATAAGGGGATATAGTCTGTTCTTCCTGTCTTCCCTTTCCATCTCTTCTTTATCCCCAGAAAGGTAAGGCCTGGAGAGGAGTCCAGGTTTATATAGGATTTTGAACTTGAAGAAACCTTAGTGATGTCCTTTAGGCATCTCAAATTCAACATGTACAAAACAAAACTCATCATCTTTCCCCCAACTGATCAATTCTGATCTTTCTTATTTCTATTTCTATTAAGGGTCCCTTTAAGTCATCCAAGAGGGCAACCTTTGATTCATCCTTGACTCCTCACTGTTCCTCAAATCACATATTCAATCAATGATCAATTCTTGTCTTTCTGATTCCCCAACATCTCTTGCTTCTGTTCCCTTCTCTCCACTCAAAGGGTCAGATCATCATAGTTCTGGACCTCATCATCTCTTGTCTGGATTACTGGCACAGCCTCCTCATTCCAATTCATCCCCAATTCATTTTCCAAAATATTATTCCAAAAGCACAGGTCTATGTCCCTCTCCTGCTCAATAGACTCCAATTACTCATGATCACTTCCAAGATCAAATGTGAATGCCTTTTCATTTAAACTTCTTCACAACATGGCTCCAACCTGTCTTTCCAGCCTTATTTATTTGTTCTTCCCTTCACAATTTTTTCAATCCAGTTGAACTGGCCTTCTGCTGGTTTCTTACACATGACATTCCATCTTCCATCTCTGTGGAAATGCACAAGCTGCCATCCATGCCTGGAATGCACTCCTCCTTCACACAGCACTTCTTAGAAGTTCAGGGGCTACTACGTACAACGAACTTTTCCTAGTTCACCAACTCCAGGTGCCCTCTCTGCCCCAATTATCTGATATTTATTTGTGTACATCTTATATATATTTAGATATGTTCATATTGTCGCAGGTAAGCTCCTTGAAGGTAATGACTGTTAAATTTTTGTTCCTGTATGCCTAGAATACAGCACAGTGTAGCTGGTATACAGAAGGCATTTATTATATGCTTGGTGACTGGCTGATTAATCATCTGCCCAACTACCTCATTAGGAGGAAGCAGGTCACAGTGGTGATAAACAACAGATGGGAGATTAGAACCCAAATACTCTATCTTTAAAACTTGTGTCTTTTCTAACTTCACCAAACTGAGACTGTGGCCAGGACTGATGGTGGAGGAGGATGGCAAGATGGAGAAACTGATCCAGTCCTTTTTACTTCCTTATACCAAACACTGGTTTTCCAGACTCAAGGATGTCCAGTCCTGAGAAACTGGGAATGAGCTCCTGCTCTGGGAGAGAGATGGAATCAGCTGTCTTCTAACTTGGTGTTTCCAATTATCGAGGTACTGGGGGACCTTCAAAGCTCCTCTACCCAGCATGGTTCTCCTGTCAGGGATAGGTCATGCTCTGAAAGGCACTGCTCAGTGGCAAGAGGCCCCTTAGGCAAGAACAGTGTGGCAGGGCCTTTCTGAGAGCAAGGAGGGCAGCAAGGAATGGGCTGCTGATTCAGAGCCTGAGTGTGTCAATCAGGCCACTTGTGGAGAAAGGAAAGAGTTATCTAAGCACAATTTTTCCATGCAGTCATTTCTATTGGCTGCCCAGAAATCAAAAAGGAGCCCAGTGTGATGGATGATCAAGTGAGGCTATTTTTTATTTAATAAACAAGTAAGGCAGGTACCTGAGAATAATTCATCACTCCTTCTTCTCTGCTTGCTAAACAGCTTTTTAATAGCTGAATAAAAGGCCCTTTAAAATCTGAGATCTTCATCATAAGGTAGTTACAGCAGGCCCAGGAGGCAGAGTTTCTGGACCTCTTCAACAACACCAAAGGATTTAGGTAATTGCTGGGGGGGGGGGGGAAGAAAAAACCCCCAAACAATGGACTGGGAGCCTAGTGACATGGATTTTAGATCTAGGTAACTCACTGACACTGTAGGCAAGTCACTACCATTCTTCAAGCCTCAGTTTCCTCATCTGGAAAATGAAGGGGTTAAATAAGATTTTAGACTTCCCTGTAACACTCTATGTTCTAATATCCCCTCTAGTTCTAGCATGTTGTGTTCTAAGCTCCATTTAGTTCTAGCATTCTATGTTCTAAGGTCCCTTTCATCTTTAGCATTCTTTGTTCCATGAGCCTTTGCAGTTCTAACATTCTAATTCTAAGATCATTCTATGCTCCCTGGTTCTAGATTCTGTTTTCTTTTCCAATGATAATATTTTACATTCCAAGGTACATGTCAGCTCTAAAATTATATATTATAAGAGGCCTTCTATGTCACTTTTTTTTAGGCAATTGGGGTTAAGTGACTTGCCCAGGGTCACACAGCTATTAAGTGTGAAGTGTTTGGTCTGATGAAGCCAGATCTGAACTCAGGTCCTCCTGACTTCAGGGCTGATGCTCTATCCACTGTGCCACCCAGATGCCCCCCCATGTCACTTCTTACAAACCTGCGATGCATTTCAAGCCGTATTGGACATTAGGAGAGAGACTGGACTAATTCCAAGTATCTGGGTACTTAGGGTACCTTCAAGGTTCCTCTAACCCAGCATGGTTCTTATGTCTGGGATAAGTCATGATATAGTGGATAGAGTGCTGGGACTGGAGTCAGGAAGACCTGAGTTCAAATCCAGCTTGAGAAACTTGCTAGCTATGTAACTCCAGGCAAGTCACTGAACCCCTGTCTGCCTCAGTTTCCTGACAGGGCAGTGAATAGAGCATTAGGGCTGGAGTCAAGAAGACCTGAGTTTAAATCTGGCCTCAGGTACTTATTAACTATGTGACCCTGGGCAAGTCACTTGATCTTATTTGCCTCAGTTTCCTCATTTGTAACATGAGCTGGAGAAGAAAATGGCAAACCATTCTAGTATCTCTGCCAAGAAAACCCCAAATGAGGTCATGAAGAGTCGGACATGATTGAACAAGAACAGATTTGGACATTATTCTGCAGGCTGGTGCTAGGAATGATTAAACTGCAAAAAACAAAAACCAGTCTCTTCTTCCTCAAACCCACTCTTCTCATCTTAGAAACTAATAGATATCAGGGGACATAGCCCCAGGAAAGGTGTGTTTGGCTTTGTTTTTCCACCAAAACTACAAAGAAAGGAAAAGAGTTTATCCAGCTGGGCAAAGATTTCTCCTAGACTTTTCATGGTCAAGGAATGCCAAGGTCCAGGGCCTTACAGAGTCAGGGCTGATAAGAGAAATGAGGCCACTCGGGAGAGGCTGAACGTGGGCACCCCTTACCTGGAAACGTCCCTGACCTTTCTTTGAACTTCATAATTTGTTCTTTGGGCCTCCTACCTTCCAGAGCTCTTTCATCTAGGCCTTGGGAAGATCAGAGGCTAAGCGCCAGCTGTTGGCCAACCTGCCCTGTGAAGGGTCACCCAACTGATCTAATTCAATCCAACAAAGCCTTTATTAAGCGCTTCCTATAGTTATGGCACTGTTTTAGGTGCTGGGGATACAAAGAATAAAGAAACAACAACAACAAACCCATCCCAGTCCCTGCCTTCAAGGGGTTTACATTCTACTTCAAAGAAGATACACACATAAACAAATAAGTAATACAAGACAGTTTAAAGAGGGAGAGAGCATTAATACCTGGTGGGCAGATCTGAAAAAAACTTCTTCCAGCACAGGGTCAATGGGTCTGTTTTCATATGGTACCCAGCTAGAAATGGTTTTTACATTTTTAAACAAAATTTTATTGTAATTTAAAAATATCATTCTTAGCTCCTTGGGCCCTAGAAAGATTTGGCCCTCCACCTTATTCTGCTCTAGAAGGAGGCACCTAGACTGGACCTTGAAAGCAGCTAGGAGTTCTAAGAGGTGGAGGTGACAAGGAAGTGCCTTCCAAGCACAATAATAAAAATAAAATTACCAATAACAGCCATAATGATGCTTTACCAAGTACTCTCTGCACATGACCTTGTCCCTTCCAGCTCTCTGTTTTATGACCCTATGACCTACATTTCAGGCCTCCCTCTGACTCTGGGTAGATCTTTTCCTTATCTGTAAATAGCACTAATAATACTACTTTGCTCACAGGGTTGTTGGGATGGGAAGTGCTTTGGAAACGTGAGCTGCAGTCATTATCAGGCCAATCACTTGGAGCACTGTCTCCCAACCCAGATGGACAATGATGCAGAGTGATTCGGTGGGGAGAATGATGGACCTGGAGTCAGGAAGACCTGGGTTCCAGTCCTGACCCAAACATTCCTATGTGACCCTAGGCTCAGATTTTCCATCTGTAAAATGGGTTGGTTGTGAGGACCAAGTGAGATAATGTATATTAAGTGCTTTACAAACTTTCAAGTGCCATGTGAATATCAGTTATTATTACAATTAAACTTTTATTTCTTAAAATCTATAATCTTAAAAAGCTTGATTTCTCCTCCTTTTCATTTTCCTCCTCTCCCCTTCATTTCTTTCTCTTCTTTTCTTGAGGGCGCAAGCTGTTTTGACACAGCACTTAGCACGGTGCCAGGCATATAGCAGGCACTTAATAAATGCTGATTGAATTGAATTCTTCCCTTCCTCCATCCTCTTTCTTTTCAGCATTTTCCTCTTCCTCTCCTTTCTTCTTCCTTTCTTCTTTTTCCTCCCTCTTTTTCCTAGCTTCTGTTTCCTCTCTTAAACAAAGACAGCCCCTGGGGAGGGCCTGGAGAGAATTAAGATGCTTACTACCACACAGTCTAGTTTGAGTTGGGAAGCACACTCCCCTGTGGGAAGCAGGCAGGTTGGGCACACAGGGGTCATGATGACGGATGGAGCTCCTGTCTCTCAGATCTCAGGCTCTCTTAGCCAGGCAGACCCCTGAGCTTGTCAAGGGTGACCCAGTAATCCAGGAAGGAGCCCTGGAGAAGGGGCTGAGCCCCTTCACTGTTACTTATGGGTCAGAAGAAAGAAGAGTTTGCTCTGGGTGGACATGGGCAGCAAGCCGAACTCGACAGGGCTAAAGAAAAAGCAGAAAGCCCCAGAGGGCAGAAGAGCAGACTGGGAGCTCCTCTGGGAGATAAAAAGGCTAATAATCCCCAGGGAAGAGAAGATGAGTTTTGGATTATCTGCAATGTACAACCAATTTACTTTATTGGTCCAAACATAGACCACATTTCCCCATCCACCCCCTAATTTACATAAACCTGGGCGCGACCTATAATCAGCAGCATTTTTCAAAGTAGACCTATAAATATTTATGTTTTCCCTACTGTAAGAAATCTTATTCTGAGGGTATGGTCTATATTATAGTCAATATGGTAATATCAAACAACTGTGCACTCTAAGCTGAGAAAACTGAGGTGATGTAGGGCAGATGGAGTGAAGAGGTCACTGCCAGGGCAGGTTGTCACATCAAGGGGGCCCCAGGTACCTGGAAGGGTTGCCTGATGATATTAGTTGTCTGGGGACAGGGCTTGGAAATGGAGTCCGCATGGAATGAGGGAGCTGGTGGAAGAAGATAGGAAGGCAAACCCAATCCCTTCCATGGCTTTTCGGAAACTCAGGCAAGGTAGCCAATATCTAATCAGCTTGGTCTCTTACCCTTACTCCTACCCTTATCTTCAAAGAAAAAAAAAAAACAACCAAAGAATGTTAGAACCAAAAGGGGATTTAGAACCTAAAACAGAGAAGGCCAAAGCTGGGAAGATCCTGGGAACACTGACCACAGAATGTCAGAGCTGGAAGAGAGTCTAAACATCTCATTATACCAGGGGTTCTTTGTTTGTGTCGAGACTGGTGAAGCCCATGGACCCCTTCTTGGAGTTATGCTTGTAAAGGCACAAAATAAAATACAGAGGGTTACAAAGAAAACCAATTATATTGACATACAATTTTCAAAATAATTTTTAAATAAGTTCACAGATCTCAGATTAAAAATCTATATATAGAAAATGAAACCCAGAGAAAAGAGGGGCCTTGTCCAAAGTTACACAGCTAGAAAATAGCACAGTGTGTGCTAGACCCTAGGTCTCTTAAATCTTAGCCTAATGGCTTTGCTTATAAGCCCAAATAGGGTCTCTCTTCATATCTGGGAGTGCTCACTCACACATGTGGATTGAGGGTGGGAACACTGAGCCACCACTGAAGAAAGATGCTGAATTTCTAAAGAACTCAGATTGCCACTGATTCCAAAGCCCCCCTTTCCCCTGTGGTGAATGCCCTTTCAATTCAAAGCAAATCACCTCCTCCAATCCATTACTTTCTTCCCAGGAAATTTAAAATGCACACCAGCGTGTGTACAAGCTATCTAGCCCAGCTCCGCGTGTCCCAACTCTACTGCCTTCCCAGCAGCAGCTAATTAAACACTCTTCCAACAGCTGAGTGCAGTTGAGTGAGGCTGCCCCCCGGCCCACAGTTGGGGCCTGGACAGAGAAGTAAACAAAAGAGAAACGTGGGCTGGCTTGTAGTACCGGGACTGAGCTGGAGAGCAAAACCTTTGTGGCTGCCCACTAAGCGGAAAAGGGATCAAATGTTTTATTTTCAACTTTGGAAGATGTCATTAAAAATAATTCAGAGGCTAATGCCCTGGTAAGAGAGGCAGCTTTTCAAAATAGACCTGTTGGAGTGCCCTAGAGGAAATGAACTGGTAATGAAGCCAAGGCCTTTAGGAATGGAATGCTGTTATTATTTTCATTGTTGTCTCAGTAATCATAGCATCACAAAGTGTTAGAGCTAGAAGGAACCTTAGAACATGGAATATTTGAGCTGGAAAGGACCTTAGAACATTAAAAAATGAATGTTAGAGATGGAATAATGGTTTCACAGATTTTGAGCTGGAAGATTCAAAAGTCAGCTAATCTAACCCTCCCCACTGTACAGATGAGAAAACTGAGGTTCAGAGAATTTTAGTAATTTCTCCAAGGTCACACAGGTTGTGGCCAAAGTGAGATCTGAACCCATGTCCTGTAACTTCAAAACCAGTGCTGTTCCTACTTTAACATAGGATTATAACCTCCTATAATGTTAGAACTAGGAGAGACCTTGGAACACAGAATGGGAGAATGGGGGAAAGGCCCTTTTGTTGGAGAGGTGATATGGCATAGCAAAAAAGAACATTAGGCTTGGAGATAAAAGACCTGGGTTCAAATTCTAGCTTCAGTGCTTACCAGCAGTGTGACTGTGAACAAGTCACCTAACTCTCCCACTCTGTTATCTCATCTATAATGTGAGGCCAATAATACTTGGTCATCACCTATTTCACGGGGCTGTTATAGGGTCAAAAGAGAATATATGCCGAAAGCTTCATCAAAGTTAAAGGGTTATATAAATGTTGGCTACTTTTTCCCTTTCCCAATGGTCTATGATCATTGGATGGAGTGGGGTAGGTGACTGACATTGTGAGATCAGTGGAGGGTATTCCCAAACTGTTTCTTCCATCAAAATTTTTCTCTTCTGTTGGTCCTCAAAGGACTAGGTTGGGAACTGTGTGTAGGGGTGGGTTAAGAGGATGCTGTCCGTGGTCCTGATCACCTTCATTCTTCCCAGAAGACATTACTCAAGCATTATTCACCTTGATGGTCCTTGGCTTCATGCCATATGAAGGCTGGTTGAACAAGGAGGGGGGTATCTAGCCTGCAGAACACTTCAGAGGGTGTGTGTTTGTGTTTGTGTGTGTGTGTGTGTGTGTGTGTGTGTGTGTGTGTGTGTCTTACACCTTCAGTCATGTGATGTGTTGTCACATAGGAAAAGGATTAAATTTACTCTTCTAAGTCCCAGAGGGAAGGACCAGGAGCAAGGGGTAGAAGCTACAAAGAAACAAAGTGAGGCAGGATGTCAGAGAAAATGTCCCAGCAATTAACAACTCTCAAAAAAGTGAAATGGGCTGCCTTGGGAGGAAGTGGGTCTCTCCCTCCTCCCTCCGCAACTTGCCATCTTTAAGAAGAGAATGGATGAGCACTTGATAGGTATTTTGTAAAGAGATACTTTTTTAGGAACAGGATGAATTATATGGATTCTGAGGTCTCTTCCAACTCTGAGATTCTGTGTTACCCATCTGCAGGAACAGGGGACTGCAGGTTTTCCATTTGGGAGATTTCCCATTTGTGTGGCTTCCCTTTCTATTTTTCTGTTCTCTAAACTGGACTGGGAGGATAGGTAGGGATGGGAGAGTTGCTTCTTTTTCCTCCCTTCCTTTCCCTATACCCCTGGTTAGCCTAACTTCTAATACCTTCCAGTCATCCCAGGCTGCCAGAGCCTTCACCTCCTGTATCCATGGCAACTGGCATCCCTGCTTAGGGTGTGGGAAGGTCAGAGGGGCTGTCAGTCACACTGTCATTGTTCTCACCGAGGGGGAGAGAGAGAGAGAGAGAGAGAGAGAGAGAGAGAGAGAGAGAGAGAAGAGAGAGAGAGAGAGAATATAGAAAAAGAGAAGTAGAGAAAGGAAGAAGAATAGAGAGAGAAAGAGAGAGAGAGAGAGAGAGAAGAGAGAGAGAGAGAGAGAGAGAGAGAGAGGAGAGAGAAAAAGAAAGAAATAGAGAGAAAGGAAGAAAAATAGAAAGAGAGAAAAAAGAGAGAGAAAGAGAAAGAGAGAGGGGGGAGAGAAAAAGAAAGAGAGAAATAGAGAAAGGAAGAGAAATAGAAAGAGAGCGAGAAAGAGAGAAAAAGAGAGAGAAAGAGCAAGAGGAGAGAGAGAAAAAGAAAGAGAGAAAAAAGAGGGAGAGAAAGAGAGAGAAAGAGAAAGAGAGAGAGGGGAGAGGGATAGAAAGAGAGAGAAAGAGAAAAAAGAGAGGAGAAAGGAAGAGAAATAGAAAGAGAGACAGAGGGAGAGAGAAAGAGAGAGAAAAAGAGAAGTAGAGAGAGAAAGGAAGAGAAATAGAAAGAGAGCGAGAAAGAGAAAAAGAAAGAAAGAGCAAAAGGGGAAAGAGAAAAGGAAAGAGAGAAATAGAGAGAGAAAGGGAGAGAGAAAAAAGAGGGAGAGAGGGAGAGAGAGAGGGAGAGAGAAAGGAAGACAGAAAGAAAGAGAGAGAGAGCGAGAGAGAGAGAGAGAGAGACGAGAGAGAGAGAGAGAGAGAGAGAGAGAGAGAGAGGGAGAGCGAGCGAGCGCAAAAGAAATAAGTTGGGGCTTGGAACATCGACCTGCCCTGGCTTCCTCCTCCAATGCATTATTGTGTTATGGAGCTGACTCTGGGTCTTCAAAGGCCACAGTGGAAGCATTTGTAGAGGGTCCTACCAATCTATAACGGATTTGAATAGAAGCCTAGTGACAAACATACACTTGGTTGTTAAAGGACCAGCTCTCCTGGTTCCTCACCAAAAGGAGCCTTAGAATGGGAAGTAAGAACGTCAAAGTTGGAAAGGGCCTCAGAACATCAGAGCTGAGAGGGACATTAGAACACAGAATGTCAAGGGTGAAGGAGAGCTTTGAACACAATGTCAGAGATGGCTGGATAGACACGAGCCTAGTAAAAAAGTCCAGCACCTTCATTCTATCAATGAAGCCCAGAGGAAGGAAAGTGGCTTGCTGAGTGACCGAGCTGGTTAGCTTCAAAGCTAGGCCTAGACTCCAGGTCCCCTGCTTCTCATTCTGGTGCTTGTTCCACTCTCCACTCCATCTCACAAACCCACATGCCGGGATGACGTTTGTTTAGGCAGTCTGCTGAGATATGCGAGAACATGCTGAGCTATGAAGTAAATACAGCGAGACTGCTGTTCTACTTCTCTGCCCCATAGATGACCCCAGCAGAAAATTGGCCTTTCTTTAATTGCATAGCTGTGAGTAAGGGATCCCTAAGGAAATGGGGTACAACACCTCCTGTTTGTGTAGTATTTTCTACTGCTCAGAGTGGATTCACATTTATTCACATTTGGGCCTTACATCACCTGTTGATGGAGGGAAGGTAGAAATGGGATGCCAGATGAGTTTATTTTCATACCTGGATCTCACCTCTTTTTATATCTTTCTTCACTTTTCAGTCTCCTTCCCACCCATGGGCTTGTGATCTGTGGTTGCTTTGGGAAAAGGTATAAGTTGGACTACCTCATAGGACTACAGAATGTCAGAACTAGAAGGGGACTTAATAATAACTGAAATAATAGTGCTAATAGAAATACTCTTAATTAAGAATTTCTTAATTAAGAAATAATATGAATAATAGGAAATTGAGAGTTTGAGCTGGAAAAGACTTTAGAGCATAAAATGTTAGAGCTTGAAGGGATCTTGGACCACAGACTATGGATACTGGGGGGTGAGAGCTGAGGATGACATCTAGGTCGCAAGCCTGAGGATGGGGCTGCCCTCTACAGTAACAGGGGAGTCAGGAAGGGGGAGGGCTTGGGGGAAAGGAAATAATTTCGTTTTGGACTTGTTGAATTTAAGATGTCTATAAGACATCCAGTTCAAGATGTACAAGAGGCAGATGGAGATGTGAGACTGGAGGTTGGGAGAGAGGTTAATGCTGTACAAGTAGATTTGAGAATCATCAGCATTGAGATGATAATTGAATGTATGGGTGCTGATGAGACAATCAAACAAAACAGTATAGAGGGAGAAGAGAAGATGGCCCAGGATAGGGCCTCAGTTGACACCCATGGGGATTGGGAATGGTCAGACAGGTAAGAGGAGAACCAGAAGAGAGCAGGGTCATGACAACCCAGAAAAGAGAGAATATGAAGGAGGAGAGGGGGATCAATAGTGTCAAAGGCTGCAGAAAGGTCAAGAAGGATGAGGACTAAGAAAACAACATTAGATTAGTTGATAAAGAGATCATTGGTAACTTTGGGAACACTGGTTTCCATGCTGTTCCTCTCGTAAGATGCTCCTCTCATAAGATCACCTAATTCTAGGAATGTTCATTGGCTGTCCTCCACTCCTGGAATTCTCTCCCTCTTCTTCTCCACCTCCTGGTTGCCCTGGCTTCCTTCAAGTCCCAGCTAAAGTCCCACATTCTGCAAGAAGTCTTTCCCAATCTTCCTTAATGCTCTGCCTTCCTGCTGTTGATTATCTCCAATTTTCCCAAATGTATCTTACATACATATATGTATATACATAATACATATATGGAGAGAAAGAGAGAGACAGACAGACAGACAGAGATAGAGACACAGACAGAAACAGAGACAGAGACAGACAGATAGACAGACAGAGACAGAGACACAGAGAGAGTTGTTTTCATGATGCCCCCCTCATTAGACCAAGAAGCAGGGACTGTTTTTTGTTGTTGTTGTTGTCCTTTCTTTGTAACCTCAGCACTTAGAATAATGCCTAGCACATAGTAGGCACTTAATAAATGCCTGCTGACTGACTAACTGGAAGGGACCTTAGATCATCGAATGCCAAAGTTCAAAGGGACCTTAGACCACAGGATCTTTGAGCTGTGAAGGACCACAGAGCACGAAGCATAAGATACCAAAGCTAGAAGGGAACTTCATGATCACCCAGCCCAGTGGTTTTCAAACTTTTTGGTCTTAGAACCCTTTACACTCTTATTGAGGAACACCCCACTCCCCCTCCAAGAGATCTTGTTTATATAGGCTTTATCTATCAATATTTACCATATTAGAAATTAAAATGTCTTAATACAATTATGAAAATAGTTTTGATTTTGCAGATCCCATGAGGGGGTCTCAGAGACCTCCAGGGTCCCCAGACCACACTTTGAGAACTGCCAGTCTAGTCCAAATCCTTGATTTTATAGATAGTCCACTGACATGTATATAGAGCTCCACAGGATGCAAAGAGGTTTATTTAAGAGTGAGGCTCCACCCTAACTTCAATCAATCAATCGAGTACTAAGTATTAAGGAATTTTCCTACAATCTCATCACAATGGATAATCCTTTGATCAGGATTATAGGACTTTTGGCCTTTGGATGAAAGGCAGATGACACCAGTAGACTGGATTGATGCTGAATTGACCTCCACTCTGGACTCACTGGCCAACAGGTGTGACTTGATGTTTTCAACCAGTCACAAGATGTTTGCTCTTGGGAACCCAAGCTGCCAGTGCTGGGATGAGGGTGTGATAATAGGCAGGGGGCTAGAACACATGCATTATGGAGGTGCTCTCATTTTACCAACAAGGAATCTGAGGCTAAGAGAAGGTTAATCAGCCTGCCCAAGGTTACACAGGTAGTATGTGTCAGAAGTGGGATTTGAACCCAGGTGTCCTAAGGTCCCTTCCAGTTCTGAGATTCTGTGAGATTATATTAGATTCAAGAAAAGAAAGATCAAAAAAACTCATTCACACTAAGGTCTTCAGGACTTCAAGTGTTAACACTTACTAGGAATCCTGGTTTATAAAAAAGAGATTTAAGCCCCTTATTTGCCTTCCTCTAGCTCACAGGCTCAAAGATTTAGAGGTGGAAGAGATGTAACTAGTCTTCTAGTTCAGTCCACCCCTTTTTAAAAAAATAGATTGGGAAACCAAGGTCTGGAAAGGTTAGATTGCCTAAAGTCACATGGGAAGTAAATGGAAGAGCTGGGCTTTGAACCCCCAGGTCCTCAGACTCTGAATCCATTATTCTTTCTGCTACACTCTGAGAATATGCTACAACTTGTCATTGTCCCTCCTCAGAATTATGGGGGGGATTATCCATCCTGCTCTTTAGCACCCTCTATTCACAGTCACTTAGCCCTGGCAGGGCTTGGCAGGCCGGAGCCCTTTGTCTTTGGAGAAAAAAAAAATCCATCTCATTTTTTATGCCACAAGCTGCATTAGTCATCCCTTAGCTTCTGCAGACAACCCAGCCCTAGGTATTGTTTTCTGACAGGCAATCACGCTTGGTAACTGTGAGCTGCCATCTCCTCTTATCGGAGGTAACAGCTCTCTCTGTGATCCCCAATTAACGGGAAAGAGAAAAAAAAGACAACACCCTACTCAAGGGATTTGAAAGCTACCTTAGGAAAGAAGGGGTACATATTTTTTAAAAGCAACACTTTGGGTGCCATCTTCTCCCTATCATCGGACCACTTTCCTCTAATTATCATCCCAATGACTTTTGCAAATTAGCATATTCTCCTTCCAGATTCAAATAGCCTGGTCTTCTGCTTGCATTTTCTCTTCTGATAAGACAGAGGTTTTTCAGTATCTGATTTCTCAAGCCAGGGTTTGGACAGGTTGAAGTTCTTTGAGGGTAGAAATTCTCTCGAATCAAAATGTTAGCAATGGAAAGGACCTTGGAATTCAGAGCATGGAATGTTCGAGCTGGAAGGAACCTTCGGTTGTTAGATCTCAAAGATATACCTCCTTTCCAGTGGAAGGAATTCTGGGGATCATCTAATCCAATCTTCACATTTTACAGATGAGGAAACTTGAGACTTTGAGAAGTTAAGTGACTCATCTAAGGTTGTGATTTAATAAAGCTAATTAGTAGACTTATAACCTAGGTCCCTGGATTCTTAATTTAGCTTTCATTTCAGCATATGAGACTTCTCCAGTCTATTTGGATTAAGCCCACAAGAGATCCTGTTTTTGTCATCACCTGCTGGGGAGCGCTCTCCAATGCTATTGGCTTTTCAGTTGTAGGTCTACCAAGGTCACAAGGACATCCTATTCTCTGATGGGGCTTCAGCTCCAGGCACCCCTCCCTGAAAAGGCCATCTCAGGGGCCACTGTCTTTCAGGAGCTTTACAGCAAACTGGTCTTACTAATGGCTCTTGCTGACAATCTCATTCATCACAGAATTCTGGGCCACCTTGTTCCAGCTGCCTAGTGAATCCCCATCCCAGCTTCTTGTGATTGAATGAGATCTCAGGGCAGGTGTGTGAGATGTTCTTCCTCTCCCTTATGAAGACTGATGTTTCTTTGGCCATGACTATCCATATCAATTAAGACTTGAGCAAAGTGAAATATCCATGCCCCAGTGGATGCATAAAGTCCCTGAGACCTTAACGTGGGGGAACTTCTCAGATCTTTCTTCTTTTGGCCATCAAGGAATTGCACAGAATTTCAGAGCTGGAACAGACCTCAGAGGACTTGGGTTTAAATCCCAAGTGTTATCTCGAACTGTTTGACCTTGGGTAAATCATTTAACCTTTTGTTGTCTCAATACACTACTTTATAAAAGGAACTGGTTGGAATGAGATGAGTTTAGGGTTTACGTTCCACAGTCCTGACTGCTATTGAGCCATTACAGGGTGAGCAAGGGTGGGGGGGGAGGGTATGCAAGAGTGAGCCTCAGGGGATAAGGTGAGGCAGGAAGAGAGAGGACCCCTTGTTTCTTTCTTGTTTAGACCATGCCGAATGAAGTCTCTTGTTTCAAACATGTTTGGCTGCAGGGTCCTTGGGGACAAGAACACTTAGACTTCCTACCTCAAAGGCTGTTCATAGACTCTCAGGAGCATGGGTTTAGCCCTGGCTGTTGAGCCTAACTGCCTCATTTTATAGAAGAAGAAACCAAGGCTGCATTATCATCTATCTAGAGCTGAGCCCCCTCATGACTCATCTAAGGGCAGACAGTCAATGACAGAGAATAATCTACAGCCCAAATGGATACAAAGCCAGCTGGTGGGTGCCCTCCCCCCCCCCGCAGGTACAGGGCTAGGAATTATGGACACCAAGCTATAATGATATCAAAGAGCTTACCCTCTACTGGGGGAATACAACACGTGTGTTCGGAAAATATATGTGTGTGTATGTGTGCATATATATATGTATATGTATATATATGTGTATATATATGTATATATGTATAAAATGCAAACATACAATAACATATGAAACAAACATTACAGAAATTTAAAATGTATAATGCATAAAACACACAAACCACAGATAACACCTAAATATATACATACAACATATATATGAATATTTGGAGAATCAGTACATGTTTATAGTTGTGTGGGTTTTTCTGTGTGTGTACATGTATGTCTGGAGAATCAGTATATGTTTATAGATGTGTGTTCTACGTGTATGTACACGTATATCTGAAGAGTCACTATATATGTTTACAGATGTGTGTTTTATATGTGTCCGTACATGTATATTTGGGAGTCAGTATATATGTTTACAGATGTGTGTTTTACATGTGTGTGTGTATGTGTATGTTTGGGAGTCAGTATATATGTTTACAGATGTGTTGTTTATACGTGTGTGTACATATGTATTTGGAGAATCCGTATATTGCAGTGCATCGGGAGTTGGTCTTAAATCAGGAAGGCCTGGGTTCAAGCCCAGTCTCTGTCACAAACTGGCTGGGTGACTCTAAGCATGTTACTTGGCCTCTCAGTGCTCAGTGACATTCTCAGCCATCAGCTGCGGAAAAAACACCAACTTGTTTTGGGTTCACCCTAGAGCTCCCTATGCCAATGAAATCCCAAATCACTTAGCTGGGGAGGTGGAGAGGGAGAGAGTGCATTCTAGGCACATCTTGCAAGGGGAGGGAGCTGGTCTGTAGGGATGGGTACCAGCAAACAGGCTGGAGAGTGTGAAGAGATGTGCAGTAAGCCAGGGAAGAGAGGCTGGGGCAGGATTATTAAGGACTTGAAATGCCAACCAGAGGCATTTGCATTTTATCCTTGAGCCAACAGAGAGGCTCTGACCTGATTCCTCTTCTGAAGAGCTCTCCATGACAACAGGCTGCTTGTCTTCATCTGACCCTCCGTAATTCTAAGACCAGGTCCCCAAGTACAGAGGGAAGGGCAGAGTGGGACCATTTTGGCGTCACTCTGGAAACAAAACACCACTTTTCTCCCTTGGGTAACTTGAAAAAAGGGTGTGTGCTGGAGGGTTGGTTTCACTAATTGTATAACCATGTCCTGAAAATTCCCTTGCAGTGACTCAGGGCAAGAAGGGTGGGGGGAGAGGAGGAGAACAGTATCCCCCAGGATCGAAGTTAAAGTACTTTTAATTTTCCTACAAAGCAAGGCTGTACTTCACCATGCACAGATTCCCCACAATGAGCTGCTTCCAGGCTGCTCCTAGAGACCAGTGAAGAAGAGAAATGTCCTGAGGCATAGTTTTCCCTTCCCCCCCCCAACTTGATATAATTGCTTCATCCATATTTAAAACTCATGATTGGGAAGCTCTCCCTGGCAGGGCCCTGACGAGACGCTAACAGCTTCCCACATTTCGCTTTGCACCAATCTTCCTTGCTTTCTATTGTCCAGAATATTTGGAACAAATTAAAGTGAGGAACTCCAGCCAAGGGCCTACCCTTCAGGGATTGGCTTGCCTTCCCAGGCTCTCCTGCAATCCATTCCCAGGCTCCTCTGCAGCCCCTGTCCCTGACCAGCCTAAGACTACAGCCAGGAGAGCAGGAGTTCAGGTCATTTCCCAGCTGAATGGGGCACTGGAAGAGAGGAGCTAGTCTGGGTAGACATGTGGTCAGAGGAGGATGGGGCCCAGGAAGGGGAAGAAACAACAGTAGATACACAGGCAATTCAAAATAGAACAGCTTTGTTTCAGGTTCCATTGAGACCTGTGTTTAATGGATTTTTAACTCCTAACTAGTCTACCTGCTTCCAGTCTCTTCCCTATCCAATCTGTCCTGCACATAGCTCAGATTAATTGTCCTAAAGCGGAGCTCTAATCATGCTACTGCCTAGATCACAAGTCTTCAATAGCTCCCCGTTGTCTATTGAGGCTCTCTGGACTGACATTCAAGACCCTCCACAATCTGGCCCCTTCAGCCCTTCCTGGCCTCATCCCCCAATGGTCCTCTTTGTTCATAAGCTGCCACTGTCAGGCAGGTTAATTTATATTTCTCTCCTCATTTTGCCTGTTTCCTTACCGCTTTGCCCAGCCTGGCCCCCAAGCTCTTGTACAAAATGTTCTCCCTGTCTTCTCTGCTCAGCGCTATTACCACTGCTGAGGATGCCCTGTTCCCAGGAGGAAGACTATCTGGGCCTATTCAGACGTCAAGTGCTAGAGACTGAATCTGGTTTCATAGTTTCCTCGTGCCCGCCAAATACATCTTTGTAGTGATCCCCTCCTGCAGTACCAATGCCTACACATAGGAGGTGCTCAAAATCTATTTATCCAGGTCTATGTTGGGCACTCGGTAGAATGTCCTTCCACCGATGGCGATCACCACCTTCCCTAGAGCTTATGGTCTTGGAAAGTTAAGGGCACCGAAAAGCTGGATGACCTGCTGGGGTCACACAAGGGAGAACATGAACCCAAGTCCTTCTGACACTTGGGCGAGCTCACTACCTACTTTACTGCCTCTCACCCAGCACACAGAATCAGAATAGGAAGTGACCTCAGAAAATGGAATTTAGATCATAGAACGCTAGCGCTAGAAAGAACCTCAGAACACAGAAAACAGTGTCAGACTGGCAAGGATTCTTAGACTATAGAATGCTAGAGATAGAAGGAATATGGGAATGTAGAACACAGAACATCAGAGCCAAAAAGGGACCTTAGAGAACACAATGGTAGAGCTAGAGAGAGGCATAATACAGTCAATCAGTCGGTCAACTAGCATTTATTAAGTGCCTCCTATGTGCCAGATACCACGCTAAGTGTCGGGGTACAAAAAAAGACAAAAACAGCACCTGATCTGAAAGAGCTTTGAACTACAGGGGACTTGATAATAATAATACTTAGCATTTATATAACACTTTAAGGTTTGCAAAGCACTTTATAAATATTGTCTCTTTGATACTTATTAAAAACCCAGAGGTAGGTGCTATTATTATCCCCAATTTCCAGATGAGAAAACTGAGGCAGATTAAGTGACTTGCCCAGGATCACAAAGCTAGTAAGTATCTGAGGCTGAATTTGAACTCAGGTCTTTCTGATGCCAGGTCCAGTGCTCTATTTGCTGTATACCCAGCTGCCTCTGAGAACACAGAACATAGAATACTGGAGCTTGAAGGGACTTGAGAAATAGTCCAGTGCCCCCTTATTCTTCACCTCCCCTCCCCTAACTTCTATTTTACAAGTGAGGAAGGCAAGGCTAGGGGAAATGAAGTGATTCAATCTAGGTCATATAGCTTAGACCTCAGGTCTCCTGACATCCAGGCTAGTAAACCTTCTGCTAGAATTTGTAAATAGATTAATTAATAATAGCCTCATCTACTTCTTTCCTCCCACTCCTCATCCCAACCTTCAATGAAAGGACAGGAAAACTCACCATAGCAAAAAAAAAAAAAAAGCTTAAGGCTTTTAGTATGATTGACAAGGTGAAGAAAGGGGGAAAATAGAGAAGAAACATCATTTATTACCCAGAACCCTCCATCTTTAAGAATTAGTGGCTTTAGAGATATAACAGTGTCTCTCAGATGGAACAGAGGTAGGGCCCATAATAGTGAGAATGTTGCTCTTCACAATGCTTTTCCAAGGGAAGCAGGGATATTAAGGCCACTTTCACACACAATTGATAAAAGGCTACAAACTGTCTAAGCCCCAGCCAGGGGCTGCAAAGCTCACCAGGCTTATGAGGAATAAGGAGGCAATTCTGGGCCAATCTCCTTCTGCAGCTCGGCCTCATCGTCGGGGACTATCAGTCATTATTACATCTCCTAGAATCCTAATGGGCTCCAGCAGCTTAATAATGATTGCAACACCCTGCCTAATGAGGTTGGTACAGCCACTCTGAAGTGAATATTCATACATGGGGGGTGAGGGTGGGCTTGTTCTCTTGATTAGCAGGTTGTGGGCCTGCCCTGAGTTTCCAAGACATCTTCCTGAAGCCAAAGAGGGAAAAAAGGAGGGGGGGAAGGGGAAGCGAGGGGAAATCAAATTATATCCTTGTTTCAAGCAGAGTAAATGAATTTGACTTTATGTGATCAAAGATGGGGGGGGGACTTCCTAATTAGTCACAGAAGCAATCACACAGGGACACAGAATTTGAACATGCCTCTAGCCCCCACCCCTTCCATCCCCATCACTTTTCAGATAAGTGTTAGGGATGGGAAATGAAATGTAATTAAAATTTGTCAATCTGATGCACTTTCCATTGATGGGGTTTGATATTTCAGCTCTTATTCGCCTTTCTTCTTTCCCCTCTCCCCCCTCTTAACTCCCTGGCTCCTATTGGTGCTCCTCTTCTAGCCAATCCCCTGCCAGTAGGGAGAAAAAGCAAGGTACAAGAAGCAACCAGGGATGGATGGAGGGAGGCTAACCTGTTTGGCTTGATACATTTTTGTTTTCAAGCACTACCCTAGAGCTACAAGCATTGGCTTTAGAATTCAAAGTGACGCTAGAAGGTCAATTCCATTCAGCAAATGTTTATTAAGTGCCTACTGTGTCCAAGGGACCTGGCTAAGTTCTGGACATGTATGAACATGTGATTTTCTAGGGTAGGGTAGGGAAGCTTCTGATTTAGCGACACCTTCTGAGATGCAGATCTCAATTCAGTTAGAGAGAGTTCTTTAACCTGGGGTTTTTGCACTTATTAAAAAATTTTTTGACAGCTATATTTCAGTATAACTTGTTTCCTTTGTCATCATTTATTTTATTATGTTTATCTAAGACTCCTTCTGAGAAGGGGTCCCTAGGTTTCACCATATTGCCAAAGGGGTCCATGACACAAAATAAGAATCCCCCACCCAAAGGCCATGGTATAATGGATAGAGCTTTGGACTTAGGAAGCTGCTGTTTAGTTCATTAGTGGTATCTGACTCTTCGTGAGCTCATTTGAAGGTTTTTTTGGCAAAGATATTGGATAGGTTTGCACCATTTCCTTCTCTTACAAGTGAGGCAGAGTTAAGTGACTTGCCCAGGGGTCACACAGCTAGGAAGTATCTGAGGTCACATTTGAACTCAGATCCTCCTGACTCCAGGGTCAGTGCTCTATCCGCTTCAATACCTAGCTGCCCAAGGACTTAGGAAGACCTGAGTTTAAATCCTTCCTCAAACACTTATTAGCTATGCGACCATGGGCAAGTGACTTAACCTCTCTCAGACATAGTTTCCTCATCTGTAAAATGGGGAAAATAATAGTACCTATCTCACAGGGTTGTTGTGAGGATCAGATGATACAACATTTGTAAAATACTCTGCAAATCTTAGAGAGCTACAGAAATTCTAGGCATCATCATCATCATCACCATTATCACCATCACCATCATCATCATCATCATCTAGGACCTGTGATTTACCAGTGTGAGAGAACTCCCAGAGTGGAAACATCCTCCCTACATGCCAATAGCAACCCATCTCTAAGTTGATAGATACGTCCTAGGGAGTTGCTTGAAGCACACTTTCTTAGAGTCAGACAAGCTATTAAATTTCAGCAGCATGATTGGAAAACAGGGCTTTCTGACTCCATGGCCAACATTCTATTTACAGCACCAGGTTACTCCTATAGTGCTGAGGTTCTGGAGCTGGAAAGACAGAAATGATATAATCCCTGTCCTAAAATCTGAAGGGGGGAGGGAGTGGAGAATGGTGGTCATGGTGGTACAGATAGTCATAATACGAAATAGGGAGTGGTGGGGGCAAAGGAGAGATGGAAACAAAATGTATTAAGGAAATTTAAGGAGGAGAAAACACTGCTGGGGGTGGGGAGCTAAATATCCATTAGTCCAAGCTTTCATTGTCCAGATCAGGAAACTGAGGCTGGACCAGTTTTGGGTAGGATGGTCAAAGTCTGTCCTTTATCTCTTTGACTCCTCCTATCTCTTTTCTTCCTTTTCAGCTTCCCTTTGCTTCTTCTCCCTCCCCCTACTTACTGCATCCTTCCCCCTGTCACTTGTCACTCTGGAAAGCAGCTCCTTCACCTGGGGCTATTAGAGGCATTGTATACCATTCCTTGGGCTCTACAAGTTGGCTGTGTGACTGAGAGCATCTCACTTGACTTTTCTGAGCCTCAGTTTCCTCTTCTGTGAAATGGGGATAATATTGGTGCTATCTCCCTCATGGTGGCAATTGTCATGAGGATGAAATGATATAATAGATAGAAAGTGCTTTGGAACCATAAAATGCCACATAAATGTGAGTTATTACTAGATTCTGGCCTAGGGGGAGGCAGTCAACCAGGCCATATGATAAAGATAGGGGGAACATATCCGGAGATGCTTTTTAACACAACATAAATGTACATGATTTAATGACCCCGAGCTTCTCATGGAAACCAAAGGCCATTTTTTGTTTGAACATGGATATTCTTCTGGTAATGCTACATGGCTGGAACACATATAATCCTGCTGAAGAATTAAACAGCTCCAAAGAATTAAAATGTTGGCTATCCTAAAGGGCCAAGGAAGGCATGAGTAGGCTGCTCATGTGACTAATGAAGAGAGTGAAAGATGTCATCAAAGAAAGGTATGATGAGTAATCATGGATGGAGAGGGGGACAGGGCAGTGTAGGAAGGGGACTACTGTGAAATTAGACAGAGACATAGGTGGCTTTACCAGACTGAGGGTTTTATATTTTATATTAAATGGAATAGGAGGACCCTGAAGGTTCCTGAGCCCACTGTGGAGGGTCCCCATGGAGGATTTATAAGAGAACATAGACAAGAAATGTAGGATACTGGAAGGCTGGATGGGATGCAAGTTGCCCCGTTAGAGGAAGAGAGTATCCACATTAGTGAAAAGACAGAGATAGAAAAGATTTGACTTAAGCCTTCTCTTCCAGCCCAAATTCCTGTCCCATGTTCCCAGTGCACTGAGTGCTGGTAGCCTGGGTCTCCCACTATGTCTAAGGCTAGATGTATATGCTTCCCTTCACTCCTCAAATGATTCAGATGTATCCTCTGGCCCCCTTTCCAGTTTTTGAACCATAATCAAAACAGCTCTATCACTGTGCCTGAAAAGGATGTGTCTATCTTCACCCCATGGCTCCACTCACCATTTCTGTAATTTTCCAAATCAAAATACTACCATCACCATCACTCCCCCTAAAGTGCTGAAGTAGAATGTAAGCTTCTGGAGGGGCAGGGGCTATCTTCACCTTGATAACTGTATCCCCACCACCTAACACATTGCTTGGGCCATTTTAAGGTCTTGCTTTTCTGTTCATTTGTTAATATAAAAATTGTACATTTTTAATGCTAGAAAATTCGACTCTCTATGAGCTCTAGGCATTGATTTGGTGATGAGGGACTGTGGGGTTTTGGACCTGGAGTCACAAGAACTAGGTTTGAATCCTGATTCTGGTTCTCAGTAACTTGGTAACCACAGCCCTTAGTTTTCTCAGTTGACAATGAAGGGATTGGACTAGACAGTTTCTAAGATCTTTTCTAGCTCCGATGTTCTCTGCTCCATGTTCTAGAGTCTCTCCCAGTTCTGACATTCTCTGTTCCAAGGTTCCTTCCAGCTCTGATAACATTCATTCTAAGCTCTTCTATAGTTTTAATAGTCTCTGTTCCAAGGTTCCCTTTAGGTCTGGTACTCTGTATTCTAAGATCCATTTATTCTATGGCTATGCTGCAGGGCACAATGGACAAGTCAGGGTTGACCAATGACTGACATGAATCGCAGGTCCTGGGGTAATTGCAATGAGGTATCAGCTTCCAAAGTTTGTAAATGGGGCTTTGCCCCAGGGCTCAGGCTTCAAGGGGGTGATTTTTCACCCTCTGTTTTGGGCTCCTCTCTTATCTAGCCCCAGGTGCTATCCCCAAAGGTCTTGGTATCTGCCCCTACCCTGACAGGACTATACCTGACCCAGGAATGAGTTAGCCCGTTGCCCTCTCCCTCTCTGAATCTGCTCTAGGGCTACCACATTCACTCACTATAGCTCTGAGTCCTTCAGATGAAAGAGGGAGCCTGGTCCAGTATATAGGAGGCCCTGATTTGTTTAATACCTTAATTAGGAAGTGTTAAGCAGAGTGAGTCTCTTCCAGTACCCCTGCCTGGGAATTCTTCCAGGAATAGGTGGTGAAAGTTTGTCGGAGGTTAATTAACAGCCTTCCTGCTTCATCCCTTTGTGTGTATCCACATCACCATTCCTTGGTCCTCTGTCCCCACCTCCCCATGTACCCAAACTGCTCTACTGTGAGGGAAGGGGAAGAAGAGAGAAATATGGGGAAGGGAGAGAGGAAGAGCAAGATGGAAAAGGGGAAAAAGGGGAAGGAAAAGGGCAAGAGGAAGGAGGAAGGAGAAAGGGGAGGAGAAAAAGAAGAGGAAGAGAAGATGAAAGCTGGGGAAGTGGAGGCAATGGAAGGCAATGGAGGAGAGGGGAAAGGAAAAAGAGAAGAGGAAGGGAAAAATGGGGAAGGGGAAGGTGGAGGCAGCCCTTTTTACTCCTGATCGGTGACATTTTAGAACTCCTGGCACGTAGGTGCTCCAATGCAAGAGGCGTTTGGTATCTCAGCGAGCAGATGCTGCGTCACCAGCAGACTCTGCAGGCTGCAGACCTGGGCTGGCCTCCTGGAGACCACTAGGGGCCCAAGAGCAGATGGCTTATCTCAGAGTCTAATTATCAATGCTGACTGAAGCCTCCAGCCGGGCCTGTTCCTCGTCTCACAACAGAATTGTTTTCTTTCTTTCTTTCTCTTCTTTTTATTACTATTTTTTTCTTTCCAGGTGCACTGAGGGTGGTAGAGAAGGGGAGGAGGGTAGTATAGACAGAGGGGAGAAGGCCAGATTGGTCAGCCCCTGCATTTCCAACAGGAGCAGAAGGTTGAATGGGGGGCTATACCCCAAACATTTACATGGTGGTGATGGGGGCCGCCTTTGCTTCTGAGGTAGTGAGGAGATTTCCTCCCTGTGGCTTCTTAGGTCCTCTACTACCCTGTGCTCAATAGTCCCTGGGTTAGCTACCCTCACTTCCCCCCACTTGGGACCCACTCCCACTACTATCACTGCAGGGAGGAACAGACTCAGGAGAATGGCCCTATGCCTCCCTGCCACACATCCCCTAACTGAATTTGTCCCAGACACAAATATTCCTCATTTTGTCTCTAGTGGGGGAAGGGGTGCTCTAAGAGGAGGTGGCATGGAAGATTTTGGTTTTTTTAGGGTGGGAGGGTCGGGGTAGGGGGAGAGGCTGATGAGAACCAACTGAGGATTATTCAATTAAATTTGATACAACGAAAAAAGCCTGCTCTGGGAAGGATACTGAGCTAGGGCCACATGAGGATCTGCTGGAGGATAGGGGGAATATTTAGCCTAGAGAAGGGGGAAATAGGATAGCTCTCTTCAAGTATGTGAAGGTCTGCCCTGGGGAACACATGGGGTCAGACTTGTTATACTCAGTCCTAGAGGGCAGAAGTTGGGTCAGAGAGCCCAGAGGGGTTGGGGGACAGGGTAAGGGGAATGCAAGGTACAAAGTAACAGGGGCAGAGGACAGCCAGGGCCAGTCTCACATGGGGCACTTCCCATACAGATTCTGCTCTGAGTCAGAGGGCATTCAGCTGGTCCTAATATGTGATTTGCTGGGTTCTAACATTCTGATCTGAAGACATGGGGGAAGAGAATGTATGGAGCATGCCTGGACAGGGTCATAGCAGTAGCAGAAGTGCTGAAAGGGACCTTACAGGTGGTCTACTCCAACCTCCTCATTTACAGATATGAAAACTGAGGCCCAGAGAGGTTACATGCTTTGCTCAAAGCCATAAAAATAGTAAGTAGAGGAGCCAGAATTCAAACCCAGGTCATTTGGCTACAAATCCAGTGCTCTTTCTGCAAGTCAATTAACCTCTATTTGCCTCAGTTTCCTCATCCACAAAATGGGGATAATAATAGCACCTACCTCCCAGAGTTGTTTTATATATACAGTATGTGTGCATGTGTGTGTGTGTGTGTGAACAACAGATACACAGATAAAAAACACAAAACATATACCAAACACACACGAATTTTTTGGGGGAAAGTACTACTAACTTGGGAAAGCAGAAGAAGATTTGTAGGAACAGCATTTGAATTAAACCTTGGCAGGAGACAGGGGATTCTTGAGGCAGAGGTGAGAAGGAAGGGCCCTGCAGGCTCAGCTTGGGTAAGGGAGTTGGAGTGCTGTGTACAGGGAGGGCAAAAAACAAGACCAAATAAAACTGGGAAGAAGGGGGCAAGTCAATTCTATCCCTGGGCCTGTTTCTTCACTTGCAAAATAAAGAGGTTGAATTTTAGATGATCTCTACTGTTTCATTGCTGACATTCCATTTTCTTTCTTTCTTTTTTTTTAAAAAATTTTCCCCAATTACATGTTAAAACAACTTTTAAAACATTAAAAAAAAGGTTTGAGTTCTAGATTCTAACCCTCCCTCCCCTCTCCACTCCCTGAGAGGTAAGCAATCTAATATAGTTTATATACAACGTTCCCTTTTCCAAGGAGGCACCTTCCAGCTTGGCCTGTAATGCCCCGTCTCTGTTGTCTGAGGCATCTCTGATTCTTCCCTTGTCCAAGTCTGATTATGGCTCTTTACTCCTTCCCCTTAGACACTCTCTCCCCTGCCAATAGTCACAAAAACAAAAATTCCCGCCCCCGCTACACCTCAGGCTATACCGATCTTATTTTCTATTCTCTGGAGGGCTTTTCTGTCCATTAATTCCCCACTAAAGTGTTACTTTATAGTAGGTTTAAAGTGCTACTCAAATGAGTAAAGTGCTTTGAAGTTTTATACACACACACACACACACACACACACACATACATATATATACAGAGGCACATTCGTATATACATACATACATATACACATATACATACATACACATACATATAAATATGCACATATATACATTGGTTGATTGTTGTTCTTCATTCTTGAAGAGAACCAAAATAATATTACTACGTTGGGGTGAAGGTCCAGTGCCTCCAACTGTGGCGAATCAGACCAGCAGGAGCGCAGAAGGATCTATCACAGGTCAGGCACAAATAGTCCACAGGAACATTTGGAGTGGAGATGTCTTTAAATTTGCGAATCTCATGTTTCCTTTAAGCTATTGCAATTCTGTTGCTCATAAAGTATAGGACTTCTCTGTATGTGTGTGTGCATACACACACACATACACACACACACACACACACACACACATATATATATATATATATATACATTTTGCATATATGTTTGCCATTAATATTATTGTTATTGTTGTTATCTTTATGGGGTATTCTTACTGGAGACTATTTTTAAAAGTCTTTAAAGGACAAAGGGCTGACTAATAGTGGAGTTTTAGGCACTAGGGTGGACTGTGAGGGAGATACTTTTAGAGGGAAGTCTTGCAAATCCCACTCTTAGGTAGCCCCTGATTCATAAGACCAAGCCAGACCCTTTATTTCTCTTTTTCTTCCAGCTCATTAGTCTTCTGGCTGTTTTATTGCCAGGGAAGTTGAGCAAGGAAGCAATAAAAAAAGATTCAAGTCAATCTGATCAGCTCTGTAGCAGCTGCTCTAGAATGAAAAAAAAAGTTTCATGGGGAAGGGTCTTGTAATCACTGATAAAATAAAGCTTTCCAGGATTTCAGCTCTGAAGTGGAATTCAGGTTTGCCATTAGCACTCTATTATCTATGGGCAATCAACCAATCAAATTATTTATGAAGACCTACTATGTGCCAGGAGCTGAGGATTCAAAAACCAAAATGAAATGGCCCTTGCCCTCTTGGAACTTATATTCTATTGGGAAAGACAGCATTCCACCTAAGTAGCTGTAAAATAAAAACACATAATTTTTTTGAAGGGGGGATAGCACTAGCAACTGCGGCAATCAGGAATGGCTTCCTGTCGAAGGCGATGCCTGTGCAGAGTTCTGAAGGAAATACAGAATTTGGTAAGTAGGAAGATTATTCCAGTCATATGGGACATAGCCATTGCAAAAGGCTGAGAGGCAGGAGACAGAGTGGGAAGGCTGAGTCACTTGGCCTTTCCCAGCCTCAGTTTCCCCGTTCATAAAATAGAAAAAAAAATGTTTCCACTTCCTACCCTGCAGGGGCACTGTGAGGAAAAGTGTGCCGAGTAACCCGGAAAAAAGCTTGGGCGAATATGCATTGTCATCAAGACATCAAATCTCCTGGAGCTCCCAATTCCCCATTAATAACTGAATAATTCAGAGCTGTGACAGAAAGCTCAGAGAACTAGAGAGCCGACTTGGAAAAAGCATTTTGGCTTTGTACCTTTAGAGCATCGCTGGAAACACTGGAGGAGGGCGGGGCTGAGCGCAGGGATTTAGAGGGAGCTGCTCCATTACCACGCCCTCTCGGACGCTCCCCTGGGGTCTCATTAGGGCTGCAGGTAGAGAGAAGATAACTGTGGCATGTTGACACCTCTTTTGCCCATCCTCTGGTGGGTCGGGGTTCATTTTCTGATCTTCCGCCTCACCTCAGAGCCCCCCCACTCTTCCATCATCATTCACTGATAACCAAAACTTGGGGTTGTGAAAGAGCCTCTGCAGAGACAGGTAACTTGGAAGCAGGACTGACTTGGTCCAGCCAGAGAGGCGGGTAGGCTGCAGCCTCGAGGCCACATATGGCCCTCCAGGTCTTCAGGGGTGGCCCATTATGGCCTCGAGGCCGCAGGTTCTCCACCCCTGGTGAGCTGTAGATGGGGAGTCCAAGGTGAGGACGGATTCCTGCTCTCCTACAGTAAACAGCCTGGCTGACCTCGGGAAGGTCGCTGGTCAGTTTCCTTAATCTGTAGAATGAAGGGGTTAATTCGCTGTCTTCAAGGTTCCTACCGGGTCTGCATCTCATATTATTATACAACATTGTAGGAGGCTAGAGTTTCCAACACTCTCAACTCAGCTGGCCTTCCCACGCCTCATCTGGGAAAAGGGACCTAATTTAACTAGCCTGCATTACTAGTCAAGTAGGGATCCCATTTTATAGTTGAAAAAAATTAAGGCTCAGAGATGAAGTCATTTGCCTAGAGGTGCAGCCTGGTCCAGCAGGGGCTGTATTTGGAGTCTGTGTTGAAATCCTAGCTCTGCCATACTGTGGGACTCCTGATTTCTCTGAGACTCAGTTTTCTCATCTATAAAATGACAGAATAGGATTAGATAACCCCAGAGCTTCCTATTGGCCTTGCATGTGTGTCTAACCGTGTGCCAAATCCCGTGAAATGGCCTGAGGCTCCAAGACCAATATTATTTTGTCCCCCCAAAGAAAGGAAAACAGTTGTCTTTCTTGACTATAGCCCGTGTGAGTGGTGAAATTAATACAGTCCTCCAGGATTTGGAGTTCCTGTAACTAATGAAACCTGCATGCAACGCTGAACAGGAGCCTGAGGGCAAAAGCCTCAAAAGACCTCGGAAAGCACACTAGATAGTCCCCCTCCCCAGGCCCCACCCCCTTGCTGTCGCCATGGCCCAGGCGACAGGGGCTCCCCCAGGGCTTCTGGACTCCAGAACAACGTCTTTCCCCAGACTTCTGAACTTTTGACGGGAACGATTTCTGACTCAGTGCTTCGGTGGGTGGCCTTGGCTCCCTAGCAGGTTGGCAGGTACCTTTCCATCAGGGGAGCGGAGGTGGATGTGTCAGATTGGGAGCCAGCAGGTTTGAGCTGGTTCAGGAAGCCTGTAGGAAAGCCTCATCCCTGCAGAACAGAGCCTGCAGGAGTGTCAGTTACTGACAATCCCCAAGTTTGGTGGGACTGGCCAGGACCCCAAGGTTAAGAATCCAGAAGGTCAGGGTTCAAACCCCAGTTCTGCCCACACTAGCTTGGGCAAGTCACTCTAAACTTCAATTTTCTCATTTATAAGAGCCATACCTGGAGTACCTGTCTCATAGAGTTATGTGAGTATCCAATGAAATCACAGATGCAAAGTGCTATATACAAGTATAAGTTCTTACTGCTTGAGACTCACTATAAACCTTTTTGAGACAAACAGGAATGATTACACCTGTTTCACAAGTGGGGAAAATAAGTCACAGATAGTTGCTTGGTGGATTTCATATATTGGAAGGAATGTCACAGTTGCCAACTTATCCCAGGTGGTGGCAGAGAGCAGAACAGAATCAGTGTGTGAAAGTTGGAGGAAGGCCAATTTCTACTCAATATTGAGAATAACTTCCTAGCAATGAAAGCAGTCTGAAGATGGAATGGGCTGCCTGGAGGGGCACTGAATTCTCAGTTGGAGTCTGTAACACTCACTGTCTGACAGCCATGTTGTAGGGGGGGTTCAGGTTTTAGACATGGGTTGGATAGAGGGTTTTAACTTGAAGTCTGTGGATAAATTGCATGGGGTCCATGATTTGGGTTTTTTTTTAACCTTATTTTAAAAGAAATGGTTTCCTTTGTAATCCCATGTATTTTGTCTTATGCATTTTAAAACATGATTCTGAAAAGGCATCCCAGCCCTTCATCAAACAGCTGCCAGGTTCTAAGTTACAGAGCAGATGCTGACCTACGTTGCTAGATGGAATTTCCTGCCTCACCTGGGAGTGACCTGTATAGTGACATGCAGTTACAAGCCCTATCCACTAACAAGGCCCATGTTAGAGATGGGACATGAACCCAGGCCTCTCCACATTCCCATCCCAGTGTTTTTCTCTTTATAAGACAGCATTTCCCTTCTAAAGGAGATAACATAAAAATGATTTACAAACCATAGAGTGATAGATACATATATTATAAATGTCAACTATTACTATAATTTTATTTGTCTTATCTTTTTTCAATGGGGCTCAGATAGAAACAGTCCTGGGACAAGTTGGTATCCTGCTAATGTTCTATGGACTACTGCTCAGGTAGATTAAAAAAAACCCACAACACTGTTTTTGGTAGTTGAATAAAAGTATCAGGATGTCAGCTCATCCCCTGTGGGTGCCCTGCTAGCATCCTCAGTACAAATGCAGCAGCATAAGCAGACAGGATGAGAAATATAATATATACCACATCCTGTTCCCATATGATTTTGATCTCCTTCGCTAGGACTCTAGATTTTGAAAGAAAGATTATTATGATTTCTATTAGTATTGTCATTTCCAACTGTCTGCTGAATATTCAATTCAACAAGGATTTCTGGGGTTGCTACTATGTGTAGCACGCTAGGTGCTGGACAGCTCCAAATGTAGGTTATATATTCACCCTCTTTCCCCTAAACAGGTTGCTCCTCTCAGGTTCCTTCTTTGTTTCTGATGGCATTGGGGTTCAAACCTTGAGAGTCCTCTGAATCTTCCTTCCCCTATTCTCCCTCTGTAAGGTCCCTTGCTAGGCTTCCTCTAGTCTACCTCCATATTATTTCTCACTTCCATCCCCTTCACTGCTCACAACAACAGTTATTAGCCATCATCTGGCCTTTTGTAATAGCCTCCTGGTTGGTATTTCTATGTGATCATTTCCCTTTCGAATCCACCTTTCCCAGAGCTACCTACCAATCTTCCTCATGCTCAGGCCTACTCATGTTAATGGTCTACTCTAAAACCTTCTGTGGCTCCCCAGCACCTCAACTATAAAAGAAATACCTCCCTACTATTTAAGGTCACTCACAATCTGGCTTTGACCTACTTTTCAGCCTAATTGTGCTCTGTTTTTGCCTGCTTTGGGCATAACGTGCATGTTTTCCTTCCAGGTCTAGCTCCTCTGTGCCTCCCCATTGCTGTAAGTGATCTCTCCAATCTTTAAAGGTTTTCTTGAGGATCAGGTATCAGGAGAGGCTTTGTAGATAAGGAAACTGATTCTCAGACAGGGGTAGTGACTTGCCCCAGGTGGCTGGTATGTCACACATTTCTGTAGGGCTTTAAGGCTCACAAAGCACTTTTATCAAAACAATTCTCTGAAATGGGTAGAACAAGTAACATTCTCCCCATTTTACAGATAAGAAAACTGGTACTTAAAGAGGTCACAGGACTTCTCCATGGCTATAGTGATCATAGGATCTGTTTTTAATTTTATTTTTTTCAAATAACAAGCATTTATTTCTCTTTCTCACACCTCCCCTAACCCAGCTTGGGCGGAAAAAAAAAACAACCACCACTACTTTGTTAACAAATATACATAATTAAACAAAACCAATTCCCACATTGGCCATGATACACACACACACACACACACATACACACGTATGTGTGCACATATACACACATACATACACACATATAAAATATTATGTTAGATATGTGCGGATATGTATATGATATATTTTATAACTATATGGGTATGCATACATATGATATGTTGATTACATGTATGTATGTGTGCATATACATAAATATACATGCATATACACACATAGCAAGGCAGTGCAGTAGACATACTGCCAGGCCTGGAGTCAGGAAGACTCATCTTCATGAGTTCAAACCTGGCCTCAGATATTTTCTAGATATGTGACCCTGGGCAAGTCACTTAAGCCTGTTTGCCTTAGTTTCCTCATCTGTAAAATGAGCTGGAGAAGGAAATGGCAAACTACTATAGTATCTTTGCCAAGAAAACCCAAAATGGGGTCACAGAGAGTTGGACATACCTGAAATGACTGAACAATTATATATACACATATGAATATATACATATACATACACACATACATTTCTAAAGAGGGAGAGACAGAGACAGAAAGAGACACAGGGAGAGAGACACAGAGAGAGACAGAGAGGGGGAGAGAGAGAGATAGAGAGAGAAATAGGGAGAGGGAAAGACAGGAAGAAGAAGAAGAAGAAGAAGAAGAAGAAGAAGAAGAAGAAGAAGAAGAAGAAGAAGAAGAAGAAAAAGAAGAAGAAGAAAAAGAAGAAGAAAAGAAGAAGAAGAAGAAGAAGAAGAAGAAGAAGAAGAGGAAGAAGAAGAGAGAAGACAGAATTGGATGTGGAATCCTGAAGACCTGAATTTGAATCTTGTCTCAGTCACTTACTAGCTGAGTGATCCTGGAGAAGTCACCTTATTGACTGATTGATTCTTCAGACAAGGGATGTAATGGTGGTTGAGTTTCCCTTGAGCAGGGCCGTCCTTAACCAACTTAGCCCTTGATTTAAGAAAAACTTGGATGTAGAATCAGAAGGACCTAGGTTCAAATCCTGTTTCAGACATGCGTGACTCACTGGGCAAGTCACTTAGCCTATCTGTGCCTCATTTTCCTCATCTGCAAAAAGGGGTGGGGTTGGCTTCAATGTCCTTGAAATCTAAGATCCTATGACTCAGGTTTGGCTGTGAGCTCCATGATTTGCTTGCCTTGGCTAAGCCCCTTCCAACAAACCCGGCAGAGGGTCTGCCTCTGGCCTGAGGGCTGACAGGTTAAAAGGCTTGCATGTTGCACCACCTTTCGTAATAATTGGAGTGAAAGTTCTGTCCGGTGGTTTCCTCCTCCCCATTATATCTATTTTTAAAGAGCTGCTCCCTCCCAGAGGGTCTTGGGGCTCTTTTGATGTCTGGCAATTTCCTTCTGCTAGATGGACAAAGAGGGGGTAGGTTTTCAGAGTATTAAGTGAGGATCCAGCTGTCTGACCCCTCATTAAAGCCAACCGTCATGCAGTGAGTTGTTGGGGAGAAGCGCTGTGATATGTTCCGATGTATAATTCATATACCAAGCCCTGGCAGCTCAATACTGCATTTATCTCCACAGCTCAGGAGCACAGGGCAGGCTGTGCACAAGAATTCAGACCCTCTTGCTCTGAAAACACATACTCACACACACACACACACACACACACACACACACACACACACACACACACACATGATTCCAGCCTACATGTTCCCTTTTATCCCTCATGGAATTCTACTTCTAGGCTCAAAGAAAACAGTGAACACCAAGCTGACGGGAGGGCTGGACTTAGAAAATGTCCTCAACTCTTGTGTATAAAGAAGCAGCAGGGCCCCCAGGACCTGCACCTAGACAGAGAATTTGCAACAACATGGCAGCTGCAGGAAATCAGAGCTGAGGCTCCTTCCCTCCCTCTGGAAGCCATTTTGCCCTGTTCTATTTCCCCTGATTCCGGTTTTCTAACAATTCTTCACAGGATTTAGTGTGGAAAGGAAAATCCAAGATCATCTAGTCCAGTCTCTCCCTAACTGAATAGATGAGGGAAAACTTGAAACCAGGGGGAGAGAGGTAGATTCGTAATAGCCCATATTGACACAGCCCTTTAAAGTTGGCAAAGCTCCATTTATGTGATCTCATTTCATTCTCCTAACAATCTTGGGAGTCAGGTACAAAGACAATAATCTTTGTTTTATAGATGGGGAAACTGAGGTTGCAGAGAAAGGGCAGCTAAGGAGTTCAGTGGATAGCATGCTGGACTTAGAGGAAGGAAGACCTGAGTTCAAATCCTGTCTTAGTCATTTATAATGCATAAATGGCCCTGGACAAGTCACTTAACTAACCAATTTTAAGCCTCAGTTTCTTCATCTGAGCCTGCTAGGTGGTGTAATGGATAGAGCAGTGGACCTGGAGATTTTGTGATTATGGGATTAGTGATTCCTTACAGGACAGTGGGGGCAACTGGGTGGTGCCATAGTGCATACAGCTCTGGGTTTGGAATCAGGAAGACTCTTCTTCCTGAGTTCAAATATGGCCTCAGACAATTACTAGCCGTGTGACCCTGGGCAAGTCACCTAATTCTGTTTGCCTCAGTTTCCTCATCTGTAAAATGACCTGGAGAAGGAAATGGGAAATTGCTCTAGTATCTCTACCAAGAAAACCCACAATGGGTCATGGAGAGTCAGACATGATGGAAACGACTGAACAACCTGATAGCAAGAGAATGGGTAGGGTAGGGTGGTGAACAATGGCTTAAATGATGAGAGGAATGTACCTGGCTATGGCTCCCTCTCTGCTTAGGTCTGTGTCTCATGGCACTTTGTACCTTTCTTATACATCTAGGTCCTGAGGCTATTACAGTTTCTGTTTTGCCTTCTGTACTCAAATGAGCATCCTTAAAGGGAGGGAACTTATTTTCTGGAAGAAGGAGGAGTCAGAAGCCCTAGGTTCAAGTCCTGACTGTGGCACTCACTAGATTGGTGACTTTGGCCAAACTAATGTCAAGTGGAGATAATGATACGGACCTCACAGGGTCACTATGAGTTTCAAGCACTTGCGAATTATATAGTATTAAATACACTACTGGATAATAAGAAGTGTCATATCTCAGAAAGAGTTCTATAAGAAGCAAATGATATATTGAAGGCAAAACTACTTTGCGAACTTTAAAAGGACCACACAGATGTAAAGTAAATCCACATGTTTTTTATACTAGAATTAGGCTCCTTGAGGCTAGGCACTGTCTTTTGTTTTTCTTAATAAAAGCTCTTAATACTGTTTCTGGCATGTAGTAGTGCTTGGCGATTGACTGGTTGATTGATTAATAAGGTATCATTGGCTCCAGGTATTTAAGTATTTAGTATTTAATACTTAAGCATCTAGTATTTAATACTTTGCACAGTGTCATGAACATAGTAGGTGCTTAATAAATGTTTACTGACTGAATGACTGACTGATTTGCACCTTATAAGTGCCTAAGGAATATATGTTGAATTCAATTCATGTGGAAGCTGCCAATAATGATGAGATGCTTGGCGAACACATGATGGCCCTTTGAAGATTTTGTCTTCTACTGGAAGATGGCAATCTTATGAAAGGCTCCTCCTTTTCTGTCTAGTCAAATCCCCCTCCTCTAAGAGGCATTTTTTAAAAATACCTTAGCCCACAGTGATGTCTGCATTTATTGAACTCACAAGTTTCCTTTAGCAAACCAATGCTTCACTGTATACTATCTTGCCCTTTGCAAGTTTTTTTCTCATGTATATATGTGTATGTGTGCACACACGTGTGCCTATGCTCACTCTCATGTGTGTCCTGTCTCCCTCATCTGATGTCAAGCTTCTTGAGGACCCAGACCTTGCCTTCCTCCTAAGATTCACACAACACCTACTGGCATCTTCCAGCTACACAGAAGGGCCTGATTGATCAAAGATGACTAGATCCTCTTGTCTCCAACCACAAGTGTGCTCAGGCTATAGATGTTCCCCTGAATAGTCAGCCAACAATCATTTATTAAGTGCTTACTATATGCCAGATACTGTGGTAGGTGTAGGGAATCCAGAGAAAGGCAGAAACACATCCACCAGCCTCAGAGCTGAGCAGCACATTCCAACTGTAAGGAAAGCTCGAGTGCACGCAAAACCAGCACGAAGACCATGAGGATGATGAGAGATAACATTTATATGACATTTCAAGGTTTGTGGAAGCTTTTATTTCATTAGATATTCACAATAACCTTGTAAGGTAGGTGTAATTACCATCCCATTTTACAGATAAAGAAATTGAGTCTGAGGAAAGACTCAATCTCCAGTCTTCCTGACCTGAAATCCAGCATCCTTTCTGCTATGCCGAGCTGCCTGAAGAGTAGAGAATTTACAGAACACATGACCACCATCTTCAAGTGGAAGACAAAGTCTTCAAAGGGTCATCATGTGTAAGACGGATTCATTTTGTTCTTGGCCACTGAGGGCAGAACAGGGAGCAGTGTGTGGACGGTGTAGAGAGGCAGGTTTGAATTGGATGTCAAGGGGGAAAAAACCAATTTTCTGAAAATTATAGCTGTCCCAGATTGGAATAGGCTGTCTCAGAAAATAGTGAGCCTGCCATTGCCAGAAGCCTGCAAGACAAAGGCTCGATGACCATTTGCTCAAGGATGCTGCAGGTGGGGATCTTGTCCCAGTTAGGTTAAGTTAGATTAGATAGCCTCTGGACTCCCTTCGGATGCTGGGATTCTGGGGGTTGGCCAGGTGGCCGTTCTGAATCTGTTGCGATAAATCTGCATTAGCAGCTATTTCATTATTTTGCATTAAAGGCTATTCTAGAAGAAATGTAGTTTCCTTCCGTTTGAGCACCCACAGTGATTCTGGGAGAAGCACAGCTGTCACTGCCAGATTTCACTCTTTTTGTGGCCTAATTTCTCTCTGACCAAGGCCCCCAGGCCTGTGCTACCTTGCAGGGCTGCATTAAAAGAGCCCCAGCCCCTCAGTGAGGAGGATGCTGCCCTCTGTCCTGTTGCCATAGAAACAAATGCAATTGGCGGAGGACAAAGCACAGCAGAAACAGGGGACCAGAGACGGACGAAAACTCACAAACATGTTACATGGTGTTGAAGAAAAGTCTCTTTTGAGGCTGTGGGGAGGGACACTAAAGGTTTTATTGCTACTTTTTTTTTTAAAGGAAAAACTGTGCCGCACCCGTGGTTGGACGGTCGGAGAGGGAGGGATGGACGGATGGCTTGGCTCGTCTTTGTTCTCCTGGAAACAGATGCCAGCTAATCACATCCTAGGAGCAACGAAGCTCAGTGGTGTTACCACAACCCAGCCACCCTCTCACCAAAGCTAGCTTGCAGCTCAGGGACTGGGATCTGGAGCAACTAGAAAACAGCCCTCAATTTGAAGTCAGGCACTTTCCAGCATTCTCATATCCCTCCTCTTTTCTCCACTCACAGTCACCACGCTAGTGGATACCCTAAAAAGTTGTGGTCAAATGAGAGTATTGGATTAGATGATCTCTGAAGTATTTCTTGGCTCAGAAGCTAGGATACTAGGAACCTCTCTGGTCCTCAGCTTCCTTTTATGTAGAATGAGGGAGTTGGCTTGGGTCAGGGATTCTTAACTTGGAGGGGGGGTGTCTGTGAACTTCAAAAAATCAATAACTGTATTTCAGTATAATTTGGTTTCCTTTGTATTTTATTTTATTCACTTAAAAATCAAGATTCTGAGAGGGAGTCCACAGACTATATCAGGCTGGTGAAAAGGACATACAACTCACAAAATGTTAGTACCCTCTGGATTAGATGAGCTCTGAGACCTTTTCTAGCTGTAAAACTATAATTCTGCCACTTTGTGAGCTTCCTGGGCTTCCCATCAGCTTATCTGAACACAGAAGTTTTACTCACTCTTCCCATGTTCTGTGGTCCCAGGGCTGGGTGAGAATGAGCTAACATGGGAGTGGAGGGGAATGGGGTTATTCTTCTGAGACAAATAAAGGATTGTTACCAGTGGCTTTATTTTCCTGTAGTTTATTAAAGGTCTGACGTAGCCTCGGCATGATACAATGGGAGGAAAGATGGAATTGGAGCCAAGAGACCGGAGTTGAAATCCCATCTGTGACACTTCCTAGCTATGTGGCCTTGCGCAGGTCACACCATTTCTCTTCACCCCGCGTCCACCTCTATTAGACAGGGTTGGATGTCTCACCTCAAAGGGCTGGTATGAGGATGCTTACTACATGGGTGACCTTGGGTAACTTGCTTGAACTCCCTGGCTTTCTGTCTCTTCATCTACAAAAGGAGGTCCCTTTGGTCTCTGGATCAATAATCTTATGAGGAAACCACATTGTGCATCATAAAGAGATAAGGAGATGGGAGATGGGAGTGGTTATTACTATTACTCCAATCAGCCTTTGTAACACAGACTTGGGTTGACCTAGAGGTCACTGTGTCATTCCTCCTTCATGGGAAAACTAAGACTGACTTAGATGTCATGACCGTGGGTGGACAAGTAGGTAGCAGAGGGGGCTCTTTCCACTCTGGCTTCATCCATTTCTTGTTCTGGGCCTACGAATCTGGGCTAATTTAGGGAGTTTTTGTTTTGAAGCCTCTCAGTCTCCTTGATTGCCCATGTGTGTTATAAGGTAGGGAAGACTCTGCAAAGAAGTCCAGTTCACTCCCTAGAATGTTGGGTCACTAAGCTTTGGTTTTCTCCACAGAGAAGAGAAGATGCCCAGAAAATAGACCATTTCTTTATCGCTTTGACTCCCTCTAGTATCGCTCTAGTACCAGGCCTTCTAGCAAAATTTTGGTCAATGAATGGGTGGAATGAATGAGTGAGCAAATGAATGAATGAATGATTTGCCTTGTATTTATACTTCTAGAGCTTAGCATGGTGCTCATCACAGACTAAGCACAAAACAGACAGACAAATTCGTGTTTCCTTCCTTTCATAGGTTCAATGATCATCTCTCTGCAGGTCACCCCCAGATCTACAGTTCCAGCCCTCATCTCTCATCTGAACTGTGGTCTTGCATTTCCAACTGTCTACTGGACATTTGCGACTGGATGTTCCACAGGTAACTTGAACTCAACACACGCAATCAGAACTCAAGATCATTTTCCCCAGAGCCACCCCTTTTCTGAGCTTTCCTGCATTTCCTTGCAGTCACCCATGAGCACAGCCTCGAGGTCATCTTCGACTGCTCACTCTCCCTCTCCCCACATGTCTAAGGAGTTGCCAAATGAAGTAAACCATCCTTACTTCTGTGTCTCTTGCATATGTTCCCTGCACTCTACTCATCTTGCCATGATGCTAGCTTCAGCTGGAGATGATCTTGAAAAACTTCATAGAGGAAATGGAATCTGAGCCAGATTGTAAAAGACTGTAGTGACGGTTTGGGTGGGAGTAGGTGGTGGAATTCAGGCAGGGGAAATTGCATAAGCAAAGTAGTATTACATAAGTCATATTCATGAGTTGGTGAATAAATTGGTTTGACCAGAGCATAGGATTCAGAGAAGGAAGAAGCAGGAGATAAGGTAGGTTGGGGACCAACTGGAGAAGGCCATGGAAACGAGGCTAGATGATGGGACAGACGCTCATGTGCCATAGGGCCATAATCCTTCACAACCCAGTTGGAGTCCCCCACTTCCTCTGTGAAGCCTTCTTTCACCAAACTAGAGCTAAGGGGGACCTTAGAGACTGTCTAGTCCATCGCTTCTTAATCTTGGGTCCATGAACTATTTTTAAAATTAATTTTTAATTAATACAATTTTTAATTAAGTTTTTCCTAATAAAGATCCACCTTCTCTCTTCTTCTTCCACTGAGAAAGCACAGAAACACAAAATCCCCTGTTACAAATATATACAATCAAGCAAAACAAATTCCTGCATTGTCCACGTCCAAAAAATATATATGTCTCAATCTGCATTCTGAATCTATCATCTCTCTTTCAGGAGATGGGTGGCCTGTTTCATGATGCGCCTTCTGGAATCATGAATGGTTATTGTGTTGGTCAGAGTTCCTAAGATTTTCAAAGATGTTATTGTATAAATTGTTCTCCTGGTCCTGGCTCACTTCATTCTGCATCAGTTCATACAAGTCTTTCCAGATTTCTCTAAAACTGCTCCTTTTATTTCTTATAACAGTAGCATCACATCACATTCATATACCATAATTTGTTCAGCTATTTCCCATTTGATGGGCCCCCCCCCCAGTATCTAATTCTTTGCCACTGTAAAGAGAGCTGATACAGATATTGTTGCACGAGTGCTTTTTCCTTTTTTCTTTGATCTCTTTAGGGCACAGGCCTGGTAGTGGTATCCAAGTCAAAGGTGATGCACAGTTCAATAATTTTTGGGGCATAATTCCAAATTGCTTTCTAGAATGGCTGCACCAGTTCACACTCCCACCAACAGTACATTATCATACCTGTTTTCCCATAGTCCCTCTAGCATTTGGCATTTTCCTTGTGTTGGTTGGCTTTGCCAATCTGATGGGTATGAGGTGCATTTCAGAACTGCTTTAATTTCCATTTCTTTAATTTTGATGTCTATTAATAGCTTGGATTTCTTCCTCTGAAAACTGCCTGTTCAAATCCTTTGACCATTTATCAATTGGGGAATGGCTTTTATTCTCACAAATTTGAATCTGTTCCCTATATACTTAGAAGTGAGATCTTTCTCAGAGAAGCATGTTGCAAAGATTCTCCCCCCATCTCTCTTCTAATTTTAGTTGTATGACATTTAAAATTTGATGTAATCAAAGTTGTCCCCTTCACCTTCTGTGAGCCTTCTCATCTCTTGTTTGATTATTAGATCTTACCCTAGCCATAGTCCTACTCTCTGATTTGTCTATGATGTCAGCCTTTATTTCTAAGTCATGTACCCACTTGAAGCCCATCTTGGCATATGGCGTGAGATATTGGTCTATACCTAGTTTTTGCCTGACTGCTTTCCAGTTTTACCAACATTTTTTGTCTAATAAGGAGTTCTTGCCCCAATAGCTGGGATATTTGGGTTTATCAAAGACAAGATTGCTGTGCTTCTGCATATTGTGAACCCCTTCTCTTCCACTTTTCTTAACCAGTACCAGATTGTTTTGGTGATTACTATTTGTTTGAGATGTGGTACTGCTAGACCCACTTTCTCTTCCTCCTCTTTTTTTTCATAAATTCCCTTGAGACTCTTGACTTTTTGTTCCTCCAGATAAAATTTGTTATTATTTTTTCTAACTCTACAAAGTAATTCTTTGATAGTTTAATTGGTATGGCATTGAATAAGTAAATTAATTTAGATAAAACTGTTATTTTTATTATATATTGAGTAATATATATTACTTGAGCAATTAACATTTCTCCAGTTTTTTTATTTTTAAAAAATATATTTATAACTGTATTTCAATGTAATTTGTTTCCTGTGCACTCTTATGTAGTTTATTTTATGCATTTAACAACAATTTTCTAAGAAGGGGTCCATGGGCTTCACCACACTGTCAAAGGGATATATGACAAAAAGATTAAGAATCTATGATCCAGTCCAATCCATTCTCTTGGGAGGAGATTCCCCCCACTGTAAACATGACAGATAATGTTTACTCCCCTTCCCCTCCTTACTCTCCCTTGACAGTGCATACATAGATACTTCAGCTCTCAAAAGCTGTGTGACCTTGCGTAACTCTCTTCCCTTATCTGGGACTCAGAGAGTATTACTCTGTGTAGTTAAGTGCAGGCATAGTATGGAGCCTCTTGTGTCTCAATACTCAAGTTCATGACCAGTGCTTGGCCTTTAAAAGAATGCTCTCCTCAGATTAGAGAAGATTAGAGAGAGGTCAGACAGAAAGGAAAGGGGTTCTCCAGAGATGTAGACTTGCTTCCCTGACAGAAACATGCATAGCCAGGTGTTTCTGCTCTACTCATTCCCTCCCAGTTCATGACACCAAGATGGCAGCAAACAGGGGTAGAAGCAGAGGACTTCTTGGGTCAAGCCTGGGCTGGCTAGGATATGACAATAGTGGACCTGCAGAGCTGTTCCTAGACAAAGTAGAAGAGTTTTTGGTGCAAGCCAAGGACTTGGCTTAAACCATAAGCCAAGGAAGCCAGCACATAAGAGCCATGAGGCACAAAGCCATCAGCAGGTAGAATAAATCCAGACTCTGACCTTCACTGGTACTGTGAGTTATTCGGACAATGCAGGTCTGCAGATCAGCTCTCTAGTAAGCCCGAGGTTCTTTCTTTACCTGGGGGGGGGGGTGCAGTACAAGTTGAGAGTAACTATATAGGCTCCTAGGGAAGGTGCTGATCAACCTTCTAGCCACCTTGAGATTTTCCCTTCCATGGATACTCCACTCATATTAATGCTATAAGCTTAGAGGATTCCACAGGTCCTTGAGAAAGATAGGTTTGATAGTTATTGGCTGCTGTATGAGTCTTTTGTGTTTTCTCTTAGGTGAAGAAAACCTGCCCCATTTTTGATGTTTTGTTAGCCTGAATACTTGTATGGTTTGTGAACCTGATTCTGATGTTCCCAGAGGAAACTCTGGGTCAGGGTATAAGCCAAACAGAAATTTTTAGAGAGAAGCCCCCTAAAGATGAGCTCAGACTGTGAGTCCAGAGTTGAGTATGGGACATGGGATGGCATCTGTAGAATGAAGAGGCCATCCCAGGTGCCCTGAGGTCCCTTCTGGCTCTCACATTGTCTGCTCCATGTTCTAAAGTCCCATCCGGTCCCAACATTTCATGTTGTCATGTCTTTTCTGGTCCCAGCATTCTCTGTTCTGTGTTCTAAGATCCCTTCCAGGTATGGCAGTCTCTGAGTTCCATAGCGTTAGTCCACACATAATCCCCGGCTCCCCTCATGTATCAATCAATAAGATCAAAGCAAATCAATCAAAAACATTTACTACTTGCCAGGGATTGTGCCCTATAGGCATTGGGGTTCCAAAGGCAAAGATGAAACAGTCCCTTCTCCCATGGAGCTTCCATTCATTTGGAAGAATAGCCACTATAGCTATCTGCTCCTCATTCTCTCCCCACAATGTATGCACTGTAGCTGTCCCTCAGGCATATGTTATATACCATACAGCTATCCCCTGTTGCATACGCCATAGCTTTTTTTCCCCCTACATAATTCCCTTTCATTTCAGTTAAAGCCTCATGAAAGCCAGTATGTGAAAACAATTAAGTTTTCATTTTAATTGGAAGCTTTTATTTATCCTTTTTTTCCTTGTAAAGAAAGCAACCAAAGAATTGTCTTTCTGCTAGCAATAAACTGTTTGGCTGGCACTCTCTTTGAAGTGCAGAGAAGCCTCATCCCTTCCATTCCCCGCCCCCCCACCCCCACTTCCCACCCCCACCTCCTCAATTGGGAGCTGTCCACAGACAACTGTTGGAAAATACACTCATTCCACGGCTCTGAATACCATGACCTCTTTCACCAAGGGCATTTCCAAATGGAAGCCTTCTCCTCCCACATCCCCCTCCTCCCCACCCTCCCTCCATGGCCCCAGGAACTTGGGCTGGATGACAGCACCGTCTGTAATGATGCCATCCACTTCATTCACGGCAGGGAGGGAGAGTCAGGACAGGATGGCAAACTCGGATTCATGACTCTCATTAGGAAAAATGGCACCGAGCAAATCAATTTCCCCAGATCTTGCAAGGTTGGGCTTTCTAATTACTCCATCATTAGGCAGCTCACTGCTTCCCTAGCTTCAAATACCCCTTCACCCTGAAGTGCTGGACTCACAAACAAGGCCCGATTTAATGAAGCCTCATCCCAAGTTGCCTGGAGTTCCTGGAAGAGGCAACAAAACAGTCTGTGTTCTCATCATGACCCCTGGCTGAGCCTTCTCTTCTTATCTGCCTCTAAGGCTTACTCTTTTATTTTTTGTTCTTATTAATACCCCCCTTCCACCTCCACCCCCATATACTTTCCTTCATTATTTATTTTTTTCTGAAAACCTTATCCATGCCACCTGCTGATGCTTGAGAATGATTAAGCATGCTAGTAGAGAGGAAAGGAGGCGTCACAGATAGAAAAAGAGGAGAACTGGGAGGGTAGAGGAAAGTGGGGAGCACAGTGTGCGGCTGCTGTCTTCAGCAAAGTCGAGGTAGAGGGCGGGCAGACTGACCCAACGTGTCTCCACGGAGGCATTTCTGACAGCACCCGCCCAGGTGTATGAAGGATACCACTGGGTGCCATAGTAGAAGATTCTCAGGTTGAAGAGCCTGGGCTGTGTTGCTAGTTCTTTCCATGGCTCACTGCGTGACTAGGAGGAGGTCATGTTCCCTCTCTACACCCATTTACTCATCTGGAAAATCAGGAAACTACAGGATTTCGAGGGTCTTTTCCAACTTTAACATCATAGCTCACTACAGTGTTGCTGCTCTTCCTTCCTTCTTGAAGAGGATCAATGACATCAGGAAGGTGATGACTTGCGTGTGAATTGGATTTCAGTGGGGTAGAGCTGTGCCGAGTCATCAGCCTCCCTCTCTGTTCCTGTCATCAAAGACCAGTGGCAGGACAAAAGTCAAGACAACTGGCAATGCTACGGAATGCCCAAAATTGCCCAGGAAAAGGAGATGAGAAACGCACCTCTTTCTCTTCTTTGCAGAGGTGGAGGGTTACACATACCACATACACTATTATGCTCAGGTGATTTGTTGACTACTGTTGTTGGATTCCTTTTTCTCTCTGTTACAAAGGTGATTCTCTGGACAGGGGAAGGAGGAAGGGGATGTATTTGGAAATGAAGATGATATAAAAACAAAAGATGTCAATTTGAAAACCAATATTCTACATTCAAAGGTCCTTTTCATCTAGTCCAGTGCTCAACTGCATCCCTAGTTAGATGTCGTAGTGGATAGAGCGCCAGATCTGGAATCAGGAAGACCAGAATTCAAATCTAGCCTCAGACACTCCCTAGCTGTGTGACCCTGGGCAAGTCACTTAACCCTGTTTGCCTCAGTTTCCTCTTCTGTCAAATGAACTGGAAAAAGAAATGGCAAACCACTCTAGTATCTTTGTCAAGAAAACCCCAAATTGGGTCACAAAGAGTCGGACACGACTGAACAACAACAACATAGTTGCTGGCCTTGGAGTCAGAGGTCCTGGGTTCAAGCCTGACCTCTGACACTAGCCAGCTATGTGGCCTTGGGAAAACAGCTTCCCTTTGCTGGACCTCATTCCCAGCTCTGACATTCCACATTCTAAGGTTCCACCTATCTGTAAGATGAAGTGGTTGGACAAAGTGGCCTTTGTGATCCCTTCCAGGCCCCTTCCAGGCCTATGTCTATGATTCTGTTCCCCAGAGGGCCTTGTATATAGATAACACTTAATCAGGTTTGATTAATTAAATTGAATTGAACGGGACTGGACTCAACAGAGGCATGAGGGGCAGACCTCACAGACTTCTAGCCACAGTCCCAGTCTGAAGGACCCCTGTCTAGACAGACAGACACTGATGTAGAAGACAAAAACACCCAAGGGAAAAGACTCACCCAGTCACTGAGGGGGAAGCACTGGGTAAAGAACACAACTCCTCGAAGGCAAACATATTTCCCCAAGCCTTTTGACAAGATGGTAATTCCCCCTTCCCGCTCCACACCCTCTTCAGACAAACAAATGTGCAATCTGCTAAGCAAACCTGGTGTGAGTGATTAGTGTTGTCATACTAGATTTTCTTCGTGTAAAGTGGATCTTTATTTTTAATTTTCACATCAGTTTCTGGGGACAGCCAGCTTCCCACAGTGCCCAGGATCTGCCAAAGCTTGGAGGAAATCTAGGGAAAAAAGACAGGGCCTAGAAGAAAATCTGCTGGGGTGGATTTGCGGACTCCCTGTCACGATCTCCTGGTCTTTTGTTCTTCTGAGGAGTTGGATCTTTACAGGGATGGGTTGCCGGCTCCCAGGCCTTCCTCTGTGCCGGCGGCTTATTCCTCTACCTGAAGTCACAAGCCTCCATTTGTGACAACGTTGCTGTTTCCTGGGCAACCAATCATGATGGATTGTTGGAGGGCAATGAGTGGAGGTCAGGGATCAACAGCAGGAGAGGATAAGCACTGAAGAGGAAGGTTGCCCACAGTACCCTTGTTGGCAATAAGGAGGGGGAAGAGAGGCCAGGCCATGGCCAGTGCCAAGATGGTGGAGAGCAGGAATGAGCCCAAAGGCTCAACAGCCTCATTTTACAGATGGAGAGACTGATGCCCAGATAGAGGAAGCATGGCAGAAATCTGGAGGGCTGAGCTATAGAGGCCTCCAGGGAAGACAGGCCCATTGAGACGGAAGGAGCCTTGGCCTGACGGCCGGCTCTGAGGGACAGGCCCTCGTGTTTTCTGCTTACACGGGAACCAGGGTCCTTTTCTTTTTGGTGTGAAGGCTGAGATAAATTCGGATGTTCCCAGGGGAAAGAAAGCCTGGGTAGAGGCATGAGACAAAGGGACATCTTAGTGAGAAGTCCCCATAATTTAGAGATTTAGCATGTAGCATTTTACCTCTCTGAAATGAAAGGGCAGCATGAGATGGAGCTGCTTTGAGAGGCAGAGTGAGTGGCATGTTGGGAGTCAGGAAGACCTGGGTTCGAGAGCTGCCTCTGACACATGGGCTGTGTGACCCCTGGGCAAATCGTCCCATCTCCAGTGCATGCAGCAGCTCCCCAAGATGAGTTCTGATCACATGCCAGTTGGAATCAGTGGAAGAGGCTGCCTAGCGGGGATTTCCCAATACGTGTGAAAGCACAGGTCTGCTTTAAAAAACAAAAAAGACTCCTTCTAGTGCTGAGACTGTGTGTCTCACGTGTCCTAAGATCCCAACTAGCTCCAACTTTCCTTACTGTCAGATATCTTCCAACTCTGACATTCCACGTCCTAAGGTTCCACCTAGCTCTGCCATTCCACGCACCAAGGTCCCTTCTAGCTCTGACATTCCATGTCCTAAGGTTCCACCTAGCTCTGCCATTCCACGCACCAAGGTCCCTTCTAGCTCTGACATTCCACGTCCTAAGGTTCCACCTAGCTCTAACATTCCAAGCTCCAAAGTCCCTTCTAGCTCTGACATTCCACGTCCTAAGGTTCCACCTAGCTCTGCCATTCCACGTGCCAAGGTCCCTTCTAGCTCTGACATTCCACGTCCTAAGGTCCCTTCTAGCTCTGCCATTCCACGCACCAAGGTCCCTTCTAGCTCTGACATTCCACGTCCTAAGTTCCCTTCTAGCTCTGCCATTCCACGCACCAAGGTCCCTTCTAGCTCTGACATTCCACGTCCTAAGGTTCTACCTAGCTCTAACATTCCAAGCTCCAAAGTCCCTTCTAGCTCTGACATTCTACGTCCTAAGGTTCCATCTAGCTCTAACATTCCAAGCTCCAAGGTCCCTTCTAGCTCTGACATTCCACGTCCTAAGGTTCCACCCAGCTCTGCCATTCCATGCACCAAGGTCCCTTCTAGCTCTGGCATTCCACATTCTAGGGGCCTCTCCACCACAGGGATGAGCAGGAGCACAGGGCTTCAAACCCCGGGCTCAGTGGTCTTTTTGCCACACCACACTGTACCACACACTGTGGTAGCCACGTGTGCCAGGTGGTGACCAGATGTGTTTGTGATTCTGCTCCCCAGAGACACAGAGAATTATACAAATACACTCATAAGACGCTGGCGGCTTCTGCAGCCCCCTCCTCACCCAGCCCAGGCTGCTCCTCTGCTCAGAACAACGGCCGACATTTGGACACATCACTTCTACATCAGGAGGTGCTTTTCCATCTGTTTGTCCCTTTGACCCTCCCAACAATTCTGCACTGGCTGAGAGGAGGGATCCTTATTCCTATTTTCCAGATGGAGGGAACTGAAATATGGTCGGAGTGAAATAACTTTGCCCAGATTTGCCCAGCTATAAGTGCCAGGACCAGGACTCGAACCCAGCTCTTCTGGCCTCGGGTCCAGAGCCCTCTTTTACTAGGCGTAGATACTCAGCCCCTTCCAGACGCAGGGAAGTGTCATAATTGCCTGCTTAAGATCGGGACTTAAGGTTCACAGATGTCTTCTTTGTGTATTAACTTGTTTGAGCCCCCACAACAACCGTTGCTATTTACTCATTTTTCGGGTCAGGAAACTGAGGTATGGAGAGAGCAAATGATGTGCCCAAGGTTAGGATTCAAACCCAGGCTTCCTGATCCCAAGCCCAATGCTCTTACCACTCTGCCATCCTGCCTCTTCCAGTGTAGAATCTTAGAACTGGCAGGGAGCTGGAGAGGAGGAGGGTTCTTCTCTGATAGTGGCCCCCACCAGAGCTGGGCTTCATAGACAGTCGAGATCCCAGGAGCACAGACTCCATGATGGAAAGGGCCTTCCCCACCATGTGAGAGCCATCAACCTCTCATTTTACAGTTGAGGCTGCTGACAAACATGCACTGAACCTGTAGCTTTCTGGAACCCAAGCACCCCTTCCTGGACATCACTCCCTTGTGGACGTTATTTTCCCCATTAGAATGAAAACACTTTGCTTTCAGACTTTTACACTTTTTCATTCGTCACAAGACTCAACCAAAGTCACAAAGGGAGTAAGTGTCAGAAGAAGGATTTGAACCCACATTCAGGCCTCTGATTTGAGATCTGTCACTGTCCTCTTACCATGACACCTCCCATCAAAGCACATGACTTTAACTTTCACATCAGGGCATATACTCCAGGACACAGCTCAATACAAGCATCTCCAGATCTGCTGAAACAACAAAGAATTTTGATGGATTGAGGAAGGCCTCACCTCACAGCCATGACTAGGAGTTCTGATACCAGGGAAAATTTGGTTAGGGACCTAGGGACATCACCCAGTGTGTATATATGTATGTATCTGTGTGTATATAGCAGAGACAGAGATCCCCAGGCTTCCTTTCAGGGAGCAGGAGGAGTGTTCTGGGAGCCCCAGAAAAGCCCACTACAGTTGGGTACAGTCACATAAGGAAAGGCGACAGCCATTCCCCAAAAGAGGCCAGCCCATGCCCCCAAGCAGCTGACCCCCTGAATCCTCCGCTTACAAACCATGGTAAGTAGAAATTGGGGGAGATAGCAGGTTGGGGAAAGTCATGGTAGAAAGAAAACCCTTAAAGAGGTACTATGGCATTGGGACCCCGGGGACAGCAGCCCAGGTCAGGTAAGGCAGACTGGCTGGCAGCCCACCATGATGAAGAAATATGGCGCCAAGATGTCCCTGTGCCACGGCAATGAAGCAGTCACATGGCCTACGAGTCTCTGATGTATGAGGGCTCCCCTATGGCCTCTAGAAGATGTTCCGTTACTATGATGTGTTAGGAACATAAGAGTCACAGGCTTTTCTTGGACAGCACTAAGGTCGTGGTCAATTGATTTTTCCTTCTGTTCAGTGTTCTGGAGTCTCCCCACAGCCTCTGTGCTCAGAAAATCCTGCCATCGATGTTTGGGGTCTATGCCCTGGTGGTCTTCATGGGTTCTTTTCTTGGCTACCCTCACAATTTCCCTCTGGCCTCTCTCTTGGCCACTGAAAAGCTCCTGGGATCCTGTGAACATCTGTTTCATTGATGGGGAGCTCCCCCCTCCCCACTACCTAGACCTAAGGCAAATTTGTATCATAGGATATTGGAGGTTGGGGGGAACCAAACCATAGACTGTTGGGGATGGAAGGGACTTTAGAACAAAGAATATCAACATTCAAAGACATCTTAGAATATAGAATGTCAGGGCTGGAGGGGATGTCAGAACATTTCAGAGCTGAGAGGGACCTTAGACTACAAAAGATCAGAGTGGGAAGAGACCACAGAATGCAGAAAGAGCAGAAAGAGGCACTCCCAAAAACTTAGATTGTCAGAGCCAGAGGGAGCCTTAGAACACAGAATGCCAGAGCCAGAAGAGACTTTAGAACCCAGAATTCCAGAGCCAGAGGGCCCTCAGAACACAGAATGTAACACAGGGAAGGGGCCTTTGAACACAAGGTGTTAAGTATTGGAAAGATCTTGTAATATATCTCAGAACTGACCAGACTTTAGAGATTTTCTGTTCTATCCCCTTTTTTGGTGAATAAAGGCTACGAGGGCTAGAGAGGTGAAGGCAGTTGCCCGGATGATTTAGTGGTGGAGAGAGGAATAGATCCCAGGTCTCCTGGCTTTTAGATCGATGCCTCACTGGTGAAGATTAAATGAAGAAACCCAGGCTGAAATGCCCTGGGGGTGGAAAGAGAGCAGGCCTACTATATCTTTATGGTGTGATTCCAAATCCGTTTTCTGAGCAAACAGTGGAAACCAGATGGGACAGAGACAAGAGACTCTTTCCAAATCAGCCTTTAATAATTTAGTTTAACAAATTGAATCTAATTAAGTTGCAGTGGCTGAATACACATTGCTGTACATCTGAACAACAGTCAGTATCAAAAAGGGGCACAGAATAGAGGGTAAGGTAATTTTCTACTTCTTCTAAGCAACTAAGATGTTCAAAGAGGGATTCTGATTAGGGCCGACCCTCCACTATTAAAGGACCAAGCTTCCAGGTTTGTGGCTGTCCAAGGCCCTACCCCACTTAGGTCTAGTTACTTGCCTATTGGCCACTTGCATGCTCATCAGAACTTTGGCCTGTCTGTTCTGGTAATGGTAATTCATTGATGAACATTTTCTGAATGCCTACTATTGCACTGTGCTCTTTTCTCAGGGGAGAAACAAAGGTGATGAGGGCATAGGTTCTGCCTTCAAGAGGCCTCCAGTCTAGTAGAGAAGAGAGTATATAAGTGGTACAGCAGAATGAGTACTGGCCATGGGGTCAGAGGATCCAGGTTCAAATCCCCACTCTGCTGCTTTTTTTTTTTTACCTGTATGATGTGAGGCAGAACACTCAGCCTCTCTGGCCTTCAGTTTCCTCTTCTATAAAAGGAGTGGTTAGGACTACATTTGATTCCACTAACATTCATGAAGTCCCCAACCCTGTGTACACAGCACAAGATGGTCTCTGAGGGGCCTTCTGGCTCCCATACGTATGACCCCTAGTCACAGAGGGCTAGAAAAGGTCACACAACAAGCAAATGGCAGAACCCGAATCTTCTGACTCCTGCCTACTTATCCAGTGCTCTTCCCACTCCCCGTCAGCCCCTCCTAAGGTCCCCCTCTACTTTCTTATCTGCATCATTCTGTTGGACCTTTCCTCATACGTTGTGTTATCTTCCCTATGCCCCTCTCCCCAACCCATGCCACCCCACCCCCCAACATTAACATCTGACCCAACACTCAGACTTAAGCATCTCTCAACATGGCCCCTCCTCAGGCTCTTTCCCTGGCTCTGTCTGGCAAGTTGCCTCCTTGTGATTGATCGCAGCTGAATCACAGTATCCTTTATAAAGCCGCCCTCCTGACAGCCCATCTCTCCTGTCAGCTCTGACTGGCAACTTTACAAGGTAAATTTTAAAATCTCCTGGACTAGGGAGTTAGTTTACATGCCTTCGGGGGCTTGCGTGGCTCACAGGTTTATAATGAAAACAGACTTGTGATTCCAGGGGGAAGTTGAGAAGCTGTTAGTTTGCAGTCAGAGGACACGCACTTTGGAGAGCACTGTTTGGGGGATGGGGCACTCTAAGCTATGGGTTTCTGAAACAACGGGGGCCCCAGAATCATGCCTGGCAACCCAGCCGGCACTGCCCCCATCCCTCTCACACTGACCAACATACTTCTTGCCTGCCCCTTAACCCTGGTTATTAGGGCCTTGTACCTACCCTGATAATACATTGAATCAGTCTGTATAAACTTTGTATTTACTTACTGGTGTAAATTTCTCTCCCCCCTCACATCTGCAACTCTCATCCCCTTCTCTCAAGTAGAATATAAGCTCCTTGAAGGCTCCTTTTTTTGTCTTTGTTTCCCCATCACCTAGCACAGTGTCTGGCACAGAACAGTTAAATGTTTGTTGAATGAATGAATGGATGGATGAATGAATGAATGTTCTGTCTGTCCTCCTTCTCAAGGAGCTATCATCAACAAACATATCCAGAATGCTTGTGTAATACAAGGATCGGGGGAATGGGTGAGGAATCCAGGCTCTGATCAAGGAGTCAGCACAGTAGAACTTGCTAAAGAAAAACAAAAACCAGCAAAAAGAGGGAAAAGGGAAGTGAGGTGCATTGCAAGGCCCCCTTGAAAGGGACCACCTATTAGCAGGGGCATGAGGTGATGAGCTGGTGGATGAGCCTGGGAACCAGAAGGAAGGGGCTCCAGTCTAAGCTCTGGCCTGTCTGAGTGACCTGGGACAAGTTGTTTCTCCTCTCTAGGCTTTGGTTTTCTGACATGGTGTCAACTGAAATCTGACATTCCACGTTCTCTGTTCCTTGCCAGCTCTGATATTTTAAGGAACTTTCCAGTTCTGACATCTTAAGGTCTAGGTTCAAAAGCTCCATCTCACTTTTGACTTTCTATATTGTAAGGTACCTCCTAGCTCTAACAGTCCAAGTTCTATATAGCTCTTGATATTCTGAATTCTATAATCAAATATCCCTTCCAATTATAATGTTCTTGGTTCTGAGGTCTCTTCTAGTTCTGACATTCTATGTTCTAAGGTCTCTTCTAGTTCTGACATTCTAGGTTTTAAGTCTAGTTCTGACATTCTAGGTTCTAAGGTCTCTTCTAGTTCTGACATTCTAGGTTCTAAGGTCTCTTCTAGTTCTGACATTCTAGGTTCTAAGGTCTCTTCTAGTTCTGACATTCTAGGTTCTAAGGTCTCTTCTAGTTCTGACATTCTAGGTTCTAAGGTCTCTTCTAGTTCTGACATTCTAGGTTCTAAGGTCTCTTCTAGTTCTGACATTCTAGGTTCTAAGGTCTCTTCTAGTTCTGACATTCTAGGTTCTAAGGTCTCTTCTAGTTCTGACATCCTAGGTTCTAAGGCCTCTTTTAGTTCTGACATTCTAAGTTTCACTGGCAGAAGGACCGACTTCCTCCCACTCCACCCCTTTTCCATGAGTTGACCTTGTAAAAACAATAAAAACCAGAGAAGAATAGAGACAAATGAGGGCCTGACACTTGGCTCCCCTTCCCCTGGATTTCAAGTGAATGGCACAGAGCTAGTTAATGGCAATGAAAGAGAGTGGTTCACCTTGACTGAGGGGCAGATCAGCTGGAAAGATTAGAAGTTTGAGAAGAAAGAAGTCCTAACGAGCAAAGGATAGAGCTTTAAGTGGGCAGGAGGGCAAGTAGCTGATTGGATGAAGGATGGACATGTACAACTGTGCAGTCAATGCATGAACAGGCCCTGTTACTGGCTGATGAAATGTAGTTGTCATTGCCTGGATGGGCCATTCCAAGTTCAGAATTAGAGATCAGCATTGGAATTAAGCACTGGGAGAGTTCAAGAAGAAAATAATCCAAATAAAATTCAACTTAAGGATTCAGCGGCGGGACTTTTTCCTTAAGCCAGCCTTTAGTGATTTAAAATTCCTCTGGGTGTGAAAAGGTTCAGTGGGAAGAGTGCTGAATTTGGAGCCAGACGCCTTAGATTCAAATCCCAGCTCTGCCTCTGTCAGCTTTAAATTGATGATCTCTCTCTACCTTTGAGAGTCCTTCTGGCTCTTCAAGTATCCGCCCCGACCTCACAGGGCCACTGTAAGAAAACCCGTTACAAACCTTAGTCCAGTGGTGGAAGGCAGGGCCTGAAACAACAGTTCTAAGCAGATGGATTCCAACCTCTGATGTGACAGAAGGACCAACACCTTGGTCTGCTGATGACAGAGAACTTTACAAAGAGGAGATGAACCACCTACAGCTCGGGTCTCAGAAAGCCTGTGAGTGGGTTTCTGTGCTTGGCTTATGGATAAGGGGGCCTGCCTTCCTTTTCACCACCACCACCTACTGCTGGCCACCTACTACCAAGCGGCTGCTGGGCCCCAGAGCCCCGGGAGTGGGAGCAGCTCCCAGACAACTGGTCCTGCTTCCAGCCCAGCCCTCACAGCCATCACTCAGGGATGTAGAGAGTCCATCCCCAACCAGGGAAGCCACTCATGTAGAGAGTCTGTCCCCAAGCCAGCCGGACACCCTGAGGGACAGATAAGAGGCAGCATGGGCTGGGCAGGTCTAACTGGTCACCAATTCCCCTTTGGGGACAACCCAAGAGTCTTGGGCAGAGTCATGCCTTCAGCCCTTTGCCTACAGCCATCATCCTGGGAAGCAGCCCCTGTGGAGATGCAATCCGGCCACTGCTCCCACTGGGTCTACAGTCACACCTTCTGAAGACCCAGAACAGAAAGGTCTGGCCACTAAAGTCCTTGGCCTGTCAAATGGCTCAATGATGGAAAAATGATATCATTTTTTTTTCAGAAGAAATGGCATTAAAGAAGAGACATGATCATCTGCTTTGCTGCTGTAACTGACCTCTGGCTTCTTGTTAAGTCCCAGCTAAAATCCCACCTTCTACAAGGAAGCCTTCCCCAACCCCTCTCAATTCCAGTGCCTTCCCTCTCTTAATTATTTCCCAATTATCCTGTATATCTTGTTTTGGGTATATCTGTTTGCATGTTGTCTCCCTCAGTAGACTGTAAGTTCCTTGAGGACAGAGGCTGTCTTTTGCCTCTTTTTGTAGCTTTGGTGCTTCCAAATGCATTTATGTTGTCCATATGTGTTGTTGTCTCTCTCCCCCATGACCCCCTGCCTTCCATTGAGATGTGAGCTTCTAGAGACGAGGGAGAGCTGTTCCCTATTTGCATCCCCAGGGTACAGCACAGTGCTTTGGACATAGTAAGGGCTTTATAAATGCTTCATTCACTTATTCACCCATTCACTCATTGATTCTTTCTTTCTTTAAACATCTCCTCCCATGGCAAGGTGACCAGTCTTCTCACTATCCTGGTCACCCTTGTCTGGACCTGCTTTGACCTATCTCTCCTCAAATATGGTGCCTAGAACTAAACGCAGCACTCTAGACCTAGTCTTGAATCTAGTGGGATTTATGGAGATTTCTGTAGTCCTGAACGCTAGGCCTCTCTCTGCAAGCAGCCTAGCAGAGCATTTGCTGCTTTTGGCTGCCCCACCACAGTAATGATCCACATTGACCCTGAAGTTCACTACAACACTAAGAGCTGCCTCACAGGAAGTGTTATCTAGCTCTCTCTTCCCAATTTTGGGCTTGGGAAGTTGATTTTTTGAGCCTAAATACAGAATTTTACATTTATCCCTACTGAATTTCATCTTGTCCAATTCAGCCCATTCTTTTTGGGTCTTGTCTCTATTATCCAACTCATTAGCTACCCCAACCTTTATATCATATGCAATTTTGATAAGTATGCCATCTATGCCTTCACCCAAGTCATATCATCGGATTTTAAAATGGCATGTGCATGTGTGGGAGGGGAATAATTTCTATAGAAAGTTGTGCATGGCAGCCTTAGTCAGGAACACAACTTCTTGTTTCTACACTTTTTCCACTGGAATATCAGATTCGATTTACACCGTTTCAACGTACAATGCCTTTTCCAAGAACATAACCTCTCTTAGAGTGTGGGCCACTTGCCCTCGGGGGAAAAATAGCTACATATGTAGACATCTTACCAATGGAACAGATAAGAGACATTTTCTACACAAAAGACAACAGGTTCTCTCTGTAAACACAGATGTACACCTTGCAAGAAATGTGTAAGATCATGGATGAGTAATAAGAACTCTGGGCAGCCTGCCCAAAGGCATCCAACCCAGTCTGGTGGCTGAAGATCAGGTAGCTTAGGCTGGTTGGTAAAAAAAAAAAACCTTCAATTTGGAATCAGCTGACTTGAGGGTGAAGACCAGCTCTCCTACTTACTACTCAAGGGCCCTTAGGTAAGTCACTCTGAGCCCAATTTTTTAAAAAATGGGGATTTGATTAGATGACCTCAAAGCCACCTTTTAGATCTAAGTTCAGTAACTCTAAATTTACGGTTTCATCTAAACCAAAGGTCTAAGTAAGGTCTACAGGACACTGAGGCCAGTTCTAAATGAGAAAAAAAAAGGCAAGTTGGGAAGCAGCACAAAATTGATAAAAATGCAAGTATGACTCATGGAATTAGGGCTGTATTTCTTCAGGCTGAAACTGCCATCAGAGCAAAAGAGTTAATACATGCAAAGCACTTTGTATCTGTAGAGTACTCTAACTATATGAGATGTTACTATTACCAGGCTATTACTAAGCATGGAGATTCAGGGTGAAAATACTCGTCTTGCATATAATTAGATTGTGTTGGAGGACTGGAAAATGAGGGAACACGGTGCACTGAACATCGTGGGCCTGGAATTAGGAGGCCAGGGTTTGACTCCCACTCCTGACACTTGTTAGACATGTTCTCTTGGGCAAATCACTCTGACATGTATCCTTTCCGTCTTCCCACACTCACATCCGAGTTCTTTGACCTAAGACCCTGCAACCCTGTTATTTTATACTCACTCACCCATCCCCACACAGTCAGCATTGGCTCCTTTGGAAATCAGAGTCTGACCGTTTGTATAGTTCAGTCCCCTACCTCTTCACAGACAAATGTCCCCAGAGCAGAAGTCCCCCTGCCCCCTCTGTTCCCGTCTCTCCATTTTCCTCTCGGCCAAAGTAACAACTGGATTGGTGCAGAACCAGAGGCACCCGTATCTAATCAACCTCTAAAAGAACCATTGTTTCTGGTTGGCTTTGGACTGTGGCTTAAACACGTGAACGCAAAAGGAGCGATGCACTTGCTATCTGTGAGACCCAATGTCATCATCTGTAAAGTGGGAGCAATGATCTGGCTACTATAACAGTCACAGGGCGGTTGTGAGGAGAGCACATCTAAATGACTACAGAAATATGAGTTGGGAATGAAGTTTTAAACCTAATCCCAAGGCTCATCTAAACTCTTGGAATATGTCAGGTAGAACTGACGAGGTAAGGTGGGCAAGGCTGGGCCTTTTTGCCCTGAGCAGATAGAAGACAGCAGACAGTCTCTGGGCTCTAAGTGCTTGGTCATTTGGTTCATGGGGTTCATGAGGGTATTGAATGAATAAATGCCTGAATGAATGAAAAAGCATTTATTAAGCCTTTATTAAGTCAGAAACTGTGCGAGAGTTCCTGTCCTCCAGGAGCTTACACTCTAATACAGAGGGACAACACATAAAGGGGAGTGGTGCCCAGGTACTAGGGTCCTGATGTGAGGGTGTGGCAGTTGCTGGTAGGTCTCAAAATGGATAGCCCAAAAATGATGAAGAGAAATAAATATAAGCCCTTTGAGGGCAGGTACTGTTTCTCTTTCTCTCTCTGTCTGTCTTTCTGTCTGTCTCTCTCTCTCTGTGTCTCTCTCTGTGTCTCTTTCTCTCTCAGGCACATAGTAGACAGGCATTTAGTAAATGTTTGGTGACTGGTCAATGCTGATGCCAGAGAGCCCTAAGTGGATCAGCAGTCTATCTAGCTGGTCAACTGAGGGCTATGAAGTTATGTATTTTCTAGCCACACCTGCTCCACCACAAACTGATAATATTGGCCACATGTGAAGGAAGTTGTTTCTCCAAAGGAGAAGGTGTGGGGAAGAGAACCCACAACTAGGAGTTAGATTATGACAGGCAGAATAACAGAGAAAAGCAAGGATTGGGAGAGAGATCAGGCTTGACTTGGTCATTAATTAGGTACAGGACCTCGTACCAGTGGGTTCCCCTCTCTGGGCCACAGTGTCGTTTGTTTGTACAAAGGCAGTGTCAGAACTGGAAGGAACCTTAGATAACATCTGTTTCAACATTTTTTAAAATTAATTATTTTTTTTTGGCAAGGAAATTGGGGTTAAGTGACTTGCCTAGGGTCACACAGCTAGTGTCAAGTATCTGGTCTGAGGCTGTATTTGAACTCAGATCCTCTTGATACCAGAACCGGTGTTCTATCCACTGCGCCACCTAGCTGCCCCTGTTTCAACATTTTGTAATCTATTTTCTAAGATCTTTCTAGCTCAAATATTCTTGGAATTTTCAATGCTTAGCACAGTGCCTGGCACACAGTAGGAGCTTAACAAATGCTTGTTGATATACTGATTGATTGTAAGTCATTCCAACACTAAAACTCTGTGTTGTGTTCAGTGGTCATGATCAACTCTAGTATGCCACATTCCAAAGGCCCTTCCAGCATCGATATTCCATGAGTCTGTGAGTAAAGGAAGGAGAGTTTCTGGTTGGGAAGTTGCCCAATGATTTAAATTATTGGACCGGACACGCTCACATTCGCTCCTAACTTCAGACTACCAATTGCTCGCTTTTCTGTTTTTTTAAAGGGGTCTCGGATCATAAACATATTGATTTTACATCAGAAGGACAAGCTGGACAATCACCATGAACCGAACACTCTGCAGAGAGGGGAGACACAGCAGAGACCTTTGGTTTCGCTGAATCATCTTGGAAAATGTTAATGCTGCATTGTGAAAGGCCAAAGGGACTTGTCTCCTTAATTCAGGTCTGAGCAATGACAGGGGCTAAGCTTTTTTGCAGTCATCATTTCTATAGGACCCTGCTGATTTAAAAAAAAAAAAGCTACCTAGGAACTTTGACAAGTTTTACATTTTAGCAAGGACAACATCTAAAGAGAAGGCGGATCGTGTCTACAGTAACCCAATCACCCAATATGTTCTTTCTTTGAAGTGTCTATCAGAAAGGGTGCTGATCCTTACTACTGCATAACATAAGCCTAACGGAATTGAAGTCCAGTTCCTGATGAGATGGCCTTAAGGGCGAGCTGGCATCAAGGCCATCAGGCCGGATGGTAGGGGAGAAAACTGTCTTCTCATCTCTCTTCCTCTTCAGGGCAGTATTATCTGAAATGCTGGGGAAGGAATGAGAAGGTGGCAGGAGCAATATGGCAGATGCTCGGGGGATGTGATGAATGATGAGCTGATAATGTGTGGCTCCTGGATGAGGCGGAAGAGGTCCCTTCAGTGGTTGTCTCTTCCCTTCTCACCTCGCTGGGGAGTTTCTGGTACAGCTCCCTGTATGGGCAAATCAGGATTGATTTTGCTTTTATTTCTGCAGCTTGTTAATGTGTAAGACCAATTGGACTGGGTCAGGAGATCTGGTCTAGTTCCCAACTTTGTTACTCATTCACTCCGTGATCTTGAGCAAATCACAAAGAATTATAGTATCTTGTCTAGCCTGTACCTTTGTGGGAATTTCCTCTACATAATTTCCAACTGCCATCCAGTCTCAGCTTAGAGACTTCCACTGATGGGGAGCTCACTACCTTACCTGGCAGCCCATTTACGTTTGCACAGCTCTAGTGGTTATGGCACTCTCCTTTATGTTGTACCTAAATCTACCTTTCTGCCACTTCCATCCACTGCTTCTAGTTTATATCTGCTCTCTAAGCCTCAGTTTTACTGCTCTACAAAGTGGGCACAATGACAGTGGTAGTTTCACAAGGCTATTGTGGAGAACAAATGACATGTGCAGTCAGGGTGAAAATGCTCTGAAAATGGAGAAATACATTAATTCACGGTGATCCTTGGCATCAGAGATGGGGCTCATGCATTTGATGCAGGGCATGCCACAAAAGCTGGCCTTGAAAAGGATCTCCACAAGGCTAAGTCGCAGTAGGGCTGAGGACAGCCCCCACTCAGCTCCTCTCCTTAGACTAGCTGGGCTGCGGCTTCCCCAGGGGACAGGCCCCTGTGATGAGCAATGAGGGCATCCATCACAGATGCGGAACCACAGGAGCTTAGAGCTAGAGAGGACCTTGGGTCTCACCTATTACAATGGCCTCATTTTTCAAGAAAGGGACCTAAGGCTCAGAGAAATGACCTGCTTCACCTACTCCAGGCAGGTCCTTATCCTGGGGTCCACATGGACAGATTTTTAGGAGGGTCTGTAACCTTGGATGGGTAAAAAAATCTACATTATTTTCTACATCTTTATTTTCGCTAACCTCTAACTGAAATTTAGCATTTCCTTCAAATACTTTAAAACATTATTCTGAGATGGGGTTCACAGGCTTTGACAGATGTCAAATCACCTCTATGACACTAAAATCAGATACAGGTGAAATTGGCACCTGCACTGGCAGAGGGAGTTTTAGCCCTGGGAGTTCCCCACATTCATGAAATCAGAGATTGGCATCTGAATCCTCTCCCCACCCCCAACTACTGATAAGCTCTCCATAAGTGAGGTTAACCCGAAGCCTATCTGCCAGGTGGAGGGACTGAGTTGAGCCTGGTGGGGGGAGGAGGCAAGGCATGGTAGGAATGCATACATATATCCAAGTGTAACGATCAGAGAGAAAGGAGCCGAGAAGGAATCCCAGTTTCTCTGATGTCGTTCCTTTGCCCAGGTTTTCCAGTGGAGAAATGGTCTTGCCACATGGCACCACGGGAACTGTGGAAACCACAGAGCCCCCATTATCTGAAGTGCAGGACTGATGGGAAAATATAAACTCCTGATTAGTGTTTTAATTTTAAGGATCTTTAGAGGAGGCTAAACAGCATGGGAGGGCTGCCTGAGAAACGCGGCATTATTAAAGCTATAAATCCACTCTGGGACGGTGGGAAGGGGGAGGCTGGGAGAGGAAGGTAGGCAGGCTTTCCTTGGGATACCCTGGGCGGGGGAGAGGAAAGGGAGGAATCGGGGTGCTGGAGAGGCTCAAGGAGATCGAGGATGGCCAATGGATGAGCCCCAAGTCTGGGGGCTGGTACTCTTCATCCCACATTCACAGCTTCATCGCTGAGCTGCTATGTGACCTTGGGAAAATCACCTCTGTTCCTTGGGCCCCAGTTCCCCATCTCTAAAACATAACCCCATATTATGAGAGTAAATGAGAGAGTGTGGCCAGAAAGGTCTTTGGTGATGAAGAAAGGTAAAAGGATGGGGGTGTTGAAGCCTCATCTTAAATTCTTGAGGAATGTCTTTGTCCTGGGCCCTCGGTGAATTAGGATATGGAGAATGGTATCCCATCCAAGACTGGGACTGCCTCCTGATAAAGCTGTTGCAAAACCCTGCATGCTGTCTCTCTTGGGCCTCAAGCAGCCTTCAGATTAGCTGATTAGATTAAGGTGGCTGAGCTCAAGAGCCCAGCCTCCCTGTTGCTTTCTCACTGTCTGGGCTAAAAAGTAGGATGCTGGGCCTCTTGGGATCATGGCGAAGAAGGAAGGAACTGGAAGTGGTTATTTCTGTTCTTTCTCCATGAGTTCCAGGAACTCCTTCTCCTCTTCCTGATTAGTGTCAACAGCTCCACTCCAATGTCAGAGACACAATAGAAAGTCAGAGCTGGGAGGAACCTTAGAACACAGAATGTCAGAGCTGGGGGGAACCTTAGAACATGGAATGTCAGAGCTGGAAGGGACCTTAGAACATGGAATGTCAGAGCTGGGGGGAACCTTAGAACATGGAATGTCAGAGCTGAGAGGGACCTTAGAACACGGAATGTCAGAGCTGGAAGGGGGCCTTAGAACATAGAATGTCAGAGCTGGGGGAACCTTAGAACACGGAATGTCAGAGCTGGAAGGGGCCTTAGAACAAAGAATGTCAGAGCTGGGGGGAACCTTGGAACACAGAATGTCAGAGCTTGGAGGGACCTTAAAATACAGAATGTCAGACTGGAAGGGGTTTTAGAACAAAGAATATCAGAGCTGGTAGAGACTTTAGAACAGAGAATGTCAGAGCTGGGAGGGACCTTAGAACATAGAATGTTAGAGCAGGAGGCGCTTTAGCACATGGAATGTTGACTTTGAATGGGGTATTAGCACATAGACTCACATAATGTTCTCCACACAGTAGATAATTAATAACTATTTGTTGATTGCCTGATTGAACAAAAATAGAATGTGGACCTCAAAGAGACCATAGAAATCATTTAGTTCCATCCTTTCATATTTTAGATGAGGAAACTGAGGCCCAGTGAGGGAAAGTAGCTGTGGCGAGTTCATGTCAGAGCCAGGACTAGAAGCCACCACTGCAGGTGTCTACACCGCCCTGGTCTGCCATGTAATATGTATCTCACAGGCCACAGAAGGGTCTAGGGAGCACGGTCTTTCTCCAGTTCAGTAGCTCACTCTCTGAGGGGGCCTCGCGCAACAACCCCTGTCTCTCTGCTCCCGTCACACCCCCTGTGAATTGCAGAGGATCGTTCTCACTGCTCCCTCCCTTCAGTGGGTTTGGGGTAAGGAAAGGGAGAGGGGATGATTGGGGGAGCAAAGGGAAAGGGGGGAGGAGGTTGTGAACTAGGGGCCTCTTTCTTGAGGCTACAACCGCAGCAAAACACCTGCATGGAAGGCAAGAAGTTGCTTGACTCGTAGTGTGTGTGTGTGTGTGTGTGTGTGTGTGTGTAAAATATGAAATAAGGCTGGGGAAGGTAGGCCAGAGCCACCCTGTGAACCTTACCCTACTTTGCCAGCCTTATAGGGCAGTCAGGTTGATCTTCTCAGCGCTCCTCACACACGGCCCTCCATTTCCCATCTCTGTGTCTACACTGGCCATCCCCCACACCTGGAATGCCATCCCTCCCTTCTCCCACCAACACTGAGAACCCCTGGTCTCTTTCAAGCTTCAGTTCCAATGTTTCTTTCCACATGAAGCTTTTCCTGAATTCCCCAGCTGCTTATGCCTCCCATAATCCTGGATATGAAACGATGCACATGTCTGTCTGTCTGTCTGTACATGATGTTTCTCCCATGATAATGTGGGCTCCCTGAAGGCAGGTGATACTTCACTTCTGGTTCTGATGTGCCAGCCTCTTACTCAGTGCTGGCTGACTGACCGATGTTGACCTTTGGCCAGCTCTTCTCCAGACCAAGCACATCCCCAGTTCTTTCAACCATTCCTCATGTGCCATTTTCAAACCCTCTCTCTCCCCTCAACAGCATCCCCCCAACCATTCTCCTGCCAGTGATGTCCTCTTTGCTCCTTCCCACCCATCGTCAGGGCCCTCTGAGACCGTCATGGCGCACACAGATCTTGTGAGGGTGACTCATCCCACACGTGAGCCCAAAGGATCACTGATCTGGAGGGACCTCAGAGGTCGGCTTATCAAATTTCTCATTTTACACATATGGAATTGATGCCCAGACAGGTTAAGCAACCCACAGAGGCAGAATGCATCAGAGTAGGATTAGAAACTGAGCCTTCTTGTTTTAGAGTGTAAGCTCCTTGGGGGCAGGGACCACGTCTTGAGTATCTGCATCCCCAAGAGGGCCTTGCACATAATAGGTTCTGTTATGTCTACACATCCTGAGACCTGGATTTTAGGCCCAGCTCTGCCTGGAACTGGCTGTGTTAACTTGGGCAAGGCGCTGCCCTTGTCACACAGTACCCTGGCTCACCTGTGCGACAAGGGTGGCAGGTTAGCTGCCCTCTAAGCTCTTCCACTCAGTCTATGGCATACATGTTGAATGGTCCGTTGTGGTATTTGGGTATGTTGGGTTGGGTTGGATTGTTCATTTCAACCCAATGTAACACAGCAAAGGTTTACAAAGAACCACTTATGAGCAAGGCAGCTTTACTCAGGCCTGGGGATGGACACAGAAGACAGTCCCTGTTTTCCAGGGCTCTACGTTCTATCTGAGGGTAGGGTGGTGCAGCATTACATATGCCCAAAGGAGTAAATGCAAGGTGGAGGGAGTCTTAACAACCAACAGAGATCAGAAGGCCTCAAGTAGGAGGTGGCATTTCAGCTGGGCTTTGAAAGAAGCTAGGAATTCTGGGGCAGCTAGGGGGCTCAATGGAGAGACTGCTGGGCCTGGAGTCAGAAAGACCTGTGTTCAAATCTGGCCTCAGACATTCACTAGCAGTATGACTCTGTTTGCCTTAATCCACAGGAGAAAGAAATGGCGAATCACTCGAGTAACTTTGCCAAGAAAACTCCACGGATAGTATGGCCCATAAGGTCACAACAATTTGGACCTGACTTAATAACTGAACCACAGCAAAGATTCCGAGAAGGAGGGGCTCCTTTCAGACATGCGGAGGGGCAGCCTGTACAAGGATGCAGGGCAGACTTTTTGTTTTTGCTGCAGTGCAGTGGCTAGTCTCTAGCTTGCAGTTTTGCAGACCAAATCCTTTTAGTGAAGGGATCTGCTCTGTGAAGTGTGGATTCAGTCAAAGGGCCACACTCGAGGACCTGGAGGGCCACATGTGGCCTTGAGGCAGCAGGTTCCCCACCCCTGGGTTAGAGGAAGAGTGGGGTTAATTTCAAGGCATTTCAGGGTCCCCCAGGCTCTTTGTTTTAGATCTGGAAAGGGCCGTAGAGCTCCAACCTCTTGTTTGAGGAATGAGGAAACCGAGTCCCCACAAAGTCAAGTTCATAGGTGACAGACGTGGCATATGAACCCAGGTTTCCCCGGCTCCCAGTCCAGGATTCTATCCTCTGTGCCAACCTGTTTCTCCCAGGGAAACTCATTTGATTTCACTTCAAGAGACGTGCTTCTCCATCTATCCCCTCCCACCGATCTGTAAGGTGCTCCTCCCTCTCAAACACCCTATGGCTGCCTCTGCTGCTGGCTGGCTGTCACAGGCTTCTAAACTGTCTTCTGCACCCATGTGATAAACAAAAGGAAACTCAGCCTTTCTGTCGGGGCCTCAAGAGAGAGGAGCTGTTTCTCAGCTCCCCAGCTCGGCAACTTGAGGGGCATACAGCAATCCTTCTTTCAGGGGAAGGGAGCTGAGTGTGGAAGGCGGGGCCGGTTGGAAGCCGGCTGAGTCGCTGCCAGAGCCATCTGCCTGAGGACAGGGGGGTAGCTCTGTGGGCGAGTGAGGCAGAGGTGAGGCAGGTACTCACTGGACCTCTCCCTCCTGCCCTTTCCTTGCCCCAGAGAGAGCCAGAGAAGGGCCGCGGTCTTGCTAACTTGTTTGGCAAACCTCTAGCCTGCATAACAAACCCTTAGAGACGATGGGCCTGGATTAGCAGGCCCTGCTTCTGCCCCTCTTTCCATGACTGGCAGGAACTGACCTTCTGGGTTTGGACTAGCAATACAGAAGAGTAAGATGGGGCCGGGCAGGGCCTTCCAGGGTGGCTGTGGATTTCACAAAATGCTCAGCTCTGCTCCCACCCCCAGCCCCACCCACTTTAAACGATGGGCTGAATCCAGGTACAATTCCAGGGCTGTGTGATTTCAAGCTGCCATACTTGTTCATGGGAATCGCGTTCTGTACCCCACCTTCCCACCCCTGGCCCTCATTCCTTTTTGAGCTGCTTATGGCTGAATGGTGAAAGAGACCAGTGAAATGCCTTGATCCTACTTAATAAGGGGGAGCTCAGCATGACACAAGGGGTGGCAATACAGCACAGGCTGCTTCCTTCAAATTCAAAGGGCCCCAGCTCTCCCTGAGCCATTGGTGAGATTTCAGAATTTTTTGAAATTGCTCTTTGAGCAGAACTCTTCGCTGTGGAGAAGGCCTGGTTGGGCCTGGGGATAGAGGGATAAAAAATGGCTATTAAGGTGGAGGGAGGCCGAGCTCCTGAGAGGCAGAAAGGAGAATGGGGAGCCTGGAGGAACCCCAGACAACACCCAGACAGGGCCAGATTCACAAGGAGGCAGAACGGGGACTGCCTGCTTGGTGTGGAATAGAAAGGAATTCCCTCTTCATTATAAAACATCCCCTCACTAAGGTGTCAAAGAGCCTGAAATTCCACCATTCCTAGTTAGGTATTCATTCCTGTATATCCATCACTGTTTGCCTTTGAGCAAATCACTTCGGTCTAGGATTCAGCTTCTTTATTGGTAAAATAAAGGTCCTTTAGGTGTCTTCCAGGTCTACCACTCTATGTGCTAACATTCTTTCCTAGCTCTGACATTCTATGCCCTATGTTCAAAGGTTTCTTCCAACTCAAGCCTTCCATATTCTAAGGTCCTTCCAGTTTGAACCCTCTCAGTTCTACAATCCCTATCCAGAGCTAATATTCTACAATCTCAAACTCTTTTCTTCCATGTTCAGCAGAAGAGTGGGCAGCAGAAGGAATCAGGGAGGGGAGTTTGTTGCATGGAATGGGCGACCTAATGGAGCCTTTCCCACAGTCTCTGGGATGATTACGGATGGCTCAGCTGTAAAGTGAAGAAAAGACTTGGATTGGGTGATTTCTAAGATTCCTTCTGACTCCAAAAAATAGACATCTCATGAAAGAAGAGATCTCTCCCTCCACTGAATGCCCATGTCATTGGTTGGTATAAATCTTGCCTACCCTACTAGGGGACATAGAAGGCAGGTACTCTGCACCCCTATATCCCTCACAGGGCCTAATACAGTACTTCAGACTAATTTTGCTGTAGATCCCTGGGGGTGGGAAGGGCATTAAGAAAGGGGGTTGAATCCTCTGTCCTTTATTTCAGTCCAACCCCTCTCATCCTGGCGCAGTAGCAGGCTGACTACCATGCATGGGGAGAATTTCTAGCATCTCTCACTAATGCTGAACCAAGTTCTTAGGGACACATCTGGCTGGGGACCATCATGCCCTGGAATTCTGAATATATTTTCTTGAGGGTCAGTGGGCTTTGGAAAGCATCAGTCAACATATACTGGGGATGTTATCTTTAGATTGGCTTCAGATCCCTTAAGAAGTGAGGAACTAAAGCTTCATTCCTATCCTGCTTGCATAATTCCTCAGACACAAGTCAGCATATATCAGTCCATACCTTGGGGCACAGCTGTGGAAACAGAGGCCCATCTTTCATTTTAATTTAATTGATATCTTTTGCTTGTATCTCACCTTCACTTATGAATATACCCCCTCCTTCCCTTACCCAGTGAGCCATCCTTTTTAATATGGTATTAAATTCAAAGGGAAAAAAAAAGCAGCTTGGCAAAGCTAATCAACAGATCCAAGAAGCCTGACAGTATAAATGGTGTTCCACTTCCATAGCCCCCCACCTCTGCAAAGAAGGGAGGGAGGTGAATTTTCTCACCTCTTGTCCCAGAAGGCCTACTTTTTTAATACAAGTATTCTACTGGTATTGATGTGGGCTGTGAGTCATGGAATACTATAGTAGTTAACTAAAGCAGCTCCCAGGGAGCAACAGAGAAGTTCGCAGCCAGTGTGAGCTGGCTGTAACGCATGACAAATAAGGAACTAAGAAAAACAAACTGGAGAAAAGGATATTATTGAATAAATGTAAGACTGAAAAAGGTCTCATAGGGTGGATAAGACTTATACCAACCAATGGCATGGGCATTTGGTGGAGGGAGAGATCTCTTCTTTCATGCGAAGTCTATCTTTTGGAGTTGGAAGGAACCTTAGACATCACCCAAACCAAGCCCTTCCTTCATGTTACAGCTGAACCATCCATAATCATCCCAGTGATTGTGAGAAAGGCTCCATTAGGTCGCCCATTCCACACACCAAACGCCCCTCCCTGACTGCTTCTCCAGCCTGCTCTTCTGCTGAACATGGAAGAAAAGGGTTTGAGATGGTCACTGATAACTAATGGCAGCCTGCGTGCTCCAAGGGATCTTTGGGATGCCAAGAGAACTCAATAAAATGCCTGTGACATATTGATGGGTCAAGTCACAAAGGATGGGAAGGGAGGGATGCATTGTGATCGGCACTGCTGGAGGAAGTATGCACATGAGGGACAGCCCAGATCTACAGGAGCCTTTAAATAATGGTCACCCCACAGTGACCGGGATGCTGATATTCAAACAAAGTACAGGAAGTACTTCTGAGGACAGGCTGGGGCAGAAGGCCAAACGCAAGATGCCCAGTTGGCAGACAGACCACTGTGCAGAGAGGAGAGGGTGGGGACAGTCCCTTTAGCAAGATGATTGAATGGGCTTCAAGGAGGAGAAGGAGGATTGTAGAGAAGGGAGCTGGCTCATAAATGGACCTTTAAAAGAGGGCACTCAAAATGACTAAATACAAAAAGAACATCTTAGAGCTGTGTTTTATGGACTTCTGAAATGCTGTGCCAGCCCAGGAGTAAAAGAGAACCTTCAGACACACATCCAAGCACATCATGCTTCAATGCATTAACCCTGGACACACAAACACTGGGAATCGGGGTTTATAGGATGCTGGGGACACATCCTATTTACCCTCCAGCTCTCTGAGCACACGGCTTTGGAGGGAGAACTGAGACCTTTCAGGGGTTAGGGAACCACGGGACTCTGTGCTGTTCACTCTTATTGCCTTATATCCTAAGGTAGAATGTAAGCGCCTTGAGGGCAGGGACTGACTGGTTCTGTATCCACAGACTACGTGGTAGATCTCAAAGTCATAAGGTATCTTGGAAATGATCTAATCTGATTCCTTTCCATACAACACCCTCAAGAAGAGGCCACCCAGGCTCCCTCCGAAGGTCTCCGATGAAGGAGAAGCCACGAGGCAGCCCATTGCACTTTGGGACGGCTCTGATGATTAGGGCCTTCACACTAAAGCCCAAACCTGCCTCTCTGCAGCCTCTGCCCTCTGGGGACAAGCAGAACCAGCGAACCCCTCCTCCACCTGACAGCCTTTCAAACACCAGAAGAGAGCGATCCTGGCACCTCTCCCGTTTTCCACATCTTTCAAAAGAATCACTGACAACAGTTCAGCAACTTCAGCTGTTCGCTCCTCCAAGAAACAGGAGGTAGGCCTGGTGACTCGAGCTGGTCCAGGGCAGCTTTCTCACCATCTCCTCACATCACTTGGCTTTGGGCTGCCTGTTAATCTCCTTATTTGTTAGTTCTTCGCTCCCCTTGGCAGAGAAAAAAGCAGCAAAGAAAGAGTAGCTCTGCCTTCTTTCCGTGGTCCTGTCTACTTTAGCAGCATGGCCTGGTCCCTGCTTCCATCTTCTCCTTTCCCCAGCATGGCTACAAAGGCTCTTCTGGCCGTCCTTGGCCTAAACCACCACCCCTCTGCTTATACTGAGTTTTAGCCCATTGGAGGCACTACTCCAAGAGGACTGTTCGGTGCTCTGGCTTTCATCCTTAGTATGATCTGCCCTTGACTCCATGTTCCAAACACGTCTTTAAAATCTCAATCGGTGTGTCCACCCTGGTCTTTTTAGCAGCTGACAGCCCCCCAACCCTTCCTCTTCATTGGGGTTTCCTCTTGGCTGATTCTCAGTTCATCGATCTCTTCTTCTTAGAGGTGCTAATCCCTGTTATTTAAGGGCCCCACGCCAGGCTGGTGGTGTTTCTCAGACTCCTAGCTTATTTCCTCTTTCTATCCAGGTGGTCTGTAAGATCCCCCCATACGATACTGCTTCGCACTCCACCTCTATTCATCTTCACCCAAATGTTCTCCCCAGGCTTTTTACCATGAGTACATCTTCTTAATAAGCAATGTGATGACACCTTCTTCCCCCTTCCCCCAGCTCCCCTTATCATGTCTACTCTTTTGAATTGAGGGTATCCTTTCGAAGTCACATTCTGGTCAGGTTCCATCTCCGTGATTTGCCTCTTTGTCTTGTGATCTCAGGTTCATCTTGCTCATTACCCACTCTGAGGGAGACAGGGGTGGCAAAGCAGATAGAATGCTGGGCTTGGAATTAGAAAGACCTAGCTTCAGGTCCCACCTTTTATTCTTACTAGCTCTGTGACCGTGGGCAGGTTCTGTGAGTCTCAGTTTCCTTATCTATAAAATAATTATAGTAGTTACCTTCCAGGACTGGTGTGAGACTCAGGAGAGGTAATGTACATAAAAGCATTTTACCAGTTATTACTATCATCATCTAGAGATCTGAGGCTATGAGTTTTGATTGATGTTTCCTCCATCCCTCCCTTCTTTTCTTCCTTCCTTCCTTCTTTCCTTCCTTCCTCCATTACTCCCCCCCCAACTTCTTCCTCTCCCTCTTTTCTTCCTGAGATAGAAAAATGTTTTGATAAAGCATTGGGTCTGGAGTAAGGAAGATCTGAGTTCAAATCCAGCCTCAGACATTTACAACCTGGGCAAGTCATTTTACTACAAGTCACTTTAATGCTATCTATCTCAGTTTCCTCAACTGCAAAATGAGGATCATACTAGCATCTACCTCCTATGGTTGTTGATTATGGATGAAAAGGAGGTAAGATTTGTGAAGTGCTTAGCACAGTGCTTGGCATACAGTAACAAATACTTTCTTCTTCTTCCTCTTCTTCATCTTATTTCTCCTCTTCCTCCTCCTTCTCTTCCTCTTCATCCTCCTTTTCTTTTTCTTCTTTTCTTCCTCTTCCTCTTATTCTTTCTCCTTTTCCTTTTCCTCCTCTTCCTCCCCCTCTTCCTCTTCCTCCTCTTCTTCTTCCTCTTCCTCCTCCTTCTCCTCTTTCTCTTCTTCTTCCTTTTTCTCTCCCTTCTTATCTTCTCCCTCCTCCTCATCCTCTTCTTCTTCTCCTCCTCCTTCTCCTTTTCCTTCTTTTTAAAAAGATTTTATTTCCAGATCTAAATAATTGGAAAAACATCAGTTGCTCATGGGTAGGCTGAGCTAATATAATAAAAATGACAATCCTACCTAATTTACTTATTCAGTGCCATACCAATCAAACTACCAAAAAATTATTTTATAGAGTTATAAAAAATAATAACAAGATTCATTTAGAAGAACAAAAGGTCCAGAATATCAAAGGAACTAATGAAAAGAAATGCAGGGGAAGGAGGCCCAGCAATTCCAGATCTTAAATTATATTATAAAGCAGCAATCATCAAAACTGCTTGGTACTGGCTAAGAAATAGAGTGGTGGATCAGTGGAATAGGTTAAATATGCAAGACACAGTAGTCAATGACTATAGTAATCTATTATTTGATAAACCCAAAGACCCCAGCTTCTGGGATAAGAACCCACTCTTTGAAAAAAACTGCTGGGAAAACTGGAAAAGAGTATGGCAGAAACTAGGTATAGACCCAAATCTCACACATATACCAAAATAAAGTCAAAATGGGTTCATGACTTAGATATAGAGGCTGATAACTATAAGTAAATTGGGAGAACAAGGAATAGTTTACCTATCAGATCTATGGAGAACAGAAGAATTCAGGACCAAACAGGAGATAGAGAACATTATGAAAAGCAAAATGAATAATTTTGATTACATTAAACTGGAAAGTTTTTGCACAAAGCCAATGCAACTAAGATTAGAAGGAAGGTAGAAAATTGGGAAAGAATTTTTACAACCAGTCTCTCTGATAAAGGCCTCATTTCTAAAATATATAGAGAATTAAGACAAATTTATAAGAACACAAGCCATTCCCCAATTGATAAATGGTCAAAGGATATGAACAGACAGTTCTCAGATGAAGAAATTAAAGCCATCTATAGTCATATGAAAAAATGCTCTAAATCATTATTGATTAGAGAAATGCAAATCAAAACAACTCTGAGGTACCACATCACACCTATCAGATTGGCCAACATGACAAAACAGGAAAATGATAAATGTTGGAGATGATGTGGGAAAATTGGAACAGTAATACATTGTTGGCGGAATTGTCAAATGATCCAACCATTTTGGAGAACAATTTGGAACTATGCCCAAAGGGCTATAAAAATGTGCATACCCTTTGATCCAGCAATAGCACTTCTAGGGTATATCCCAAAGAGATCATACAAATGGGAAAAGGACCCACATGTACAAAAATATTCATAGCAGCTCTTTTTTGTGGTGGCAAAGAATTGGAAATTGAGAGGATGCCCATCAATTGGGGAATGGCTGAGCAAGTTGTGGTATATGAATGTAATGGAATACCATTGTGCTATAAGAAATGATGAGCACGCAGACTTCAGAAAAACCTGGAAAGACTTGTATGGTCTGATGCTGAGTGAAGTGAGCAGAACCAAGAGAACTTTGTACACAATAACAGCCATGTTGTGTGATGACTAATATTGATAAACTTAACCCTTCTCAGCAATACAAGGATCTAAGATATCTCCAAAGGCCTCGTGATGGAAAATGCTATCCATATCCAAAGAAAGAACCATGAAAGTTGAATCGCTATCATTTTTTTTTCTCTTCCATTGAGTTTTGTTTCCTCTTTCTGATGGTTCCTCCTAATGGTTTTAATTTTTACTTACAACTTCATTAATGTGAAAATATGTTTAATACGATTGTAACTGTGTAGCCTATATCAGATTGTGGCCACCTTGGGCAGGGTGGTGGGGAGGAAGGGGGAGAAAAATTTTAAACTCAAAAGCATATGGAAGTGATTGTTGATAAATCAAAATAAATTAATAAAATTTTTTAAAAAGTAAAAAGTAAAAAATTTTTTAAAAAAGATTTTATTTCCTGTGAGTTGCTGGGCTTTTCTAGTGCTAGCCTTCTTCCTAGGTTGTAGCTGCTATTCCCCATTCTTGCCCCCCTTCCTTTCTACAATCCTTTTTCTTTTAAAGTTTAAGTTCTCTTGAACAAGCCCAGTCCTCTCTGCTGTCTAATCCATTCCCTACACAACTGACAAAAAAATATTCCTATGAGCAGGTCACTTCTCTGCTCAGTAAACTCCAGTGACTCCCTATTGCCCAAAGAATCAGATATCAGCTCCTCTGTTTGACATTTAAAGCCTTTCAGAACTTGGTCCCACCTTCCTCTCCAGGCTCATCACACATCCGTATACTCCACTGGTTCTGCTGTTACTGCTCGCACATGACATTCCATCTCCTGTGTCCATGTACATATTCCTCATGCCTGGAAAGCACCCCCTTCTCACTTCTGTCTCTTAGAATCCCTAGCTTCCTCCAAAACTCGCGTTATCTCCTATATGATGCTTTTGCTGATTCCCTTGGCTCCCACTGCCTGCCCCAAATTAGCCTGCTTTTATTACATAAATATTTATATTGTACATGTTTCTCCTGATAGAATCTAAGCTTCCTGAGGGCAAGGATTGTTTCATTTTTGCCTTTGTAGCCTTAGAGCCCAGAATGGTGGCTGGCATATAGAAAATCCTTAATAAATGATTGTCACTTGGTCCAGTTTATAAGACTCCAGGCAAATACATTTTGATCAGCCCATATTATGTGCACTCCACCTCTGTCCAAGAACTCACCACTCCATGATCCAGAAATCCAAAGTCCTACTCTCAGACACCATAATCAACCAGCTGCTCATTTACCTAATCTCCACTTCTCTTCCAAAGCCCTTCCTTCCAACATCTCTGCCCCTAAGGTCTTCACTTTATTTCCCAGGACTTTATAATCCCCAGAAATACTTTCTAGATTCTTCTGGCCGTATCATTTGTCCCTAGGAGAATTAGAAAAGGGAAGTGGTCATAAGGTTTAAAGGTTGTCTTTACTATTGTCAGGTCCATGAATAGAATGTCACCAATGACGATTTGTCTTTTCTTCTGACTCTTTCAGGAGGACCTCTCTCTTTTATATCAATTGTGAATCAACAGCTTCATCACCACTGACTTTCTTACAGTCCTTTTTCTTTTAAGATAACAAAAATCTTTACATTAACACAGTTTAAAATGATTTAAAGGTTCTCAACCTGAGGTCCATTGGTCTGTGGGATAGATTTCCAAGGGTCCATGAATTTGGATTGGAAAAAAACCAACATCATATTTTAATACAATTGGCTTCCTTTGTAGTCATATGAATTATATTTTGTGCATTTACAAACATGATCCTTAGGCTTCACCAAACTGACTGTGCAAGGGGCCTTTGATACATTAAAAAAAAGTTAAGGTTAAAGGAAGGTTCCCAGCATGTTTTATGTATTCTCATAGAGAATTTCGGAGCAACAATTTAAAAATTATTTAGAGCTTACCACGTACCAGATATTGTTCTAAGCCCGGGGGTACAAAGAGAAGTAAAGACAATCTTTGTCCTCCAAAAGCTTATGTTCTAATGGGAAGATGTGGATTAGATGCAGAGATTATAACAAGAGGTAGAGGGATTTTGATTTGTACAGTCGGAGGGAGTTCCCACATTTGACACCACACATTTGGGGCTGGAAGGGACCTTTGGGCGGTCTAGCTCAACTCTTTTACTTACAGATGCAAGTGATTTGCTATGATTGCACAGGTAGTGAGTGGCCCAGAGACAGAATTTGAAATCACGTCCTCTGACTCCAGACCCAGGACACTTTCTGCTGCGGCCTATGTACCTTCCTTTATCCCTTGAAATGTTGCAGATATACATCCATTATGCTATTTGATCTTTACAACAACACCATGAAAAAGATACTATTGGTGTTACCACAGTATTTCCATTTTACTGAAAAGAAAACTGAGGCTCAGAGAGCTTAGCTTGCTCATGATTGCACAGCTAGTAAGAGTCAAGGTCTGTGCTGGCTCCAAACTGTTGGGCCCAAAGTCTCTGTTCCTCCCCGGAGTCTGGCTCCATGAGGCCAAAGGAGAGAACCTCAGACCTAGCCTTCCTCCTGTCCTTTCCTGGGCCATCTCTCCCTCCTTCCCCACTCAAGACCCAGGTTCTCTTCTGCCTCCTCCTGTTTCTTTCTTTTTGTTATTCCTTGGAAGCGTTTCTGCTGTTCCTTCAAGGAGCACTGACATCCTCTCTAGTACCCTGGTGTAGGGAGGCATTCCTTTGGCTCCCTCGCCTTTCCTTCTAGGAGGATGACTGACCTGGCCTCTGAGCAGACTTAATGGCTGCCTGGCAATGGCAGACATCTGTGTGTGCTGTGGAGGTTGTGGCAAGGGCCTGTATACTTGCTAACTCTAGCCAGACTCCCCATTTTACAGATAAGAAAACCCAGGCTCATGTGAGGTTAAATGTCTTATCCGTGGTCACACAGTTAAGTATCAGAGGCAAGACTGAACTCTAGGTTTTCCTGACTCCAAATCCATAACCACTGCATCGAGTCATATGGTAGTTAGTGCAAACATTATTATTATCATAAGTGAGGTTTGGAGAGATTTGGATCTAATTCATTTCAATAAGCACCTACTACGTGCCACTCAATAGGCGATGGGAAGTGGCGCCGCACAGTGGAAGGGCACTGAAATTGGGAGCCAACTTGGATCTGAATTCCAATTCTGCTACTTATACCTGGGTGAGCCTGGGAAAGCTCTTTGGCCTTTCTTGGCTTTTTTTACCTCATCAGTATATAGGGTTAATAATACCTAATAACAGTAGCTCATCTTTGTATAGTTATTCAAGACTGGCACAGCATCTTACTTTTACTTATAATGATGCTATGAGGTAGGCCTGTGCTTTAATTAGTATAGAAAGCCCCCTCTGTAAGCCCAGAGCTCTTTCTACTAGGCCAGTATAGCATCTCACCTCACAATAGAATATAAGCTCCTTGAGGGCAGGGATGGTGTCATTTTTGTCTTTGTATCCATATGCCTGGCACATAGTCGTGCTTAATAAAGGTCTGTTGATTGATTCTGTTGTCAATAGGAAAACAATTTGGCAAACATTTGTTAAGCCCCGACTGTGTGCCAGGCACAGATCAGTCAAGATGATCAACAGTGAAAGGCTCCAAAATCATTCTCTTCAGATCCTGTCTCTTAGTCCAGTCTCTCAGGCCCTGGAGAGCTCTTTACAAATAAGCAAACAGGAAAGCCTGAGGCCTTTGAGGGACGACTAATGATTGAGAGCCCTTGGTGCCTTCAGATGTTTAAACAGTGACTGAGGGGACAAAGTGATGTGGATAAAGCATTGGCCTGGGTTCCCAGAGCCTGGGCTCTGCTTCTGACTCCACTGCCCGCTAGCTGGATAACTTCCACGTCCCCCCATCTCTCTTGACCTTGGCCACCTCCTCCGTAAACGAGGAAGTAGGAAAGCATGATGATTCTGTGATCTTTAAGGTCTCTGCCAATCAACATTTTACATTCTCAAGGCCATCCAACACTAGCACTCTATGCTCCATGTTCTAAGGTCTCTTCCAACTCCAACATTCTAAGTTCTGTGTTCTAGGGCCCCTTCCAGCTCCTGCATTCTATGCTCCATGTTCTAAGGTGTCTTCCAACTCCAACATTCTAAGTTCTGTGTTCTAGGGCCCTTTCCAGCTCCTACATTCTATGCTCCATGTTCTAAGGTCTCTCCCAGCTCTAACACTCTATATTCTATGGTTTAGGGCCCCTTCCAGCTCCTACATCTCTATTTTCCGTGTTCTAAGGTTTCTAACATTCTATGTTCTGTGCTCTAGGGCCCTTTCCAGCTCTGACATTCCATCATTCCAAGTCCAGGCCATATCTCTCCCTCTACCCAAAGGGGTTGGAGACTGTGGAAAGCACAGCAGACAGGGTGCTGTGCTCAACTGGCTGACATTTCAGCTTACAAAGATCTTTCTCCTAGGAGCTGATCTAATTTCCGTCCTGTGAAAAGCTGCTGTCTCTCACACACACAAGCAATACCCTCTGTGGCCACAGATAGCTGCTTCAATAGCATTTAATTTACCTGGGAGCTGAAGGCAAGGATGAAAAATATGTATCAGAGATGGTGCCAGGATTGGAAGCCATGATAAATGTAAAATAACTCAACCTTATGTACTGGGAGTTCTTGGGTGAGGGAGGCTATTGGGAACCAAACCGTGTGTATGCATGTGTAGGGGAAGAGATGGGAAGCCTCAGAGGAAGACAGGCTCAGGGTGAGGCTTTGAAGGCATCAGCAGTTCATAGAAGCTCACTGTGAAGTCCCTTCCCTTTTCTGGGTCTCATCTGTAAAATCAGAAGGCCAGACTACGTGGGGTCTAAGGTTCCTCCCAGCTCTGACATTCCAAGGACCCTTCTAGCTCTATCAGTCTATGCTTTCTGGTCTCAAACAACTCTGACATTCTTTGCTCTCTGTTTTACAGTCCCTTCCAGCTCTGATATCCAAGGATTGTATGATTTTGTGTCTCAGTAATGTGGGGGCACCTTCAGGAAGAGTGTATTTAACAGTGGGTTAAGTGGAATGCAATTTGTCTGTCCCTTTTCTTCTCCCAAGCAGAGCCCAGGGGGGGGCAAGGAGTGTTGGTGACTTCCTACCATTTCAGGACACAAAAGGAACTTAATATATCCCCAGGTACTTAAGTGAAGGGAATACTTAATAAAGTACCCCCAAACTCTCCCAGGTCTAAAGTCTGGCCTGGATCAATTTGTCCCCCCTGTCTCCCTTCCCACCCCTCATGCACCTCATCAGTCCTGGGCAGTGCAGAGCCATTGTAAAGGATGCCTTGGGCTGGACCTAACTCTGGTTTCTCTCCAGTGCACAATTCAGGCCCCAAGGGCCCAGCCAGGGCTCTTCATGGTGTTTGAGGTGTGCCCCTTCCAAAAACCTTTATGACAATCATGACCACAAGAACATTCTAGTCTTATTTCATAGGCTGTGGAACCAGAAGAGACCTTTGAAATCATCTTCCCTCCTAAACTTCCAGATGAGGAAACTGAGGCCCAGAAAAGTGCTGTGACTTGCCTAATGCATAGTAAGTAAGCTGTAGAGCTGGGATTTGAACCGAGCCCCCATTGACTTCAATTCCAGTGTTCTTTCTGCTATCTCTACCTGCTCTTTCCCTACACAAGCTGCACTATGTTCTCTCACGTTAAATGCTCTGTGAAAGTGTAGATATTCCTGCAGAGCTACCCCCGACCTGTACTGGCAGGTAGGGCTCCCAGGCTTCTAAGTACAGAGTGGGGCTACAATTCTAAAACTATAGCTCATGAACCCCCACTGATGGGCTTCCCTTTAATAGTCAGAGTGTAGAAATAATTAACCAAAAAAAAAAAAAAGGCATTTACTGAGATGGCCTTAGAGTAGGAGCTCTTAACTGAGGGTCCATAAGCTTGTTTTTAAAGCTATTTTGATAACTCTATTTCAATGTGATTGGTTTTCTTTGAAACCCATCTTTTTTTTTTTTCCATTTTGTGCATTTTTAAACATTCTGAGGAGTCCATAGACTAAACCAGTCTGCCCAAGGAGTCAATGATCTACAAAAAGTTAAGAATCTCTGCCTCAGAGGGGCTTTAGAGATCCCTCTAACAACCCCAATAACTAAAGGGCTCACTCTCCCACAAACATGCCCAGCATCAGTGGGAAGGGTGGATATGCGAATAGGCACACTGATGGAATAGGACACAGTATAGGAGCAAGTATGGCCTCATGCCTGAGATACTGTGGGAACCCCGGACCCCTTCTCTTTTTTTCTTGTTGGTACCAAGACAACCTGAGTTCAAATCCAGACTCTGATACATCTTAGCTGGGTGACCTCTCATTGCTCCAGGCATCTCTCTAAGACAATAAGATGCAGGTGAGGTGCGACCTGCATTGGTGAAGGGAGTTTCTTTACTGAGAAGCTCCCTATCCCTAGTCCTCTAGAAGCTGTTTTGGAAATAAAAGTTCAATGCTTTCAAATTTTTTTTTTTTACCAGCAAGGAAGCTAGGTGGATAGAGTGCTGGGCCAGGAGCCTGGAAGACCCAAGTTCAAATCCAGCCTCAGATAGTCACTTAGATGTGGGACCCTGGGCAAGTCACTTAGCCTCTGAGACTAATAAAAGCATCTATCTCCCAGGGTTAGTGTGAGGATCAAATGAGATAATATTTGTAAAGTGCTTAGCACAGTGCCAGGCACATAATAGGAATGACATAAATGCTAGCTATGATGAGGAGGAGGATGAGGAGGAGGATTTACCAAAGACTCTTTCCCTCTCCTTCTACGCCAAACACAAATTGGAAGTCTGTCCTTGGCCACACCCTTTCGTCCACTTAGCATAAGAATGCCTACCCAGACCCACAGACCAGCCAAGAAATGAGATGACATGGCGGTGAGAGGCCCATCTTTGGGTATAGAAGTGAGATCTCACAGAAGTGCCACGGTCCCCTTGGCACTGCATTGGCCTTAACTGAGGAGACCCTGTGGTTCCTAGGCTGGAAGATGGGCCTGCTAACCACAGAGGTAACTGGATCTGTACAAATGCCCTCAGAAAGCTCTAAGCATCCAGGATCTTAATGAAGCCTTCCTAGAGCCCCAGAGGCAGTGAGGAGCCAGGGAAGACAAAGCAGAGCTTACCCGGAAAGCTTTCCTTGGGAAATAAACAATGTGCTTTCTCCTAAGACCTCATTTCCATCTATTTTGCTCAGGAGGGGAGATGAATGGGAGTTATAATTCCAACCAGGAACCTGAAGAGAAGACCCTAAGGTGGAAAAGTAAGGAGAAAGAGCCCTGACTCTGGAGGGAAGAGACCTTGGTTTCAGGTTAGGCCAGGGTCTGTTACTAACAGTAAGAACTCACAGGGGCTGGCCTTCGAGGCTGGAAGACCTGGGTTCAAGTTTTGTCTCTGATCCATATTGGTTGGGTGACCATGGGCTAACTCGGTTAGCAGATGGTACAGTAAGAACACTAGTTCTGGGGGGGCAGCTAGGTGGCACAGTAGATAGAGCACTGGCCCTGGAGTCAGGAGGACCTGAGTTCAAATCCGACCTCAGACACATAATACTTCTTAGCTGTGTGACTCTGGGCAAGTCACTTAACCCCAAATGCCTCAATTAAAACAACAACAACAACACTAGCTCTAGAGTCCAAGGATTTGGGTTCAAATCCCACCTAGAATGCTTATTGCCTGGGTTACCTTGAGTAAGTCACTTTGACTTCCTGAGCCTCAATTTCCTCATCTGTAAAATGACAGGGTCAGACTGGACACCTCTAAGGTCTCCTCCAGCTCTAGACCAGACATTACATCTAAGCTACACAAACCTCCCAACCCCCACCACCCTCTACTACCATCAGTGCTGGGGAGGTGTCTCCATACCATGCATTCTCTACATGGATAAAATTACATATCAAGGCCATTGGGCAAGGATACTTAACAAGGGGTCCATGAACTTGGTTCTTCCTATTTTGATAACTGTATTTCAACATTGATTTCCTTTTTAAACCAAAGTATTTTCATTTTATGTATTTAAAAATATAGTACTGAACAGGGGCCTTAGGCTTCACTAGACTTCAAAGGTTGACCTCTATAACAAAGAAACTCTACATCATATATGGGCATATCGATTATAACATTTATTTATCCTTTTTTTGCACAAGAAAATCAACATGTTTTATGTTCTATGACATAAGGTTCTTTCCATCCCTGAAACTCTGTTCTAGCTTTCACTGAGTTTCTAATTTTATCATTTGTATATGAAAATAAAATTTGTATATAAAAATAAAATCTGTAAATAAAATTGTAATATAAAAAGACTTTGTATATAAAAATGAAATTTGTCTATAAAATTATAATATAAAATAATTTGTATACAAAAATAATTTAGTTGCCTGGGGTACTGAGAAATTAAGTGACTTGCTCAGGGAGATGTGAGGTGAGACTTGACCCCATGTCTTCCGGATTCTCTATCCTCTTCTCTTCAATTATTCCAAAAGTTTATCAATCGCAAGGAGCTGCTTGTCCACACTGATAGAGGATGTTCCTCTTAATGAGATTTTTCCGCTGATGACACCACAGTACCTGTGAAATAGATTTTAACGTTCTCCATTGTATGTAAATATGATATTGGATGTTACATCCAGCCAAACTGACTTCTTGCTCCTCCTCTCACGTTTCATTTCATCTCCAGAGTCCATGCCTTTGTCCACGCCATCCCTCCTGCCTGATTGACATTCTCTCTGTTTCCCCTCTCCCCTTACTCTCAACTTCATGGCCTGAAATCCCCGGCTTCCCGCAGTTCAAGTGTCATTTGCTGTAACAGGCCTTGTCTAATTCTCTCAGGGGCCAGTACCTCTGACCCCCACTCCCAGGTAAAGAGTGCTTGCTTATACTTTGTATATATTATTTACACACACACACACACACACACAACACACACACACACACACACACACAGACATGTATACATGGGCCCCTATAGATTATAAGCTCCCTGAGGACAAAGATTGTTTCATTTGTTTCTTTTTGTCCCTGGCATTCAACACACGGTAGTTTCTTGATTCATTATTTCCATCTTAAAGATGGGGAAACCAAGGATTAGAAAAAAGCAAAGTGACTTGGCTAGGTCTCAGAGCTAATGAATATCAGAGTAAGGATTTGAACCTGGCTGGGTTTTTTTTTTTTTGATTCCAAGTTAAGTCCTGGATCTAATTTTTCTTATCTTGTGAAATGAAAAGTTGGACTACATTAGGGGTTCTTAACCTTGTGTATGTGTGTGTCATGGACCCACTTGGGTAGTCTAGTGAAGCCTGTGGACCCCTTCTCAGAATTTTAAATGCATAAAATAAAATACATTGCCAAGAAAACCAATTATGTTGAAATAAAGATGTAATTTTTTTTTTCCTATCCAATTTCATAGCCTCCTTGAAATCCATCCAAGAGCCCCTTGGGGAACTGTTGACCCCAGTTTTAAGAACCCTTGGACCAGAAGATCCCATCTGGTGTTTTATGTTCTAAACTTCTTTCCAACCTTAGTAATGTTCTAACGTCCTTTCCAGCTCATCCTATGGTCTATGGTCCCTTCCAACTCTGACATTCTCTGTTCTAAAATGCCTGCCAGGTCTGACATTCTTTGCTTCTAATGATAAAAAGGTGGCAAGAAGTGACTCTTCCTCCTCTCCCTCCCTCACCCCCCAACGTGGCCTCCTTCCAGAGTACTCTGTTCCCAGGCCTGATGGATGAAAAGGTAATTCAAGCAACTGATGTGCACAAACAAGTTGGCAAAGTCCTCTGCAATGCAACGGAAATTAAAATGTAGAGTCCTGATTGATATGGTGAATGGAAAACAGCAGCCGGCTTGGCTGATACAGTGCCGAGACAGTGGGCTTAAACAACACTTCAAGTCAGTTTAATGAACATTTCCAGACATCTCCTCTACCTTGGAGCAGCGGGAGCCCTGCAAGCAATAGGGGACCCGTTAAAACTATTTATATCCTACCTGCCGACTGACAGCACAATCGCATTTCCTCTCTGCCTTGACTTCTATTCTCCAACTGCATTTTTGGGAAAAAAAAAAACCCTAAGAAACTCGACTGGCGAGGAGCCATCCCAGAAAACTGCAAGCCTCAAGCAAGTTCTCTTTGGAGAGAGTTTGGGAAATTTAAAAATAACCCTGGAAAAACATAAAGGAGCATTGGACGGAGTCAAGACAATCAGATTCCAGTCTTGGTGTGCCACTAACAAAGAGGCATGGAGGAACCGGCACCATTCGTGGGCCTCTGTCTCTTCACCCATACATCCCATTCCTATGGCTCTGAGGGTCCATGTTCTAGGTGTGGCCGTCATCCTGGGATCTAAGCGCCCTTTCACACCTGACACTCTATGCTGATGGTCTCTGGACCCTCCTAGCTTAGACAGTTTGTGTCCTGTGGTCCTTTCAGCTCCCTTTTCTCTTGTGTTTGGGACCCATCCCCACGGGCACACATTGGTTACAACCTTATCAGAATCCTGCTGTAGAGACCAGCACTGACCAAGCCTTGCAGCCTAACCAGGACCTTGGACATGGCTCCCCTTCACCGAGCAGCACCCTGGGGTAATTACAGGCAAGCTGCCCTCAGCGGCCAGAAGCTTTGTTCTCTGGGAGGTGAAGGCCCCCTCTTTAATTCCCATCAGGGCAGAATTTGGCAAGCTAGCTGCCAGGATGAATAAGAATTGGAAGAGCTGTTGAATATCCCAGGCCCAGAGAAGCGCCCACTGCTCAGAGAGCAGTACAATACGTACTCACAGGGACTTAGAGATGGGATTGGAGCCACCCCTTGAAAATTTCCTCGGCGATAATAGGAGCTTAATGTTATTTTAACGCCTGTAATCCTTGCCCAGACATTGCTCACATCTCAAATTGTGCCTGCACAAAAGCCTTTAAAAGCTGGCCAGAAGAGTTGGGTTTTCATCTGTGGTGGATGACACTCTTTCAGAAAGTGGAGGATTCAGTTTATCAGATGCTGTTTTTTCCTCTGTCTCCTTATCCCCATCTCCGGCACTCCAGGGTACAGCTGGAGGGACCTTTAGACAAGGCGCGATGAAGCTAGTCATCAAATTCCCCCCAGCCCCCGACTCTGCTGACTCACACCGACAGCTGCTACTTGTGCCTGAGGAGAGCCAGGCTGAGTCACTCTCATCTCCCTAGTCCAGAGCCTCGCCCCCACCTCTACGCCCCTTACTGTGGGCTGGGAGAGGGCAGTAACAGGTGGGGCCTTCATAGCACCTGTCACCTAGGATCTCCAAGTGCTTTAGGAATCTGGTCTGAGGCCTGGTGCCCAGAGAAAAAAGGGCAGCAGGACATCTGTGACCAAATCTTGGCCCTGCTTTTCCTAGCTTGTGATCTTGGGCAAGTCTAAGGCCTGGCTGGGTCTTGGTGTCCTCATCTGTAAAACAAAGGGTGACGATGATGGGCTGTCTAATTCTGTGACACAAACACGGCAAAGTCACAGAACCCAAGAAGCAGCACCAGGCTTCAGGAGGCACTTTCCTCATGACAATCCAAGTTGAAATATTATCACCAGCAGAATGAGGGCTCTGTGAGGGGAGCAGGCCTTTCATTGTTATTATGTCCCCCACACCTCACAGTGCTTTGCATATGTTGGGAACACAAATATTCACTGAACTAAACTGAATTTAAAGACAGCTGAGGAAACTGAGGCTCAGAGAGCATCCCACACAGCTCATCAGTAAGCTAACAGAGATAACTCGGGTTTTCTGACTCAAGGTATGGTACTTTCTGTTATACCATAATAGCTCCTAGCATTCTATGTTCTAAGATCCCTCCCAGCTCTGACCTTCCACGTTCTTGGGTCCCTCCCAGTTCTGACGTTCCCTGTTCTAAGCTCTCTCCCAGCTCTGATATTCTATGTTCTAAGGTTCTTCCCAGCTCTGACATTCTATGTTCTAAGGCCCTTCCCAGCTCTGACCTCCTATGTCCTAATATGTTCTATCGATCCTCCCAGGTCTGACCTTCAATGTTCTAAGGTCCCTCCCAGCTCTGACATTCTATGCTCATGCAGGTAGCTAAGTGTCACAGTGGATAGAGCACTGAGCCTAGACACAGGAAGGTCCGAGTCCCAGTCCTTCCTCAGACGCTTACGTGTGACCCTGGGCACACTTCAACGTTTGATGACTCTGCTACATTTCCATCATCTATAAAATGGAGATAATAACAGCACCTACCTCCCAGGGTTGCTGTGGGTATCAAAGGAGATAATATGTGTAAAACACACAGTAGGCATGATATAAATGCTAGCTATGATGCTGATGCTGACAGGGACAATGACAGGGATGATGTTCTGAGATCTGTTCTTAGTTCTGAGTTTCTGGGTTCTAAGGAATCTTCCAGCTCGGAGAGTTTATGTTCTATGAAAGTATGAAAAAATCAACACCTACTGTATGCCAAGCACTGGGCTCCACGCTACCTGCTCAAACCCCTCCCGCCCCTGTAAGTTCACGATCTGTAAGTAGCCCCTGGTAAGGGCACTGCAGAACAGTGGCCTGCATGTGGTCATCTGACAAGCAGTCCCAAAGCTGGCTCTTCCCTTTAGGAACAAATCAGCAGACACATAAGAAAAAACCCCAGAGTAACAGCCACCAGTAACTGGCGAAGCAGCTGGGGCTGTGGGCAGGGGCATCTCACGCAGCCTGGTAAACTCTGCTCTGTGAATTTAAAATGCTGATCACTGGCCCCGTCTTATCGACAGGGCTGTCTTGTTTCCTGCCAGAGTCCCTGGAGGGGGTCGGCAGTCACACGGCATTACTCTGGCATGGAGCATATAGACAGAAGCTCCCAGGCCCAGATTCACCCGCACACACAGTATCCTGGCAGAGCCTCCGCTGCCCACGTGTAACAACAGACCCTCGATTCCCACCTGGCAGGGACTTGGCCTGGTAAACCCTGCTGCCCCATCAGCTCCAAGGTGGGCAGGCAAAGCCAACTCAGGCCTGGCTGCTGGCTCGGGAGAGAATGAACCCTGCACACCCACTGTATCCTGACAACAACAATATTTTTATTGGGACTGGATCTGTGATTTCATGGTCTAGGGAGCTACCTACAAGAAAATATTCTTTTCCAACGCAGACCAGTGCCTCCTAGGCAGTTCTTTGGGGGGGCACTGGAGAGGTAGCTGATGTGCCCAGCATCATAAAGCCAGTATGTGTCAGTTAGAAGTAGGACATGAACCCAGGGCTTCCTGATTCTAAAGGCCCTCTCTATCTGTAAACAACACTGCCTCTTGATAACAGCAGCTGATACTGCTATAGCAAATTAAGGTTTGCCAAACCCTTTTCATACATTCTATCAGTTGTATTTCACACACACATACAGAGCCTGTCAGATAAGCATGATACCCGTTTTAAAGGCTCAGAATGTTCCTTGAAGAAAGGCAGTGTTTTTGTTTGTGTATCAGGGTCTCCCCAACGTCTATCACAACATCGGGTATACTGTAGGTGCTTAATAAGTGCTTGTTGAGTTGGAATGACATGCCAGCTGTGAGCCTGCAACTTGGGCTAATCAGTCAGCAAGAACTTACTGAGTACCTACTATGTGCCAGTCTCTGGGGATACAAGTACAAAGAAGGAGACGATTCCTCCTCACACTATTGGCGGGGGAGAGGCAACACATACACACAGAGGCAGAGAGAGCATCCATACGAGGAGAATACATGTCGATCACTACGTGGCGCTCCCTCCTCCCGTCCACCCTCCTCCCTCCGTGCTGCTTTTCTTCAGCCGCATGAGAGCAAGGGTGGCGGGCTGGCCTCGGCAATCCATTGAGCTCTTATATTCGATGAATCTCTGACTCTTATGGCAAAACCAGGTGATGGGATCTTGGGAAGCCACGGGAGAGAGCCCGGCTGCTGTGGCCGGAGCCCTGTGGAGAACGGGCAGCTATCTGGCAGGCCTTGGGGGGACGGCTGTGTGGATGCTGTGGCCCAAGAGGCAGGGAGCTGTCCCACAAAGTCTTTCTCATTGTATAATGGAAACCACTCTGCACTAAGCAGGAGGCAGGAGTCCAGAGTTTTACTTCTGGCACTTCTGACGTGGCTTTAGACACGTTACTTAACTCTTCCCGGTCTGTTTCCCATGTTCGAAATGGGGACCAAAAAAAATCAATCAACCAATAAACAAGCACATACCAGACACTGTGCTGGGCCCTGGGTAGGAATATAAAGAAGGGAATGAGCACTACTCTCAAGGAGCTTACAGCTGCGGGGAGCTTTAGGGGGGCAGTGCCAGATATTGAGAGCCTTGCCTGCAGTGACAGATTTCAGAGGGCTCGCGGCCTGACTCACTTCTCCTAACCTGAGCCCTTCTGCCAAACAGTGAGGAGGGGTTTGGTTTTCTTCAGGTCGCCGGCCGTTCTCCCGACTCAGCAGTGGTTTCTGACTGTTGCTTCGTCTCTGGTGGCAGAAGGTAGGACAAAGTTCCCTCCTTCCGCCTCCCAGATGCAGATAATGGACTTTGGATTTGGAAGGGACCTTCAAGATCAGCTGGTCTAACCCTCATTTTATAGATGGTGATCACTAACATCCAGAGACTTATCTAAGATCACACAGGTGGTGTGGAGAAGAGCTGGGATTTGAACCCAGGATCTCTGATGTCAAATCCAATGTTTTTCTAAAGTCAGCACACTCAGTGGTTATTAGGAATCAGGAGGGGAGAGTCCCCCTAACAGCTGGGGGACCCCAGTGCAACTGTACCAGCTGCCCAATCAAGTTACATCCAGGACAGTTTTGGGGGCTCTAGGGTATCCAAGATCCAGGAACCTGTCACTGTCATTCACCCCTATGTTCACAACCTTGGGGTTATCATGGGTAATTCTTTTACATCCAATCAAGTCTATGATTCTGTCTAGTCAATTCCACCTCCTAGACATTTGCCACATCTGCTCTGTATTACCACCAGCAAATGTCTCCTAACAAGATTCCAAACTCTCCTGTCCCCAGTGCAGGCCATCCTTCATACTGTCTTCAGGCTATATTTAATTATACATGGATGCAGAACATGGTCAGGCAGCTAGGTGGTGCCACAGTGCATACAGCACTGGGCTTGGAACCAGGACAACTCATCTTCATGAGTTCAAATCTGGTCTCTATCTGTGTGACCCTGGACAAGTCACTTCACCCTGTTTGCCTCAGTCTTTTATCTGCCAAATGAGCCAGAGAAGGAAATGGCAAACCACTCCAGTATCTTTGCCAAGAAATCCCAAATGGGGTCACAACGAGTTGGACATGACTGAAACAACTCAACAAGGACGTGGTCATATCACAACCTTTAGTAGTTTCGCCTTGCCTCCCAGGAAAGTACAAACTTCTCTTCCTTGGCATTCAGTTCCCAGTTGCCTCGTGCAGTGACTAGGCTGCACACGGCAGGCACTTAGCATGTGTCTGTTGAACTGAATTCCATGTATAAACCTGTCCTTTGAGATGATGGAAGGAGGGCAACAGAAACACACACACACACACACACACACACACACACACACAAACACGAGTGTCCCCAGAGTCTTAATAGCTTAAAACTCCACTAAGACTTTCATGCTCTGCACAGGATTGTAAAAAAGGGATGTATCATTCTTCAGGGTGAGCTCTAGTAACCAATGGCTAGTATTTCTAGCGATTTTAAGTTTAAGGTAGGTAAAGCACTATCGAAGTAGGCACTATTATAATTCCTGTTAAATGGCAGAGGAATCCGTGGCTGAAGGGGATTAGGTCAGGGTCACACTGCCTCACAGTCATACACCGCGGAAGGGCCTGAAGCGGGACATGGTCTTCCTGCTCCAAATCCAGCAGTCTATCCACTACACGAAATAGCTGCCTCTTGAGTGGAACTGGCTGCTGCTTTGTCATTTTCATTAATTGGTGGAAGATGAGGAGAGAAGAAGAAAAATGAAACAGGTAGAAAATGAAAATGGAGAAAGAAAAAAGAAAGAAAATAAGGAATGAAGGAAGGAAGAGAGAACAGGAAAGAAAAAAATAGAGAAGGAAAAGGGAAATAGGAGAGGACAAGTAGGGTTCTGATACTGGCAGGGCCATTCATGAGCTGTGTGGACCTGGGCAAGTCGCTTTACATTTCTGGGCCTCAGGCCCCACTCTGTTTAAATGAGGCACGTGAAGTAGGAGGCCTCTACACACCCTGATGGTTCTAAATCCCATGGCCCAATGGCATGGGGGAAAAGTCAGAGTGGTGCCTCTCTCATGGACACACCAGTTAGACCCATTCCAAAGCTCTGGTGCTTTATGTTGAGGGTCAGAGGAAAGCAAAGAATACCAAAGTGACTCATCAATCCCTTTCACAGCCTGGCCAGAAAGGTCAGAAACCCCTCCTCGGGAAATAATAAAATGGAGAATGTGAGAGTTAGAAGGGTCCGCAGAACACAATTATGGGGCAGAAGGGGCCTTATTAACAGAACATGGAATGTCAGAGCTGGAAGGGTCCTTAGAATATCAAACATATGATGTCAGGGGTGGAAGGAACCCTGGGTCACAGGGCATCATGTAGAGAAGAGAATAGCTATAGGGGCCTTTAGAGATCAATCAGTCCAACTCCTTCATTTTAAAGATGAAGAAAATGAGGGGAGAAGTGAGCTGGAACCAGGCCCCAAGTGTCCTGGTTCTCATTGGAGTACAGAGCTCCCCTGAGCAGCTTGTGGCCTGGTAGCAGAAAGAGGCAGCTCCCCTTCCGCCATCACAAGTACTAGGACCAGTTTTCAGGAGAAGCAGAGGAAAGAGCAGCCTTTTCACCCCCATAGAAGTAAACAGGAACATATTCCTAGAACATAATGACATGGCTTTAATGATAAGGTCTCCTGACAGCTACAGAACATGGGCCTGGGCAGCACAGCTACTCAGCAGGCCTGAGCATATTTGTATTTATAGGGAAATTCTACATCTGAGCACAAAGGGATGAACGGTGGGACGTTTGCTTATTGGCAAAGGCCTCTGCAGCTCAGCTCGTCCCCCTGGAGAAGTCCAAGTTTAAAGCCACCTGCTAAGCGGGAGCTTCTCTGCCCTTGGCTCTTGGTGTTCTGCTCAGCTTTGGGGGCCGAGGGCCAGAACACTTTGTGCAGCAGCCCAGCTCCGGGGAAGGTGCCAAACCCTCACCTTGGCCAGGTGTCGCACTGCCTACAGGCACTATTGGAACCACAACAGCTCCTATCTTTCTAGCTCTTCAGATCTCTGTAGACCCTGGTCCTGTCAAGGTGAGGATTCCTCCCTCTGGTGCAGATCCCACTCCTCTCACTCAGTTCCATTCTGTGCTGCCGCTGTCCATTTCCTGCACTAAATCTCCTCTAGAGGACCCACCTGGAAAATACCCTGGAAGCCTACTTCTGGATTTGAAAGTAAGACTTTTGTGGATACCAGTGTGGCACTGCTCAGACACTATATCGTGATACTGGACCATGGAACCTTTCTAGCTGACTTAGAGCTGAAAGCTCCTACATTTGCTATTTCCCCCATTAGAACATGAGCTTCCTGAGAGCAGGGACTGTCTGGCTTTTCTGTTTGTATCCCTAGTACTTAACACAGGGTTTTGAACATAGTAAGTGCTTAATAAATGCTTTTTTTCATTCATTCATTTGGACTGTCCATCTGGTATTTCTTGCTACTGCCACAGTTGTGACTGGCCTATCTCCTCTTCTGGCCCACCTGCTCATCAAGTCACATGGTCTACTTACACTCACCATTGTCTCTCCATTGTCCTTTGAGCAATATCGATTTTTCTGAGATTGTGGCTGTTTATAATTCATGGCCATATTATGTCACCAGGAGAATATCAGCGTTAAAGAGATGGGATTTTGTAGCACATTTTGGACATTTGAAATGTGATCCCATCTGGTATCTTTCTCCTGCTCAATTCTGGGCCATCTCATTTTCTCTCTATAGCGTCTAACAGAATACATTGCTCAAACAAGTTAAGTGTCTCTGAGCTCAGGCCACACAGCCAGCAGATAAATTTTAATCCAGGCCCTTTAGATTTCAGATCCAGGGTTTGTTTCTGGGATTAGGGAAGACACCATGACTTTCTTCATTTCTGAAGAGCTATCACATGGAAGAGAGATCAGGTTTGCTCTGTGTGGCCTGGGGGAGAAGAGTAATTGCCCGAAGTGACAGGAAGGTTGGTTTTGACATATTATGTGAAGATGGGGGCAGCTAGGTGGCACAATGGATAGAGCACCAGGCCTGGAGTCAGGAGGACTCATCTTCTTGAGTTCAAATCTCAGATGCTTACTAGTTGTGTGACCCTAGGCAAGTGGGTTAGCCCTTTTGCCTCAGTTTCCTCATCTGTAAAATGAGCTAGAGAAGGAAATGGCAAACTATTCCAATATCTCTGCCAAGAGAACCCAAATGGGGTCATGAAGAGTCAGACATGACTGGAAAAATGACTGAACGACAACAACAACAAAGATATTGCTTAACAATTAAAGCTGGACAACAATGGCCTTACAAAGCAGTGAGCTCCCCATCACTGGAAGTACTCCAAAGTGGTTTGGACTCTATGGTCCCTTCCGACTTTAAATCTATGACCTTATGATCCTAAGTAGGGGCTGGATATGACTTTGGGGTAAAAATCGAGAAGGGATCCATGCTTTGGATTAGGATTGCCCTAGGAAATAGCTTAATGTTGCTTCTATATGAGGAATTTGAGAATTCTATTCTAATCAGTCAGCATAAATAAATAAAGAGAAAAGAAAGAGAAAAATCTTGGGGTCAATGAAGGGGAAGTGCAGCCTGAACAGCCAAAAAGAGCAGTCAGTAAAAGAGTTCTTGGCCGAGACAGGAATGTGCCTTGTCCAACATGGTGGCTTCTGGTAGGGAGGCTCTAGCCTTGTTCACCGAGAGTGAGATGCTAAAATGTTGTAGGGTGAGATGGGCACTACAGTGCAGCCATGTAAACACTGGATGGGGACCAGAGGCCCTGGGCTCAGTTACAGCTCTGCCACTGGCTTCGTGCCTTTGGGCAAATCAGTTTACTACTCTGATGGAATGTGGAAAACAACACTTCTGCTGTCTCCCTCACTGGGCTGTTGTAAGGAAAGGACTTTGGGAGTCTTAATGCGCTACACAGATGTGAGCTGTTATGCTAGAGTCGCAGAAACATGATTTTTGAGGAGTTAGAAGAGGGATCTCGGCAGCCATTGAATCCAACTCACATCCAAAGGGAATTCTCACTGTAACGTGTCCAACAAGGGGTCGTTTCAGTCTCTGCCTGAAGACCTGCAGGGAGGGAGAACCCACCATCTCCCAAGGAAGCCCATTCCATTTCGGGGGACTGTTTTAATGGTTCAGGAGCCTTTCCTGACATCCAGCCTCTGCTGACCTCTTTGCAACTTCCACCTAATGCTCCTGGTTCTGCTTCCCAGGAGCCAGACAGTGTAGCATAACTCCTCCCTCACCCGATGGCCCTTCCTGAAGACATCTATTACCTTCTTTTGTCCAGGCTAAACATTCCTAGTTCTTTGAAACAATGTTACTACGACATGACATCGGGGCATTTCCCCGTCCTGGATGCTCTCTGGTCATACCCCAGCCTGTCGCCGTCCTTCTTAAACCATGACACCCAGAACTGAATGAAACAATTCAGATGAGGAGGGCAAAGTACAATGGGGCAATCCTCTCCCCTGCAGGATATGCCTTGCTTAAGACTGCATTTGCTTTTTGGGATACTGTGTCACAACGCTGACTTAAATTGAGCTTGCAGTCTACCAAGACCCCTAGATCTTTTTCTGAACAAGTGCTATCCATACATGCCTCTTTCATCTCATGTTTGTGGAGTTGATTTTTTTTACTCAACTGCAAGACTTTACTTTTATCTCTGTTGAATTTTATCTTATTAGATTTAGCCCAATGCTTTACAGCATGTCAAGATCTTTTTGGATCATTCGTCTATCATCCAGCATATTAGCTTTCCCTCATGGCTTTGTGTCACCTGCAAATCTGAGAAGCATGCTGTTTGTGCCTTTTTCCAAGCCACTAATAAAAATGTTAGACAATACAAAGCCAAGCACAGATTCCCGGGGTACAACACTGGAGACCTCTAATGTTGACATCAATGACTACTCTTTGAAGTCCTTCCATCCAACACTTCTGGATCTACCTAAGTGTTTGCTCATCTAGTGCAGACATCACCATCTTCTTCACAAGATACTGTGGAGATAGGAACAACATTTGGCAACTGAGTGGTTATGTGAAGTGAGGAACAGTGGACTGTCAAAGATAATGCTTAGGTTGCAAAGCTAGGGAATTGGAAGGATGGAGGTATCTTTGACAGAGACAGTGAAATTCAGAAGAGAGATAACTTTGAGGAGAATACAACGAAGTTTATTTTGGACATGATGAATCTGAGATGTCTAGAGGACAAATAGTTTGAAAGGTATACTGTGCACTTGGTGATACAGGACTGGGGTTCAGGGGAGAGACTAGGGCTGGACATATAATTTTGGCAGTTATCTACATAGAGATAAGTTAGCCCATGGGGGCTGGTGAGGTTACAGAGAGTATATAGAGAAAAGGATGCAGGATAAGGTCTTAGGGTACAAACACAGTTAAGGTTTGAGATGGATGAAGCACCAGAAAAGGAGGCTGAGATCTGCCAAAATGGTATCTCTTAAGTAAATGGTAAACCTTAAAGGTACAAGATGCTCTGCCCTCTGAAGTCAGCCCTGAGTCCAGGCAGGACGAGGCCAAAGGGAGGTAAGGTTCAGGAAGACAAGAAGCTGAGGTTCAGAGGTATAAGAGAAAGAGGCAGATCAAAATGAGGACCCTGGAGAGCTCCTGGAGATACAGAGATCTACAGAATAATCATGACCATCGGGGCTGAATATGGCTTTGGGTGATGTTTAAAGTGGACTAGAAGATTCTATGCACCTGTTTTGAGGTCTGCTCTGTCTACTCTTGTTCTGGAGGTCTCCTGGTATTTAAAGTTTTCAATTTCTCCACTTAAATGGGAACACAGTATATAGACCTTTGGGCCTGAAAGTGACTCTGGCAGATAACACTTAGAACATCATAGCTGGAAGAATCCAATTTCAGTGAAGTGAGGACAAGGATGTAGGAGTTTCTAGGGTCTTGGAATTGTGGAACTTGGAACATTGGCTTTCAATCCTAGGGACCTCTAAGTATATCCTCCCCATGTTGTAGGTAAGGGAACTGAAATCCAGAGAAGGGAAGAAGTTTCCTTAAATTCACTGTCTCCTGAGTCCAGTGTTCTGTCCATTACTAATCTACACTGTCTCCTGAGTCCAGTGTTCTGTCCATTACTAGTCTACACTGTCTCCTGAGTCCAGCGTTCTGTCCATTACTAGTCTACACTGTCTCCTGAGTCCAGTGTTCTGTCCATTACTAGTCTACACTGTCTCCTGAGTCCAGCGTTCTGTCCTTTACTAGTCTACACTGTCTCCTGAGTCCAGCGTTCTGTCCATTTCTAGTCTACTCTGTCTCCTGAGTCCAATGTTCTATCCATTTCTAGTCTACACTGTCTCCTTGTCTGGTGGTAGAAGGCTGCAATTCTCAGGACTGATGTAGAAATGATATATCCTAGGATCATAGGATCTGGAACTGGAATTTAATTCCATTAAAATGCTTATTAAGCCCCTACAATGTCCCAGGCACTGTGCTGGGGATACAAAGACAAACATGAACATATCTACCCTCAAGGAGCATCCATTTTACTGGAGGGATGCCACAGATACACACAGATTAGTAAATCAAAGATAATTATCTTTGATAATTATCAAAGGAGAAAGGAGACAGAACTAACAGTCAGGAGGGAGAGGGGTCCAGGAAGACTTCACAGAACACGAGGATTAAGTCAGACCTTAAAGGAAAAAAAAGCAAGAATTCTAAGAATTAGTGATAATGGGAAAGTACATTTCAGGGAGGAAAGAGGAACTGTGTGAATGCACCAAAGTGGGAGTTGCATTGTCAAATCTGGTAAAAAGCAAGAAGATGATTTTGGCTCAAATGGAGAATACTTGAAAGGAAGTCAATAGAAATAAGTTGGAAAAGTAGGTGGTAGGCATATTGCAGAAGATCTTGAACACCAGGCCAAGGAGTTTCTATTGTATCTTGGAGACGATAGAGAGTCACTGAAGATTTTTGAGAAGGGGAGTAGTACGGTCAGATATATACCTCAAGAAAAAATATTTTGGCAGTTGTATGGAAGACGGATTGAAGAGAAGGAAAACTAATTAGGAGGCTATTTCAAGAGTGATAGAGTCTGAGGTGAGGCAGTGGTTATGGGAGTGGAGAGAAAGAGATGGATCTGAGAGCTGTGGTTAGAGAAGCAGCAAGACTTGGCGACTGATTGGATGTGAGAGGTAAAGGAAAGGAAAGAGTCTAGGATGATTCCAAGGTTACACACCTGGCTGACTGGCAAGATGGTGGTGCTCTCAAAAGGAATACAGAAGTTTAGAAGAGTTGATAGACAAAAGAAAAAAGAAAAAAAGTCTAGATCAGTATCTCTGGGGACATTTATGCTTATGGGTGACAAAAGAGGCTAAGAAGGAATAGTAAGATAGGGAGGGAGTTAAGCAGAAGAGAACAGAAGCTAAGAGGGAGACAGCATCCAGGAAGAGGAAGATAGTCAACAGTATTAAAAGCAGCAGAGGGGTCAAGAAGAATGAGGAATAAAAAAAATAGCCTTTGGATTTATCAGTTGAAAGACTATTGGCAATTTCTGTGTTAGCAACAACCTGAAAATAAAGTCGATGCCCATCGATTGGATTGGCTATACAAATTGCTGTATGTGAACAGAATGGAACATTATTGCATCACTGGAAATAATGAGTATAAAGGATTCAGAGAAGCATAGGAAGACATAGATGAACTGATACAGAGAGCAGTAGGCAGAATCAGGAAAACAATATACACATTGACTTTAACAATGTGAACTGAAAGATTGAAAAAAAGTCTAAATGCTATATAATTACAGTGACTAACCTTGACCTGAAGAAGAGATGAAAAAATACATGTCTCCTTTCTTTGCAACAGTGTGGTACTGTGGCTGGGGAACATGGATTATACTATCAGATTCTGCAGATACATTGGTTAATTGTGCCAGCTTGTTTTCTCTTTATTTTTTATCCTTTCTTACAGGGGCCAGCTTACTGGGTAGGAGAAGAATGAGGGACATATTGAGAAATGAAGATGATGTAAAAATAAAAGATCAGTACGAAATTTAAGACTATCGGTGGCCTTGGAAAGAGTACTTTAGTGGCGTGGCAGGGTGGGGAGCCAGAGTACAAGATGTGGAGCAGTGAAGGAGTGGTGAGGAAGTGGACATACGGACCTTAGACATCAACTCATCCAAACACCTCATTTTACCAAGGAGAAAACTCCTTGGTACAGAGAGGTGAAAAGATTGGCTGAATGCCACTCACTTAGTAAGAAGCAGATTCAGAATTCAAGCCCAGATTTCCTGATTCTAAATCAGGACTAGCTGAGGGATCTCCTTCCATGCACTAGAGTCCAACCAAACTGCTCTATACACACGTCAACCACTGTCTGCCATCTCTTCACATTTGCACCTGTGACGTGCTTCCTTCTCACCTCCAGCTCTCAGAATCCCCAGCTTCCTTCAGGGCTGAGTTCTAGCTCCACCTTCTATGTATAGCTATTCTGGATCCCACCCAACTGCTATACCTCCTACCCCATCTATGTGGCCTTTCCTGACTGGACTGTAAGCACCTGAAGGGCAGGAGTTGTCTCCCTTTTGCATTTGCATCCCCAGTGCCTAGCATAGGGCCTAATGCTTAATTATTACAACAACAACCAAAAAACAAGACCGCGTTGGCAGACTGCTCTTAGGTACTCAGTCCGTCACTTTCATGGAGTGACTTGTGACATGACATTCCTTTGCCAGTGTGAAACTCTTACCCAGGTTGGAGAGATGGGGGAATGATGGGGAAGCCAAGGACACAGGCCTCAGAAGAAGGTGTCTGCATTAATGTCACCCTCTCCAGCAGAGAAGTCCTCAGAGGTGGATAGCAACCATCAAGCTAACAGGATTTCTCCCATGGTGAGCAGGCCAATTAGGAAGTGGGAGTAAGGAACAATCACCCAGACCCAAACAGATGGGATGCCTGTAGCCTGAAACGTAAATCCCAGTATGGTTTCACCCAGACAAGAACCACAGAGGTTCAAGCACATGAGAGTCTACCTATCCCCTACACAGACACTCATGTTAGGGATCCCCAAACACTTGCACATGGGCATGGGTATAAACTTTGTACACACTCAAATCCACATGTACGTACACATTACAGACCCACTGACACACACACACAAATATACATGCACACCTGTATCCACCTCCATATTTGGGGGCACAGATACAGACACCTATACACATACCCACATTTGCATATGCACACACATATGCACACATACATGCTCACAAGCAAACACACATAGACCCCTTTACAAATCTAGACAGAGCCTCCCTTCTTATCTAACCTGCCACTCACTAGCTGATGAAAACCCAGGAGAAGAGCAGGTATTCTGCTCATCTTAACCAATTCTGGGCCTTTCAGAAGGCCTCACTGCATACCATCTGCCTGAAGGCCCTCAGTGTCCTGTAAGGCAAATGAGCTAGTTGAATGGAATGGGGCAGTGCTCAGGGGAAGCAGGTCCTTGTGGATTCTTCCCCAGTGTCTTGCCCAAAGGCCGAGAACTCACATCTGAGTCTGGAGAAGGTTGGGTGGGATGTTGAGGAAATGCTCCTCTTTTGACTTTATTCTTTTCCCAGCTCACAAAATGGATCCAGGAGAGCATGTCAGCTCATTTTGCCAACAGAAATCAACTTAGTTCCCATCTCCCACCCCTCCCTGCATGTCTTCCCTGGAGTACCCCTCCTTTCCTGCCTTAGAGCATCAAGAGCCAATTTGATATTTGCAATGTGGGCTGCAATTGTATTTTCTTGAAAAATGGGCCTGTTTGGCTCACAAAGGGCAGCCCAGCTTTAAATGAGTCAGAGCAGAAACCGACATGCAGCAGGTCAAGGCTACGGCATATGAACAGAACTCTGGAGTTACGAAGCCCCCAGAGCTCTTAGCCTGGCTGTCATCAATCATGAAAAGAGTATTGGGGCAGCTGACTCATCACCTGTCTATCAGTCAGCCTTCAGGCTTGACTCCCTCTCTGTGATAGGCAGGGAAGATCAATGGGGACCTGAAGCCAGCAGCTTGTGCCAAGAGCTAGAATATTGTCAGAGCAACGAGGACTTCACTGAGATGAGGAATTAGTTAGATTAACTTACTTCGATTAACATAGAATGTTTAACACGTGAAGCAACTTCAAATAAAATAGAATTTTAGAACTGGAAAGATAGCGGGGGCCTTAGGACATAGAACACAGAATATCAGAGCTGCAAGGAACCTTAGAACAGAGAACAGAGAATGTCAGAACTGAAAAGGGCCTTAGAACATGGAATGCCAGACTTGGAAGGGACCTTAGAACATAGAACAGAGAGTGTCAGAGTTGGAAGGAAACTTAGAACAGACAATGCCAGAGGCACAAAGGCCTTAGAATATGGAATGCCAGGCTCAGAAGGGACCTTAGAACACAGAATATCAGATCTAGATGGAAACTTTGAATGTAGCATACAGAAATTTTAAAGCTAGAAGGAGCTTTAGAATACAAAAGTTTAATCCTGGGTTATTTCCACCACTCACTTTCTCTACTCCTTTGACCAGTGGACACCAGTTAGAGAAAATGCCACAATACCAATGAATAGGTTCACTACAAATCTATGTTCACTAATCACAATGAGGTTGCCATTGCTGTATGTATTGCTTCTTCCCTGTTTTTCTTTCTCTCATGTACAGCAGCTATTCCAGAACTCTTTCTGAGGCCCCTTACGCTCTCTACCCACTCTACGTGAGGAGACCTTCTAATGTTCTGAGAAACTAGAGGCCACATTCTTGTCTCCCACTTCACACCTGAAAAGCTCTCTCTGCACTTCTCTCTTCTGAGTCAGCTCTACCAAAGAAGTTGCCCTTTTCCTGGCCCAGGCCCTAGCCTTCTCTGTCCCCCTACAAGCTTTCTTCTGTCTCATCTGCAGCCTTTCCTTACCTATAGGTTTGTCCATTGTCCACAGACATGACTAGGTCTTCCTCTCAATCTCTCCTCAAGCTTTTGTACCATATTTTTTTCTCCTGTTCACAGTCAAATCCATAGAGTTGTTGCTCTTGTTTTTCAAATTTTCTCACCTCCCACTAAACCCTTTGCAATCTGGCTTCTGATCCTATCGCTTGACTGAAACTGCTCTCCGCAATTTAAACAACAACCCTCAGCTGCTAGATCCAATGTCTTTTTCTCAGTCTTTATCTTCCTAACCTCTTTTAGGGTTTTGGAAGGCTGCTCCCCCTTAACTCCCAAGATACTCTTTCCTCCTGGGTCTCGTCCTACCTACGAGATCATTCTTTCTCAGTCTCCTATGCCGGAGCATTTATCTAGGTCCTGCCCAGTTAGCATGGGTGTAACCCCAACACTCTTCTCTTTTATTTCTATACTTTGTTGGGGAATTCCTCTGCTCATTTTAGTTCAATTACAACTGCTATGGAGATGTTTCTCAAATCTTTAGATTCACTAATCTCTCTCCTGAATTCTAGTCCTCTAACTAGAATTACCATCAGTATCTTAAACTCAACATATCAAAAATAGAACTCATCATCTCCACACACTTCTTGCCCCTGTCCTCCACACCTCTAAATCTTCCAAATGTTTCTAGTCCAGTTTCCTTAGGCTTTTAAAAATATTTTTCAAATAATATGCATTAAAAAATAATCTATCCTTCCCACTACTTACCTCTCCGTTCCACAAATTTTAATAAATACAAAACCCAAATTTTTAATACAAATCTACGTAGTCTGGCAAAACAAATTCCCAGATTAGTTAACCATGTCTAGAAATGTATGTCTCCCTGCATATTAAGCGCATTAGCTCTCTGTCAGGAGGTGAATGACGTGCTTCATCTCTTGACCTGATGATCTATCATCACGTTGATCACAGTTTGAAAGTCTCTCAGAGCTGCTTTTCTCTATAACGTTATTGTTGTATAAATGGTTCTTCCAGTTCCGCTTACTTTGCTCTGCATTGATTTATAAAAGTCTTCTCAGATTCCTCTGAAATTGTCTCTTTGATTATGTCTTATGGCACAATAATATTGCATTACAGGCATATCCCATGATTTGTTTAGCCATTCCCTTAGTTTCCCATTTTGGGCTACCATGAAAAGAGCTGCCATAAATAGTTTGTACAGACAGATCCTTTTCCTCTTTATTTTTTGGGGGGATATAGGCCTAACAGTGATATAGCTGGAAATGCACCGGGGGTAACTTTCTCAGCATATTTACAAATTTCTTTTCAAGATGGCTGGACTAATTCACAGCTCTACCAATAATGGACTAGAAAGGCAGAAACAAAGGAAGGGAGGAAACAAGCAATTGTTAAATGCCTAGCATTGTGCTACAACTTTACCAGTATTATCACATTTGATCCTCAAAACAACCCTGGGAGGTATTATTATCCTCACTTTATAGATGAGGAAACTGAGGCAAACATAGGTTAAGTGATTTGCCTGGAGTTACACTGCTAGTATGTGTCTGAGGCTACATTTGAACTCAGATCTTCCTGAGTCTTGGCCCAGTGTTCTTATCCACTGAGCCACCTAGCTGCCTCCAATGTGTTAGTCTGCCCATTTTCCCACAGCCCTTCCAACATTGGTCATTTTCCTGTTTTGTCATATTGCAAGTCTCATTGGTGTAAAGTGGAACCTCAAAGTTGCTTTAATTTGCATTTCTCTAATTATTAGTGATTTAGAGCATTTTTTCATATGATTATTGATAACTTGGATTTCTTCCTTTGAAATGTTCCTATTCATATAATTTGGTAATTTATCTATTGGGGAAAGGCTTTTAGTCTTACAAATTAGAATCAGTTCCTTATATATCTCGGGAATGAGACCTTTATGACAGGAATTTGCTGCAAAGAATTTTTTTTCGGCAGTTTCTTCTTGCCCCAGTGACAAGAAACACACTTGACCTTCCACATCTGACTCCCATTTGTCTTTCCAAACTTATTTCATGTTACTTTCCTTTATGAACTCTGTTTTAACCAAACTGGGTTACAAATTATTCCCAGAATTAAACATTTAACAACACAGAATTCCATTCCCTGTCTTGTGTCTTCTCGCAGGCTGCCCACAGGACTCAAATACAGTTATTCCTCAGTTCATGACCAAGCTACTATGCATACCTACATACCTACGTACATGCATGCATAATATACATATACACATATATACATATATATTGACTGTCTATATAACTATATGTATGAAATTATAAATTAATCCATTACAAACAACTTTATATATATATATATATATATATATATATATATATATTACTATGACAAATACAAAACTATATTGGTATATATGTAGATATATATGTAAATTAGCCCATTACCAAACTTCTATGTTTATATCTATGTCTATGCCTATGTCTATGTCTATTTCTATGGGGCTGCCAGGTGATAAAGTGAATAGAGGGCCAGGCCTGGAGTCAGACTCAGTTTCCTGATTTCAAATATGGTCTCAGACTCTTACTAGCCACGTGGCCCTGGGAAAGTCACTTAGCCCTATTTGTCTCATTTTCTTCATCTGTAAAATGAGCTGGAGAAGGAAATGGCAAACCACTCCAGTATCCTAGCCAACAAAACTCCAAAGGGGGCCATGAAGAGTTGGACATTACTGAAATAAGTGAACAATGTATGCGTGTATATATCTATATCTATATGTGTGTATATCTATTTATCTATCTATATCAATATATATATATATATATATATATATATATACACACATATACAAATACATATACACAGACACAAAACTTCAGTTGTTTCTCAGAAAACCCCAAATGCGGTCATGAAGAGTCAGATACAACTGAAATGACTGAACAATTTTGTGTGTGTGTGTGTGTGTGTGTGTGTGTGTGTGTGTGTGTGTGTGTGTAACAGGGTTAAATGACTCGCCCAGAGCCAGAAGGCTAGTAAGTGTCTGAGGCTGTATTTGAACTAGGGAAACTGCGTCTTCCTGACTCCAGGCCCAGCGCTCTATCCATTATGCCACCTAGCTGCCCATATATAACTACTATATATAATATGTATGTGTGAATGTATATATATATAAACATATACATATACTATATATGTCTATGTATACACATATACATATTTATATATAAAGCTATGAATTAGTCCATTAAAACTATATTACATATGTATATGTGTAACTATGATAACTTATTATAAAGCAACTATATGTGTGTGTGTGTAGCTATGAATTAATCCACTACTAAACCACTCTAGATGTGTATATATGTCTATACCTACCTATATCTATAGGTATAGTCTATATCTATCTCTCTATCTCTCTATTTATCTGTATCTATAGGTATAGTCTATACCTACATTCACTTTATAGTTGCAGGCCCCCCCCCCCACTTTTGCTGGAAAGTAAGCTCTGTGTGAGTAGGGATCATTTCATTCTTCAGACTGGTATTCTGAGTGAATAGCAGAGTGCTGGCACATAGTAGGCACTTAATAGATCTTGTTGATTAATTGATGAATTACCGCAGAGCACAGAGCCAAGGATCAGGCCTGGATGCCATGCTTCCTGGCTGCCAGAGCCTGGCGCTCTCTCCCGTCAAAGCCATTCCTCCTCAGCAGCAAGCGCCATTTTGTCCCTCTAGGTTATCTTTGTCTCCATCCGCCAAGCCAGTTCTCTTCCTCCTATTAATTTGATTTATTTACTAGTGTTAATTACCATCTGCTGCTCTCCTCCCTTCAGAAGTTTCCAGCTTCCTGCTCTGCCTGGTGCTGCAAGGGCAGAGTGTGTCGCCTGCTCAGGAACGCCTGTGCTGACCAGGGATGACCTGATGGTTTTCCCAGTGAGTGAGATAGGCCTATGGATGACCTGAGAGGCACTTGGCACAATCTTATGTCCTCCAAACACCTTCTGACCTGGGTACCTGAGTGACTGAAATGCTATTATTAGAGATTCTTTTTTTTCAGGTCTGAAGGCTTTTTGGACATTTCAATCATTCAATTTCACTCAGGAAGCATTTATTAAACACATACTATGTACCAGGCACTGTGCTAAGCACTGAGGATACAAAGACAAAAACCAAAGATTGACCTTCAAAAGGTCAGACTTATGGCATATAATCACCCTTCACACATGCTATGCATGGTCTAGTCAAACAGGCCACACCTGACGTTCCATCTTGGATCTCCCACTCCTGGAATCTTCTCCCTCCTTACCTTTACCTCCTAGAATCCCTGCCTTCCTCTAGATTTCAGCTCACGTCACCTCCTACACGAGGCCTTTCCTGATTCCCCTCACACTTGACCCCTCCCCAAGCTGCTTCGCCAATGGAATGTAAGCTCCTTGAGGCCAAGAAACATTTCCCTTTCATCTTCACAGCCCCAGCATCTAGCATAGTGCCTGACACATAGTAGGTGCTTAATGAATCTTGGCTGGCTGGTGTTTGAGGGAAACAACATGAGCACAGAATTCCAGAATCCCCTATGAGGACACTAACAATCTGGGGGTGGGTCAGGCTCTTAAGTAGAATAGGAAACCTCGTAAGGGGGAGATTATCTTCACATGGGAGCCAGATGAATATGAGGCAGGCAATGTAACAAGGGGACAAGGCGATAGTGGGGAGAGTCCTGGAAGAGGAGAAACTGAGCACAAACCTGACCTTCCTCACGGCCTTGCCTAGAGCTGGTTCTAGAAGAGCAGAATAGAAAGTGCCCTCAGCTGCTGATTTAGCAACCACCTCTGGTAAGAGAGGGTCTCCTTCACTGGGCCTCAGTTTCCTCCTGTGTAAAATAAAGGGGTTGCACTAGATAATTTCTAAGGTTCTACCTTGTTCTAACCTTCTATGTTCCATGTTCGAGGGCCCTTCCAGTTCTAATGTTCTTTGTTCTAAGGTGCAGACGCTCAGTGGTAGCTGTTCTAAGGTCCCTTGCCAGCTCTACCACCCTGTGTTCATGCCCTGAAGTCCTTTCTGTTTATAATAGTCTATGTTCACAGGGTCACGCATTGAGATCTAGAAGGAACTTAAGCGTCATTCAGTGCGCCTCCTCATGTGCTAGGCCCAGAGAGAAGGGACTTCCTCAGGGTCACAGAGGAGTAGCCCTGCCACAAAGTCAGGGTTCAAGGCCATGAAGCCAGTGACAGTGCTCCTTCCTCTGTGCCATGCTAAATTCTCTTCCAGTTCTAACAATCTATGTTCTAAGGTCCCTCTCAGTTCTAACATTCTAGATTCTCAGATTCCTCCCAGCTCTGACATTCTAGGTTCAGAGGTCCCTTCCAGTTCTGGACATGGATAATACTGAATCCTAAAGCTCCAACAATGCCTTTGTAATTCTGCACTTATACAACCTGCGAGAGATAGCAGGACAGAGGGTACTGGGATCAAACTCAAGGGGGGAGAGGTACTAATCAGTACATAAGGATCCTTGTGGGCCACATATTGACTTAGTTTTAAAATATAATGCTATTTATGTTATATTTTTTATTTATTTTGTTAACTATTTCCCAATTACATTTTTTTTTTAGGCAATTGGGGTTGAGTGACTTGCCCAGGGTCACAAAGCTGGTGTCAAGTGTTTGGTTTGAGGCCACATTTGAACTCAGGTCCTCCTGACTTCAGGGCCGGTGCTCTATCCACTGCACCACCTAGCTGCCCCTCCCGATTACATTTTCAGTTGGATAGGGCTACACTTGAAAGTATTGGGCCGCATTCACACACTCTGCCCCCTTGAGCTGTGAGTTTGACACCTGTGGCGTAGGAACTGGCAAGCCAGCCTAGAAGTCAGGACAGACCTGGGTTCAAATCCTGCCTCTGACACACAGAGCTATGTGACCCTGGGAAAGCTGTTTAACTACTCAGTGCTCCTGGCCACTCCCTAAAATTATATGATGCAGAGAAGGGCTGAGCTACATTGGGCAAACAAGTTCCTTGTCTGGAGCCAGCCAGAGTTCCCTGTACCAGCAAGATCTCCTGTCCTCCTCCCCCAAAAGCCTATGGAACAAAGAGGGGTCTAATTTTAAAACTGCCCTTTCCCCTCCCCAAAGGTGAAGGTGATGAGAATGACATTTTAACATTCCTTTGCACTTGTATCCCCAGTGCCTAGAACACAGCCTTGCACACAGTAGGTATTTCAATACTCAAAGGACTGGGCTGGAACACACCATCCCTCTTAGACAGTCACTTCCCTAGGCTGGCAGCAGCAGCTTCACAGGCAGAGAGGAAGAGGCTCACACTCCAATCTCCTCCCTGGCTTCTCCCTCTGCCTTGTTCTAGCTAACCCATGGGCACTGAAGACCAGGGCTGCCATCGTCTCTTTTTTTCTCTCATGTCTTTTTCCCTCTAAGTTCTGCTCTTATACTTTTATTGATCTGCTCTGGGTTCCTGATGTAAGTTTGCTACCCCCCAAAGAAAGCACAAAAGAAAATAGTCCATACCAAAAAGGGGGTGGGATGCAGTGACATGTGTTTTTGCTCATTTCCTGACTCCCTGGACACTGTTTGAACATGGTGCTGCATTTTAAATCTGCTGCTGGGACTAGATTTTCTCAAGCCAATGAGAATGAGCTGTACAAATGGGCTGTCAAAGGTGAAGGATTGCTCTCCATTTGTCCTGATGTTCAAACATGCTGAACACCTCCCCATATGAAAATAACACTGAGGGTCTGTCAGTCAGAGCTGGGCCACAAGTCAGAGTCCTGGCCTGGAGGGAAGAGGCTGGAGAGGGAGGGACGTGATCTGCCTCCTGCTTATTCTACCTCCACCCACCCTTCTCTCCTCCTCTCCTCCTCTCCTCTCTCTCTCTTTCTCTCTCTCTTTTTTTTTCTCTCTCTCTCCCCCACATCTCTATGTGTGTCTGTCTGTCTCTCTCTCTCCCCCTGCATCTCTGTGTGTCTGTCTGTCTCTCTCTCTCCCCCTGCATCTCTGTGTGTCTCTGTCTCCTCCTCCTCCTCTCCTCTCTCTTTCTCTCTCTCTGTCTCTCTCTCCCCCTGCATCTCTGTGTGTCTGTCTCTCTCTGTCTGTCTCTCTCTGTCTCTCTCTCCCCCAGCATCTGTGTGTGTGTGTGTGTCTGTCTCTCTCTCCCCCTGCATCTCTGTGTGTCTCTGTCTCTCTCCTCCTTCTCCTCTCTCTCTGTCTCTCTCTCTCTGTCTTTGTTTCTCTCTCTCCCCCTGCATCTCTGTGTGTGTGTCTGTCTTTCTCTGTCTGTCCCTCTCTTTCTCTGTGTTTTTCTCTTTCTCTCTGGTTCTGTCTGTTTCTCCCTCTTGTCTCCCCCCTAGATTCTGTGGAGGCTTGGGTATGAGTGCTGCCCATGAACCCCATGTCGATAAACTTGAGGAGCAGGGCGTGTAATCTACATCTGCTCCTCTGGCCCCACAGCACTTGGGCTCAACCTAGGAGCTGAGCATCTCTGTATGCTTCCACTTGGAAAACAGCTGATTAAGAGATCTGAGAAATTGTCTAGTCCAAATTCCGTATCTGACAGATAAGGAAACTGAGGCTGGAGGGGAGTGACTTGGGTTTGAGGATGAATCCAAGTGCAGTATTTTAAAGCTCTTTCCAGGAGCCAGGGCCTTCCTAGAGCTGGACTGCATAGAGTTTGAAGAGCCCTTAATAATCATGCAGCCCAATAGATTAGAACTACAGGCTTGGAATGTCCTCCTACCTGCCCCATGCTGTCCATATGACATTTACATGCTTTCCAGAGCACCTTCGTGTACATGGGGTCCAGGATATGACACAGGACAAGAATTACTGGGCAGGCAGCATGATATAATGAAGACTGTACTGGCTCTAGGGTCAGAGAATGTGGGTCTGAACCCCGCTGCTCCTGATGCTTACTCTACGTGATCTCATTCAAGTTACTCAACTTCCCTGGGCCTGTTTTCCCAATGTGAATTGGGAGGCAGGACTAAACAGACCCTGTCTGAGGGCCTCCCAGCTCTGGCCTCTTAAGCTATGATCTCCTTTTCATAGGTGACAGAGCAGACACATACAAAGGCACCAGGGCTGGCTGGTGATACAACCAGGAGCAAGACGTCAGTGTCCCAACCGTGCGGCTCGGAGAAGCCAGAGCCAGCCTTAAACCTCCACTACAGCCCAAGTGCAAGGCCCCTGATCTCTTCCCCCATTGCCAGGTTCTGCTCAATAGACTGTCAGAACTCTGAGTGGGCCTGAGAAATGGTCTAGCCCATTGCTTTCATTTTAAAAAGAGGGAAAGCAAAGGCACAGAGTAAAAGACATTTGCTCAGCAGCCAAACTGTGCGTCGGTGGGCAGAAGCAGGACCCCAACAGGTCTCCTGCTCCTTCCAGGACCCAACGGTCTCTCAATGGTGGCCTCAGTACTAGGGGGACCTGTCCTAGAAATGCCCTAATCCCTGTCTGCCCCCTTCACTTCCCAATCTTCTCACTTCCAGAATGGCGGCTCGCTGTTTAATTGTCTCTGTGTCAAGCTGTATGCTTTAAAAACTGCTGCCAGCAGATGTTAGCAACATCAATTCCCTACTTATCTGGAGTGATTGAAAAGGCTCTCCCTCTCCCTCTTCCTCTCCCCGACTCTCTCTGTCTCTCTCTCCCCCTCCCTCCCCTTCCTCCCTCCATCCATCTCCAGCCCTCCCCGATGAAAAATCAATTTAGGAATTAGTGCCACGTGGTGTGGATGAGGGTGGAGTTTTCATGGGGACCACTAGAGGAACCAAGAGCACTCCCCTTGTTGGGGTCTACAGATCCCAAATGTCAGGGGGTTTCCTGCCACAAACAGCCCATCAGTGGAGACGGTTTCAAGGCCACTCCGGGGTCACCTTCTATGAGTCTGACCGGTTCAGCTCTTCTCCCTAACCTGTGCCCCTCTCCTTCCAACCGGTGGGGGTCGGGGAGTCAGGCACAAAGCCCCACTGCCTCTGCTCACTCCCAGCCCACTGAGCATCCAACAGGTGCCACACGATTATGGCTTTAGACAATGAAACGGATCATCTCCTCCTACCTCGAGCAGGGGTCATGACCCCTCATTTCTGCAGATGCACATTTCTGGCTTAGTCGTTGTCGTTGTTTGTATAGGAAATCATTTCAATTAAAGATAAGGGGAGACGTTTCCCTCCGTTTCTTTGGCAAACAGAGTCTTATCACCTCCCACAAAAATGAAAATCAAAACTCCCTAACGAGGGGACAGGCAGGCTGTGGGTGAAAGGACATTTATATATAGGAACAGTATTGGTAAAAACATGTCCGTCATCCTCAGCCATAAATCACTGTACAGAGACACTAAATGAAACAACACAGAACACTCGCGCCTGCAGAGTGCAGGGAGAACGGTATTGAATGTATGTCGGAAGCCCGGGTTCAAATCCTGCCTCTTACCACTTACTACCTGTGTGGCCTTCAGCCAGTCACCTGATCTTTATGAGCCTTAGTTTCCTCCTCTGTAGGTTGGACTAAATGGATCTCTTAGATACCTTCTGGTTCTAAATCAAATGAGATAATGCACATGAAGTGCATTATCTGCAAACTGTTCAGAGGCAGCCAGCCAGGTGGTGCAGGGGACCCAGCACCGCGCTTGGTGTCAGCAACCTCAGTTCGAATCCTGCCTCAGACCTTTGCCAGTTGTTTCACCATGGACAAATTACAACCTCTCTCAGCCTCAGTTTCTTCATCTGTAAAATGGGGCTAATCTCTAGGGTTGTTGAGAGGAGCAGTGAGATAATATTTCTAAAGCACATTTCAAGCCTTAAAGTCCCGTAGAAATGCCAGCTATCATTGTTATCACAGTGAATCTATCATATTAAATCCTCTGAAGCTCTTGGGGGCCATACTACCTCCTTACCTGTTTTATGTCATTAGTAGAAACCTCTGTCATTGGAAACCTTAGCAAGTCCTTTTCAAGATCCTTGAGAGACTTAATGATGTCCAAACCTCCATGAGAACATGGAACATGGGATGTCTGAACTAGCGACAAACGAAGAAACCAAGGTTGAACTCCTGGGGGCCTTCACACTTAGAACACAGGACAAAGGGGACAGAATGTTAGAGATGGAAAGGATGCTAGAACACGGCATCTTAGAATGGTGAGAGACCTTAGAACACAGGCTAGGGAAGACAGAATGCTCCATATGGAAGGGACAAGGGAACACAAATGTTAGAGTTGGGAGGGGAGTTTGGTCGTAGAAGGCCGCAGGGTACAGGACAAAAGAACAATAGAAGAAGTGTTGACTGATTGCTGAGGACCAACCAGAGTTCAGATCCCACCTCTGACACTGACCATTTTCCTCAGTCTCAGTTTCCCCACCTGTAAAATGAGGGGGTTGGATCTGGTGGCCTCTGAAGTCCCTTCTATCTCTAGACCCACGGTCCTATGAACAGCAAGAGAACTCCGAAGAGAGTCGACTGAATATCGGGATAGCAAGGATCCTCAGAACACAAAATGTCAGAGCTGGGCATGCAGGGACTGCTTCCGTCTTCTCTGCAAGGCGCCTCCATCCTTCACAAATTCAACACTGCCTTAACACGGGTTCCCCACCAGCACCCTTTAAGCATGCCTACTCTGCAGCAGCAACCTTAAATCTGTCCCCTTTATTAATGAGCCCGGCACAGCCTGAAGAGAAATGGGAAGGGAAGCTCTTTCAACAGAACCATCACACATTAAAAATTAAGGGATCAAGCAGGAAGCACCGCTCAGCACCCTGGTGATAAACACACTCCTTATTTGCATAGATGGAGCTGAAGCTCGGTCTCGCACAGGGGCAGCCCGCCGAGAAGCTTAGAGCTGCTCTGGCCACTGTGGGACTGTCCCTTCTTCTCTGCTAGGGCAGCCACAGGAAGGCGAAGAGAAGTGGTCCAGATGATGCCGTTCAGAGGCCACGGAGAAGCTCCCCTCCCATTTCTCCCTTCCCTGCCAGCCAGGCATCGTTCTCCACCCTGGGCCACAGGGAGGTCATTCTCGCATCAGGGCCATGCTGATGATCCCCGTCTCTCTGCCTAGCCCCATCCTTCAGGGCCCACCTCGTGACAACTATTATTTACTCAACGCCTACTATGTGCAGCACAATGTACCCGTTGCTATGTGTGTGTATGGGGACATTAAGTCTAGATAAGACAGGGTCCTACCCTCATGTAGCTTACAGTCTAACATGAGTAAGATATATACACACATATAGAATACCTGGTGTCCAAGAACTTGAAAAAATACATATTTTGATAACTTTAATGTAATTAGTTTCCTTTGTAATCCTATGTGTTTCATTTTATTTATTTAAAGACATTATTCTGAGTAGTCCATAGGTTTCACCAGCCTGCGGGGGGGGGGGGTCCTTGACACAATCAAGGTGAAGAACCCTGGCTTTCAAAGACAGACAGGAAATTGAAGAAAGGACCTGCAAGATTGCCCTGTCTGCCGGTCCATATTTCAAGCTCTTATCACCTCTTGCTAAAGCTCCAGGAATAACACTCTGGTCTCCCTGTTTATAGTCTCCGCCCTCCTTAATCCATCATATGCATTGTTGCCTAAGTCATCTGCTTAATGTGCTGCTCTGAAGTCTCCCCGTACCCTACTTCCCCAACGGCTCACTGAAGCACTTCGTTCTTGGCCTGGCATTGCAGACCTTCCATGCTCGGACCTAAACCTACCTTTTCAACCTCTTTACCTTTGCTCTCTCTCACGTACCTACGTTCCAGCCAAACTGCACTACTCTCTGCCCCTTATTTTCACACTGCTCTCTCTGTATTCACATGGACTATTTGTGCCCCACCTGTGGTAGAGCCTTCCAAGTTCATACTGGTCCGATCAGCCCCAGCTGGACACACTGTACCTTGACCCCAACACAGTGTTGTCATTTTGGTCCTCTTCAAGAATGAAGGACAACAAACAAACAACTGCCCTCGCCTCTGTTTCTTGTCTTCACTCATATCCCTGACTCTGCTCACCCCCAAACCCCACCACAACAGCTATTAATGCTTCCTCCTTCCTCAAGTTTTCCTCCTTTGTTTCTCTCAGTCCCTGTATTATTGTGTTCTTATCTGCATTCAAGTCATATTCTTCCCAGAAGAACATAAGGCCTTCTCTTGAAGGCCAAGGGATGTGACATAGATCCCTGCACACAGTCGGTGCTTAACTAATGCAGGCTGAATTTTAATTGAATGAATCTGTTAGTGCTGGCCCCCTGGATGGCCTGGTACCCTCTACTCTTCCCTCGCTCTTTGACTCATCTCTGCATGTTACAATCTTTCTCTCCAGTCCAGCTCAGCACCACCTCATCCCCCATGAGAGTTTTCCCTGATCTCCTGTTAGAAGAAAGTACAACGGAAAGAAGTCTGGAGTGGAAACACTTGGGTGTCCGAGTCTGACGAGACGGGTGACCTGGGGCGAATTGCTTCTCCACTCTGATTCTCAGTTTCCTCATTTGTAGAAATGGAGGGATTGGAATTAGTTATACCTAGAGTCCCTTCCCCCTCTAAATCCCATGATCCCAAATGATTCCTTCCCCTCGGAATCATTTTTCTTTGGTGTTTTCCTTTGTACTGAGCATGTCATGAATTGCACTCTTATTCTCTACGCATGCCTCCTATCCTCCTACTGACCTATACATTCTAGGAGGAGAGGAGTTATCTTTCATTTATTTCTGTACCTCCTGTAGTGCCCAGTCTTCGGCAAGAAGACCCACTACACGCACAATGAACTCCCATTGCATGCAGTGCCTTAGAATGTTTCTCTATTCCAGGTGGGATTCTCTCATTTACCCAAGGGGATTATTAATCTTCCTGAAGGAAGGGGTAGAAACCCTTTATGGGAAAGAACTCTAACTCTTCTAGCACTCACGTGTCTCCCACAGCCTAGCAACTGATTGGCAGGTAAACGGTGTTTTCCAAACACTTGTCAAATCAAACTGAAATGAATTGACCTGAAGGCCACCATTTTGAAAATAAAGAGTTGATGTCACTGAGGTTCAATATGTAACTAATGGCAGCAAGGCTGACTTTTAAAGGCCTTTATTTTGGGGGGTGGGGGGAGGTTGGAATGTGTCTCAGAACAGTCTCTCTCTAACTGGTCTTCAGAGCCCGCAAGGAGGCACCATAAATTAGTTCGTGACTGTATAACTTTCTGCTTCATTACCCAGTGTAGAGATGACCTAAGGAGGATACATCAGGTAACTGCCCTCTCTTCCCTCTAGGTTTCCTACGGGAAAATCTCTTGGCAACAAACCTTGCGCGCTAACACTTCTAGGTGACATTCAGTCTGTATGGGAAATTTCTAATAGATTTTTCTCTCCCAAAAAATGTACAAAAAAGAAGGTATCCTGAAAGAATAAAGAAACTATTTCCCTTTCGGAAGGAGAACTAATACCTTGTTCACTGTTGTTTAGTCTTTCTTCAATCATGTCCAACTCTTTGTGATCCCATTTGGAGTTTTCTTGGCAAAGACACTGGAGTGGTTTGCCATTTTCTCCTCTAGCTCATTTACAGATGAGGAAACTGAGGCACAGAGGGTGAAGTGACTTGCACATAGCTAGTAAGTGTCTGAGGCCAGATTTGAACTCACGAAGATGAATCTTCTTGACTCCAAGCCCAGCACTCTATCCACTGCACCATCTAGCCACCCCACAATGCCTTGTTATAGCTCATTATTACAGGAACATGGTTCCATCATGTATATTAGCCCCCATTTCTGTTGCACTTTTTGGGTGATGGACTACTTCGGAACTGAATGGCGAAGGTATGATACAGGTGATGTCACTTGGGCAGAAGAGGATAGAAAGAGTCCCTCCTACCTTCTTTACCATTATGGGTGGGGTAGGGTGGCTGACGGGAAGGGGAGTGAGTGGCTGCATTTCTGATTGGGAAATTTAGGAACATTCAAGAAGTACATGATGTGCGGGTGTAGCTGATATTGGGGTGTCTAGAAATCAGCCTGAATGCTGTGAGCGTAGAAGTGGTTACCACAAGTGTGCATTTCAGCTAGAAGAATCAACAGGGAGTGCAAATGTGCAATGACATCATGAGAGTGACTAAAACGTCCATATCCTTTGACCTAGAGACCCTACTGCCGGTCATATACTCCAAGGTGGTTATTGACAAAAAAAAAATGGCCTCATAGACACCAAAATAATTATTCGTGGTTGCACAGAACTGAAAACTAAGTAGATGCCCATCAACTGGGGAATGGCCAAACTGCGGTCCATGAATGTACTGGAATATTACTGTGCTGTAAGAAATGATGAATGTGACAAACACGGAGAAGCATGGGAACATTTACATGAATTGAAGCCGAATGAGGTAAACAAATCCAGGAAAACAATATATACAGTGACTGCAACAGTGGAAATGGAAGGATCTGCCAACAAACAAAATGAAAGCTGAATGCTTTGACAATGTAATGCGTAAGCCCAGCTCCACAGAAGACGAAGAAAAGGCACTTCTCCCTGCTTCTTTGCAGAGGTGGGGGCCAGGAGGGTGGAACATTGCAGAGGAGGTCAGACTTATTCAATATGTTGGTCGGTCTTGCTGAGCTGAGGGTCCCCCCTTTTTATTATTATTTTTTATAAGTGACAGCTCCCTGGGAGGGGGAAACAGAAGGGATACATGTATGGTATACGTAAAAATATAAATGTAGGAGATGTAAAAACCAAAGATATCGGTAACATTTATTTTTAAATAAAGAAAGTGAGTATAGAGGCTGAGAGCTCATAGTGCTTAGGCAGGGCTGGCTGTGGAGTTCCTTCCCCTATAGGGTCATCATGGCATGTGCTTGGGGATAAGGTTTGTTGTCTGTTTCCCCCCCCTTCCTTCCCCCTCCCTGCAACATACACCCAACAGAAATCTGTAGAAAATGTGTCATGATGAGAACTATAAGATCAGGTTATATAATACAAGAAAGCTGAATCTCAGGCAGCGGGTTTGGCTTCGGGGTTTCGGTCATTGCAGGACAGCCAGTGTCTAATGAACACTAAAAAGCCTCGCACTAAGGCTCAGACTGCCACCATTCCTCAGACTGACCCTACAGGGCATGACCTCATGACCCTTCATCATCCTCTCCAGTTTATCAATGTCCTTCCTAAAATGGGGTGCCTAGAACTGAGCATAACCCTACAGGTGAGGGCAGACTACTAAATCATGCCACTTACTAGTAATGGACTCTCAGTATCTCTTAATGTATAGTTTGACTGACTGATGTATCATGTTGTCCAGCTTTCAGTCCAAGATCTCTTCCAGAGGAGCTGATGTTATCTTGCTACTCATCCCACATCTTGTGAAGTTGTTTTCTGAACCCAAGAGTAAGTCTTTATTTATGTTGATCCTTGAAATTCCACCTTCATGTGTTCAGCCTGATGTTCTTGCCTGATTAGGTCCTTTCGGATACTGTCCCCCTCAGTGTTAACTCTTCTTCCCAACTCTGTAGCATTTAGAAACATCTAGACACAAAATGCTGCTGCCTGTGCCCTCATCCCTAGCACTGGTAAATATTTTAAAAAGCACGGATCCCTGGAACAATAATACTACACATCTAACTGAGAACAATGTTTTGTTGGACACCAGCCTTACCCCTAAAAAGGGGTTCTATTATACTCAAAAGTCACCAAACCTGAAAGTCACTGAGCCCTATTTTAATGTCATGTGGATCCTACCCTGCATTCTACATAGAGCACATTTATTCTGCAAGGGGATTCTGCCTCCCTTCTCAGTTGCCCCTCATTTGCTGGGTGGATAGTGCAGAAATGATCACCCTGGCTTTAGAGGATGAGAAAATGGAGATCCAGGGAGGTTATTAAGTGACTTTTCCAACATCACAGAAAGAGTGACTGAAGAGCTGGAATCAGAACTGGCACCATCTTGCTCCCCCTCTAGCATCCCTTACGTGTTGTCTCCTTGAATTCCCTCCACCAAGAGGCAATATAGACAGGTACTTCTAGCTCTTCCTACTTGCTACTCATGCAATTTGAGGCAAATCAATTTTCTTCCCTGGGCCTTAGTTTCCTCATCTGTAAATGAGCCACAGTTTCCTCATTTGTGAAACGAAGATATTGAACTAGGATGTTTCTAGGGTCCCTTCTAGTTTGAAACCCTATGATCCCAACAAATCAGATCCCAACAGTGAGCATCAGGGGAGAGGGGGAGAAAGGCAAAGAGTACTCTGTTTCTCTAGGGACGTATGCATGGCTGGAAAGCTTGGTACCATTAAAAGTCTCATAGGAGATGGAGGGGATGATAGAAGGCAAAATCTCTAAACTGGTAGAAATCCTAACAGTTACTGCTAAGCACCTTTCCTCCAAAGATATCAGATAGCTCCCTTTTCAATTGCTTCCTGTAATGAGACGCTATCTAGCGATAGCCATCACCTGGCCCAAAGGTACCTTATATTGTTAACTACCAACAAAGAAGACCCAAGAGTAGGGAAAAAATGAAACAGTGGTCACTTCAGCCAGTAACTATGCAAGGGAAGGTGTTATTAAAAAGATACTTTTCCCCCAAATTACCTTACTTGATGTAAAAACTGTCCTCCATTATGGCCTAAAAAGGGATTATTAAAGAGGTGAACATGGGATTTAATGAATGTGGAGTAATAGCCTACCTTGTATCAAATTAAAAATTCTAATGCCGCCATAAGAAGCAAGCTGAATGTGAGTACCCGACTACGTATTATTACTACTGGACTGCATGATTATCCTACATGTTTAGGAATAATAGAAATTGTTCTCTTCGTCTTGTATTTAAATAATTGAGCCTTCCTCCCCAGACAGAGACATGCGCCACTTTGAAGCGGACTACCAGGCTGTGGAAGAAACTGGAATATTAAGAACTGCTAAGATGAACAAGGGTGTTTGAAACCAAGCTCCAGCATGGGCATGGAGAAGTGGATTAAGAGGGTGAGGACTTGGGTTTGAATTCTACTTTGGCTACTTCCTAACATTGCAACTGTGGATAAACAGAAGCAGTAGGATGTACACTTCTTGAGGGCAGGAACTCTACTTGATTTTGTCTTTGTATACACCCAACACCATCTAGCACAGTGCCTTGAACATACATTAGGTGCTTAATAAATACTGAACTTAGGACCATTGAATGTTGTGTATTTCCCTGCAATCTGATATTTTTTAATATAGTGACTCATGTTGTGGTCCATCTAGCCAGTAATTCCCTCTGGTCTGAATGCCCTGGTCCCCAAATACAAAGCAAAAGAGAGATTACTCTGTTTTCATCATCTGAAAACCAAAATGAAACTCCAGCACAAAACGCAACCATGTCACAAAACCCTATTAGATTTTTATGCATTCTGGACTCCAAACATCAGATATTTGCCAAGAATGGAAGGACAGTCTCAGACTGAAAAGTATTCTGGGAAAGTGGGTGGAGATATGTTCTGGGATGGATGCTTCAGAGGAAAAAGAGTTATAAAAAGCTGGTTACTGCTAGTAGGCAAAAAAATGAATTTGAGGCACTTGGAGGAAATTAGGGGTGGGACATGGTGGATTTCACAGTAGAACATGGGGTCTTTCAGATTGGATTCTGGGGTAGGAACCTGTGCCAGAAAACAGAACTAATAACAAAAGTTGAGGACAGGCAGATCAGGCCTGATGTGTGGGAAAACTTCCTAACAATTAGTTATGAGTTGTCCAAAGGTGAAATGGGCTGCCTTGGAAGGTGGTGGCTCCTTCCTGATTAGAAGGTGTCAAGGAGAGGCTGGATGACCATTGGAAAGGGGTATTGGACAAAGGAGCCTTGTTCATGCATCGGTTGGACTGGATGCCTCTGAGATCTCTTGAGGGTGGGATTATCTGTTTCTGCTGAGGCTTCCTCGCACCAGCTTTCCAGGTTACCCACGTGAAGACCTTCAGAGTCATCCCGGATTCTTCTCTCTCCTGTGACTCCCATATTCAATCAGTTTGTAAGTCTTCTCAACTCTGCCAGCACAACACCTCCAGCAGCCTTCTCTCCCTCTCTAGTGATACTCCTAGGGTCCATCTACTTCTGTCTTCATCAGCCCCCACCTTGTGCTACTGCACTAGCTCACCCAAGCAGGTCTTTTCTGCTCCCAGGTTCTCTCCTTCCTAATCCATCCACACAGCTGCCCTAAGACACAGATCTGTCACATCGCTCTTCTGACCAAAAACCTTCAGTAGCTCCCTATGGCCTCTAGGACAAGAGACAGATTCCTCAGCCCTCCATAAATCAGCTCCCACTTACATTCCCAAGCTTATTTCCCAATGCTCCCCCATCATGCATGGGGGTCCCAGACAAGCCGACCCACTAGTACTTCTCTGAAGTTGGTGCATCAATCCATCTCTGGCCCCTGTGGTCTTTGCTGACCAGATGCTCGTCCTCTTCACCTGTGCTTTAGAATCCCTATGTGTTCCTTCAAGGCTCAGCTCAGGTATCAACTCTTCCCTGAAGCCTTTGCGTGTACCGGCTCTGACACCCTAAGAGAATACAGGTCCTTGCTACATAGGTAAGACATTGCTTAGCTTTTCTCTTTAGGTACCCAGAACTGAGCAAAGAGCATGGCACATTTTAGGGGAGTGGGTCCTGGACCATTCTCGGGAGGAAGCGTCCTCTAGTTATGCTGATCGGCAATGAGCCGAGTCACCAAGCTGTCAAACAAAGGCCTCGAACCCAAGAATCTGACCTGAGCTCTAAGGCTACACACCCCTCTACACTATACTCTCATCAATGCTCTAGCAGACAAAACACCAGAATAGAGTCTGGGAGCCTCTATTCTCAGCTTTGCCATTAGCCTGTCATGGTACTTTTGACTAGACAATGCCTTCTCCGAGCCTCAGTTTCCTCATCTGTAAAATGACTGGAGTCAGAAGACCTGGGTTCAAATCCCACTTCTGACACCTACTATCTGAATGACCTTGGATGCTCCATTTAAACTCTGTGGTCCTCAGTTTCCTCACTTGTAAAAATAAGGGCATAAGCCATCTGATATCCTTTCCAGCAGTAGACCTGTGATAATCTGATTCTAAGACTAGGTGCTCCCTAAGTTTCCTTGTGGGGCAGCCAGTGGCATCATAGTGCATAGAGTGTCAGGCCTGGAGTCAGGAAGACTCATCTTTCTGAGTTCAAATCTGACCTCAGACACTTACTAGCTGGGTGACTGGGGGCAAGTCGCTTCACCCTGTTTGCCTCAGTTTCCTCATCTGTAAAATGAGCAGGGGAAGGAAATGGCAAACCCCTCCAGTATCTTTGCCAAGAAAACCCCAAATCAGGGCAGCTAGGCGGCACAGCGGATAGAGCTCCGGCCTTGGAGTCAGGAGGACCTGAGTTCAAATCTGGCCTCAGACACTTGACACTTACTAACTGTGTGACCCTGGGCAAGTCACTTAACCACGACTGCCTCACACACAACAAAAAACCCCCCTCCAAATGGGCTCTTGATGAGTCAGACATGACTAAACAACAACAACTAAGTTTCCCTGATGTTCTCCACATTCTCTGTTCTAAGGTCCCTCTGTTTTGACAATCTGCGTTCTGTGTTCTAAGGTCTCCTGAGCTCTGACATGTACAGTCTTCTGTTTTAAAGTCCCTCCTCCTTGCACCGTCCTAGGATTCTATGCATTTGTGGAAAAGTCCAGAATTACCAGCACAGCTTCTAAGGCAGGATTTAAGACCTGGTACGGAAATAGAACATGGGAGGGAAGAGATGAGGGTGACTGGTGGCAATTAATTCCCTTTTTCCAATTGCAATAAAAATAACATTTGCTAGAGAGGAGGCACTTATTCCTCTCCATCCTTGTGGCATGATTTTGAAATATCTCCAGAACAGGAGAGATGACTGAGAAAATACAAATCTATTAAACACAGGGCCAAAGAAAAAGTGGTTTCAATAAAAGAATGTCTCGCCTATATCAAAGGATTCTGAGGTCAGAGACGGATGTCGGAACTCTGCCAATTAGACCTAAATGGGCAAGAGCCTTAAATCTCAAAATTAAAGATGAGGGCTGGCAATTAACCTGCCATCTAACTAAAAACATAACCATTAATGCTCGGTATAATTTAATATTTTTAAAATGACTGCAGCTAGTATCTACGAGTCCTATTAGACAACACACAACAAAACGTTCAAACCAGGTCCTAGACACGGCTAGAGTGACTCCACAGTCAGCCATCTGTTTGGGGGATGCTCACTCATTAGGGAACATCAGGGCAGCGCAGAGAGGACTAGAAATCACCCAGAAAGCTGTAACCAGAGCTCCATCTGACTCTCTCCAGATCAGAGCCATTCTCAGGCCATGGGGTAGGCAATTACTGGGTTACTTTCGCATTAAGGACTTCTGACAGAACCCATTAGGATGGATGGTCCTAAACTGGGGGAGAACACCAGCAAAGACCAACTACCACCTGTCTCTGTGGAGGGCGCTGCACATGCTGATTTGGGGCTAATTGTTGCCTATCTCTGGCTCTCTAATTCCTCACTAGTAAAACAAAGGGGTTGGAGGCTCCCTGACCCCCTACCCCACCCTGAGCATTCCAAATAACATCAGGAAAGATTGGATTTTTGAAATATATTAGGATTATCAGCTCATGTCAATATGAGGAGACTCAGCATGGAAGAGGTACTGGACTTACATTCAAAAACCTTGGTCTCCAGGCCTGCTCAGGAAATCAGGTCAAATGACCTCTCTGAGACTCAGTTTCCTGACTTTGAAAATGGGGACAATAATACTTGTTATCTACCTCACTGGGCTGTCTTGAGAAAACGTGCTTTGTAAAACTTCAGGCATTAAGTTTCTATTATCTCCATTTTACAGATAAAGAAACTGAGCTGCAGTGTTAAGAGTGTCAGTCAGCAGCAGTCAACCGATTAAGCAAAATGCATATACTAATTGTTTGCTATGTGCCTGGCACTGTGTTGGGGGCTAGGGTTACAGATACAGAGAAAGAAACAATCCCTACTCTCAAGGAATATACACATAAAGAGAATACAAAAAAATACAAGATGGTGTTCTCATGGGCTCAGAACCCATTGCCTTGGCCTAGGTGGCCACCCTCTAACCAGGTAAGTTGAGTGGTCTAGAACACGAAGAGGCAGTGTTCTCATCATTGTTGTTGGCCTGAAGGAGCTAGTTCCTTGGTTCCTGGTCTGTCCTCTTCCCTGCACTAGACTGAAAAAGCTCATCCAGGGCTGACTGCAGGCCCTCTCAGCCCTGTCCCCCCAGATCTGATTAGCTCCTGTGCACATGGCCTCCCAAGCTGTTCATGAAGATGCTACAGACAATGGGACCCTGCTGGTATTTCTTGACATTCTTTCCATTCTGATGCCAAGCCCACAATTATTATTCCCTACTTGGCCTCTCCAGCACCTGGTGTATAGAAAAGTAACATCTGCATGGAGTTTGCCTGGGAAAAATGTCACAGGGAAAGAGATTTGAAGGCAAAATGATAATAAATCACAATATATATATATATATATATATATATATATATATATATATATATATATATATATATACACACATGTATAATTTTATGGTTATAAAGCACTTTCATCTACATTAAAGAACACTGACAATCTGGCCTCTACCCACAGGAGGGGAACTAAGAGAATGGAAGGAAAGACTGGAGAAAGTGTCACAAGGATCAACTGATCTTGTATGGGGTCTGGGGAAGGAAAAACTTGGGACGGTGTCATGTGAAATTTGTATTTAAGCATCTGAAGAGCTTTTGCTACAAAGCATCACAGAGCACGGGCTTCGTGCCAGGAAGGTCTAAATTCAAATCTTACTTCTGATGCTTAGGAGCTGTACAATTGTGGACAAGTTATTTAATCTTTCTGAGCCTCAGTTTCCTCATCCATAAAATGGGGATAATAACATATCTCAGAGGGTTGTTGAGAAGTGCAAATGAGAGAATGTATAGAAAAAGCTCTGTAGACTTTAGATGTTAGGCATCACCACCACCATCATCATCACCATCACCATCACTATCACCATTACTATTATTATCACTGTTAAATAAGAGGGATGGTACAAAGGACCCTAGGGCTGGAGCATCAGATTCTGGTCCTGCTGCTTGCTACTTGTGTGACCTTTGGCAAACCCCTTCATCCCTCTCAGTTTCCTTATCTGCAAAACTAAGAGGTTTGGACCAAATGCTGCCTCCAGGTTCCTTCTAGCTTCAAATCAGCTTCTAAGCTGTGTGGAGGCAGACTCTGACTTCAGTCTAAAGAAACCCCTCCTAACCATTAGAGCTGCTCGAGAAGTGGCGTGGCCTCTCAGGTGGTGTGATGCTTGGTGCTGCAGAGCACTGAGCTGGATTTGGATGAGCATTTGTCATCAGTGTTACGGTGGGGATTCCTGTCCAGGCCAGGGTTGGACCAGAGGACTTTCACATTCCTTTCCACCCCTAAGATTCTACAGTCATATCTTTCCTACTGGATTGTAAAGGCCATAAGAGAAGGGGCGGTGGCCTCTTTGATCATCTCCAGGGTTGGCATGGTGCCTAAAGCATGGGGTTATGGATGCTAAGGGGTTCTGGAGTATTCAAGTTCACATCAGAACTTTCCTGGCTCAGGCCCAAATCCTGATGCCTGGAGCTACTGTCCCACCATCTCTGGTCTCAACACATCACATGAATGGAACGAGGGGAAACAAAGGGAGAAGACTGAGTAGGATGCCAATGCTTCTCTCTGTTGAAGAAAAAGAAACCTTTCTGATCAGAAGATACCTTGAGCCATATAATCTTTTCTTATTAACAGAAAGGGATAACCATAGAAGAAACCATTGGAGATCCAAGATAATTCCAAAGGACTCATGATGAAAAATTATGGAGTCTGAATGCAGATTGAAGCATATGATTTTCACCTTTTTTCATTTTTTTTCCTTTGGATCTGTGTTTTCTTTCACAATATGACTAATATGGTAATATATTTTGCATTACTGAACATGGATAACCTATATCAAATTGTTTACCATCTTGGGAGAGGAGGGGAAGTGAGACAGAGAAAGAAAATTTGGAACTCAAAATTTTTAAAATGAATGTTAAAAATTGTCTTTACATGTAACTGAGAAAAATCAACATATTATCAAAACAAATAAACAGAGAAATAAAAATAATATCCAAGCTCCCTGAAATCAAGGCTCAGTGTCCAATGGCTTACACAGCCCAAGGTGAGAGTAGGCCAGAATGATGATCTCAGGAGCATAGCACTAATGAAGCCGACGTCAAGGATACCCTTTCCCTAATGTTCAATTAGTTTCCTACAGATGAAAACCTTTGTTGTATTGTCAGGTCACACACACACACACACACACACACACACACACACAAAACCACATAGCTCACTCGTCTCATGAGTGAGCATAGTTCTTTGGCCACAAGAGAGATGAAACAGAAGCATTTGGAGGGTTCTACCAAACTCATCACTATCTTTGGAGAGCAACTGAATTACTTCTATTGAAAATTGCTCAGTATAAATGTCTTTTTACAAAGCATGTTATTGTGAAAAGCTCTAATAAGCCGAACATTGGTTTTCAAGACTCACACAGCACCTTGGGTCACCTACTTAAAGGCTGCTATTGTATGAAGTCGATAACACTTTTGTACTTTTCATGTTAAATAGCAAATAGACATGTCAATCATTTTGCCAAGACAGATATCAGGGGAAATTCTCAGGAAGAGTCACAAGAAACTAGAGTTCCATTTGCTATCTAAAAGGTGGAAAATAAAGGATTGTTCTAAGTGATTTGCAGGGTTTCTGCTGTATGTTTTTTTTTCCTTCCAGATGCAATTTATAGGATAAAAAAATAAAGGAAAGGCTAGAAAATTTTTTTAAATTAAAATTAAAAAAAAGAACAGTGCAGCCCTTAACAGATAGGTTTTGAATGAATAAATCCCATAAGGCAGGCAAAAATAGGTATTACATTCCCCATTTTACAGAGAAGGAAACTGAAGATGGGCCAGGTGAATAATGTATTGTTAGTCATTTGTTGTTGTTCAGTCATTTTTCGGTTGTGTCTGACTCTTCATGACCCATTTGGGATTTTCTTGGCAAAGATACGGGAATGATTTGCCATTTCCTTCTCCAGACTATTTTATAGATATGGAAATTGAGGCAAACAGGGTTAAGTGACTTGCCTAGAGTCATACAGCTAGTGAGTGTCTGAGGCTGGATTTGAACTCATGAAGATGAATGAGTCTTCTTGACTTCAGGCCTCGCAGTCTGTGCACTATGGTGCCACCTGGCTGCCCATTGTTAGTCATAATAGCTAGCATTCGTATAGTGCCTTCAAGTCTCCAAGGTGCCTTTCAAATACATTTGATTCTCACAATTCTGGGAGGAAGGAGCCATTATTATCCATATTTTACAGATGTAGAAACTGAGTCAAATAGAGGTTAAGTTGTCTTGCCCAAGGTCAGTGTTTGAGGTTGGACTAGAAAGGTCTAGCACCCTATCCAGAGTGAACTCTGCCCAGGTGCACAGGTGAGAGGCAGATTCAGAACTGGAATCCAGTATACTGACTCTAAGTCTTCCTTCTACTACATCACAGTGAGCAAGACATAAACAAATGCCTAAAATGCTGCCCCCAAGCGGAGGTAGAGTGGGCAGGTGGGATGGACGTTATTTGCCTCCCTTTGCTCAGCTCTAAAATGGGGCTAATAACAGCACTCACCTCCCCGGGTTGTTGTGAGGATCGAACGAGATCTATGGCACAGCACTTAGCACACATTAGATGCTTGATAAATGCTTATTCCTTTCCTCCCTCCCCCGGGGCAGCAGGTAGAAACAGGGCAGACGGTAAGGGCTGAGGCTTCTGCATCTTACTAGAAAGAATGGAGCTGTTGACTCTTTAAAGCAATCAAACAGCCCACCAGGGGCTACTCAATGCAGTCCGAATCCACTGGATTCAGTCAAAGGGCTATGCCTGAGGACCTAGAGGGCTACACGGAGCCTTGAGGCGGCAGGTTCCCCAGCCCGGCCCAGGCAAAGGAGAAGGTAAGTGAGGGGAAGGGTGTCCCAGGGGTGGCTCACCTGTCAGCCATGATAAATGGGTTCTGGGGTGGAAGAAAGGCACACCTGGTGGTGGAGGGTCACCCAATACACCCCACTGCCTCTCCAAGGAGTCTGAGAAGGGATAGGTATTAAGGGTTAGTTTTAGATTTAAAAAGTTTTAGTCATGTCTCTCCTTGCTGTTGCCCCTTTAAAGTGGAGGGGTGGGTGACGAAGTGGCTAGACCACCAGCTCTGTAGCCTGGAGGATTTAAATTCAAATTCGGCCTCAGACTCTTACTAACCGTGTGACCCTGGGCAAGTCACTTAACCCCAATTGCCTCCTAAAAAAAATTAAAGTGGAGAGGCAACAGGGCGGAGATCAATTCCAAAGAAGCAATTCTCCAGAATTCCAAAGGCTGCTAGAGGCCATCTCCTCCAGCCCAGACTTGACTAAAGATTGCCCCCAAGACAGGGGAGTGAGTGCTCATCCTGACTTTGTGGGCAGACCTGTAGAGACAGGGAGCTCACTCCTTCCTAGGGCAGGCAGTCCTTCCCACTTCGGGCTAGTTCTGGCTCTTAGCAAACATTTCCTCACATTGAGCCAAACCTGACTCTCTGCCCTTTCCGCTCATTGATCTTGCCTCTGTCTTGTGGGGCTAAGCACAACAGTCCAATGTCTCCTCTGCAGGACAGCTCTTCAAATACGGGAGGACAGCTACTGGGCGTCCCTAAGTCTTGTCTGCCCTGTGTTATACAATTGTTGCTCATATGCCATGATCTCAGGGTCCTTCACTCTCCTGGCAGCCCCTTGTAGAGACCTTCTAGCTGATTTTGTCTGGTTTTGTTTTTGTATTTTTGCCAGATCAGATTTCATTGGTATAGGGAACTCCCAGTCTGGATTTTCCCTCTACAGCACTTTATGGTCTTAAAAGAGTTACCTGGGGGACTTAGAGGGTAAGTCACTTAAATATAACACCCAGAATTAGACGCAATATGGTGATAACTGCATTCAGAGGCAGGCCTGTTTGTATTTCTGATACGGTGATCTGTCCTGGGACTCTCAACCCATCTTAGAGGCATGTTTAAGAGTTCCAGACATAACACATAGAATGTTAGAGTTACAAGGGACCTTAGGGACATTCTGTTCCAACCCCTTCTTTTTACAAGGTGAAGAATATCAGTCAATATTTATTAAGCACCTACTATGTGCCAGGCACTGTACTAAGTGCTGGAGATGCAAAGAGGCAAAAGATAGTCCCTGCCCTCAAGGAGCTTCCACTCTAATGGATCTGTGAAGCCCAACGTGACATGTCCAAGGTTGGTCACAAAGCTGGACTAGACCCGAAGCGGGCGCTCTTTCCCTACATCAGGTTGCCTCTGGCTGGCCACATGTTTTCTTTTAACCATCTGTCTTGTGGAATGAAAGGAAATTATTCTTTTAGCTATGGCAGATGTTGGAGTGGCTTCCCAGAATGTCTCCTTCCTGGTCTCCCCCCATCCTGGTTGCTTCCCTGCTCTGTTTTCCCAAGGGGACTTCCCTCTTGGGCCCTGTAGCATTGGTTGTTTTGCTCTCCCATGGGGCATCTAGATCTCTCTCCCAAAGGGTGATGGATCAGAGGCTTGGTAACCGGTCTGTGAGTCAGAAACACAATCAGACCTATGTCTAACTGAAGACACACAACCCAAACTTAGCAATCTTGGATTTTGTTGAGACAGTGCCCAGGACTGAGGAGTCCTCTTCCCTGAATACCGAGGAGAGGGATGCAGTAGCTCACAATGTATTTCACTGGACCCCTCCACACCTGGGGCAGGCGTCTACTTATTCTATTAATCCTCCCAACTCTAACATTCCACATTCTACATTGACTACAAGTTCAAGGTGAATCCACTGGGCAACATGGCAACCACAAATGTGAACATGATCTTGGGCTACGGAAAGCCAGGCACATGTGCCCAGGATTCGGGAGCTGAGATGCCCCCTAAGTTTAGCCTTTGTTAACATATCATTGGGCCTATTATATCAATAATTGGCATGTTTTAGGCAGGACACTGAAAAGCTGGATCACATACAGAGAAGGCCTGAGTTCAAGTCCGGCCTCAGACAGTACTAGCTGTGTGACCCTGGGCAAGTCCCTTAACTCCTATTTGCTTTAGTTCCTCATCTATAAAATGGGGACACACTGGAGAAAGAAACAGTTATCTTTGCCAAGAACAGTCAGACACAACTGAACAACATAACAAAGGGAGAAGACACCAACACACCCACGACGTGGAAGCCAGATGAGGCTAACGCTGGGATTGGCAGGATTCCTTCTGGTGTCAGGGGCTTCACTGGATGGACTCATCAGTGATTCTAGACGTTTCAGCCTGTGTTTCATCCCACTCCTTTCTATGGGGAGAGAGGCCTAAGCTAAACAGATTTCATCACCTTACAAGTCTGGGATTCAGGGATTCCAAAGTCTGCTTCTAGCTCTCCTGTCCTCTGCTCTGGGTTCTTAGTGTTCTCACTCCGGTAGTGTGTGATTTCTGTGTTTTATTGTCTCTACAGGGCTCTGCCAGGTTCTCACTGAAGTGGCCAGGGACTCCCTCTGGTGACAATTTTGCTTCCCCTTTGAGAGTAAAAATGGGACCCTCTAGTGGGTCTGTTAGAGCTTAAACAGGTGTAGTGATACCTCAGTTCAAATTAAACTTTAACACCCAGGTCGCTCATGTCAATTTTTTCAACACAGTGAAAAAGGTAATTGTCAATTAATGAGCCCATCAGCTGAGGAGGAAAAAAAATCAATAACACGGAACAATATAGAGCTATATAATTCCAATCAGGCTTCTATAATGGAAAAGCTTTCACCCAGGTACACAAAATAATTGGCTTCTCCCTTGTGACCTGTCCTGTCGACTATACAACCCTTCAATTAAAATGTAACGCTGACAGCCCGATGGTGATTTGGGTTTTGTACATACCCGTCAATGTGCAATCAAAACTTGCAAACACGAGAGAGGCAGACATGGAATTGCTAAGGCTAGATCAGTGCCTGGGGAAATGAGCTAGCAGGACTGGCCAAACTGCAATTGCATTTTAATGGAAGCTGCTTGAGGGATTCCCCTGAAACCAGGGCAATCCAGGTGGAGGCTTGGCTTCATTCCCACCTGGCAGCCCTGTTTGGGCCTGGGCCCCTGGTGAGTGGCTCCCTGAGGCAAGCAATGAAGAGGTGTTCTAGGACAGAGATGTTTCCCCTCCCTGTTAAATGGTTGTCCAAAGACTAGAGATGGGTAGGGAAGGGAAAGACAGGGAAGGGAGGACAGTGGATTCAGACAGCTGATTTCCTCCCATTCTCCCTCACTGTCCTCTTCGTTCCATCCAACCCAGCCTACCACCCACCATAGGCCAATGCCTGGAATGCTCTCACTCCTTACCTCCCCCTCTTGGAGTTCCTGGATACTTTCAAGCCTCAGCCAGGGGCCACTTTCTACATGAGGCCTGATCACAGTTTACCAACAATGCCCTCTCTGCCTTCCCCACTGAAATCCCTTTGTATTCACTTATCTATGTACGTGTTGATCCCTCCTCCTCCATCCCCAGAAGAAGATAAGCTCACGGCAACTGTTCAATACATGCCTGCTGAATTGAATTGAATAAAATTTAATATATACACATAAAGAAGAGAGAATAATCTACCATGTATTAGCCATGTAACACATGTAAGCAATTGACTTTATCTGTCTTCACCTCCATTTCCCTAATGAGTCAATGAGTGTAAAGCCCCAGAGGAGAGGTTCTTAACTTGGGATCCATGGACCCCTTAGGGCCAATTAATACATTAAAGTGGAACTGTGAACCCTAAGGGGAAAAATATATATATATATATATATATATATATATATATATATATATATATATAAAATGTGTATATATGTATACATATGTGTGTTTATACACAGTAATACAAAGGAAACCATAGGTTAGTGAAAATAAGGATACACACACACACATACATATATATATAAAACAGTATAATATAGTATATATCATGTATGTAGCATATATATGGTATATATCCTAGCTTACATAAATGTACATGTAGCTATATCTTCTTATTTTCACTAACTGTGGTTTCTTTTGCAATCCTACATACTTTATATATTTACAAATAGGATTCAGAGCATGGGCCCACAGGGTTCCCCAGACCACTCCTGCCAGAAGGACCTGGGACACAGATAAGGCAAAGAAGGTCTACTGTATGGTAATGTAATATATGCTTATTTACACGATTATATATATACGTGTACACATGAAACCAAAACCTGATAAAAAGGATGGTACACTATCAAGCCAGAAGAGCATATCAGAACTGGAAGGAACCCAGGGACCACTCAATCTGCCCTCCATCATTTTACAGATAAGGAAGCTAAGGCTCCAGAAAGGAAATAGACTCACCCAAAGTCACCCAACTTCTCAGTGGCAGAGCTGGGATTTGAACAAAGACCTCCTGACTACTCTTACTCTCATCTGAAAAATGAAGGAAATGAGGCACAAAGAGGTGTTCATTGAATAGGGACTTGCCCAAGGTCATACAACCAGGAAATGGCACAACCAGTTCTCAAACCCAAGAGGTCCCTCAATCAACAAGGATTTATTCATGCATCAATAAGCATTTATTAAGTGCTGACTACATGTCAAACACTGTCCAAGGCACTGCGGATACAATGACAAAAAGTGAAGCAATCCCTCCCCTCAAGGAGCTTCCACTCTATCAGGGGAGGGCAACAGTTATCTATTTGAGTACATACAGAATAAATAATATGGAACAAGAGTTCAAGAGTGACGGGAGGGAGGGCATCAGCAGTCGGGGGAGCAGGAAAGGCTCTGTGTAGAAGGTAGTGTTTGACCTGCATTCTGAAGGAAGCTAGGGATATTATGAGGTAAGATAAGGACAGAGTGTATTCTAGGCAAGTGGGGTGGTCAGTAATGGGAAGGAGAGAAGGGAAGGGAAGGAAAAGGAGCCAACAGTTATTAAGTGACTACTCTGTGCCAGGCCCTGTGCTAAGAACTTGACAAATGCTATCTTATTTGATCCTCACAACAACCTTGAGAGGTAGATGCTAATATTATCTCCATTTTACAGTTAAGGAAACTGAGTCAGACAGAGATGAGATGACTTGTCCAGGGTCACACAGCTCCTGAGTGTCTGAGGCTAGATTTGAACTCAGTTGTTTCTTACTCTAAGAACGGCGCTACATCAACTGACTGCGTCACCTAGCTGCCTCAATGGGTGATGGAGTATCATATGGAAAAGACAGAGGCCTTTTTAGTTGGACTTGGGAGTGTGGGAAGAGCACGTCCAAGGAGTCTTCAAAGATAGGATGGGATGGGTGTGTGAACAGATTGAAATGATATGTGACCCTAAAGGCAATAGGGAGCCACTAATTTATTCAATTTATTGAATAATTCCATTTATTTAATTAATTAATTTGATTAAATTTCTTTATTTAATTCCATTCAATTTATTGACTACGGAAGTGATATAGTCAGATGTGCACTTGAGGGAAACCAATATGGCAGCTTTGTGGAGGATGGGTTGGAGTGGGGAGAAATGTGATGCAGAGAGCCCAACCTGGAGGCCAGTGCAATAGGTCAGGTGAGAGGCAGAGAGGGCTATGCAAGCACAGAGAAGGTGTAAGATTTCAGAGACAGAAAATGACCAGAGCTGGCAACTGCTAGGATCAATGGGATGAAGGGGTGTGAGGATTCATGGATAACACTGAGGTTACAAACCTGGGAGTCGAGCAGGATGGGGGCACCTTTGGCAGAAATACAGAAATCTGGAAGAGGGGACGTGTGTGTGTGTGTGTGTGTGTGTGTGTGTGTGTGTGTGTGTGTGTGTGTGTGTGTGTGTGTGAGATAATGAGCCCAGCTGGGGCAATGTTGAGTGTGAGATATCTTTGGGGAATTCCATCCCAAGCGGCTGCTGATGGGGGAATCAAGCTCAGAGGAAAGACAGAATGGCTGCAGAGACTTTCTATTCTGGGTTGCTCTGCCCTGACTGTTTAGTGCAAGGCACTTTGTGCCTAGTCAAGAGAAGGGCATGTGGGGTAAGTGGTCAGAGTAGGGCTTTCCTGAAGTGTGTACCTAGGTCCAGTGAAGGTCTGGCCTGAATTCTCTAGTAGTGCTGCTTTGGGGGAAGAACTGCCAGCCTGGTAGTCCAGAATCATCAGGGACAAATCTGATACTAGAATCTCTACCTACCACTAACTTTGACAACAACTCCTCTAGCATGGCTAGAATGGGTTCTCTGCACATGTCCACCTCTATAGAACTGGGATGGGACTTTCCTCTCACTGAGAGCATGAGGGAGGAAGTGGGAAAGAGCATCTAGTTCTACTCATCATCCCTCCCTTCCTTCCTGGCCACCCACCACCTTCTCCTTTCCCCTGCCCTCATCCCGCATGTGGCCACCAGATTCATCTTCCAGAAACATGCTTTTCACTGGGGGCTAGGCCTTTCGTTGGCTCCCTCTGCCCTTAGGGTGAAGTCCCAACTCCTCCACCGGGCATTTGAAGCTCTCTTCCCTTTCCAGTTCCTTTCCCACTGTCTTCTTGGTTCTTCCAGAGAGGAGTGCAGCTTCTTCAGGTCCTGTGCTCTAGAGAGGGGAATTTTCTATGACAAAGCAGGTGTCCTACTTTCCATTTCCTCATAAAGGGAGAAAGAATCAGATCAGAGGCAATAAGGGGAGGGGAGGGGAGGGGAGGGGAAAAAACATTGCCTCTGGTTAGCATGAGGGAGCCAGCGCTGGGCCCCAGGAAAGACTGAAAAAGCCAAGCGCAGAGCAGAGATGGAAGTGACCTTGGAACACAGACTATCAGAACCGGAATGGACTTTAACAAGAGCTGATATTTACACGGCGATCTGCAAAAGATCTGCAAAACGCCTGACATAATTTCATTTGATTTTCATAACAACCCTGAGAGAAGCATTATAACTACCCTTATACCCATTTTACAGGCAAGTAAACTGAGGTTTAGGAGCATTAAATAATTTGCCCACAGTCACATGGGCAGAAAGTGTGAGAGACAAGTTTTCAAAGCTAGGTCTCTCCTGACTCCAAGCACATTTCTCTTTCCAGTGTGCCACTTTGGGTCTCCCAAGAACCCAGAACCCAGAACCCAGACTGTTAGAGATGGGAGGAGCTTAAGAACCCAAGATATCAGGGCTTTAACTGACTTTAGCAGATAGAGTGTCAGAGCTGGAAGGGAGCACAGAACATTGAACATCAGAGCATTGAAAGGCCTGGAAACATACAGTGTGAGAGCTGGAAGGTCCCTTAAAACACACCCTAACAAAAAGAAGGACTTCAGAGCATGGAGCACAAAGTCAGAGCCTGGTAAGCCCTGAAGAGGCAGCTCATGGAGCTCTGTTATTTTACAAAAGTTGGGGAAGGACTGCAAATGGAGGTTATCCAGGAAATGGAATTTTTAGGGCAGAATAAAGTCATTCTGAAAAGAAAAGAAAAGATTCTGGTGAAGAAAAACTATTACAGACTTCACACAACCCCACAGAGCATCATTCCAAGTGTCTCCATTAAGTATCCTTCGCTGCTCTGTTTGCTTATCCTGGAGCTCCAGGCAAGTAATTTATCTGAGCAGAGATCTGTTTTCAGATGGGTCAAATGGCCCACTAAGGCAAGGGAGAGAAGGAGAGAGGGGAAGAAGGGAGAGGAGGAGGGAGAGAGAAACAGAGAGAAATAGAGACAGAGATAAAGAGGGAGAGACAGACACACAGAGACACATAAGAGCGAAAGAGAAGGAGGAGGAGAGAGGAAGGGGGAGAGAGGGAGAGAAAGGAGGAGAAAGGGAGGGAGGGAGGGAGAAAGGAGAAAGGGGGTGAGGGAGAGAGACAGAGAGAGAGAAGAAAGAAGAAGAAGAAGGAGGAGGAGGAGGAGGAGGAGGAGGAGGAGGGAGAGAGGAGAGAGAGGGGGAGGGAGGGAGAGAGGAAGAAGGAAGAGAGGGATGGCAGCAGTTCAAGATGGGGGAAAACACAGTAGTTGGTCTGACTGCTTCCAAGGATGTGTTCTTGTCAAACCCATTTTTAATAGCCTGGTATAGGATAAGTGTGAACAAGCCACACTGGTCTGCCCTTTTCAAGGACAGAGACAAAATATTACCAAAGAGCCTCAGTGGAATTGGTACCTTGAACAGGGGAAGAATTTTGAGTCCAAAAGCAGATATATCTTACTCAGGTGGGAAACAAGAAAGAAAAGTGTGGCTCCTGCTGATCACACCAAGCCTTAACTAGCCTGGAAAACACTTTCTGGTCCTCGATCCCCAAGGCGCAACGACAAGGAAATTCATCTTGAAATCCCTTCTAACTTTAGTTTAGAAATGAGGCCAAATGGAACTCTCCCTCTGCCAGGCCTGCCTCCCAGCTTGCAAGGCACACCGCAGGCAGCCCCACCAGAATAATCTGGGCTCCCAGCAAGAATCTAGACAGGCTGTTATTCACTAAGGGACTGAGTTCTTTCCAGAGACCTGGAAGTTCAATCCTCAGACACAAAAACTGACTTCCACACATCCATTACCTGGAATTTCATCAGCATGCATGCCTCCCTCCACTGGTACAGATCACAGAACCTCCATGCCTCAGGAAGGAGTTTCTATGTGCAGTCGTGACCAAAAAAATGTCCCTTCCTAGTCTTTTAGCCTTTTGGAATTTAGCAAGGCTCATCCTTAGACATCCAGACCCACTGTCAAAAACCAGGTCTGTCTAGCTGGGTAGCACCTGTCCCAACTTGGGCTCTACTTACAGAGCTTTGAAGAACCCAGGGTCATATTTAGAGGCACTAAAGTACCAGAGGATGTTAACAAAGGCAGCCATCAACAAAGAAGCAAATGAAACCAACAAGGGAGCCCTATGTGACCTAGGGCTGGGACCGGCCAACCAGAGGTGCACAAAGGGGAGAGGGTCCTGGTGTACTTTGCCCTCATCTTCCCATGTGGCTTGTGGAATAGGGAACAAATCGGGTGGTTCTGAGAGCCTCATCTGAGGAAGGACAACGATCATCGGGGACTTGGCCAGAGGAGGCCAATAAGGACAATGGAGAGCTTTGAGGCCATGCAGCACCTCAACTAGGACCTGGACAAGAACCCCTTCTATAACATAACCGATGAGTGTCATTTGGACATTGCCTGAAGCCATCTGGTGAGGAGGAACCTAGTGTTTCTCGGGGTTGTCCATTCCATTCTTGGATAATTTGAATTATTAGGAATTTTTTCCTTTACACAAAGCCCAAATTTGTCTTTACAGCTTCTACCCTCTGCTCCTAAATTCTGCCCAACTAAGGCTACAGGTGGTATACTGGATAGGATGCTATACTTGGAGTCAGGAAGACCTGAGTTCAAATCCTGCCTAAGAACCTTAACCTCCCAGTCTCAATTTCCCAGCTGTAAAATGGGGATATTATTATCTCCTAACTCATCGTATTATTATAAAACTCAAATGAAATAACATACGCTATCACTTTGCAAACCTCAGGGTACTAGGCAAATGCTTTTTATTCTTAGGAAGGAGCTCCTGGGCCATGGAGAAGTCTAACCTCTCTGCCACAGGGTAAACATGCCAGGCCCTTGAAGACAGCTCTCCGTCCTCCCTAAGTATTCTCTCCTTTGGCCTAAAGGGCCTCAGTTCTCTCAGCGAATTCTCACTTGGTGTGATCTCAAGTCCTTTCCTCCTCTGAGTTCTCTTCCACTGGATGTTCTCCAGATTATCAATGTCTTTCCTTTGTTGATATGTATTGTGTATACTGAACATTTACTTAGGAATCTAGGTGTTGTCCACCTCTAAGCTCCTCAAAGGTAAGGGCTGCTTCCTTTATGACACAGCACAGACACATGACGGTGCTTAATGGATGTTTATTGATTGACTGATTTCCTAAAACGTGGGCACCCAGAGCTGACCCCAATAATGCAAATAGAAGTCTGCTCAGGGCCCAGGACCATGAGGATATCACCTTCCTTACCCCTGACACCACCTTTCTCTTAATGCAGTCTGAGATCAAATTCACTTTTCTGCCTGTCACAGTACACCGCTAATTTATATTCAATAGCTCACTGTTTTAACTAAGACGTGCCCCCCCCAGCTCTTTTTCAGATGAACCGTGATACCAACTCTAAATCCTATGAACCTATAATTACGCAAGACTTCAGATGTTCAAATGGAGCAAATCTCTCTCTAATAGTGGGATTCCAGGCACTATGGCAGGTGTGGGGAGAGAAATAATTTGGGGTCCAGACAGACCTACCACCACCTCTCAAAAATATTCCCATGTCCAACTGGATCTATCCTCACAAGGGGGAGCAGTACATGGCTAATAACTGCTCACTGAATGAATGAATGAATGAATAATGGATGGAAGATGCTAATTAGATTCCCTAAAGTTTCTCCCCTTTGACATCAACAATTATGAATTCTAAGAAGATGGTATAAAGTCCATTCAGAAGCAATGCATTTTCCATGCTGTTTGCAGCCCTCATAATACTAAAGTGAGGTAATGAGCTTGGGGGGTATTTTTCCCTTCAGCTTGGGGCTGTGAAAAATGAACCTTTCTTCTGGAAAGCCTCAGCTAGCCACGGGGCTTTTCGGGGTCCCTTCCAGTTCTAAGATTCCATGCTCTTACATGCTAAGTAGAGGAATTGTGAGAGGCTGTTTTTCAGTGCAAGTATGTGATTTCATCAGTGCAGGGGACTCCCAGCATACAAACTCTCTCCACAGACACAGACTGAAGCATATCTCAATCTAACAGTCTTATTGACTTCTGGCCTCAAGAGAACTGAGGTCTTCAGGATGTTACTTGGCCAAGGTCACACAGCAGGAGGTTTCAGAGGCAGGACCTCAATCAATCAATCACTAAACTGACCAGTATTCATGATGTGCTTACTATGTGCCACGAGCGGTGTTTGAAACCAGCTCTTCTTTACACCAAGGTCAGCCCTCTAACCACCACCCCACACTGCCTTTCAAGCAGAGAGAGAGAGAGAGAAGGGACTCATAGTCATAGAATAACAGATTCTCAGAGGGAATCTCAGAAGCCACTGAGTGCCACTTCCCTCCTCCAAGTCTTCATAACAATAATCCAGGCACATCCATTTAGTCTCTGTTTAGACATCTCTCATCCTCACTGAGTTCTTACTTTCCCAAACTGCATTAATGTCTCTCTTCTGACTGCAGAAGGAAAGACAGAAGGAAGGAAAGATGGAAGGAAGAAAGGAAGGAAGGAAGGAAAGAAAGAAAGAAGGAAACAAGCATATGCCAGGCACTGTGCTAAGTGCTTTATAAATATTATTTGATCCTCACAACAACCCTATGAGGTAGGTACTATTATTATCCCCATTTTAGAGTTGAGGAAACAGAAGCAAAGTGACTTGCCCAGGGTCACATAGCTAGTAAGTGTATGAGGTCATATTTGAACTCAGATCTTCCTGACTCCAAGCCCAGCACTCCATTCATTGTATCAGTAGACTTTAGGTCTACTTTGCCCTCTCTGGCCTGACCCTAAGCAAAGCTTTCCCGTTCTTGTTTTAAAACCCTGTATGGGATCACACCTATCAGATAGGCTAACATGACAAAACAAGAAAATGATAAATATTGGAGATGAGGGAAAATCAGAACACTAATGCATTGTTGGTGGAGTTGTGAACTGATCCAGCTATTCTGGAGAGCAGTATGGAACTATGCCCAAAAAGCTATAAAATCGTGCATACTCTTTGATCCAGCAATACCACTTCTGGGTCTGTATCCCAAAGAGATTATAAAAATGAGAAAAGGATCCACACGTGCAAAAATATTTATAGCAGCTCTTTTTGTGGTAGCAAAGAATTGGACATTAAGGGGATGCCCATCAATTAGGGAATGACTGAACAAGTTGCAGTATATGAATGTAATGGAATACAACTGTGCTATAAGAAATGATGAGCGGGAAGACTTCAGAAAAATCTGGAAACACTTGCCTGGACTGATGCTGAGTGAAGTGAGCAGAACCAGGATAATGGTGTGCACAGTAACAGCCACACTGAGTGACGACTGACTTTGATAGACTTGGCTCTTCTCTGCAATGCAAGGATCTAAGACAACTCCAACACTCACAATGGAAAATGTTACCCACATACAGAAAAAGAACAATAGAGTCTGAATGCAGCTGGAAGCATACTATCTGCTCTCCTTTTCTTCTGTTGTTTTGTTCTGTTTCTTCTTTCTCATGTTCCTCCCGTTAGTTCTAATTCTTCTTTACATCATTACTAATGGGAAAATATGCTTAATATGAATGTATAAGTAGAGCCTATATCAGATTGTATGCCTTCTTAGGGAAGGGAGAGGAGACAGAAGGGGAGAAAATTTAAAACTCAAAAGCTTATGGAAGTAAATGTTGAAAACTAAAAATAAGTAAATTATTTTTTAAAAAGTCCTGTGTGGATTCCAAGGTCATACTGGACATTCTCTTTCCCTATGAAAGATCCCTAAAATCACCTTCCTCCTGTCTTGACGACTGTATTGTAAAGAGGTAGCTCAGCAGAGCAGAGAGAGAGCCCAGCCCTGGAATTGCAGAAAGGTGAGGCTGGGCTCTGGCCCTAACTTGCTGTGTGACCTTGGACAAGTAATTTCTCTTCTCCGAGGCATCTGTATCAGGCTTGCTGAAAATGAGGGAAATGGGCTGAGATGGCCTCTGAAGTGTCTTCCAGTTCTGACATTCTATGTTCTCAGGCACTTTCCACCATCCCCCCCACTCCAATCCTTGACATTGTGTTCAAAGGCCCCTGCCAGTTCCGATGTTCTTTGATTCCATGACTTTGTGCACGAGGGCCAGGGCCCTCCATTTCCCTTGCATCTTGTAACTGTCTTCCCTTCTCTCTTCATCTCATCGACTCTCCATCTGTTTTTTAAATCTCCCTGTGCTCCCGCTTATACCTGTACGCACACAGCTCACCTGTGTCTCTTCTCCAGTCAGTCAAACTGCAGGCACTTGTGATCCCCTGCCTGGTGCCATCACCTCTACCTCATGTGCCCCCCCTCCTCTCCATCGACATCTCGTCATCTTTCAGAGCCTGGCTCGGGGCCTGAATACTGCAACAGGTAGAGCTCCTCCGGAGCTGCCCAAGCCCACTGAGGGCACCCCAGCCTGGGGGTCCTGGCACACTCGTTGCCTCTCCTCTGACGCTTCTTGGGCGCTGCCTTAGAGAGCGTGGTTACTTGCTGATGAGAATCTGTCCAGTCTCCTTATTAGACTGTAAGCTCCGAGAGGGCAGGGATTTTGCCTTTCACTTTGTTCCCCTGTTCTGGTGTTTAGAACAGAGGCTTCTTACACATGTAGGGTTTGTAGTCAGTCTTTATTTCTTTTGGTCTGATCATAGCACACACTTAGAAAGCACCTTGAAATTGGCAGAGTGATCTCCTCCCAATAATCCTATGAGTTAGGAGAGTATTTGTTATTAGACCCCATTTTACAGATGGGCAAACTGAGGCTTGGGGCACATGATTTGCCCATGGTCACACAGATGCTACATGTCAAAGGTAGGATTTGAACTCAGATCTGTCTCAGTCCTCTTTACATTATTCTACACCACCACTACTCACTAGACTACATCTTTCCCATTGTACCTTTGTGACTCAATCCAGGTCATTTGGGAAACAGTTTGACTGAGGGTCCCTGTGCAGCCGGCTGATTCTTCCTCAGAAACCACTGGCTTCTGCCCTGGGTTCTCTCATCTTCTCCCTCTAGTCTTCACTTCACTTGGTAATTTCATCAGGTCCCATGGATTTAATTGTCATTCCTATGTCGATGATTCACAGATCCACCTCTCCTGGCCCCAGCCTCTCTGCTGACCTCCAGTCTTACACCACCTACTGCCTTTCAGACATCTTGGACAGCACACCCAGCAGACATCTGAAACTCAACCTGTCTAAACCTAAACGCATTACCTTTCTCCTTAGACCCTGACCCAATCTCCCCCATGACTCCAGAGGCCAACACCATCCTCCCAGCCCCAGGTTCACAACCTAGGAGTCATCCTGGACCCCTCACTATCTCACCCCCACCCCATATCCAAGCTGTTGCTCAGGCCTGGCCATTTACCTTTGCGGCATCTCTCCAACGCACCCCCTTCTCTCCTCTGACACTTCCCCCAGCCAGCCCCTCACACCTGGGCTATGGCAATAACCTCTGGGCGTCTCCTCGCCATCAGTCCCCCCTCTCCAGTCCATCCCCCATTCGGCCTTTAAAGTGACTTGATTGTATAATAATAACAACATTTATACAGCATCTACTATGTGCCAAGCACCATGCTAAGTGCTTTACAATTATCTCATTTGATCCTCACAACAACCTTGGGAGGTAGGTGCTATTATTATCCCCATTTTACAGGTGAAGAAACAGAGGCAGACAGAGTTTAAGTGACTTGCTCAGGGTCAAACAGCTAGTCTGAGGCCAGATTTGAGCTAGGGTCTTCCTGAGTCCAGGCCTAACACCCTCCACTGAACCACCCAGCTGCCCCCTTTTCCTGCTCTGGGCCCTCTCTCTGGCGGTCCCTCATGCCTAGATGCTCTCTCTCCTCTGCTCTGACTACTGATGTCCCTGGCTTCCTTTAAAGGCCCAGTTAAAATCCTACCTTCTGCAGGAAGCCTTCTCCAACCCCTGTAATTCCTTCCCTATTCCATATTTCTCCTGTATATAGCTTGCTTTGTACAGATTTATTTGTGGTCTCTCCAATTAGATTGTAAGCTCCTTGCAGGCAGGGATTATGTTTTGCCTTTGTTTTTGTATCCAGTTCTTAGCACAGTGCCTGGAACATAGCAGGTGCCTAATAGATGTTTATTGACGATATGAAACCTCTTTATACCCCCTATGGTCTATGCTCATTGCCGCTTCCCTAGCATGGGACTTTATTTTTTGTCTTATTGTTGCCTCCTCACTGATCTCCCTGGCTCCGCACCTAGCCCTCTCCTCACCCAGCCCCCCAAGCCCTATGATCCCCTAAACCAGACCTGGCATCATGTTCATCCCTCCTCCTCTATTTAAGAGCCTTCCCTAGCTCCCGATTGCCCTCAATATAAAGCACAAAGTCTTGGGGTTTGACTTTGTACACAAAATCTCACCACACTCTACCGGATCGGTAAAAGGTACCACCTTAGCACCTGACCATCATTGGGACCCCAAAGACCTGAAAGCTAGGAGGAGCTTATGATTGGACCTAGCGCCGGAAATGACTTGGCCGACCGAGCCCAAATCTGCGGAGGAGGAAATGGACGCGAGGAAATGCGAGGACCCTTGTTTCCTTGGTGGCCGAAGGTGGAGGATTAGAATTCAGATCTCCTGCTTCCCACAGGAACTAGATTTCCCAAGACCGACTAAAGCCCGACAGGGCCTGCATAAAGAAGTGGGGCGGGGTACTCCAACTAGTAACCATGAAATCCTTGTAACAGGTAAGCGGGAAGGCCCCGCTGGGAATTGGATCTCTAAATGACTGCATTTCATTACAATTGAGGCCTTTCTCTGAGGATCCAAATGCCTTTAAAAAGGAGGAGTTCCTCTTTCCTCAGGTGAGAAAAAGAAAAACCAGAGCTTTCTCTTTTAATATATAAGCCGGGAGAACTGAGCCGAGCCTGGCAGAAGGGGAGTCGGGGAGACTAAGAGACTGGAGAAGAGAATCCGAGGCAGAGACAGCTGCCCTGGTCGGGAGGGAGGCCTTCGGAATGCTCAGCACTGCAAGGGTTAAAGGGGGAAACAGAACCGGAGGCGGCAGCTGGAGTACTCTAGGGCAAGTTCAGCTCCTCGCCTCAGTGGAAATCTGGGTGCTTAGGGACCAGCGAAGGAGGCCACGTTCCACTGGTTTTCCTTGTCAGTTTCCAATGATCCCCTTAATTACAGAGGCTGGGGAACTGGGATAGGGTCCCCTGATGCTTCCACACGGCCACCTCGTTCCTGTGTTCTGGCACGACGCTCCGAACATGTCCTAGAAACATTTAGCCTGTAAAACTGCAGGTTTCCCACATAAGTTGGTGGTGGTTTGATGGGGGCGGGGGCGGGCAGAGGGTATCCTGTGACTGTGGTTGGCTGTTTCTTTTTTTAATTATCCTTGGGAGTTGAATTTCCCATTGAACACTTGGGTCCTACTACCATGCTTTAGTTTTTTGAAAATCAAATAGATTTTTCTCTTCCCTTTAATGAAAAACTGCGCTGGGTTATTACTTGCAGGCTTGAAAGGGTGAGTCAAGTTAAAGATGTCCTGATCCCTGAGGCAGCTCACTCTATGGAAAGGCTCTTAAAAATAAAATAGAAATTGGGGAGGCAAGAGGGAGGGAGCGAAAGGGAGGAGGGGAGAATGAGAGAGGGCAAACAACTTGAGAAATAAATGTGGTGTTAAGTGAGGGCTTAAAAATTCCCCAGGTGATTCTGAAGGACTGATCAGGGCCAGGAAAAGCAGAGCCAGGAAAGGGGGTGAGGGGGGGCATAGCAGTTTCTGTAACAGCCCATTTGTTTGAGATGTCATTTGGGAAACCCAAAGCCAATGGGCAGCTCATTAAGACCCCAGTCACCCGTTTGTTTACAAAGCAAACTTCACCTTCAAAAGAGCCCCTCTGAATTTTAAGGCCCTGGAGTCAGAGTGAGCTGGCTTCTCCATCTCCCAGGTAGTTAGGACTTTAACGGTCCAGACACAGCCCCAGCAACCACAGATCAGTCACAGGCTAGGAAGGCCAAGCTAGACCTGGGCTTGGAAGAACTGGGAAGGGAGGAGGCAGTTGTCATGGAGAAACTGTTTCAGGAAGAGCCTAAATTTTGATATATTTGTTTGAAAGGACTACTGAACCTGTTCAATTTGATGTCAAGCCTGAAATCAAATACAGCAATGGATTCAACATGTTAAAGGGGGAACACTGCCTTAAGTATCCACATTACATTTCTAGGCTAGGCAGCACATTCCCTATGGAGGGCAGAGGCAGGGAAGGAAGGACGGGGAGGAGGGGAGGAGGAAGAAAGCCAATGCAAACTGGGTCATTAATTTAGTCTGGTAGCAGGGGCCTGGATAGTCAGAGCAAGCAGGGGCAGGCTCAGAGGGGCATGGTAGGCATTAGCTGAGGCTGACAAGGGAGCTCCCCCTCCCCAGGAAGTGAACCCTTCCTCCATCGTAAGGAAAAAATATCGGCACTCCTCAACGCCATCACGAAGCTGCTTAGCATCATTCTCCCCAGCCTCGGGAACCAAGATGTCCCCAGGCTTCACTAGTTGGAATCCTCTCCCTTAACTCCATGGCTGCTCCACAAAACTGTGGTCTATCAAGTGACTGGATTTAACCAGGTGGGCCTTCAGGTAGCCTCGGGAGTCCGAGGACCTGGATCTGAATCCCAGCCCTGCTAGTCCCTATCTGTGTCACCTTGGGGTGTTACTTCTCCCTAGGCCTCAGTTTCCTAATCTGTAAAATGAGAGGGGAGACTGCAAGTCTCCTCAAGGTTTAAAAACCATAATCTTATGTCCCTTCTAGACTTAATCTTCTCTTCTATTCTATTCTAAGGTCCCCACCTCACCCCCCAGCTCTGACATTCTGGGTTCTTTATTTGTTACCTTACTACTTTACCTGGGCAAAGTTTCTCTCTAGTGCCTCCCCATCTTCATGAGCAGCACTAATTCTTAAGTTTCTCACTAAGAGCCCCCTAGGAAGAATGTTGGCTTTCTTTTTTTAAAAAACCACATGTTTAAGGAATTTTTCTATTGCAAAACTGTAATGACAGAATTTGAGAAGTGTTCTCTAGGATGGTTGACTGGGGCAAACTGGGGGTAGAGAAGTTACCAAGAAAAGGGGGCAGGACTTAAAACCTGGGTTGGGGGGGTGGGGGAGGAGTTTGCTCAGTCATGGGGCCCAGGATATGTCAGTCATTTCCAGCCAGCCAGCCAGCGGAGAGCAAGAGGAAGGCTTGGACACAGTAACTGAGCCTTGTCTGGAAGTCAGAGCTAGGCTAAATGAGTGGGAGATGCTAGGAAGGTAGATTTCAGCCCAACATACACAAAACTATCCTAACTGTGGAAAGGGGGGACGAGTTGCCTCAGGCGCAGGGAGTTCCTCGTCGCTGAAGGTCCTTAAGAAGAGGGGGTGGTGTGCGTGGGGCCCTAGGACAAAGTACCTCTCAGGGACGGATCTTTCTATCAGGCAGTTCTAGAATTCTGTGATTCCAGTGGTTTTCCAAGGGTGGAATGGGACTTGGGATCACCATGGTGGGGTGGGGCTGATGGTGATTACCTACAACATTAGGAATTGACCTTAGAAGGCACTGAATCACTGCATCACTGCTGCCCCCCCCCTTTTCATTTTGGGAATGCCATAAAAGGGATCTATGCTGCATGGGGAGGCTAGATCAGATGACCATGGGGTTTTATGGGTTGATAAAACGGCCCACTTCTAAACAGCCATATGGCAAAGCCAGTGAAACTTCACAGAGACAACATTGCCCCAACCTCCTTTCCCATATCTGCAATATTGTGAAATGAAGTTTAGAAGAGCAACAGGCCACTTCCTGGTCTTCGCCCCTGCCTGGCAGCCACCCCTGACAACACTATAAGTCTTCACTTCGGGATCCATAACTCTTGTGCAATCAATGAGTGGTGCAGGGCTGGAATAAGTGGTGCAGGGAGATTTGGCAGAGCCTAGGAAGGGAGGGAGAAGAACGGAGCAGGCTTCTGAATCAGAGTCTGAGTTACAAGCTCAAGGTGTGAACAATTCCTTTCCCTTCCCTGGGCTTCCGTGAAAAATAACCCTCCTCCCTAATGGCAAATAAGCCTTGAGTAGTCCTGCTTTGCTGCAGACAGAGAGATGCCTTATGTATGTCATGATGCAAAGGAAGGTTTTTGCGTTTTTTGTGGTCGTTGCTGTTGTTTTTTAAGACTAGGTCCTCCTTTCTCATTCAAGTTGGAAGTGCAGAGGCGACTCACCTGCCTGATGTGTCTCTGACCATCATGTAAGCTCAACCTGCCCTGCTTTGCACCTGAGCTGGTTTGCCCCTCCCGAGGCAACCTGTTAGCCCCACTTCCCCATTCCCAGCCCAGGGGCTCCACATATTGATGCTGAGCTTGGCCCACTGCAGCCCAGAGCTCTGGAGCTCAAGAGATCTGCCTCCCTGGCAGCTGCCACCATGCCCAGCCAGTGAAGGGTTCTGAGAACCTGTCATGGTGGGAAGAGGGTCCTTAGGCCTTTCCTTCAGGAGGGGCAGGAAAGCCCATTTTGTGTGAGATTCCATCCAGCCTCTTCATCCCATCTCCTCCTGTCTACTCCAGACTGACAGGTTAATACCATCAGGTAGGCAGCTAGAATGTTCAGCCCTTTTATTCAACATTCATTCATGTATCTGTTCAACAAGTATTTATGAAGCTGCTGTTGTAGGTGGAGCTGTGCCCTGAGCACCAGGGGAGACGAAGAACCCAGGCAAGGCTGTGACTGTTCTGGCGCCTTCATGAGGCTGTGACCTTGCCCAAGGGCCTTCCCCTTTCTGGGCCTGGCTGTCCTGTCCCATCCAATGCTTGGGGGAGGTAGGCAGGGTTCTACATCCTGTAACTTCCCACTGAAGCCAGTACTGACTGTAGTCCCCCCTCTCCCCTACCTTATCAGTCCTCCCTGTCTCCCACGTGGAAATGTTCTCTCTCTCATCCAATCTCTGAGGAATTTCCACTCACTTACACACATCACTCCCCTACTCAAGGAGTTTCTGTGGCTCCCCATCTTCGGCTCAAACACAAACTGTTCTTTAATTTAAAGCCCTTACAAAACTGGCTGCAAGCTACCTTTCTAGACTGATTCTACTCTCCTGTGCATCCATTCACAGCGGAGCCAAACTGGCCCACCTGCTGCCCATCCCTGTCCACAGCCCTCCACCTCCCACCCGAGGCTGGGACATATTGCCTCACCTTTGACTCCTGGAAGCCCAGGACGCTTCAAGTTTCAGTCCCGGTGTGGTCTCCTCTAGGAAGCCTTTCCTGACCCCCCGCAGTGAGGGGAGGGGCATACATGCTCTTCTTTCTCGCCACCCCTTAGAGGCATTCCTTGGTAACTCTGAGGTCCTTTGGTGGTAGGGGCCATGGACAGAGCAGCGTACCTGGGTCAGGAAGGCCAGAGTTCAAATGCTGCCTCAGACACCAGCTGTGCAACCCTGGGCAAGTCTCTCAGCCTCTGGGTGCCTCAGTTTCCTCAAGTATAAGATGGTAATATGAATAACAAAGAAATCTTAAAAAACGGTGATCATAACAACATCTACTCCCCAGGGCCATCTTGAGGATGAAATGTGATAACATTCATTCAAACATGAAATATTCAACATTCATAAATATTCATTGAAAACCTAGTAAGGGTCTGAGGCCGGATGTGAACCTTCCTGACTCCAGGCCTGGCACTATCCCCTGGGCCACCTCGCTGCCCCGACATATTCATTCTGTATCCGCTTATAAATGTCCTGTTGCTCTCTGTGTTGGAATGTAAGCTCCCCACAAATAGGTGTTGTTATTCCTTTACTGTATTTGCATTCCAGAGTGCCTGGCATATTGCAGGTGTGTAATAAATGCTTGCTGATGAACTGACTGATCCCAGGCATGGGAACCAGCTGGTACAAAGGCTGGCATCAGTTGGAGTTGAGACGCCACATGTGAGTAGGGCGAGCATGGCTGGAGCGGGGTGGGGGTGAAGGGGGGGAGGGACAACATGCCACTCAGTTGGTGCAGAAAAGGGCCAAGGTCAAGGAATTAGCCCCCCAACCAGAAGCCACTGGGAGAAGAGACCCAAACCATCATGGTCTAGTGGGAAGAGTGTTTGGTTTGGAGAAAGATGCTTTGGGCTGGAGTCTACTTGGTAAGAGCGTGATCTTGGGAGAGTCATTGCCTGTAGACCCTCTGCTCTGATGAAGGTATGCCTCCAGGTGTGGAGGTAATGAGAACTGGAGAACCAAGAACAGAACACAGACCCTCCCTGGATCACTGGGTAGTAGAGCTTTAAGAGACTTGGGAGGTCCTGGGGTCCATCCTCTCATTTTACAGGCCAGGCCACAGAAGCTGGCCATGTAAAGTGACCTGCCCATGGCCACAGAGGAAGCTGAACAGTCCTGTCCCTTCTGGGGTCCGGGTAGAGATCACAGACTATCCCAGAGTAGGACGTGCATCATCAGAGAGGTTCAAATACACTGCCATTCAAATAGGGTTGTTCTGAAAAGTAGCAGCTAATTGATATCCTATTGGGGGCCTTCTCAATGGGTGGGAGATGGGGGGAATTCAAAATGCAAAATAAAGAAATAAGTAAATAAATGACAAGTCAGAAAAGTGGCAGCTATCCATAGTCAGAGATAATATATAACTCACAAGTTTCCAGGGTGGTTCAGGGGATGCAGTGAACAGGGACAGGGCTGGGAGTGGGGAGATGTGGGTCTTCAACCCAGGCTTTCCAGTTCCTCCCTGAGTGATACTGGGCATCACTTCTCCTCTCTGAGGCTGTTTCTTCCTCTGTACAGTGAGGGCCTTGGCCTGGGTGGTCTCAAAAGGCCATTCCATCGCTAACGTTTTCTGTTCAACAAATATTCATTAAGTGCCTCTTCCGTGGGAGGTGCTGAGATGGAGGTTTACAGTCTAGTGGCGGATGCTTTGTGTATACAGATAAATAACTAGAAAGAGGAGGAAGAACATTGACAACAGAGGGAGATCACAGAAGAGAGAGAGAAAATAAAGCTGGGCCCTCCAGCCTCTGCAAGCTGCAGGTTCTGATGGGTTCTGGAGGCAAGCCTTACTGCTCTGGAATCTGACGTTCTAGGCCACCAAGGTTCTGTCTCCTAGTGGACAGATGCTAGCATCTGAAAGATGCCACCTCCAATGGTCTATATTTCTTTGTTCCAAGGTCCCTCCCATTTCTAACATTCGGTTCTAAGAGTTTAAGTCTGTTTCCAGGATTTTTATTGGGACACACTGAGAACACGGGCAATATCACTGTGGAGAAGAGCTGGACAAATAGAAAAAACAAAGAAGGAGTTTAGTGGATAGAGCTCTGGCCTTGGAGTCAGGAGGAGCTGAGTTCAAATCCAGCTTCAGACACTTCATACTAGCTGTGTGACTTGGGGCAAGTCATTTAACCCTCATTGCCTCATCAAAAAAAAAAAAAAAAGAATGAAAATACCTGGTCTGTCTTTTACTTCTGACCAGTGAAAGGCCAGAGGTTTTTCTGGAAGCAGCCAATCCTGTTGTTACTACCAAGCCTACTTTTCCAGTCCTGCCTGTGGTCCCAGAGCCTGTGGTCTTGCTGCAGAGGACTCTTGCTGCTATCTGCTTCAAGCCTTTGAGGCCCTCTCCTGGACCATCTGCCCTTGGAGTAAACTGCACAGAAGCTCGTTAAGAACAAGAATGATGGAGGTTCCCCATTAAGGTACTACTTTCCATCATCCCAAGAGATGGTGCAGTGGGGGCAGTATTTGGTGCCATGTTAACCTGCTCAGGGATAGAATGCATAAAGAACGTTTCTGTCTCCAAGGTCACCGTCAACCACAGGCTAAGACTCCAAAGCCAAGGCTTTCATTGAGAGTGAAATCAACTGGAGAGAAAATGCCTCTCCATCCTGGGAGGCCTGACTAGTCTTCTGCTGCTCAATGAAGGCAGCCCAAGGCTCGAGCCTATCACAGAAAATCTCAGGCTGGGGACCCCTGACGATGAGTCTATCAGGCTCCCCGCCCCAACAGGATGGGAAGATAATGGACTTATAAGACTTGGTTGATAATGCCGCCAACGATCTGCTTCATCGCCCTGCTGCCCTGGGTGGGTGAGAAGCCAATTCCTGAGAGAGAAGGAAAAGTAGGGAGATAAAAATGTAACCTGTCATTGGAAGGACCTCAACTCTCCGCTCCCTCAGGCATATACCTTATGAAGATGAACATATAGATATACATCATGTACACATACATGTACAGATACAGATATACATGTATATACACATATATATGATGTGTTATTGTTCAGTCATTTCAATTTTGTCCAACTCTTCATGACCCCTTTTGAGGTTTTCTTGGCAAAGATACTATTGTGGTTTGCCATTTCCTTCTCCAGCTCATTTGACAGATGAGGAAACTGAGGCAAACAGGGATAAGTGACTTGTCCAGGGTCACACAGCCAGTAAATGTCTGAGGTCAGATTTGAACTCATTAAAATGAGTCTTCCTGCTTCTACCTATGGTGCCACCATGTACACACACACACACACACACACACACACACACACATACACATATATGTATATATCCTAGGACAATTAGCTCCTAAAAATGCTGTTATTAACAACGACGAGTCTCCTTTCTCCAGAGGCTTCTCACCACAGTTTTGTGAGCTTGGTAGCATAAGACGTTGGATCTCCATTTTATATAAGGAGACGGCATCAGAGAGGTAAGGAATTTGCTCAGGGTGACACAGGTAGTAAGTATCAGAGGTGGAACTGGAACCCAGGTCTCCAGGAGTTTTCGACTGCACCAAGGACATTTTTTACTCTTCCTATTTCTCACATGCATGATGCATCTGAACGTTCTGGGGTCCTTGCTTTTATATCACAAAAACCCAGACAGGAAGCTAAGACTCAAAATCCCAGCTCTGCGTGCAGGTTTTTAAAAGATTTGACTGTTGCTGATGAAATCGGGGGGAGGGAGGAATGAAAGCCAGCCAAATACTCACAAGGAAATAAATGTATGATCGGCTCTGCTGCAGCCAGCAGCCTCAACAAACGGGATCAGTGGCCTGGAATCCTAACCCAGAGGAAGTCTCCATGGAAAACAGAGTCAGGCTTAGCCATGAAGCGTGCCTTGGCTGAGCGAGGTTTCATTATTCAAGTGCTATTGAGCCCCTCCTGGGGAGGGGGAGGGGGAAAGGCATAGAGACTGGTTCAGTGGGGAAAGAGCCCGGGAGCTGGGTTCAAATCCCACTCCACTCTCTGTGCCATCGTGGGCAAGTCCCTTAACCACTCTAGGCCTCAATTTCCTTATCTGTAAAACAATGGGGTTGAATGAATTAACTAACTCTATGACTTTAGAAACCATCTAGGTCGACCTTTTATTTTACAGACCAGGAAACTGAAGGCCACAAGAGGGGTCTCTCCCCCCATGGCTATCGGCTGTAAATCCTGACCTATCCTTTAAAGCTCATCTCAAAGCCCTTTCCTCCAGGAAACCTTCCCCATCCTCCTTTGACCTCTGGCCTCCCCCCCGGCCCACAGTTTTGTTCCTCTCTTATGCATTCTTCACCTAGTATTATATCAGTCAGTTCTGTGTGTGCCCTTCTCCCTCATTTCTTTTCTCTCAAAGGTCCTCACCTAGCCCCATCTCAGGGTTTTGTGCCCAGCAAGGAATAATTTTTTTTTTGTGTGTTGAACTGAGTTGAATTTTTATAGGGGCAGATAAAGCCAGACACAAAGGTTGAAGAAGCTTACCGTAAAGGAAATTCTGAATTAGTGGGTCCAGCCATACGAGTTCCTAACAATTTAATGATTTTCCTGTTTCAATGAGGCCATTTTCATGGCTCACATGACACAGTAGCAATGTAGCCTGATGGAACCTGGGTTTGGTGGTGGTTGTTTTTTTTTAAACTAATCCTCTGATTTCCTCCCATTGTTTAGGTTTTACTCATTCTGTGCTGTTTATTAGAAAATTAGTATCCCCCCTCTTTAATAGGTCCCTTATCGACCGGCCTTTTGTATGGGAAGGAGAAAAATCAGAGAAAGTGAGAGGCCAGATCTAAGCACTGAATAATTTTCAGCTTAACTTGGGTTTCTATTCCAAAGGGAAAAGGCAAGAGGGGAGAAGGGAAAGAGAGAGAAACAGGGTTGGCCTGGTGAAGTCAAAGGAAAACCTCTCGTTGGAGAGGAACCTTGCCCAGGCAGCCCTGGGGTATGGTCCTAAAGAACAGCTCCAAGCTCACCCATGCCCCAGCAGAGAGCCTGGTGAGATAAAGGCCCAAGTGCCCCTCCTGATCTTTGAGGTCCTCTCTGCTCTAGGTCCCCCTTCCCCCTCAGCTTCCAGCAGCTTGGTCCCCTGAACCCTGCATGTTCCAAGGTCTGGGTTTGCCATGTGCTTTATCTCAGATGCACAGAATTTGGGCCTTTGGGAGCCAGCATACAAATGTACGCAAATGAAATGCAAATCGGGCAAACCCTCCATAAACTGATCTCTGGAAGAAGAGAGCTAGAACACCACACTGTTTCCTCTCAACACTATTCAGGCTCTTTGCTAATGGGGTATGGTTAAAAGGACCCGGTCAAAGGACCTGGGTTTGAATCGTCCCACTTCTGTTACTTAGAATCTGTATGACCTTGGACTAGTCGTTTAACCTCTCTAGGCCTCATTCTCCTCATGCATAAAATGACAGGGGCTGGATTAGGCAGCCTCTGAGGCCTGTTGCAACGCTTCTGTGATCTGTGATCCTCCACTGGTCACCAGGAGCCCTAAAACTCTATTCCAAAGGAAACGGAAGCTAGCCATGTGAATCCTACGATAAGTCTCAAAATTGTAAAGAAGGCAGTTGGCTTCCTAACTCCGGGCCCTTGTCTCCCTCTTCTTTCCCTTTCCCCATTCCTCTTTGCCTAGCTAATTTTGGCTGACCACGGGCCCCAAGTCCCTGGATCTAGAGCTGAGGGGCGCCTCTGAAGTGCTCTGGTCCAACCCTCTCCCTTTAAAGATGAGAAAACTGGGGCCCAGAAAGGAGCAATGACTGATCCAAGGTCACACAGGACTTCGGAGTGATGCATGGAGGTTCAGAGTCCCGGTTTCAAATCCCAGCTCTGCCACTGACTCCCTGGGTGACTTTGGATGAGCTATCTTACTCCTCTGTTTCTTTGATTGCAAAGTCGGGGGCTGGACACTATGACCTTGGCATTCCCTTCTCCCACTAGTCTATGGTCTCCAATAACCCAGATCCTCCGGCTGTCCATTCCAGCCGTTTTTGTCCTGGGCCATCTGAGGGTCTGACCCAAGGCATTTGTTAATGGGCACTGAATCCAAAAGCACTGATGAAGCACTTCCTACATATGTAGCAGGGACTCCCCAGCAGAGGCTGGAAGCAAAAACAGTCCTGCCTTCAAGGAGGCTATATTCTAATGGGGAGGAAGGAACAAAGTGCACAGAAATAGGGACATACAACATACATAAAGAGTAGTAATCTTAGAGAGGAAGGACGAAGGGGCTGGAAAGCCTAGGAAAGGCCTCCTGCAGAAGGTATTTACAAGGAAGATAAGATTCTAAAAGGGGGAAATAAGCAGAGAAGGCATGCCAGGTGTCAGGGACAGCGAGGGCAAAGGCATGGAGACCAGAGATGAAGAGCTGTGTGTTAGGAAGGGCACATCAGCCAGCAGGGCAGGATCTTAGATTGCATGGAGGGAAGTAATGGTCAAGAAGACAGAAAAGATAGGAAGGGCCCAGGTTGTGAAAAACTTTAAATGATGAACAAGGGAGTTTATGTTTCAGCCTAGAGGTAACAGGGGGCCACCGGGAATTTTATTGAGCAGTGGCAGACAGTTTCAGGATCACAGCCTCACTTTAGAAAAATCACTTTGTAAGCTCTATGAATTATCAATCGATTGGAGAGCACCTTGGCTCAGGGACAATTAAAGATTGTTGGAATAATCTAGGTGAGATGGAGTAAAGGCCTGAATTAGGGTGTTGGCTGGGAGAGTGGAAAGGGGTGCAAGGCCTGATGCGGAACAACGGTGTCAAATGCCAACAGAAGAACGGTCATTCATCCTAACACAAGAGGTCCTTCGGGTCACGCTACCCACCCGCCTTGGTTTTAAAATGCAATGTTATCTATGATTTATCGTATTTTCATTTATTTTGTTAAATATCTCCCAATTACAGTTTAATCTACAGCCTGTGTTGGACAACTCTAATGTGGACATGGAAGTGATAATATTTGGCACCTGAAGGAGCTGGAGGTCCAGAGGTAGATTTTGAGGGTGGGTGGGGGGTGATGGGAGGTGTACGAAACCAACAGAGTTACCGAGATACAGCAAGGTACACCCGTCTTTGTACCCTAAGTCAAGCCTCTGGCTCTCACAAGAGACAAGGTGGCCTTCTTATTCTAAAGCGCCTTCATCAATATGGATTAGTGCATCTAATATTCAAGGGGAGCTGGGAGAGGTAACTGCAATCAGGATCACACAGAGATTTAGAGCAGGAAGGAACCTTCGAGGTCACCTAGGTGGTCCTGCCCTGTCCCCTCCTTATTTTATAGGTGAACCCCACAGTTCAAGTGACTTGCCCAAAGCTTCCCAAAGGGTAAGTAGCTGATCTGAGATTCGAACCCAGATCTCCTTAGCTCCAGGGCCAGTGTTCTTTTCTCTGCAGCATGCTTTCTGGGATGGGCACACTTTAAACTCACTTCTCAGTGTTCCTCCGCCCTCTTGCACACCTTAGTCTATCTCTCAGTTCTTCCTCAGGCCCCAGCTGCCAGGCCTTGGCACAGGGGGAATGAAGACTGGAGATGAAGAACTCTGGCATCCAGGAGAGGGACAAGGGGCTGTTTCATCCCAGGTAGGAGACCCATGTTGCCAAGGTCAAGCATAGGAAGACCATCAGAGAAGAAAGAAGCCTGGCCTCCACTCGCCTCATGTGCTGGGGCTAAGCCCTCATTGCTCCATCCTAGCTACGACTCTGACACAAGTACTGTGTGCTCCCTCAGCCCAAAGTAAAGGGCTCCTGGTAGCATGCTAATCCCGAGACAGCCTGCTCTTAGAAACACAGAAATCCAAATCATCTGGTGGAGTACAGGGTAGTCGAAGTAAATGAAAAACAATAGGGTAGTTAATTATTTGCCTTAGAAATAGTAATCTTGGTTTTAAAATCTAAGTAGGATAATGGTGTGTTTTTCTTGTATTAAATGTTTGTTTGTTAGGGAAGGAAAGCCTGAGACTGAGATGAGCCAGCTGGATAATGGAATAGCGCTGGGCCAGGGGAGAGGAGACCTCAATTGCAGTTCTGCATCTATCTCTTCCTCACTGTGTGTCCATCTCCTGCTCTGTAAAAAGAGGGAACTGAACAAGCTGATCTTGCCCTGACATGCTAGGATTTTAATGACCCCCATCACACCCATCTCACCCATGTACATTAACCCCACCTCCTCCAGGAGAAGGGGCTCTATGTCACACTCCCACTTCTGTGAGGCTAGGCACAGGGCCGGGTCTTTCTCTCCTGGCTAAGTCAGCCATCCCCACTGTCGCTTGTTTTCTTGATTCTGGCCACCTCACCAAACCATCAGCCTGGCAAAGCCCAGAGCAGACAAACCCATGAAGGTGCCTAGGAAATCAGTGATGGGGAAAGCAAAGTACCAGCCAGCCTTTAGCAGCCCTAGCTCAGATGAGAACCTGGATATTGAAACTCAAAACACTGGGGAGATAGAGAATTCTGACCTTATCCTCCCATGGAGAGGATGGAGAAACCGGTTCTAAGTAAAAGGACCAGCATCAAGCTAGGGCTCCTACATGCTGAACCAGTCTTTGTCCTCATAGGATTGATTTCCCAAAATGCAAATGCAGAAAAGCAGAACTTTTGACTGGAAAACCATCCTTTTAGATGTCAATATCATCTTAGGGCTGAAAGTCAGCATCACTGAATGGTTGTGATTCAAGACTAGGTGTGGAACACACACGCACAAGACAGAAATGGGAGGGGAGAGAGGAAGAGAGGGAGAGAGAGAGAGAGAGAGAAGAGAGAGAGAGAGAGAAGAGACAGAAGAGAGGAGAAGAGAGAGACAGAGAGAGAGAGAGAGAGAGACAGAGAGAGACAGAGAGAGACAGAAGAGAGACAGAGAGAGAGAGAGAGAGAGAGAGACAGAGAGAGAGAGAGAGAGAGAGAGAGAGAGAGAGAGAGAGAGAAGAGAGACAGAGAGAGAGAGAGAGAGAGAGAGAGAGAGAGAGAGAGAGAGAGAGAGAGAGAGAGAGAGGGAGAGAGAGACAGAGAGACAGAGAGAGAGAGAGAGAGAGACAGAGAGAGAGACAGAGAGAGAGAGAGAGAGAGAGAGAGAGAGAGAGAGAGAGAGAGAGAGAGAGAGAGAGAGCAGAGAGAGAGAGAGAGAGAGAGAGAGAGAGAGAGAGAGAGAGGAAGAGAGAGAGAGAGAGGGAGAGAGAGAGAGAGAGAAGGGGGGGCAACAGAGAGACGGAGAGTGAGGCATAGAGACAGACACAAAGAAAGAGAGAGCCAGCCATAGAACCAGATACAGAAAGATGGAGAGAGGAAGGCAGAGGCTGATGACACGGACAGAAAGACCCAAATAATCCACAAGCATTTAAATGCCTACTAAGCACTAAAGACAAAACAAACAAACAAAAAGCCCCTGTCCTCAAAAAAAAGGGGGGTGGGGGCGGGGAGAGAAACAAGGGGCCAGACTGGGGAGGGGCTCGTGTAGGGCAAGAGGGAAAAGAGAGACGCAGAAACAGAGAAGGATGACAGGAGAGAAGGCATACCGAGCGGAGAGGAGAGGAGAGGAGAGGAATAGAAAAGGATAACGTGGCCGGGAAAGACCTTTGGCCGAGTCTGAACCGGACACGGGCTATTCTCGCTAGGTCAAGGAACAGAAAGGTCGGGGCCCAAGCCTGGGCTAGGGGCAACAAAGCCCTGGCCGTTTCAAAAGCAAGGAACCACCCTCTGCGGGCAGACGGGGGTCCGGAGAAGAGCCCCCGCTCCCCTGGAGCGCGGCTGAGGCTCCCGCCCCACCCGCGGCCCTAGACCCGCAGACTGCGGCCTTGAACCTGCGCTCCCTCGGGAGGCAGCCTCGGCGGCGGTTCGCGAGTGTGTGGCGCCCTCCTGTGGCTGCCGGAGGAACTCCCGGGCAGGTCGGCGGATTGCGCGACCTGGCCGGAGGCTGGGGAGGAGGTGCTGGCTCCGGCTACTCTGCTACAGCCTGTCGGGGCCTGATTACTGTCATTAAAGGGGCTCCCACGGCCCGGGAGCCCCAAGAGGCACGGCCACCGCACATCCTTCCCCGGGGGGCTTCCCAAGCCGGTTATAGTCACAGGAGGGGTGCCCTCCTCCAACCCACTGACTTCCCCATCGCGGGCCCTCGTGTGAATGCTTCAAGACAGCCAAATGCAATCTGCCAGAAGGGAGGTGTGGGGCTGCTCCTGGCGCTGGAGTCAAGAGCCCTGGGTTTGAATCCCGGGCCTCAGTTTCCTCATCTATAAAACCCGGAGGCTGGACGTTGGTACGCTCCTTGAGAGTAGGAACGGATGCATTCTTTGTCCCTGGCACTTAATACATGCATTCTGAATGGTCAGACTGCATGGCCCCTCGGTCCCAGCTCTAAATCTATGACCCTATGGCCAAGACCACAGTACTGATGTCATATACCTGAATCACAACCAATAACGACAACTCCTGACTCTACAGTGCTTTAAAGCTTCCAAAGAATTTTCTTCAAAAGACTTCTGGGCCAGTAATACCCATTTTATAGATGGGGAGGTTAAGGGTCAGAGAAGAGAAATCACTTGTCCAAGGTCACAGGCATACCAGATGTGAGCTCTGGGCCAGTATTAGAACCCGGGTCTCCCACTTCCAGATTCAATGCTCTTTCCATGACAATGGGCGAGTCCTTTAACCCTTGTGGGCCTCAGTATCTTCACTTGTGAAATAGGGTTGAAATACATAAGCGCTAAGTTTCCCGCCAGCTCTAAATCCCCGGCTTCTGGGACAAATGACCAGTATCTTTTGGCATGATGCCTATGCCAGGCAGACAGGATTCATGCCCCCAGTCAAGGTAAGGCATGCTCCTTGTGCCAATCCTCTGTGCCACCGCAGTGGGGAAGCCTCAGAGGAAAGTCTCTGTCCCCTACTGTCAGGGGGTCTTACTTGGCTGATCTGTAAAACGAGGCAGTTGGGCTAGGTGACCTCTGAGGCCCCTCCTGGTCCTTGGACTCCAAGGCCAGCGATATTCCCCTTAGACTACTCATTGCGTTTCTTTATGCCAGGGTTTGGTTCATGGGAGTCAAAGCCTTTAGATACAGAGATGAAGGTGGAAGGAGGAGGGTCTATAAGCCTGCCTCCCTGGGGAGATGGAAGGGTAGTCAGGGTCTTAGACTGAGGCCACCTATTTACTCTGACACCCTCCCTCATTTTCCCTCTCTAGGCCTCAGTGTTCACATCTGTAAAATGACTAGCTTGGACTTCACTGGAAGATCTCTGAAAGCACATTGAAAATTCTGTTATTATCTGCCTAGTACTCAATTGAGAAATCATATGCTAAGTTAACACATTCTTCCAGCTCATGATTCAAGGGGAAGTGGGGAAAACCCACTGGGGACCAAAATCTTTCCAGCTTCAAATCCACCAGACTTAAAGCCCAGACTACATAGGTGGGCACTAAATCTTTGCTAAACTTTTTTTTTTCAATTTCCCAGTCCCTCTCAGTGCACACAATAAGTACTCAATCACTGCTTTGTGTTGGTGAGTGAATGAGCTTAATAAATCTTCCCCAGCACTTTCCAGGGTGCTCGGTATACAGAGCTTAATCAATGCTGAAAGTATGAGTGAGTGAATGAATGAATGAATGAATGAATGAATGAATGAATGAATAGGTGAATGAATGAGTCTACTCTCAGGGAGGTTTAATGCAATGCAATCACTTTATTTTATGCATTTAAAAACAGTATTCTAAGAGGGGTTCATAGGTTTCATCAGACTGACAAAGGGGTGAATGACACATAAAAAAGGTTAAGAATTCCTGGCCTAGCACATAGTAGGGGCTTAATAAATGTTTGTTGAATGATGGTTTAACCTGGATCTGCCACTTTGATGCTGTGGGACCAAGGAAAAGGAATTTTCACCTCTCTGTACCTCAGTTTCCCCATTTGGGGGCAGCAAGATTGCTCTGGCGATGGTAAAGATATAGTGAGGTTAAGAAAAAAATAAAAACCAAACCACCCCCACCTCCACCATTGTCCAGAGGGAAAGGACACTTGGGAAGGAAGTGTGAGACATCAGATGCATGTTATGTTTCCTTTCTGGGTTTCCCCCACTAATTTCTTAGTTATTCTCATTAAAAAGTATTCCTGATATCAGGCAGCTTCTCAGACACCTGAATAAATGGCATCATTTACCCCTTATGGAATATATACCACCTTATATGGAATATAAGGAGTTCCTAGAAGGTCTGGGGCTCTTCCCCATTTTGGAATAAGGTCCTTTCTGCATCCCCAATCCCTCCTCCTAAGAACAGTCACTGTACTCTTAGATGTTCTCTTTTAATGATTAGCTATTCTACAAAAACCCTGGGGGGGGGGGTCGCCCGGGACACTGAGCTTGGCATCTGTGGAGGCAAAAACGGCAGTATTTTTGGTAATAAATGTAATTCTCCGAGGACAGGTCTTTTATTTCAAGAGTATTTCTATCCTCCCATTTCTTCGCAGCTCTCCTCCCCCACCTCCTACAGGCTGGGAGTGAATATACCTCACCATCCTGAAGCTGAAATCACAGTGACAGGACAGTGAAATATTGGACCAAGGCTGAAGATGGAAGCCATGGGATATTCTCTTGTGTTCTCATTACATTACACATTACCAGACAGTGCCTTCACCCATAGATCCCCAAAAACAAGAAAATGATTCAACTACGATAATATGATTTATTACATTTTTTGCTAAACATCTGATTTAATGGGAGGAAATGCTACCAGGAGAAACACTATGAGATAAAAAAAAAGCAAAAAAAATATCCAGCTGTTAATGACACCTTCTATTAAAAGACCCTTAGAGCTCTCTCTCATAGCAGGGCATTTTGTTTAATGGCTACTGAGAACATCTAATCTCAGAGCTCCAGGGTGGCTATGGTGTTGTCCAAAGAAATCAGTATTTGGAGGCAGAAGAGGCTGGAGGTCTGGCTCTGCCACTTACTACCAGGATGCCTGGGGCACACTCCACCTGCCTGGGCTCAGTGTTCTGTACTGGCTCTACTGCTCTGCTAACTGAGCTAGGCAACAGGCCCGGAGCTCTGGGGAGGAGGGCTCCCCACTCCTGCTCCTTAGCAGCTGGCTGAGTAGATAAGGAAATACTGCCACCTTCTACCCATGTGGCCCCAAGGAAATGACTTCCCATCTCTGGACCCCATTCCCTTCTTGGTAAACTGAAAGGATGGGAACACATGATCATTTCCAGATCTAAACCTTTCAGCTGCCTTCCCTCTTCCTCCCTGGATTGGCTGGGGAAGGCTATCCTCAAGAATGCCTGGGCTCAAGGACTACTTTTACTGAGGGCCTGGTCTTTCCTGGAGCCCCTCAGGGAAGCCCGGATCCCTCTGTGTTACTGCTGGCAGGGGCTTCTTGAAGCAAGGCCGGCCATAGGCATCCCTCCAAGCCTCCATCTGGCCACATGCAAGCATACCTTCCCTCCCCTGGGAAACCAAAAGCAGAGAGGCACGTTATCAAGGTGCCCAAATACCTTTGTTGGTTTGAAGGTCAGAGACAAAGGAAGGGGTGGGAGATGCTCCTCACCCAAAGAAGTGAGAACAAGGAGGGAATCAGGGAAGCATCGGACTTCCTGAGCTTGGGGCCCAGGTGGGAGTTGAGGCCGTGAGCTCTTCACCAGCGCTTTAGTGAATTTAAAGGCATGGTGACCATCTACTCTAGGAGTTCTTAATCTTTTTGTCTAGCATATAGAACCCTTAGGCAGGACCCTATGGACACCCCAGAATGTTTGAAAATACATAAAATGAAATACATCAGATTACAAAGGAAACCAATTTTATGGAGATACAATTATCAAAATATCATTTTGAAAAACAAGTTCATGGCCCTCAAGTTTCGAACCTCTCTGGCTGAACACACTCATTTACAGACCGGGAAACTGAGATGAAGCGATGTGCTCCTGATCTCCTGTTAGCCAGCTGAAGAGCCCAGCTAGAGAGGTCCAGGTCTCTGAACTCAAAGTTCAAGGCTCTTCACAGAGCACCAGGCTGCTTTTAAGACCCAGTAGGGATCAAAGTGCCAGCAGCACTTAATTCGGGCTCCTTAGCATTCAGAGATCAAAGCAAGCCATTAACCCATCAATAATCCCTCAAGGAAGAAATTTACAAATGTAAATTCAATGGGGAGTGGTGGAAAAACCCCAGGAAGTAGAAAATGAGGCAAATAACCTCTAGCTGGAACTGTCACAGATTCACTGACTGCTGAGCTCATCTTCTGATCTAACCTATGTTACCATCACTGATGGGGAAACTGAGGCTCCTATAAAGTGAAGTGATGCCAGAGGTTATACAGTTATTGTCTCAAGCTCCCCAACTGCCTTCTGGCCCTGGGAGAAGTTTATACTTAAAAAACAAAACTCCATCAGACAAACCCCACCCCACCACCCCCACAAGGACTGCTAAAAACAGGACAGCCTGTTCCCGTGCCTATCAAGAGAGCGTTTCAGGATGCCAGAGACGCATTTACAAGGTCACACCCTATCTGATGTTGGAGACTAATTCTCTTTAGGGAGTTGGGGGGCGGGTGTGAGGTCATTGTGGCTTAGTGAAAAATCTCAGTTCCAGAATGTTTTCCCATTTTGAGAAGCAGTGAGACGTAGTAGACTGAGTAACCCAGAGTCAGGAAATCTCAGGCCCTAGTCTCAGCTGTCGGTCACTCATTATGTGACCTTGGAACAGTCACTTCCCACTTCTGAGGCCTCAATTTGCTTATCTGCAAAATGAGGGCTTTTAACTGGATGCTAAGACCCCTTCCAGGTAGGGAGTATGAGCTGACCTGTGTACTGTGTTCCAACTCAAATGTTCTACATTCTTCGGTAACTTTCCGCTCCGACATTCTAGGTTCTAAGTTCCCTTCCATCTCAAACATTCCATGGTTCCTGTGTACTGTGGAATAGCACAGTTTGTAATAAGCTCCAGGCTTCCTCATGTACAAGTGCCCCATCTTCTACTTCTGCACCTTTGCCTTCCTTCCAGACCCCCCACCCCCAGACTCAAGAAGCAACAGATACAACATTAGAGTCAATTTTCTCTACCTTTAAGGTTTACAAAGTACGCACAACAGCCCAGGAAAGAAAGCAGAGAAAATATTTTTATGTCCAATATCTAAATTAGGAAAATGAGATTCAGAGAAGCAAAATTATTTGCCCAAGAACTTGAAATCCTAGGCTGGGGCTCTTTCCAATCCCAGGGAAGACTCTAGGCTCTGCCACCCAACTGCTGTGAGCCCGTGGATAGACAGAACATATCTGTCCTACAGTTTCCTCCCCTGTAAAATGGGGTATATAATAAATCTGGCACTACCTCCCTTATAGGGCTACTGTAAGTCTCAAGTGAGGGACTTCCTACAACATGCTGAGTAATCTAATGAATATTATATAATCTTCAGCTCTTATTGGTGGGAAGCTACATGGAAGAGTGAGAGTTATGAGGACCTGGTTTCCAGTCCTGACAGGCCCCTCACTACCTGCAGGATCTCGGCTGCCTGGGGTGGAGGGGCAGATGGAGTAGGCCACTAAGGGGGGGTTGGAAGGCACACCTCTCAGTGGCTCTCTAGTGCAGCCTGTACTAGAAAGAGAATCCCTTCTACAATTTACCAGATGAGTGACCATCTAGCCATGGTCACAAGTTACCCACTACCTGAGAGGTATTTCCACAGACAAACAGGTCTCCACCTCCTTTAAAACAAAACAAAAAATACCCCACCTTCCCTTAAGTGATTTCTGCATATCTCTCCTCCTCTTCCTCACAGTCAAGACTCCTAGGATGGGTCACCTATTCTCCTCAGTACCATTTCCTTACACCCCCCTCACCTCTTAGCCTCTTACAGCCTGGTTTTCAATTCAAGTGTCACTGAAATTGCCCTCTCTAGGGTTACTAATGGCGTCTCAACAGCCAGAAATGGGGCTTTTATCAGCCTTCACCCTTCTTGACCTTTGGCCTATTGACAAGCCCTGGGCTTCTGTGACACTGTCATCTTGGTTCTGACAACCTGCCCAACCATGCCTTCTCAGGCTCTTTTACAGCAGCATCACCGTCCCTCCCCCTCCCACTAGGCATGGACTTGGCTCTGTCCATCTTTGGGATTTAAAGGGGAAGGGAGATGGCCTTTCAGTCTCAGTGTGGACAAGAGGCTTTCCCTCAGCCCCTCAAATCATCTAAACCAAGAACTGCCTCATATCTGGACATGGATCCTTAACATTCTGCCTTCATATAGTCCTAGCATCATCCCTTAGGTCTAGGGAGGAGACTTGTCCAAGGTCATGCTGTGGAGTCGCAGGGCTAGGACGCCTTTTCCCCTCTGCCAGGAGTCCGCTGACCTTCCTTCTAAAGGAGGCTAAGCTGCTTTCTTGTTTACATGATTGATTTGCTGAGGCAAAATCCTTTTTTTTTTTAAATAGATAGCAGGTGAAAAGAAATGCCCAGATTATCTAAAAATTCCACATTTCCTGGAGTCTGAATTAATGAGGTTTTACTGTATCCCTGCAGATTTGTTTAAGTCTCCCTCCCACCTCCCATTAAAGCTTGGGAAGAGTCAGAACCAGATTTAAAAGGTGACCTGAAACCGAAGTCCACACAGTTTGCATTTATTGGGCAGAGAGCAAAGGTGAGGAGGGGATAAAAATTAGTTGGCTTTCTGGGGGCAGGGAAGGACTCCCCATTCAAAGAAGCAAGAACTCTTTTTTTTTTTCTAGAATGAGAGGCTTTGTTCTCTGTGAGCAATTTGACTTGTAATTCAGATCTCCTTTGGGAGGAGAAAAAGGTGGCTTAAATTCACACTAAGGTGCACATGACTGATAGAAGAGCTTTTCCTGAAGGCAAGTATTGATGAAGGTACCTCAAGTGGGAGAGAAGGGGGAGGAGAAAGAGAGTTGAGGAGGTCAGTAAAGCAGTCCCATTTTTATAGCTTTATCAAACATCAATAGGATCATAGATATAAGCTAGAAGGCCATTAGAGATCAATCTCATTTTACAGATAAGGAAACTGAGGTCTAGGGGGGTGAAATGACTTGATCCCCAGTCACACAGCCAGTCTGCAGTGGGATTTGAACCTACATTGTCCCAATTCCAAATGAGGCAGTCAGTGTAAGTGTTTTTCTTCCTATCTTACAGGTAAGGAAACTGAGCCTCAGCCAGATGAAGTAACTGAAGTACCACCAGTAAGTGGCATGTTCAGGCTCTCTAACTTGGCACGCAATGCTCTTCCCATTCTCCCCACCCTCCTCTCCACTACGTGGCTGAAAGGTGGAACTCGCCATTCTGAAGGTAATGAGTGGTCAGTTCAGGGGTGTGGGCCCCAGAGTTTGGCTGGAAGGGAGCTCAGAAACCCTTTAGTCTTGTCCTACCGTCCTATTTCACTGATGAAAACACGGTGGGCCAGAAAGAGCAAGCGAGCGAGAGAGCAAGAGCACACTGGAAGACAAAGAGCTGGGCCCAAGGCACTGCTGAGGCATGCACCTGCAAGCAGGTGAATGGCCACCCTCCAAGGCACAGCTTCTCACCAATACAATGAGGATGATGGAGCTTGTCTATGAACCTCACAGGGCTGCAGTGAGGAATGCAGTGTAAAAACCACAAGGCTGGCACTCAGTCAGTCAACTATCTATACGTTAGCTGTTGCAGTCACACAGGGTAACCTGAGGCTAAGAGAGGTTGGGCCACTTGGCCGCAGTCACACAGTGGGTGATTTTCTGTGGTGGGAATGGACTGTGGCTCTTCCCTACTCCAGGCCGGTACTGTGACATCCTTCCAGTCCCTCAGGCTTCCAGCCCAGGAGACACCCTCGACTCCCCACTCTCTCTCGCCCCCCATGTCCGAGATGGTGCCAAGGCCTGTTGATCTGGCCTCTGCAGCATCTCTCAAATATGCCCTCTTTTCTCTGACATTGCCCCCACTCTGGTGCAAGCCCTCGTTAGCTCATGCCTGGACTGCTGGAATAGACTCCCGTGGGCCCGCCTGCCCCAGGCCTCTCTGCACTCCAGTCCATCCTCCACCAGGCTATCAAATTGATCTTCCTTAAGAACAAGTGTCATCCTCTTCCCCACCCCCAACTCAACAAACTCCAGTGGCTCCCTAGCACTTCCAAAAGGAAATACAAACCCTCTGTTTGGCATTCAAAGCCCTTTAGGACCTGCTCCCCACCCTGCTCCAGGCTTTTTTACACCTTACACTGGCTGATGTTCTCTGGCATCCAGAGACACTGGCACTGCATCTCCCTCCTCCTCAGCATTCCTCGCCGGCTGGCCACAGACTGGAAAGCTCTTTGGCCTCGTCAATTCCCTGGCTTCCTTCAAGGCCCAGCTAAAATCCTGCCTTTGAGAAGAAGTCTTTCCTGATCCCCTTAATTCTAGTGCCTTCTCTCTATTGATTATTTCAAATTTATCTTGAGCAGAGCCTGTTTGTACATAGTTATTTGCATGTTGTCTCCCCTCCATTAGACTGAGTTCCTCGAGAGCAGACACCGTCTTTCACCTTTCTCGGTGTGTCCAGAACTTAGCACAATGCTTGGCACGCAGCAGGCACTAAATAAACGTTTACCACTCGACTAACCTAATTATCGCTGGGCCTCCTAACTGGGTTCCCTGCCTTGGTCTCTCTCCACGTTAGTCCACCCGACTTGCTAATGCCCGAAGAATTTTCTGTAAGCACAGATCTGACCACATCACCCCAATGTCTGGTCACCTCCAGGGGTTTTTTGGTGCCTCTCAAATAAAACAGAGACTTCTCTGTATGGTTTTTAAAGCCACACAAACGAGCCTTCTCTCTGTGCCTCATACACACACCCCAAAACAAATCTCCATGACTTTGCACATGCCTGGCACAAGTTCCCCTCCAAATCTCGGGCCCACAGAGCCCTCTCTTCCTGAAAGGCGCAGCCAACACACCATCTCTTGTAAGAAGCCTTTCCTGACCTCTTTGTAAGTAAACTCTCTTGCATGTGACTTCTGTGTATGTGTGTGTGTGTGTGTGTGTGTGTGTATATATATATATACATGTATGCATATGTATGTGAGTATATGTATTTGTTAACCTGATATTTATGCTATACACATGTGTACATTTATACATATAAGCACATATATGTGCGTATATAATACACACATGCACGTAAACACACATGTGTATGTGTTGGCTGTCTCCCTCATGACAGTGTAAGTTCCTTGTGATAAGAGACTTTCATTCTTGTGCTTGTATCTCCAGAGCCCAGCACGGTGCTGGAACACAGCAGGTGCTTAACAAAGGCTTGCTGATTGATCTTTTTTTTGAAGCGGCCTCTCCAGTAATGCCAGCAGACACAGCCGTTGCCCTCTGAGAGCTCATGGTCTAGGGAAGGAATCAGCACTCAAGGCAGACCGCTGTGTGCACCGCCTAGCTGTCTGCTGCCCCCTCAGACAAGGGGCCAGTCTCACAGGGTCCAGCGTCAGCTCTTCTGCCCTGCTCCACAAGGGATCATGGCAGACACCCGTGCGACACGTGGGGCTGTCCACTGCTTTTACAGAAACCCGGCCGTGGGAATCAGAGCTTCTTCACCAAAAGGCATTTCTGAGCCCTGCTGACATCACCACTTATAATTTCCCCCCTCAACTATGAACGACTTTCAAAAGTGAAAAAAAAAAGGAAGGGGGTGAGCTGGGGATGGGGAGAAAGGGATGGCAGTCAGGCAATCCATCACCAAGGAACATTTCATTTGTTCCTGGGCAATTGCCTGGCAAACGTGATTCTTCTGATGCAAAAGTCCAGAAGGAGCAAGGGAGGTGTTGGCAGGATGAGCCAGGAGCCAGGCCCCTTCTACACCAGGCAGAAGGCAAGGTGGGAATTACTGAGCCACCCTCCCTCTCACCAGCAGCTTCAACTCTGCTTAACTGTCAAAGACGACAAGCCAAGCCATGTGACAGGAGGCTCAGACATAATTGCTTTTAATTAAAACCCCTGATTTTCCCAAATACAAACTACATTTCCAACATGACAAGGTGCCACTGGCAGCTGCCGCTTTCCTTAAACTCAAGTGACACCTGGGAGCTGATGGGTATACGCTGTCACCCGGCTGCTGGAGGGGAGCCCCTGCTGAGCCCTCACCTTCCCACCCACATCAGCTTCCTAGTAAGAAGATGACTGGCACATGCAGAGAGAAGGGGGACCCCCTAAGGGAAGTTTGAGAGAGAGAGAGAGAGAGAGAGAGAGAGAGAGAGAGAGAGAGAGAGAGAGAGAGAGAGAGAGAGAGAAGGGCAGAGGCCCCGGGCACAATACCTTCGTGGGGATCTTCCCGCAGGTGCGACGGCAGCTCCTCCACAGGGGTTTCCATATCCTCTTCGACCATCTCCTCATCTGGGCTCTGCTCCTATACGAAGAATACAGGGGTGAGGACAGAGAGGGTGGCCAGGCTTTGGCCTGAGGCAGAGTCTGCAGACTTCACCAGATATCTGCAGATCATAGCACATCCAGTATTAGGGAGAGCTAAGGAGGGGGCCTTGAAGTGCTCTGGGAAGGCTGTCTCACGGAGCGGCCCAGGAACAGGGGTAGGATCAGACTAGATAACCACAAAGGGACCTTCCAGCAATGGACTCTAGGATCCTGAAAAAGCAAGGCCATCTCAATGCCAGCTGAGATGATGATGATAACAATCGACTATGTGCTAAGTGCTTTGGAATTATTATCTAATTCGATTCTCACAACAACCCTACAAAATAGGTGCTATTATGATCCCTATTTTAGAGATGAGGAAACTGAGGCAAACAGAAGTTAAGTGACTTGCCCAAGGTCACACAGCTAAAAAAAGCATCTGAGCTTGGATTGGAACTCAGGTCTTCCTAACTCCAGGCCAAGTGCTCTATCTACTGCTCCAAGACACAGTAAAAGCCCAGGATCTAGCATTTGAACCCTCACTCTTCCCCTGGAGCCCCAGAGGGTGCTAAACCATGATGCTGGGTGGAGGGACTGCAGGATCCTAAGATGTACCTTTGAATGAGACTCTGGAGCAGGGGTTCTTAACCTGAGGCCTGTGAACTGATTTTTAAAAAATAGTTTGATAATTGTATTTCAATATAACTGGTTTTATTTGTAATCCCCGGCACTTTATTTTATGCATTTAAAAACAGTGTCTTGAGCAAGGGGCCCCAGCTTTCAGCAGACTACCCACCGGAGGGTCCCCAGCTTGAACGCTTCTCTGGCCAAAGCTCCTCTTTTTACAGATAACAGAAGCCGAGGTCTAAAGAGAGGAAGTGACAGTCCAGACGCCAAGGAACAGGGCTGGGACGTGAACCTGGGGCTTCGGGATCCACATCCAGGTTCTTTTCTCCTGTGCCCCACTCCCTGACACCTTGGTCCTGAAGGGATCTTAGAACACAGAGCACAGATTATTAGAGATGGAAGGGGCCTTAAGAGTTCTTGTTTAACCCCTTCACTTTAAAGAAGAAACTGAGGCCCAAGGAATCAGGCACCCTGAAAGCTTCGGGACTACTGGCTGTGAGAGAAGCATTCTGCAAATGCTTCAGGACTTCCAGAGGATGAGGACTTGGGCTGGGGTGGCTCCCTCTCCCACCTAGATAACCTGCTCCACTCCTCAGCAGCTGATCAACAGAAGTACTAACTGTTCATAGTTACATCACAGGAAGCTCTGGAACTTGCAGCTTCCTAAGCCCCCACGGAGCATAGGCTCTGAGACCTCCAATTCCCCTCCACTCCATCCGTGACAAAGCAACCGAAGTTTGCAGGGCAGGGAATGGGAGTTCTTGTCACCACGAGAAGTAGGACTAGAAGCCAGGCCCCCTGGCCCCTGCCTCCTGCCCCCAGTCCCCTGCCTGGGTCTCTTTCCTCTACAGCACACTGATCTGCCTTAGCACTGCAGTCCCTATGGTGCTGTTTTACAGACTGGCCCCAAGAACTGAGAAGAATGGTGCTAAGCTTGGAATAGTCCAATTCTAGGGAATTTTAATAAAGGCTTTCAACCAAGTGGTGCCTAAACTCGCCATGCTCCCTTCAGTTCTGGCCCAGCCTCGATGCCTGACGTAGAACTTGTACACAGCCCATTGCTAGCGACGAACACTCTTGACCAGCCTCTTTCCTACTCCATAGATGCCCTGGTTCCATGGACATGTGCCAGCTGAAGGGGTTAACATTCCCAGAGACTCATAAATATTTCATGAAAATATCTTCTAAGATAACCTGAGACTGCTGATGTTGAAATTATCACACCTGCAAATTTAATTGGTGAGAGAGAGAGAGAGAGAGAGAGAGAGAGAGAGAGAGAGAGAGAGAGAGAGAGAGAGAGCGCACATAATTGGTGCCTGCAAATCTGTGAACCTGACTTGGTTATAAAATTGGAGATTTTGTTATCTGGAGAACTTGATAACTACTTCAGTCTAAATGAGAGCAAATGGGAAAGAGGGGGGCAGGTCAAGGCTAAGAGGGGAAGAGCATGTCAGAGACACCTGCTCACCAGATCTGTCTGCCCCTGGGAAGGCGCATCTTTCCCCCATTGTTCCCCTTGCTTTTTTCTAAATTACAAATAATGGTCCCCTTTTCAGCAGAGCTTTAGGGTTTTTGTGTGTGTGTGTGTGTGTGTGTGTGTGTGTGTGTGTGAGAGAGAGAGAGAGAGAGAGAGAGAGAGAGACAGAGAGGGAGACAGAGAGGGAGACAGGCACAGAAAAGCAGAGAGCCAGTTGTGACAAGGCACAGGAACGATGAGATGCTGAATCCAGGCTATGGCAAGGAGCCCAGTCTGGCAGGAACGTTGAGCATGAGAAGGGATACACGACAAATCTGGGCATATTGGAAAAGGCTAGGTGGGCAAGGCCTTTCAATGCCAACCTGAAGAGTGTGCATTTTATCAGAGGCAATGCGTAGAGGGACAGAAAACATTCCTGGACAGGGGAGCGACCTAAGACTTGGGTTTCCAGAATGTAATTGGACAGCTGTGGAGCATGGCTTGGAGGGGGAACACTAGAGGCCAGAAGGTAAGGAGAAGGTTGCTGCAGTAGCCTCGGGGATGAGGGCAGGACCAAGGATGCTGAGACTGACTTCAGGGAGACTCTGAGGCTAGAGTTATGTCCTTACTTTCTACTATTCCCCTCCTTCCCTAAAGGACAATTTCAGCTCTGCTGCCACAGCACAATCTGGTCAATGGTGTTAGCCAAAGCTGGTGTTTTCTGTCTAGTTCTTCCAGTCCCATGCTAGGCTGCCATGAGATCTTGGATAAGTTCTAGACACTGGGCCCAGAGCTAGTTGTAGGGATTCCTGATGCCAGCGACTTGGGTTATGAACCTTGGCACCCCCTAGCCAAATTGTGAAGGAGACAGGTTGTTTCCAATGCCCTTCCATCTCCTTTTTGTAGAGGCCTTCAATGTAGAATCTGGAAAGGGGCCTTAGAACGAAGAATGTCATAGCTGGGAGGGATCTTAAAATACCAAATGTCAAAGACATAAAATGTGAAATGTCAGAAAAGGGCAGGACCTTAGAACAGAAAATGTCAGAAATGGGGGAACATTAGAACACAGTTCTGAGAACACAGACTGTAAGAGCCAGAAGAGATCTAAGAATGAAGAATGTCAGAACTATAAGGCACCTTGGAGACCCCCTAGTCCATCCTATTGCCCATTTTACAGATGATAAAGCTGAGATCCAGAGAGATGAAGCGTCCTGCCTCCAGCTAGTTAGGAGCAAATCCAGCACTCTCAAAATACCAGTGTCTTGATTCTCTCCATTACATTTCTGTTACCACGCCTAAAATATGTTTCTGTTTTCATGCCAGCTTTCAATACCTTAACCCTAAAATAACTTAATCTCTGTTTCTCCTCAGGGCCAAGCTTCATAAACCACTGTTAAAGCCACAAGCACAGCTTGGGGCTCCTTGGCCAAAGCGCCTCACGATCATCTAAGACACTACCTGTGTGGCCCTGGGCAAGTCTCTGAGGGTCTGAGTTTCCCCGACTGTAAATACAGAAGGTTGGACTCGATGTACAAGGTCCTTTCTGCTTCTGATGGCTCATATCCTAAGGTCCCCTCCGGCTCTGACGTCCCGTGTTCTGAGGTCATTCCCAGCCCTGACACTATGTTGTGAGATGTGCTCCAACTTCTACATTCTGTGGTCTGACAATCCTGCATCTCCCGGGGAACAACAGTAAAGTCACCCCAGCTGTCTCAGCTCCTAGCTAGGAGAGCCTCTGAGAGCATCATTGACCAATGGAGCTTGTCTAGTCCTTGAACCTCAATTGCCTCAAGATTCAGGAAGCTGAGAGGCCTTTTAGATGAAGCTCCTGAAGAGCAACTGCAGGCAGAAACCAGTCTGGCATATGTGGTGACTGGCATGGTTCACATCTGAATTAAAGTGCCATCTTTAGGACTATAAATAAGCTTAAGGATCTCACATCGTGTGAGAAAACAGCACCTCACTTGAGTGCATGGTGGTGTGCTAGCCAGGAATCCAAGGCAGGTGGTGAGCTCTTGGGTCCTGGCCAAGTTGCCAAAGGCCCGAGGGCAGAAGGACAAAGCAGCCTCTTGGCCCCAGACCAAAATGGGGGATGCTGGGGGAGACTCAGCTGTGAAAGTCCCTCTGGGGGACAAGCACCAAAGGAAGCTTTTGCCTCCACCTCCAAAAGGCCGAAATCACTCTTTGGCTTGTGGCATTGGTCCCATCCTAGGCTTCCTTGGTTCTCAGTTTCCTCCCCTCTAAAAACAGGGGGCTGGACTAAATGGTAATAAAAACCCACATCTACATAAAGCAACCCTAAAGGATAGATAGTGCAGCTATTATTATAAGCCCCATTTTACAGATGAAGAAACAAGGGCTCCAAGGGGAAAATGTGACTTCTTCAAGATGGTATTGGGCTGTCTCTGGGTCTGACGAGCCAGACGAGCCACATGACTTCTAAGGTGGGAGGCAGGGGGCATGGCAGAAATGGCACCAGTGATGACGTGCTTAAGAGAAATGTATCAAGAATCAGGGGAGCTGGGTTCAAATCCTGCCTCTGGCACTTCATAGTCATGTGACCAGGGGCCAAGCCCTCACCATCTCTGGCTCTGAATTTCCTCAACTAGAAAACGGGTGGGTTGGACTGGAGACCTCTAAGGTCACTTCCAGCTCTGACCCCAGGACCAGGAGTCAGGAGATTGGAGGCCTAGTACCCACTCTGCCTCTCACTACTTCACTGTGTCTGTCCATGGACAAGTCACTTTCCATCTCATGGCCCGCATCTCTAAAGCTCTAGAATACAAGGGTTGGATGAGATAATCTCTGAAGTGGCTGCCATTTTGAATATCCAATGAATCTGCGACAATTTCTATGATTCCATCCAGCTCTAACATCGCATGACTCTGAGTCTGAAGGGCTAGCAGGTTCTCCCCTCTCTCCCCACCTTTCCTGCCTCGCTTCTCACTCACAGCAGTGGATTTTCCTGCAAGTCTCCTGGCTAGGGCCCTTGGCTGCTCCTCTAAGTACCCATGGTCTCCCAGGAGCCCCCCATTTAACAACACTTTCTGTGAGCCCCACTGGTGTAAAGCATTATATCACTGGAGTCTCATTAGAGACCACTGTGTGGAGACAATTAGCTGCCAAGAAGCAAGAAATTCCCAAGAGAGACTAGAGGCCTTATAGTTGTAACTATCAATTGATCAATAAGCACTTAGTCAGTGCTTACTACGTATCAGGCACGCTGTGAAGGGCTAAGAACATGAAGAAAAAGCCAACATTGTCTCTGCCCTCAATAAGCTTATTGACATCTAATGACTAGATAACCTCCTGGCTCCTTCACCCTCCAACATTCTGTTTGAAGAGACCCATAGGAGACTTAGGAGAGGATGCTTCCTCCCGAGGCCTTTGCAGAGATGGGAGGGCTCCAGGGGTGTGCGACCTTGCATATATTGTCAGATTTTATTGATGTATTAATTGGTTTTACTGATTTTTTTCTCTTTTTGCTCAAAATCTTTGTTATAAGTAATGGCTCTCTAGAATGGAGGATGCAGGGGGGAATTTAGGCAATGTGAAAACAAAAGATATCAATGAAAGTGTTTTTTAAAAAACATTCTATGTTCCAAAGTCTCTTCTAGTTCTAAGGCTCTGTTCTGTGTTCTTTGCTTCCTTCAAGCTCTGACACTTCAAACTCTAACATCTTACATTCCAAGCTCCAGTACTAATGATCTACAATTGCATGTCTGATCATGAGATGTCTAGATGGATATTATTAATATGACTGGTACAGCTCAAAGAGAACAGTCAGTAAAAGATTCTTAATCCTCAGATATTTTTAATTTTTTCTGAAGAGGGGTTTGGGGAGTGGGGCGGAGGTAGGGATCATACAATTTTCTATCCTCACCTAAAAATTGCTCTGTTGTGCAACAATTTTGTTGGAGTCTAACTTCTGGTTGAGAGACAGTTGAGGAGGTTGCTTAAATGCATCACTAGTGTCAGAAAATGCCATTGGCAATAGCTTAAAGAAAACACAGCTCCCCCAAATCCCTATCAACCCCTGCACATGCAGCCTTTCAGCAAAAACGGCCTCTGTCATCCCTTGCTGCGCAGTATTAGCTCTTCAATCCCCCTGAAGAGACTGAATTTCTGAAGTCGCTGCCCAATTGGATCCTTTTGGCTGGAGAGTTATCAACAAAGACTGGGGCCTGATGGGAAAATCCTGACAGAGCTGTAAAAGTAAGCTGCATCTTCCTATAATTAGGCACATGTTTATTTAAAAGGGGTATAATTTAACCCTGGTTTCCTGCTAGATAAATACAGAGTTGAAATGTTTTTTTAAAATTTGCAGCCCTGGAAAAACAAATTCAGGTTTTGACATGAATAAGGGCCCACATGCTTATTCTGCATGACATCTCCTGAACAGGCCACAACCAAGACTGGTTAAACAAGTCAAGAGGCAATAGGAAGCAGATCTATTCCCCTTTCTGAGTCTCAGTTTCCTGGAAGTCTTCCTAAGCAGCCCACACTGTGGAGAGTTACACATGAAGGAAACCTTATGAGGACTCCATGAAGGGAAAAAAGCGCTTCCTGGACCAGGAGTTGAGAAATACACTTTTGTAACACATTCTCTACTCATATTCTTCACCATCTAATGTGAAACTTACAACTCCCACCCATAGACTCTGCATGTATTTGTGGACCCCTTAGGGTTTTTTTTTTGGGGGGGGTGATGCTTTACATCAACTTTTCTTACTACATTTCTAATAGAATGCCTTTTCTAAAAGCTAATAGAGTCTACTGGGTTGTTGCTGATGGGGAATATTCTGGTGGGGGCTCAGGAACTCTCTCTTAGAAGTATACCTTTGATGTTCATCAATTGGGGAATGGCTGAGCAAGTTGCGGTATATGAATGTGATGGAATACTATCGTTCTATAAGAATGATGAGCAGGCAGACTTCAGAAAAACCTGGAAAGACTTGTATGGTCTGATGCTGAGTGAGCAGAACCAGGAGAACACTGTACACGTAACAGCAACACTGTGCCATGACTAACTTTGATAGACTTAGCTTTTCTCAGAAATGCAAGGATCTAAGACAAGTACAAAAGACTCATGATGAAAAATTCTATCCACATCCATAGAAAGAACTATGGAGTCTGAATGCAGATCCAAGCATACTATTTGCTCTCCCTCTCTTTTTTTTGTTGTTTCTTCTTTCTCATGGTTTCTCCCATTGGTTCCAATTCTTCTTTACAACATGACTAATGTAAAAATATGTTTAATATCAATGTATATGTAGAACCTATATCAGACTGCACACTGTCTTGAGTAGGGGGAAGGGAGGGAGGCAGAGAAAATTTAGAGCCCAAAATATTATGGAAGTGAATGTTGAAAACTAAAAATTAATTACTTAATTTAAAAAAGTACACCCCTCAAGATTATGCATAGAAGCCTGAGGAAAATAATCCTACTTCCCAGTACCTACCCTGTGGAAGAGAGTTCAAGTCGAGGCAGCTAAATGGCATACAAAATAGAGCATTACACCTGGAATCAGGAAGACCCAAGGCCAAAACTGGCCCGAGATGAGCTATCTGTGCGATCCTGGGCAAGTCACTTCATCTGTCTGCCTCAGTTTCCTCAACTGTACAGTAGGGATAGTGATGAATGAAGAATTTTAATTAAGCACTTACTATTTGCTAAGCACAGGAGCTATAAATGGAACAATGAGCTCATATTCCAACGGAGGAGATTATACATATGGAAAGTTTCAATTGCAAGTCAGATAGAAAAGTCCCATGGTCCTTAAGGTACAGCAACAGAGCAGATGTTAATGCCTTTTCTTAAATGACATTAATGTCCTACTCCCAGGACTTGGGGGGCTCGGGGTCAGGGAAGCCGCTGGTGATTTGAGCTGCCTGGCCCATGCTGCCTCCTGTCTCTTCCTCAGGGTGGGGGACCAGCTACATCTGCCAGGCTGGTTTGTCTGCCTTGGGTGGCAGCTGGTGGGGATGGCTGGCTCCTCCTCCACAGGGGTCACTTCCCCAGATGATGATCATGACGGCTGGGCTGAAAGCAGAAATGGTGGGAAGGGACAGTGGGGCTGTCTGTCTGTGGGTGGCAGCTGAGCAACAGTTGTTGCTGGTAGTGATGAGGAAGTGCCCATCCATGAAGATTTCTCCCCACAATAATGGCAGTGGGGACTGGGCAGGAAGCAGGTCTGGTGGTTTGGAAGGCACTGCTATTACCAAGGCAAAAAATTCACTCTAAAATAACATTTACCTCCCAGTACTGTTCTGAGGGTAAAATGAGATATTTGTGAAACGTTTTGCAAATTTTAAAAGAGTTATCTAAACACTAGCTATTAAGTAGAGGCAGCTAGGTGGCATAGTGCACAGAGTGCTAGATCAGGCATCAGGAAGATCTGAGTTTGAATCCAGCCTCAGACACTTACTAGCTGTGTGACTCTGGGCAAGTCACATAACCTCTATCTGCTTCCATTTTATTTTTGTTCAGTCACATCTGACTCTTTGTGACCCCATTTGGTGTTTTCTTGGCAGAGATCCTGCAGCGGCTGCCATTTCCTTCTCCTGCTTCAGTTTATTAATGTCTAGAAAGGGGCTAATAAGAGCACCTACCTCCTAGGGCTGTTGTGAAGGATAAATGAGATGATATTTGTAAAGCATTCTGCAAACCTTAAACTGCTAAATACAAACCAGCGATTATTATTGTCCCAGAGACAGTATAATACCTACATCAGTAAAATCAAAAGTCCAATCCTGGCCTATGCCTATCCTGAAAGTACTTTATAAGTGGAAAGTCTAACACTATGAGTCATCATGAGGATGAGCAGGGGGAAATACGCCAGGAAATCACTGAGAGAGAGATGAAAGGAGTTTCTGATTGTTAATCCGACCCTGTCACTCTCCTGCTCAATCCACTCCGGGGGCTCCCCATTGCCTGGAGGATCAAATATGAATCCTTCTGGTCCGCGTTCTCAGTCCTTCCCCACCTAGCTTTCCAGCTTCCCTGGCCATCACTCCCTTTCCTGGACTCTGCAGTCTGGACAAACTGGTCTTCTCTCTCTTCCTGACACTCAAATCTCCATCTGCCATCACTGTGTGACCCTGGACTGGCTGTTCCCCAGGTCGGCAATGCTTCTCTTCTTCACCTCTGCCTCACAGAGAAGGCTTCTCTTCTTCAAGACTCCACTCAGGCACCACCTTCTCCAGGAAGCCCTTCCTAATTTTCTCTAGGAGGGAGGGATTTATTTTGTGTTTATTGTCTTTATATTCAGTTTGTATACATACACACACACATGTATGTATGTATGTATGCATGTATTTGTTACCTCCTCCAGTAGAAGATAGGCAGCTAGGTGGCACACTGGATAGAGTACTGGCTCTGGAGTTAGGAAGACTCATCTTCCTGAGTTCAAATCCAGCCTCAGACACTTACTTCTGTGTGGCCCTGTCCCTGGGCAAGTCACTTAACTCAGTTTACCTCAGTTTCCTCCTCTATAAAATGAGCTGGAGAAGGAAATGACAAACAACTCCAACATCTTTGCCAAGAAAACCCCAAATCGGGTCACAAAGAGTTAGACACGATGGAAATGACTGAACAACAACAAATTTTGTTGTGAGTAGGAATTGTTTAATTTTTTGCTTTGTATCCCTAGCACCTGCCACATGGTAGGTGCTTAATAAATACTGACTAAATACTTGTTAATAACAGCCAGATTATTCATCCTAGTAACAAAAGAAGTTTGAAAGAAGATGAAAAGGCAAAACAGAGAAGAGGCCAGACTTAACAGAGCCCCAGAATCCTTGGCATGCATGGGAAGGAAACTTTTAGGTCACTTAGTCCAACCCAGACATGAACAAAAAACCCCCTCTGCAACATCCCTGACGCGTTTTCATCCATTGTTGACCGAGGACCTCCAATGAAGAACAGCCCTCCAGCTCCTGGGACAGCTCATACTACTTTTAGATAGCTCCCGTGGTTGGTTTTTCCTCCTATCAGACCAAACCAACCATTTTGCTAGTACTCTACTGGCCCTAGTTATGCCTCCTGGGTCCAAGCAATAGGGGTGCACAGAGCTGTGAAATGAGAGGACTTAGGTTCAAATCCCACCTCTGACACTACTACCTCAGCTGTAAAAAGAGAGAGCTGGGCTCTTCTGCATCTAAGTCTATCACTCTATGAGAGCATCTGATTCTTTTTCCATGTTATGGGTCCTTTAGCTACCTGAAGATAGCGATCATTCCTTTAAATCTTTTCTTTTCCAGGCTAATCATCTCCAGTTCCTTCAAATGATCCTCACTGGACTGGTCTCCAGGCCCTTTATTATCTTTCTGGTTGTTCTCTTCAGAATGCTCTGCAGATTACTGATCTCCTTAAAATGAGATACTCAGAAATGAAAGCAGGCGAATACAGTGGGATTGTTGCCCCTCTATCCCTAGATGCTAGACCTCTCTGAAAGCAGCTTAAGGACCGACTTCCTTTCTTGGCTAGCATGTCTTACTTTAGATGCTAACTACATTTGCAGTCTACTCAGCCTCCCAGATTCGCTTTGACATAAACTGCTCATTGAACCTGATTTCCCCATCTCGTACTCCTGAAGTTTATTTTTTCAACTCCAATACAGAATTTTATCTTACACTAATACTATTGTGCTATAAGAAATAACGAAGGGGGCAGACGCAGATCTAGGAGACCAATTTACACAATGACAACAATATTGCAAAGAAAAACAGCTTGGAAAGACTTGGGAACTCTGGTCAACACAACGATCAGCCAGAGGACTTATGGTGAAACATGCTGCTCGCTTCCTGACAGAGAGCCAAGGGACGCAAGAGTGCAGATTAAGACACACACACACACACATACACGCACACACAATTTTGACAGGGTCGATGCGGGAATTTATTTTGCTTGACTGTACGTGTTTAAACAGGGCTTTTGTTTTTCTTGCTTTCTCATGGGGGTTGGTAGGGAAGGAGAGGAGAGTTGGGAGGAAAAGAAGGCGGATCTTCATTTGAAATGAAATACAATTAAACTTTTTAAAAAGCATGTTTTTAAATCAAAGGCAAGCTCACTGACAAAGCTGCAGACTCCATTCTTTGCTTTCTTTTTTGAAAACTAACCCCTCACTAGCCATGCAGCATCTCACCCATTCTCCAGGTCCTTTTAAAAAATCCCAATGGTTCAGCAATCACATCTCCCAATGCTTTCAGCACCTCAGGACATGGTTAATCTAGTCTAAGTGACTTGAATTCATAAAGGACTGCTAGGTGTTCTTTCATTATTTCCCTAGGTATATTGGCTATTGACTGCCTTTTAGTCATATTGCTCTGTCTTTTTCAGTTTAAGAATCTTTCTCCTTGGCAAATAGAATAGAAGCAGAGTGAGAGCTGAGAAGCTCCAGCTTCCTCTGTCACCCTCGATGATGTTGTCATCAACTCATGCACGTTGAGGGGCATGCCAACCTCATCTTTGATCCTCGTTGTTTGCCTTGCGCAGCCAAAAAGAAAAAAAAATTTTTTATCTTTGCTTTTCTGAACATCTTCAGTTCATTCTGGGATCCGGCCACTATTTTATGGACCATGCTGCCATCTTCTTCCTTCTGTTCAGAAAATTTTAAAAACTGAAGTTGGTTGATGAGTACCTTGCGTGTCCACATCCCCTTCTTCTCTTCAGAGTCACTGGCTCTTCTGTCCAGACGTAGTTCTTGGGAACTTTCTGCCCCTTTTGAACTGACTTTCCTCACAGAGTTTTAATCCATGTAATCCTAGCTATCCTTTATTAGAACACTTTTGCTATTTGCTTTCCCACAGCCTAGAGTTCATGTCAGAGTATGCCAGGCTTTTCCTTCCTTCTCCATCAAAAACTCCAGAAGACAGAGATCATTTCCCTCCAAGATTCTCATCATGTCTATTTCTAGCAACCAGTTTCTCATATTAGAGAGAAATTTATCTAGAAGAGAATTTTACCTCATTGATTCTTCAGCCTTTTGAAGGATGAAATTATCATTAAATCCAGTCAAGGGCAGCTAGGTGGTGCTGCAGTGGATAGAGCTCCTAGGCTGGAGTCAGGAAGACTCATCTTCCTGAGTTCAAATCTGGCCTCAGACTTACTACCTGCATCACTTCACCCTGTTTGCCTCAGTTTCTTCATCTGTAAAATTAGCTAGAGAAGAAAATGGCAAGTATACAGTATCTTTACCAAGAAAACCCCAAATCGGGTCACAAAGAATCAGACATGACTGAAATGACTGAACAACAACAAAAATAATGCATCAAGAAATAATTGACTTCTCTGCTTTTGGCAGAAAAAAAATCATACCTGAATACATGAAGTTCCCTATCACTACTCCACCTTGTTTTGTGACTGGATTGTGATCTGCTTCCCAAACTTGTCCTCTATTTGAATGCATGAATGCATGAATGAAATAAAAGGGGAAAAGAGTGATAAAGAGCTCAAGGGAGAGAAAGCACGTGGCCAGGGAGAGGGTATCTTGGTTTGGAAAGTTACAGGGATGGTGAGTAGAGCTGCATCATACTTTAGAGCAGCAACGGCAGCACTGGTTTGATTGTGATCCTAGAAGCGGGAGGTGGTGGAGACAGACACCCTAGAAAGTACCAGCATGGCAGCGAGGAAGAATGGGGAGTCAAGGAAAGCATGGCTGTAGCTTGCCCAGATGTAGTGGGCCCTCTGAGGCCCTCACCAATCAGGACATCAGCGTCTCAGGGCAGGTGTTTGGAAGCTGTAAGAGTTAGGCCCTCCAGGTCACTGTCTCTTTTCCAGATGGCAAGGTGGCTGGTGAGGGCATGGCCAGGGGAGAGTCAGCTTCAACAGGGAACCTCTGGTCTTGCCTCTATGAGTTACACCCAAATGTTCTCCCACTGTGCTTCTCTACTCTGGTGTCTATATTTTCTCACATGTGTATATCTCTTTTAAAGAATTTTAACATCGATTTTATTGATATTTTTTGTTTTTACATAACCTTTATTTCTTAATTCCCCCTTCCCCCACTTAGACTTATCCCTTATAACAAAAAATTTAAAAAAGCAGTTCATCAAAACTAATCAACACATTAATCAAGTCGGACAGTATATACACTGTTCCACACCCAAAGTCCCTTCATCCCACCCCACCTCAAAGTTTCATATTGTTTTCCATAAGGTATATGCACTTACAGAAGTGGCATAATGGGCTGAGAGCTAGATTCAGAGTCAGAGAGACCTGGGTTCAAGTCCTAACTTTGATACAAACTGACTGTGAGGTCCTGGACAAGTCACTCACCATCTCAGGGCCCATTAAGAGCAATAAAGACTCTAAGTTTCCAACAGTTGCTGATTTGCATTGGAAGAAGGTGCTTCCTCAAAGGACATCCCCTACACCAATGAAATCAAGATCCAGACAAAGAACAATCCCTTCTCTGCTCCCAAGAGCCACAACCTAGTTTTAGGTTTCATTTCAAATATGCCCCCTTGAGCTAGGCTCTCTATTTCACCTTGTTCATTACCCATATTTTGCACATTTGTGTACAGGTCTTGGGTTTTATCACTGTCTCATCCTTTGAGTATCTGTACTTTTTTCTATGCTATAGTAGTTAGTCACTGTGGTAGGTAGATGCTGAATATCTGTGAGCAGTTTTCTCCCTTGTTCCCCTTTTTCAGCTTGAAGAGCTTTTGATGAGATTGGCAAATGTTCTAAGCAAATTAATTCTTACCAGCCCTTGTTAGGTGTGCTTCATCTCTGGCCAGGAGTGTCATTTCTATATTCTAAGCTATGTAAATGCCAACCATGTTCCAGAGCAGACATCATCTTCTGACTCAGCAATGCGCTTTTGTTTCTGAAGCCCTTGAATTCAGCTGGCAATGGTCACGAGGACACAGCCGATGTTCCTCTTGCTCAAGACTTGAAATCTTTGGCCAGGCTTACTAGATTTGTTAGGGAAATACTACTTTTGTCCGTGTGAATCAGCAGATAGTTGTACCTGCTTTCATAAGTGTTGGGAGAGTCTCTGTTGTGCTTTGGGCACACCAGCCAACAAGACAGCCAACCAACCTTTCTATTAAGAGCAGGTCACCAAGGAGCTGCCTCAGGACCCCTTGGCACAGAGTCACCAATTGCCACAATGGACCCTCAGTGCAAAGCTCTCCTCTGGCAACATCTCTTGATCTACTAGACCCTTTGGGAGCCAGAGAAGTTGTTTCTTTTTCATTAGGTCCAGTCCCTTCCTCCTTGGAAGAGTCTCCTATCTGTTGCCTAGCTCCAAGGGTTCATCAGTCCTTCTCTTCTCCTGGGTCACATCTGTCTACTCCCCAACCTCATGGCACAGGTCAGGATGGCTCTCTGACTGTCTACCATCTTTCTCTTGCTGTTTTTCACACGAAAGCCCTTCTTTCCTTTTTTAAAGTAATGTGGAGAGTGGTCAGGTTTCCTTGGGCCCCTCACATTATGCACAGATCACCATCACTGGTCCTTCTAAGTCCAACCCTCTGCCTGAACAGGAATTTCCTCTAAAACATGTCAAGTCAACAAGCATTTATTAAACACCAACTATTTTCCAGGCATTGTGCTAAACACTGGGGATACCAAGAAAGGCAAAATACAGTCCCTGCTCTCAAGGAGCTCACAGTCTAGCAGGAGAGACAACATGCAAACAACTATGTACACTCTTTATACAGGATCGATTGAAGCCAATCCACAAGGGGAAGGCACTAGCACTGAGGAGGGCTGGGATATGCTTCTGCAGAAAGTGGGATGTCAGCTGAGACCTGAAGGAGGCCAGGGAAGCCACGAGGGGGAGATGAGGAAGGAGAGAGTTCCAGGCTTGGGGGAGAGCCAAGGAAAAGTGCCTGGAGCTGGGAGATGGAGTGTTATATGTGAGAACCACAGTGGGACCAAATATCACTGGATTACAGAAAGGCATGGGGTCAAGTTACAAAGGGATCTGAATGCCAGAGAGTTTCATATTGGATCCTGGAGGCAATAGGGAGCCTAGGATTGACTGAATAGGGGGTGACATTGTCAAACTTGTGCTTGGAGAAGATCTATTTGACAGCTGAGTGGAGGACAGACTAGAATAGGGGTCAACTGGAGGCAGAGATCAATCAGCAGGCTATTGCAATAGCCCAGACATCAGCTGATGCAGGCTGCACCAGGGTACCGGCAGTGGTAGGGAAGAGATAATATAAAGTATTACAAAGAAAGGACAGCATTTGACAACAGATTGAATATGGGAGTGAGAGAGAATGAGGAGTCCAGGATGACCTCTAGGCTGTATGCCCTCCATAGTAATAGGGAAGTTAGGAAGAGGGGAGGGTTTGTGGTGAGGAAAAAGATAATTAGCTCAGTTTGGGATGTATTGAGTTTAAGATGTCTGAGAGACGTTCTGCTCAAAATGTCCAGTAGGAAGTTGGGGGTGTGAGACAGAGGTCAGTAGAGAGCTTAGGGCAGGATAAGGGATAAGCAAACTTGAGAATCATCAGCATAGATGACTACTGAATCTAGGGCTACTGATGAGATCACCAAGTGAAACGGTCTAGAGAGAAAAGAGAAGAGGGTCCAGGACACAACCTTGGGGGATGCTCACAGTTAGCAAGCATGACCAGGATAAAGATGCAGTAAGAGATACTGAGGAGTGGTCTGACAGGAGAAGAACCAGGAGAGAGCTGTGTCACAAAAACCAAGGGAGAAGAGAGAATCTAAGAGGAAAGGGTGGTCAACATCCCCGACAAGTAGGGTTTCTGGAATCTGCTTAATGACCAGACTAAAATCCCCCAGATAGCCATGTAGACAGACTTCAGAAGAGGAAAAATGTGACCACGTGACTGGCCATGGAGAGCCAGATGGCAACAAAACCAGAAAACCTCACCCTGAAACCCACTTGAGTTGAAATTTGATGGTGCAGTTGATAGAGCGCTGGTCCTGGAATCAGGAAGACTTGAAGGCCACACCTGCCTCAGATACTCTCTGTCTGTGGGACTCTGGGAAAGGCACCAACTCTCCACTTCAGTTTCTTCATCTGTAATGTGGAGATAAGGACAGTACCCCCCTCAAAGGGCGGTAGTGAGATTCAAATGAGCTAACACAAAAACATAAAAACATTTTGCACACCTTAATGTTATTTCACTGCTAGCTATTATAATCATTATTATCACAAGGAACTGAGAATAAAATACGGCTACTAGGGACTGGCTGCTTGCACACATGGGATCTTTTTTACTTCAAAGCCCATACTATCTAGGGAGTCACTTCACTAAGCCTCAGTTTCCTCATTTGTCAAATGGAGGTAATGATACTTGGGTTTTCAATTTCATAGTGTTGTTTTGATGAAGTAGTTTGTAAACCTTAAAACACGCCAGAAATTTAAGTTGCTGCTAATCAAACCAGGAGCATATTTCCCTTTCATCTCCTGGCTGCAATATGGTCACCTCTACCCCTCCCATTCCCCCCAGTGCTATGAAGATACTATTTATCTTAGACTGACAGAATATCACAAAAGAAAGCTAACACTGAGTTTCTGCTCCAGATATAGCCACCTGGAAAAAGAAGACTACTTTCTACCAAAGAAGATCTAGGTGAAGAAGAAAGAGGACTAGATTTGGAGTCAGAGGCACTGAGTTCAAATCATGATTTAGGTATAGACTGATGATCACTGATGTCCCTCATCCTGAGATTTTGTCACTCTGGTATACTTACCAGCTCTGGAACTTGGAGCAAGTTACTCCCTCATTCATGCTAGAACTGAAGGGGCCTTAGGAAAACAGAACAAAGAACATCAGAACTAGAAGGGGCCTTAGAAATCCGATGAAATGATCACTTTCTATTTAACCAGCAGGGGCACTGCTGGGCAAGTACCTGACCCTATTGTTGAGGGCCAAGGACTGGTAGCCCCGAGTCTTGCTGGGTGATTCTGTGCTCTGCCCTACATTAAGATGCACTCTGCTAATACTAATCCTTCTGTGGTTCTCAGAGTGCTAACTCCCTCTATCCTATTAGCTTCACTCCTTGGGGGGGGCAGGGGGTGGTGTCCTTAGTTTAAGGGTGTAGTGTCTGTGTGTATTTATCTAACTACATTTGTGGTTCATGGTGTCTCTGCCCACTGGGAAAACTGACCCCTTCCAGTACTTCCTAGTTATCAATGGGCTTCAATCACATACAAGTTCAGTTATAACACAGTCAATCACACAAGCATGGCCTTGCTATATGCAGTTCTGCACTCATAACTTTAGAAAGAGAAGGAAAAACCAAGCATATTGAAACAATCATCACTCAAGCCACTTCAAACCAGTGTGGAGGTGTACCCCGCCAACCAGGCTGGGTGCTTCGAGTCAGCGCACTTAGTGTCTCCAGACACAGGGAGAGGCAGCAGTGAGATCCTCACAGAGTCCATGGAACAAGTACCAGTGTTCTTGCTTGGATTCCACCCTGCCTGGCCATCATTGCTCTTGCAGTGTTCTAAGGCTGGCAAGCGCAGGGGATGTGGCCAGTCTTTACTCCGCTCCACATCAGTGATGGTGAGGGGTGGCATCTCCACCTCACTTAACTGATGCTCTCAGTTTAGGGCCCAAGGGAAACATGCACAGGCCTCCAAGCACCACGATGCGCTGTCGTCATCTACAGCCTCGCTCCTGCTTTTCCAATTCTCATACCAGCCTGGTCGTTCCCCCTCTTCTGTTCTTAGTCTCTGGAGAAAAAGCTTCATGGTCATGATCCTTCAACTTTCTCCAAAGCTTTATGGGCAGAGTCAACCTCACTTGGACAACCCATTCATGTTCTTGTCTTCTGGTCTCCAACAAGAAAGAGGTCACATATAGAGATGAAGAAACTGACATTCAGAAAGATTAAGACACAGAGCTAGCAAGAAGCAAACATTCTGTGTTTTCAAAACCTACTTGTTTGTCTTCAAGGCTATGGGTCTTCTCACTAGCAAGGATCACAGTCCAAATCTTCCGACTCCCAGTCCAAGGGAGTTAGACAGATGTTAGAGGTCATGTAGTCCAGACTCTTGCCCCAGCTAAGAGTGCCTTCCTTCTTCCATCTCCTTCCAAAAATCACCATCCTCCTTTCTCCACTCATTGTTCAAGCTGACGTGGACTATTTCGCCACATTCACGTACTTCCAATTTCCCTTTCTAGCCCTATGTTACTCTATTTCACGTACTCTATAGTCTAACCAAACTTATTCTGTGGCTCCTTGCCCATGATTGTCAGCCTTCCATCTCCACATGGAGACACTTTGGCACAGGCTGCTCAAACGGCTTGGCTGAAGTTCCACTTTCCACATTCGGCCTTCCTTGATCACAGCTTCGCAGCTGCCAGTGACTCCTTCCAAAAATTACCTTGTATTAAATTTGCATCTATTTTGTATAAATTTATTTATGTACATGTTGCCCCCGTAATGGGATGAACGCTCCTTGAGGGCAGGAACTATCTCAAGCTTGCATTTGTCTGGCTGGCCCCTGGTACAGAGCTTGATTACTGTTGTTCAGTTATTTCAATGGTGTCTGACTCTCTGTGACCCCATTTGGAGTGTTCTTGGCAAAGATACTGGAAGGTCTGTCATTTCCTCTTCCAGCTCAATTTATAGTGGAGGAAACTGAGGCAAACAGGATTAAGTGACTTGCCCAGGGTCACACATGCAGCAAATTGTCTGGGGGCAGATTTGAACTCATGAAGATGAGTCTTCCTGATTTCAGGCACCACCCAGCCACCCCACGGCATGTGGTATATACCTAATAAATGCCTATTGACTGCCTGATTGATGTAGGAGCCTACAGGATCCTCCCTGGAGAGAAAATTGCTCAGGAGCCAAGGAGTATCCTCCTCTGGTCTGTCTCTCTGGCCCTGGTTAAGCCACAGTACTAGCATTTGTGTATTCATATCATATTTGCCAACAATGATGAGACAGACTGAGGAAATCAATAGCAGATTTATGCAAAGCCAAGTTCTCAACACATCAGGAATTTTCTATGCATAAAGGAAGCCTAGAGGAAGCCAAAACTCATGGTACTAGACCTATTTTCTATCCATTCTGAGGATATTTCAGGAATGCAGAGGGCTGGCAGAAAAGCAGAAATTAAGATTCAGCCGTGTACACGAAATTCTTAGAAACATGTTTGGGCAATGAGAATGAAGTCAACCCAGAAACAAAATCCTCTGAGAAGTCACCAATAATCTCGCTTGGGAGGTCTTGCCTTAAGTGCTCTGGACACACATAATGAAGGAATGGAAACAGACTTTCTGAACCTAAACAGAAGGAGACCCCTAGAGGATCACTCCAAAACACAGAGAATCCACAGAGATGGAAAACAGAGCCATCCTGACCTCAAACCCAGGCTGTAGGCACCTCTCCAGGGGCTTCTCACATAACACTGTCTACAAGTTAGATGTGTTTGTGTCTTATTTCTGCCAGACTGGGGGCTCCACGGGAGAAGGGAACTCGCGTTCATGTTCCTGTTCTCCCTTCCCTAGTACAAGACCTGGCAAATATTAGATGCTCAGTCCTCTTGGTGTAGTGGAGAGAAGACCTGCTGTGGAGGCAGGAAGACTTGTGTTCAAACCCTGCTGGATCCTGTAATTCTGGATGAGCCACTCACCCTCCGAAGGTGCCAGGCAGCTCCTGAGGAGCATAAGGGTAAGAGAGAGAGTCTCTTGGTGGAGGGAGTTTGCACGTTGGATGTACTCTACACCAATGAAAACACAGGTCTGGGCCAAAAGTAAATTCTACAAATTCAATTTAACAAGCATTTATTAAGCATCTATGCCCTGGGGGCATACAAGGTCCTACACCCAAGAGATGCCTAATAAATGCTTGTTGAATGAAAGAATAAAGTACTGAAGAATGTCACAATCCAATCACGAGCTGGAAGATACCAATTAATCTACCAGCCTGCCTTCAATGGGGCTGCAGCCTTTGCCCACTCGATTCCTTCCCATACGCTTACATCAGGTCCATCACTATCCTAGAGCAGCTCCTTCCTGCCCACCAGGCAAACTCCTCACACCTAGGTTGGCATTTAAGGCTTTCCACAATCTAGCTCTAATCTGCCCCACCCAGGATCCAGTCTCTGTGAAAATTTCCCTAATCCTATGGCCAGAGGGGTTTCCTTCTCAAACTAACATCGCACTTTATACCTTTCCTATATTCTTGTCATCTTCCTATTCTGAATTATAGTTATTTGTGTTAGCACTGGAGTGGAAATCAACAGTTTGAACCCTGGTTCTGCCACGTTCTGACCACATGATTTTGGGCTAACCACAGGCATTATCTGAGACTCTGTATTATCATCTAGAAAATAGAGTCATGAATACTTACACAATGACCTTCCTGGGCCATCACAAAGAAAGCAGATCATGAACCATCAAGTGCTATCAGAAGTATAAAGTATGAGGAGAAGGAAGATACTGTTCTGGTTCTATAGTTTAATGGTGGAGGTAAGTTGAGTCCAAGGGCTGTGTCTTATTTGCTTTGTAGCCTCAGATGTGCACAGTGTATGTGCTACATACATAATAGATGCCCCATAACCATTTCTTTGAATGAATTTAATGGAGTCCCAGCAAGAGAAGTCTGACCCTGACTCAAGTAAACTTCTATCAAATGAGGCTATTTCCTGTTTCATCCCTAATACACTAAGACCTTCTGGCTTCCTATTTTGTCTGCAAGATCTCGGACTCTACATTACAGGATATGTATGGTGACATCAGGGTTGGCAATCAAAGGGATAGTACAAGAAAGTGGAGAGATTCAGTCTCCAATGCCATGTCTTAAGTGCGTAAGCCAGGAGCCAACTGGAAGGAGTTCGGAGAAGAGTAAAGCAAGTGACTCTAGGGCAAGGCTGGCCAGAATTCCAGCAAGAAGACCACAATGGTGGTCCAGACCAGAAGCCAGAAGAATAAGTAATCACTGAGCAATCTGTCTCAGAATGTCATAACATCTATAGTGCCTTTACTGGCACTCTGACTTAGTTCCATACTGGTCTTTGATGACCCTGGAGGAGAGAGTGAGGCTGACATCTTTGCCCAGCTCTGCCTCACTTAAATCCAATCCATGTGCAAGTCAAGACATTGCCCTGTGATGTCATGGGTCCTCTTTGAGAACAAAGGACAAATAACAACAACTTTTGGCTTATTCATGTACTGCAAACACAGAGAATGGACTCAAGTACAATGAAACTGCTGGAGTGGCTGATGACTACATGTAAAGCTCTTCTCTATTTAAAGCATGTTGCCCATGATGATGTCAAAGACAACTGATAAATGTATGGTGTTTTTCAAAGAGAGTTTAAGCCTGTTATGGTTCTGCCTACATTTAAATCCATTACCATCTCTTCCAAATAAAGCTAGGAATGAAAGAGGCAGTTGGACCAAAACGTCTTATCAATTATCTGATGTACGTGGATGATATCAAGCTAAGCTATATAGCTTCATCAAAAGACACATTAAACTTCTCATGTTGTCTTTCTCCAATTTTTTAAAAATGTTGTATGGATTCTGTAAGGATAGAATTCTTAATGTGCTGCAAATGAAGATGGAGACTGAATGCTCCAAGAGCTTGAATCTAGAAGTCAAGTTGAAGCAATGGATGAAGGCAACAATTACAACAAACACCTTGGTCTCCTCCTTCAGGCAAAACAAATCAAGCATAAAACTACCAAAGAGAATTAACAGAAGACAGGGCCCATCACCATAAGGCAGGCATTAAAAAAAATGAACACTTTCTCACCTATCAAAGAGACTGATAGACATTCTCATAACACATACTAAACAGTTATTTAAAAACCTACAGTAATATTTTTGGAACAAGCAGACACCACTTCACAGAGAAACAGCAAAGGGTACACTCCATTGGACTTGTAAGAGCACTTTCCCTCCATCTGATGAGTGGAATCAAAAGGTCCTCTGCAGACAACATCCATTTGAACTCTATTAACACCATATCCAAAAAGAAACAATGAACAAATGACTGGGTCATGTGATTGTTTATGGAAACAGGATTAGAGTTTATGGTGTCAATTCAGAACCATGTCAGCGCCCCAAATTACAGAAAGTTTATCCTTAAGAAGACTATCTTTGGTGATCAATGTAGATTATGAAATGAATCCACAGATAACATAATACGTAATACGGAAATAACCAAGGACTGCAAAAATTTAGCATCTACCAGATATCTAGCAAGATATGACCTAGAATTATATATCAGAAGCTCACTATCTCTCATGAACTGATGGGGACAAATGCCCACTTTACAAATACAGTCTTCCAAATAGCCTAGAGAACTCAACAAATAAATTGTATTGGAACCACAGCATTATCTCAGACCCAGACCAAACTGTTGGCTCCAATGGCCTGCACAGAACACAGATCTTTAAGAACTTAAGCACAGTATTTTTAACAAATGTTGCCATACCAAGTACCCATTACTGCATGCTATGTGGAGTTACAGAGACCTAGCAAAAGCCATGCAGGAATGGGATAAGGCATTTCTCACCCTGAAATTCAGCCTACTCCTGGAGCTGTCTTGCTTACAGGTGCTTGCTTACAGGGAAGAGGAACTCACAATCCCCTGTTTTTATGCAACTATAAAAAGTAGTTATTTTACCTACATTGGCAATAGCCCACACAACATTAAATATAAAAGAATAATAGCAGGATAGTGACTTGTTCCAGGACCATTTTTATCTGATTTTTTTTTTTTTGGCGAGGCAATGGGGTTAAGTGACTTGCCCAGGGTCACACAGCTAGTAAGTGTTATGTGTCTGAGGCTGCATTTGAACTCAGGTCCTCCTGAATCCAGGGCTGGTGCTCTACCCACTGCGCCACCTAGCTGCCCCCTGATTTTATCAAACAGATAAGAAAAAGGAATTTTCAGTGGTAATAGGAAAAGAGGAGGAGGAAGAAGGTGAGGAGAACAAATATGAAGACAAATAAGAAGACATTTATATAGTGCTTCAAGGTTTCCAAAGTGAGGCATCATCATTTGAGCAGCACAATAACCTTGTGAAGTGGGAGCTACAGATACCATTAGACTCATTTTACAGATAAGGAAACAGAATCTGAAGGAGGTTAAGTAAACTGCCCAATGCCATATCCCACTAATTGTCTGAGACAGGAGTCACACTAGGTCCCAGTCCAGTGTACTGTCCACTAGGCCACACCAGTCTCTCCACAGCTTAGGAGATGGTCTTCATGAGCCATGGTCACATGGTCAATAAATCACTGGCTGGTCATCTACCCTCTAATGATAAGCTTTTCTGAACTTAACAGGGCTGACCCTCAAATGACAAATACACTGTATGTTTCCAGGCTCACACTGTCAACGAGCATTTGTTAAGGGCATATGTAAACCTATGTACTAAATGCTGGGGATAAAAAGAAAGGCAAAAAATAGTCCCTGTCCCCAAGTAACTCACATTGTCATGAGGAAGACAACAGATAAATAACTGGGCCCTATAAGACAGATATAGTGTAAATGGAAAGTAATCTGAAAAGGAAAGGCATGAACAGCTGGGAGGATTGGGAATGAAGTTTTGAAGGAAAGCAGGGCTGGAGGTGAGGGGGCTGAACGCTGCAGGCAGGCAGAGCCACAGAGAGGGGAGATAGGAGGAACCACAAGCTGACCAGCCTTTGCAGCTAGGTTGGAGCTGCCCCAGCGTGGGTTTCTTTGGTGTAGCTTTTGAAAATGAGGTCACACAAAGGAGAATCTTCGTGCAGCTGCCCCTAAAGAAACAGCATCGGAGCCCGGCCAGGAAGCTTCTGCTAGGGCCTGTGGGAAGGCAGGTGTCTTCTTCTGCAACCAGCGGATTTTTAAAATGTGAAAGCTGTATTCCTACAGCTCCAGAGGAAATTACCTTTTTCCTGAAGGCAATCCCTACATATCCCTCGTGACAGTCCCAGCTCCTCGTCCCCCTGAAGATATATTTTGGGATGTATGTCAGGTAGAAGCAAAATCTCTCTTTGCGGTTCCTCCTCCCATAGGAGACAAAACTTGGAAACAGCAGTCTCAGGCTCCCACAAGCCCACAACGATCTTTCTCAGAAATGATATCATATTTTGTGGCAATTCTCTAAGGCAGTTTTCAGCTGAGAGACACAAGTGTAAATAAGCGCTCCAGATTTCTTGGTGGGAATAGTGTGTGTTCCCAGAATATACCCCCTGACACCAGTAGGGTACTCAGGGCTTAGCAGGGTGAGAAATACAAATCATATCTGTTGGAGGGAATGAGGATCAGCATCTAGGAAAATAGAAAATGCTCTCAAAGAAGAATTTAAGCCACTCAATCCCTTCACATTCTAGGCTTGGCCTTACCCTTCCAGTGTTTTTACACATCACTCTCTTCAGGTAATCTGTGCTCCAGACAAAGCTGCCTCCTTGCAGTTCCTGGACTCAATGCTGTGTTTCTAAGCCTTGGTACAGGCTGTGGTCACCCCCTCTCTGGCCTCCCCCCACACCTAGAAAGAATGCCTTGTCTTCTCCCCTCTCCCCTGGATCTGAGCTTGTATTCATTGGGGAAATCTCTTCCTCCTCAAATGATTTTCTTGAGGGGATATTCAATATGGGGGAGAGGGGAGGGTTCAGGAAAAAGGATTGTGGTATATAAACAAAAGGCAACTTTTCTTGAGGGCATGAAAATAAAAATGAATGCTTATTGAATTGCACTAGACCTTAAGTCCAGGTCCCTGTGGAAGAGAGGACTCCTGAGCAATGCCTCCCAGGGTCCTGCTTTCTGGTCTGGGGGCTGCCCCTGACTTCCAGGGTCCTTTGGCAAGTCACTTGCCTTCCTTAAGCCTGTTTTCTCATCTACAGCAAAAAAGGGTTGGACTTGATTTTTCCAAACTCTTTCAGCTCTGAAATTCTCCCTTTTTTTCTACAGTTATTCATTAGTTCATGAAAACAACAGTAGCTACAACACCAAAATCTCTCTTATTTCCAGATAAATTGTTTTGGTCATCCAGTTTGTTAGCAGACCTCTTCTACAAGAGTAAGAACAGATTCAGACTCACTTGTCACCAATGAATCAAGAACCCCCAAAATGATGCTGTGAAGACATGCTGGCCAGGCCCCCCAGTTCATTATGTAAGTGGAGAAAGAGGTAATGCTGGTATTCCCTATGAAAAAGTTGTGCTTCCTCTTAGACCAAATTGAAAATCCTGAGCTTCCATGACACTGGAATACTACTTAGCCAAGGTGACAGGGGGAAATGAACCCAAAGTCAATATTCCACAGGAAAGAATGTGAGAAGCAGCCCCCTCCATCCTAGCTGAGAACATCAGTGCTGAAAGGGATTTTTGGAAGACAGAATGTCAGAGCTGGAGAAGACTCTGGAAGATAGAACCTAGAATGTCAAGGCCTGAGAGAACCTTAGAATATAGAACATAGAATAACTGAACTGGAAGGAACCTCCGAACACTGAACACTGGTTTTTCTCTACGAACTGAACTTTAGAATAAAGAATATATAGTGTCAGAATTAGAAGAGGCCTTAGAGTAGAGAAGCTAAACAAGACCTAAGAATGTAGAACATAGAATCATTGCCTCAGAAGGGACTTTAGAACATCAAAGACACGCTCCTAGAACTGGAAGGCTCTTAACAAATGAAGTAAGTCTTGTCAGAGCTGGAAGAGACCATGGAACCTAAAACAACAGAAATGTCTTAGAACCTAAGTTAGAGCTACCAGAGATGTTAGAAATAAGAGTTTAACCTAAAATAGGAGAAATGGGAGGAACCTTAAACTGTAGAACATTAGGACACAAAGTGACTTTAGATGCCAAAGAAAACAGACTGAGAACTTTTTAAAAATGTAAATGAATGATAAGGGAAGAGCGCTGAAGAAGACTTATTTGTACTGGCCAGCAGCTCCCTAAGCTTCTGGGTTGCTGCTAATGCAAAGCAACAATGTGGGTAAAACTCAAGGAGCTGATGCCTTAGAAGGTCCAGGCTCAGTCTCCAAGGGGGCAGAGGACACTCAGCAGAAGTGGAAGTAATGGGAAGAGCAGAAGCAGGATTTCCCATGGGAGCACCTGTTGCTCACCTCCTATGACGCCATGTTGCACAAGTCACTTTTTGCCACCATGGACTGAAGTTTCAACATCATTAAAGTGAGAAAATTTCTACAACTCTGAAACACTGACTGGAATCAGAGCTTCAGATTGGAAGCCCTGCTCTGCTCCTTACTAGCTGCATGGCTTTGTTCCTCCTCCATGAAATGAAGCACTCAGCCTACATGGTCTCACAGTTCCCTTTCCAGGCTCAATGTTCCATGAGCGTGGCCATCAGGGCGGCAATTATACATCCTGAGTTGGTATTTTATGCTCAGTCACAGATTCCCATGGGGGAATCTTGACCCCCATGCTGGATCACTTGTTTCAAGGCAATGATTTCTGAGATAAGTATGTTTGGAAAAGGGAAATGTTTCTTCCTGACAAATGTAAAACAATCAATGTTTAAGAAGAGCCCCTCTCCATTATCTAAATTAATCCTCACAACCTCCCCCTGATGTAAGAACTATGTATTACTGTCCTCAGGAGACTGAGGCTGGTGATTGGAATTCTGGAGGCGGTGAGTGTGTTGTGTGACCTCAGGCCCTTCTCTTGCAAACTACGCTCAATTAGGATTCATCTAGCTCTATTTTTCTGTGATGGTCTCCTTTGGCAGTATGGACCCCTTCTGAGAATAATTTTTAATCACAGGTTCTTAATTTGGGATCTGTGAACTTAAAAAATAATTTGATAACTGTACTTCAACATAACTGGTTTCCTAAAATGTATTTTATTTTATGCATTTAAAAACATTACCCTGAGATGGCATCTATATCAAAGCTATATCAAATTGTCAAAGGAGTCCATGACTAAAAACGTTAGGAATTCCTGTAGTGTATAAAATTAAATACATAGGCTTACAAAAGAAACCAATTATATTGAAACAAAAATGCAATGTTTTTCTACTGTCCAAATTCATGGACCCATAGGGATCTAGAACTCCTAATCTAGCTCTTTGCTCCAGAGTTCAAATGCCAGTGAAATTGGCTTTGATTGGAAACTGACTAAAGGAATGGACTATGAGACCTGAAAGGGATCACTGAATACAGAACTTGGGGCAACAAATCTCATCCAGAAGAGGCCTGAAAGAGTGCCTATCTCCTCATTTGACGGATGAGGAAATGATAGCCTAGAGAAGGAGAATAGCCTGTATGCGGTCACCAGCATCTCATTTAGCCCCAAAAAAATTCCTTATAGGAAGGGAAGGCCAGCTATTATTCCATTTGCAGCTATAGAAACTTTAGCCCAAAGACACAAGTGACTTTCTCTTATGGGACATGGTTATCAAGGAAGGCAGCGTGGAAGAAGCAACCTCAAAGAACAGGTGGGATATGAGTTGGCAGATGGGGCACACACGTGGGAGGCCACTGTCACCACTCCCACATGAGGAAGCGCCGACCCCATTCATCCACACCACAAATGAAGGAAATGCTGGGACAGTTTGCCTGTCCCTGTCCTAAAAGGCTTCACTGAGTTCTGCACTGGGGTGCCCACCAAAGCACTGAAGGATGCTGTTAAGCCCATGTGTACAATGGAAAAAAAAGAAAGCAGCTGCTTTTAGAAGGCAAACACAACATCCACCAGTGTGCATATCTCTGCCTAAACATTTCTCACTCACAAACGTTAGTTTTGCCAGCAAGCATTTCCAAAATTGAAACAGTGGTTTCAGTTGTTTTGACATTGGAAACGTCTCAAGTGTGGTGGCTCAACAAGCTATTCATTCTGGCCACAGGACCGAGTAAAGGGATTGGCCAACATGTCCACCGTCCAGGGGACACTCCCATGCCAGATGGTAGAAGGTCCTAGAATGAGGAGGACATAAATATTTGAAGGGAAAAAATACTGAGGGCCCCAAATCCACTCTCTGTGCCAGATCTTCCCATCGGGTTTTTCCTAGGCACGAAACCACATGTGGCCTTTATTACTAGGCAAACTGCACAGCCCATCAGTAAGTACATATCACTGCTGGAAACCTATTAACTAGCCAGTGTTTACTATTCACACGATGGTATACTGGTCAGCTGCTCAGGCCCTTCTTAAGTGTTGGTATTGGGAGAGGCAGGGGAGAGAATCCATCCTTTGCGAAATCATAAGACTTTTGGAGCTAGAAGATCCCTGTGAACACAGGATGTTAGAGCCACAAAGAGCCTTCGAATGTAGATCAGACCCAGATGTTCTGCTGCCAAGCACATATCCCAAGGAGATCACTGATGCAGAGAAAGGCTCCATATACACTAGAATATTGATAGCAGCGCTTTTTGTAGCAGCAAATAACTGGAACAACATATACGCCCCATTGACTGGGGAATGGCTAAACAAGTTGTGATACAGAAAGGTGACGGAGTATTACTCTCCTGCAAGAAACAACAATACGATGGCTTCAGAGAAGCGCAGGAAGATTTATGTAAACTGATGCAAAGTGAAACAAACAGCCAGGAAAACAATACACGCAATGACCACAACAAGGGAAATGGAAAGCACGACAACCATAACATCACTGAAACTGAATACTGCAAAATCATAAAGAACAAGCATAGTGTCAAAGAAGAGATAAGAAGACACTCCCCACTCCTCTGCGCCAAGGTGTGACACGGCCACATCAAATCTGATTTTTTCAACGTGTTGATTGGTTTTGAATTTTTTCCCCTTTTTCTTCTTTTAAAAAGAATGTCATAAGGGATGGCTCTTGGAAGTGGAAAAAGGGAAGAGATACAAGGGGATGGTTATATGGGGAAATGCATTTGGTATAGAAAGGATATCAAAAATCTATTTTCTTAATAAAAGAATATAGATCATAGAATAACTAGAAAGGGTTTTACAGACCATCTAATCCAGAGGCTCATCACCTCGGAGCCACAGACTCCCCTCAAGGGGTCCATGGATTTCAAGAGGTTCATGAATTTGTTTTTGTAAATATTTTGGTAACTATTTCAATGTAATTGTTTCCTGGGTAATCTTATGCATTTTATTTTATGCATTTAAAAGCATTATGCTGAGAAGGGACCACAGGTTTCATCAGATGGCCAGAGGGGTCCATGACACACGAAAAGGTAAGAACTCCTAATTGAATTCAACCTTCTAAGTTTATAGATGGGGAAATAGAGACCTGCCAGAGTAAAATGTCTTGCCTATCAACTGTATCGGAACCAGAGCTACATCTCAAATCTCCTGAATGTCACTAAACTAGTGACACATAATGACTCTTCCAATAGACTTGAAGAAGGCAGATTGGGGCAGAGGGAAGAATAATGGACATCAATGCAGAGGACTCAGGTTTGAATCATAGCTCTCCCATGTATTACCTAGATGACCTCAGGCAAGTCACTTTTCCGCCTCCTCTATAAAATGTGAGAGATGGACTCAAAATGTATGATCCTGTGACCTTAGAGCACATACAAGCCCTATGCCTTTGCATTTCATTATCCACACGTAACCCTGAGACTCCTCTGAACATGTACAGTCTATTAATGAATGAGCATCTTCTGGCTTAATACATCCCTTTCTTAAAATCCATTGCTTAATAACTAATTCTATAATCATTAGAACCAGGGCCTGGGAAAGTGTGTCTTGCCCTATAATCAGGGTAGGGACAAGCTCGTAATCATTTCCAGGCCCAGCCTGCCTTTAATTACAACTCTTATTCAGCCTGGAGTCATCCCCAAAGGCTGCAAAGCAGTTAATTAGAGAAGCATAATCCCCTTCTTCAGCGGAGCTGATCTTCTAGGGTTGTGAGAAGATAAGATTTATGCCCCTTTCATTCCTTTATTTTCTCATCAACACCGATTCATATTTCAGTTTCCCACATCTGAAACAAAGAGGAAAGCCTGCTCAGTCTACTGCTGCCGGAGAGAGATAAATTAGGAGACACAAAGAAGCAACCCTATAAACTCAATCTCTTTCTCTTCCTTTCATATTTGTGATTATAAACAGAGTCAAGGACAGATGAAATATATCCTTCTGCTTTCTCCAACTGTAAGGGAGAATAAAGATAGAGTGATAAAAATCAGGATGGAAACAGGAAACTGAAACCCCAACACATGCCTAGTGCCCAGGGAAGCAGCTGAGGTTCCTGGAGAATGCTTTGGACTTACACACAGGAGGCAGAATGGAGCTCAGTGTGAGTCCTGACAAGGATGGCTCCTAGCCGTATGACTAATGACTAAGCTACTGTAGTGATATTTAGACCAGGAGACAGGCAGGTGGATGATGACCAGTCTTGGAGTCAGAAAGGCCTGGGTATAGGCCTCTGATGCCTTGTAGCTGTGAGACCAGGGCTGAGGCCTAGGAGTATGAGTGTTCAGGCAACTCTCTGAAATTCTCAGTCACTAAGAAGCATCGGTGGAATGCCCCCAACTGCTAAAATCACAGGTTAGACTCTCTCCTGGTGCCTCCCCACATCCCAAATGCAGAGGGATACTTGTACTGTACTATCAGCCCATTCTGTCTGTTGATGTGAGGCCCAGCTTTGTAAACCCACAACGGCTAGAGAAGTGAGCACTAGAATTATGTTGTTTCACTTTTGTCTTAATATCCTGCAGCGCCATGCCTGGTATGTGGGAGGTGATCAGTATATGCTATTAACATATTGACTGATCTGATGTTTCTAGTCATTGTCTCATGAAGAACTTATTTGGAAGCCCTACCTTGTCTACAAAAAGAAATTATATTCTGTACTCTATTACAAATCACAGAAGGCATCTTCAACAGCACCAGTTTGAAGCTCTCAAAGCTTAAAACTGCACCACAACTTTTGGGACACTGTGTTAAGCTCAAGTTTGATCCTCACAACCACCAGGGGAGATGGATGCCATTGTTACATCCATTTTATGGATGTGGAAACTGAGGATGAGAAAGGTTAAGAGATTCACTCAGAATCACACAGCTAGTATGTGTCTGAGGCAGGATTTGAACCCAGGTCTTCCTGGCTTCACCTCTAGGGTTCTGCTCACTATTCCACTTGGCTTCTTATTGGAGAAGGGACATGGTATAACAGGAAGAAAGCTCCATCTGAAGTCCAGAGACCTCTGGCAAAGCCAGAGGCTCTTTGCCTCAGCTTCCCCATGTGTAAAGAAGAATTAATAAGCCTTGCCTCCCATCTTCCTAGGAAGATGAGGAGGTCAGCATGCTTACAGTGACACGGAGATGAGACTGAATGAGGCTGAGTGACTTGCCTAAAGTCACAGGATTTTGCCATTTGCTCAAAAGAAATGAGCTTAAGGTTAGACTAGTGATGTGGCCTACCCTGCTTGGCAGAGATAAGGGCAGTTCTAGAATCAGAGCAATAACAAGCATTTACACAGTGCTTTAAGATTTGCAAAAAGCTTCTAAATACTATCTCATTTGATCCTTCCAACAACTCGGTGAAGTAAGTGCTCCTATTATCCCCATCTTACAAATTAGTAAACTGAGGCAGACAGAGGTTAAGTGACTTGCCCAGGGATGCACAGCTTACACCTGCTGAGGCAGGATCTGAACCACGTCTTTCTGACTCCAGGTCAGCATTCTCTCCACCACACCACCTGGACAGCTAAAAAATCACACAAGTTCAGTGTTGGCAAGGATCTCAGGGGTCATCTAGTCCAATTCATTCCTGAAAAAGGATTCTCCTGGACAGTCAGCCTGACGGGTGGTCATCCAGCCTTCACCTGAAGACCTCTGGTGAGGGGGAAAGCACTCCTTCCCCAGGCAGCTCCCAGCACTTTCAGACCCCTCCTTTCTGACATCCAGCTTAAACCTGTGTCTCTGCTGCTTCTAATTGCTGGTCCTAGCTCTCCCCTCTGGGTCAAGCACAACATGTCCAACTGTTGTTCCACACGAAGTACAAGACACTAGAGGCAAGTGATAAAGCCCCTGGATAAAGCCATTTTTTCAAGTCTCAAGGCAGAAGCTTCCAGGTTTTTTCAGAGGACAAGGGCCAATCAGGAGAAATACCCTGTCAGGCTTCATAATGGCAGCTCTCAAACTATACTACAAAGCAATAGTCATCCAGACAATTTGGTAAGAGATGAGAACCAGAGATCAGTGGAAAAGAAGCAAGTAAGTATTTGACAAACCCAAAGATCCTAGCCATTGGACGCAAGAAGTCGCTATTCGACAAAAATCACTGGGCAAAATGGAAAGCAGTCTGGCAGAAAGTAGGTACTGACCAATATCTCATACCACATAGCTAGTCAAGTTGCAAATGTGCACATAATCTAGACATAAAGGGTGACATCATGAGCTAATTAGAAGTGCACGGAAGAAATCAACTGTCAGATCTATGCACAGGGAAAGAGTTCATGACCAAACAAGAGACAGAAAGGCTCATATGAGGTAAAATAAACAATTTACATTATATAAAAATCTAAAACTTTTTGCACAAACAAAACCAATTTGGCTAAAATTAGAAGAGAATCAGATAAATAGCAAAAAAAACCCAACAACTTTGCAGCAAGTTTTTCTGATAAAGGTCTCATTTCTAAGACAGGAAATTATTTCAAATTTATAAGAATAAGAACCACTCCCCAACTGATAAATGGTCAAAGGACAGGAATAGGCAATTTCAGAGGAAGAAATCCAAACTATCAATAGTCACCAAGCTCCAAATCACTAACACTTAGAAAAATGCAAATTAAAACAACCTGAGGTTCTGCCTCACATACATTAGATCAGCAAAAAGCTGACAAAAAGGGAAAATGACAAATGCCGGAAGAGCTGTGAGAAAAGATACATCAAAGCACTACTGGTGAAACTGTCAACTGGTCCAGCCGTTCTATAAAACAGTTTGAAAAGAAAACAATCCCTTCAGAAATCCTGCTGCTGGGCTAAACAGAAGAGGGTGCTCTGGCAGTCTTGTCTCCAAGGGACATCCATCTAGCTTGTGGAATGACGACTTAGAGCATTACCAAATGTTAGAGTTGGCAAGGCCCTTAGCTGCCTCTCCATCCAACAGAGCCATGAAAAGGAGTGCCCACTACAATGTAACTGACTTCTGCTTAGTGAGCATGAACCCGCTCGTACCCAAGAAGGCTGCCCACTCCACCGCTGGGCAGCATTCATTGTTATGACTTTTTCCTGGTATCAAACCTACATCTGCCTCTCTGCTGCTTCCCCCTGTTTGTTGATCTTGATTCTGCTCGGAAGCGCGTAAGGAACCTTAGATGTCATGTAGTCCATGCCCTGATTTTACAGAGGAGAGAACGGACACCCAGAAAGAGATAATGATTTGCCTAATCTCCCACAGGTAATAAGTACCAGAGCCAAGATTTGAATTCAAGCCCGTGGATTTGGAATCCAGGATATTTTCTATTAAGCTACTCTAAATATTATTTATGTAGAAATTCAATCAATGGCCTTTTTACAATTTTGGATTAACAATCCTCCCTTTACTTGTCCGGGCCCCCAAAGAGGGAGAGAACAAGTGGGAAGAAGAAATCTAAGTTCCTGAGATGTAATGAAGAAAGGGAGGAACAGGTAGGAAGACACTGAATGCAGAAGTCAGGCTGGGCCCTGTTATCAAATGCCATGCTGCAAGATGTAAGACAACAGTGTTTAATAGACTCTGAGATTCCATTATCCATTTATATTTTCCAGTAGCCTCATCCTCATCTAAATTATCCTTTCACTATAAACATGTCCTAATTCATAAACAGGATATAAAATAAATCATGTTGGGAGAGTCGACCATGTTCTGAACCATCGATCTTCCCAGAAATAAAACTCCAGAATTCACTTTCAGAGGAGGAAGGTTAACAAAAAGACTCCAGTGCTGCCCACAGGAACATCAGCGATTACTATCGCAGACGCAGACGGGGTCATCAGCACACCAGGACAAAGTTCTGATCCTGTCAGTCCCTCCCCAGGTGGTAGCAACTGTGGGGAGTCAGTTCCCTTCTTCTGACCTTCTTCAGCTTTCTTATCCGCAAAAGTGGATTGGGATGAAAGGTCACGTTCTGCTCCAGCATTCCAGTTTCTGGGAGCTAAGTCCCTTCCGGGGGGGACATCCTACTGCCTGGGTGCTAAGGCTCTCTCTACCTCTGCAATTACATGTCCTCAGAGCTTTTCCAGTTCTGACAGTCTGTGTTGCAGCATGCTTCTCCACTGCCATTCTGCGTCCAGACTGACTAATTAGCTTGAACTGTCTCTAAATATCACACGATATCTCTTAAACCCTTTACACTCTGGGTCTCCTAACAGGGTGCTCTTCTCTCATCTGACCATCTTTACCTCAGCCCCTCGGGCACAAGAGACTGTGTCTCTCGGCATTGGCCCAGAGAGTTTTTCTGAGGCAAAGACATTTTCAGATGAGTTATTTACTTTCCCCTGTGACTCATCTATGCGCCACACGTGGACACAAGCAGCAAGTTTCACAAAAGCAGCTGTGTGTTGTGTCAGCATCTTCCATGTCTCATATCATGAAGCCTCCCCCCAAGTGGCAGTGACTGCCGGAAAAAAACTGACCAAACACACCCAAGCGAACTCACACGCTGCTGTGACACGATGTTTATGAAATGCATGCAACCACAGATACACCCAAAGGATTTAAGAAACTATGTCACAGGAAAGAAGGCCCAAAGGAGGAAATCCGCTGTGAGGAGGCTAGTGGAGATAACACTAGACCAAGGGGCGGAGACCTGGATTCAAGTCCTGGTCTGGCCACTTCCTGGCTATGTAGAAAAGTCATTTCAGCTCATCACGGCTGGGTCTCACAGACCCACAGAAACTGTGCATGGCAAGGGACCTCCTCTTACCTCTGGAATAGAGACAATAACCCTTACACGCCCTACCCAAAGGGGCTTTTATGAGCTAAATGTTTTGGATGCCAGAAAACACTAGAGAAATGAACTTACTTCAGTTCTCAGAGAACAAGTTCATCTGTTTCTACCAAAAGACAAATCTACCACTTATGAAAGAGTCTTTGAGAACTGCTATGGGGGAAAAAAATCCTACCTGTGGGCCCAGCTGAGATAGCCTCTCCAAAGTCAGTGGGCCTGGCTCCTGGGGCAGCCAACCTGAGGCGCCCACTGGGCCTGTACTTGGGGTCTTCTTAGCCTGTGCTCCACAGGTAGAGCCTTTGAGAAGCCAGAGTTTGGCTTCTCTTCTTTGTCTTTTAATCCCTAGCATCTAACATAATCCCTGGCACACAGTAGGTGCCTATACATGCAAAGCACCATACAAGACACTGAGAAAGATACAAAGATAAATGAGTAACCCTCAGTCCTTGAGACTGTAGAAAAGGAATACTAGAGTAGGCAGACAAAGAGCTGGGTTCTAATCTGTTACTTACTGGCTGGCTGGGTGAAACCTTGGGTTAATCATTTGCCTTCTCTAGACTACAAAGGAGAGGATTAGATTTAATGATCTTTAAAGTCCCTTCCATCTGTAAACGCTGTGTAGAAAAAAAGGGCTTAATAAATAGAGTAACTACTGACAGGAGAATCCGCTCCCTGATGTAGCATCTGGGAGGGGGAAAGGATTAAGACAGGCTCCTTGTGGAAACTGGTGTTTGGGCTGCTCTTTGAAGGAAACTGGGGATTATGTAAGGCAAAGGGTTGAAGAGGCATTCAAGGCAGAGCAGATGGTCTGAGGAAGGGCATAGAGCTAGAACACTGAGCATACCAAAGAGCACATGGAGGGGCGTAATATAGGATAAAGCTGAAAAAGCAGGCTGGAGCCAGATGAAGACAGGCTTTAAACACCAAACAGAGGAGTGCACATGTGATGCTAGGGATGACGAGGAGGAGGAAGAGGAGGAAGAAGAGAGGGGGAGGAGCAGGAAGAGAAAGAGGAGGAAGAGGAAGAACAGGAGGAGGAGGAGGGGAGGAGAAGAAAGAGGAGGAAGAGAAGGGGAGGAGGAGGAGGGGAGGAGGAGAAAGAACAGGAGGAGGAGCAGGAACAGGATAATGATGGCTGGCATTTATATAGTGCTATCTAATTTGTAAAGCACTTCACACAGGCTATTTCACTTGACTCCCACAAGCCTGTGAGGTCAAAACTATTATTATCCCCACTTTATAGACGAGGACAATGAGGCTGAGCAGTTCTCTAGGAGTCTGGCTGTGAAAAGAAAGAGAGATAGTACGTCAGTTTGAGGGATGGCAAGGTCAAGTGGCGGTGGGGGACACTGAGGATCCGGGAGATCTGAGCATGCCTACTGACAACAGAGACTGAGAGAAGATTTGGAAGAGAGAATGATGGGAGGCAATCTGCCAGAGGGCACAGAAGCGACAGCATCAAGGGAGAGGGGTTGGTTTGGTGAGGAGAAAGTCATCTCTTTGGGGAAGTAACACCTACTTCTCAGGACTGTCATGAGGATTCAAACCCTTTACAGAGAGCTTTGTGAATATAAAAGTCCTGTATAAAAGGAAACTATTATCACTACTACTACCACAGCTAGGATACATAAATCACTTCAGTTCAATAAGCATTATTTTGTATCTACTAGGTGCCAGGTAGTATAAACCATGTTATCCAGTAGTGTTTTCAATGGCATGAATAATCTGGTCGGTACTCTTTATTTCCCTTCCATTTGACATGGATTGGTTGGAGAAAAAGTTGTGTTAAGTATTCTGTGCTTTTCAGCTCCTGAATCAAAGATACATTTTGCTAGGTCTCTGGCAGATGAGGACAGACTTTACAAGGGACGAAGGAGTCTTTGGTTCCCTGGTGCTCTGTACTGTGGGTCACTCACACACAGAAGGGTCTTCGTGTGTCCTGAACATGTTTAATACAGAAATAATGTGCCAGCATTGTAGATGCAGGAGATGGGGGATTTAAAAAGAGAATCTGGACTCTGTGACAGGAATGCTCGCTAGGCAGCTTGGCAGATGGCAAGCACTGGACCAGGACTCTATTGAACTCAATTGGGATTCTGCTTCTGACACTTCCCGGCCTTATCAATCGTCTTTCCTGAACACCTACTATGTCCCAGACACTATAGGAATATGAATACAGAGGCTGTTCCAGCCCTCAGGGAGCTTCTGTTCTGCTTGGGGTGGTACAGCATGCTCATGAAATACAGGACACCTACAAACACAGGGAGCCTGAAATCTCCTCTGGCTAAACGAAATAAAAAATAACAAAATATAGCACCGGAACACACAGGGCTTACCAATATGCACAGCAGAGACAGAATTCAGGTGAAGTGAGTGGAGAACCCTGACCCTGCTTCCTTAGGCTAGCTTACATTCCTGCTGAGGGCCTTCCATGAACTAAGCAGGTACTAAGCGCTCGGACGTAAAGACAAAATAGAGTTCCTGAGCTTGAGGAGTTCACCGTTTACAGAGGGAGACAACATGCAAACAAGATGGAAACAGGATAGACTGGAGATAATCAACAGAAGGAAGCCATTAGCATCGAGGGGAACCAGGCAACGCTGCTGGGTACAAGATGGAATTAATTTTAGCTGAGACTTGAAGGAAGCCGGGGAAGGCCAGGTGACAGAGATGAAGAGGGACAGTGTTCCAGGCACAGGGGACAGCCAGGGAAAATGCCCAGAGCTAAGAGACGGAGGGTCTCACTGGAAGAGCAGCAAGCGGCCAGCGTCACTGGATTGTAGAAGGTGTTGCTGGGGGTGAAATGTAAGAAGACTGGAAAGGTAGGAGGGAGCCAGGTTGTGAAGGGCTTTGAATGCCAAACAGGATTTTATATTTGATCCTGAAGGTGATAAGTAGCCACTGGAACTTAGTGAATGGGAGAGTGTGTGATATGCATGCAGTCAGGTCTGCTCCTTAGGAAGATTAGATTTGACAGCTGTGTAAAGGATGGATTAGTGGGAAGAGATTGTTGGCAGGAAGACCAACCAGCAGCTATTTCAACAGTCCAGGTAGGAGGTGATAAGGCCTGCCCCAGGATGATGGCAGTATCAGAGGAGAGAAGGGGGAGCCCACAAGAAACATAACAAAGGTTAAATTGATAGTAACAGATTGGATATGGGAAAGGAGAATGAGGAGGACAACTGGATTGCAAGGACGGGGGACCGGGAGGATGGTAGTGCATTAACAGTAATTGGGAAATTCAGAAAGGAGGATGATTTGGGGAAAAAGAGAATGAATTCAGTTTTGGACATGATGAATTTAAAATGTCTAAGGGACCTCCAGTTCAAGCTGTCTGATAGTCAGTGGGAGATGCAAAATCCAGAGGTTGGGAGAGAGGTTAGGCATCATATGTAGATCTAAGAATGTCAACATAGAGGTGATAATTGAAGTGCGGGCTGATGAGATCACCAAGTGGCATAGTATCCAGGGAGAAGAGAAGGTGGCCCAGGATAAAGCCCTGACACCCACTTTTAGTGGGCATGACTTGGATGAAGATCCAGCAAAGGAGACTGAGAAGGTATTGTTTACTCCAGGCATACCCTGATGGCACACCCTGCCCATGTGCTATGGCTATGAATAAAGAGGTATTAGCCTGTCCTTCTCAAACAGAGGTTTTAGTTGTTACACCTTAGCAGACTAAAGCTGAGATGACTGAGCTGGCCCTGTAGAGATGAGCACGTCAGCTGAGAGAATAAGACCCACCCACTAAGGAACAGGCCTAGGAGGGAGGCTGTGCTCAGAATGAAGCAAGTCCAATAAGCCTGGTGGAACAGTGATAGTTTATTGAGAAAAGCACAATGTCATCATCAGAAAGAATCTGGGATCACGCAATATCAGAAGTATGAGTTGTCCCTCCACACATTTCTAACGCATGGTCCCTGCACACATAATCATTTTCCAGGTTCATTCTCTCCACCAGTACTGTTTATTTGTTGGAGAGTATACCCTACATTTATGGGAAAATGTTCTTTCTATGCTATTTCATTAAATGCCTTTGCTTTGAACTAATTGTCTTCTTTGGCTGACTAGAGAAAAAGTCACCACACTAGTAGGGGCTCAGAGCTATTGTTTTGGGTGTACACAGTTCATCAAATCTGGGCTAGCTATTACAGGGACCCCACTGTGAGAGAAGGGAACATAGACAGTACATGAATATAAAATGACTAGAGGTGGGCACTAATAACTGGGGGAATTAGGAAAGGCCTCCTAAAAGAGTTGGCACTTGTGACAACTCTTGAAGGGAAACAAGAGTTTCTAAGAAGCAGAAGGAAGGATATCTCTGTCTTGTAACACCCTAAACACGGAGGACAGACAGCATATTCAAAGGCATAGAGGGAGAGACAGAGTGCTGTACATGAAGGACAGCAAGCAGGTCAACTGCTAGACCATAAAAAAAAAGGGAAGAAAAGTAATGTATAATTAGTCTGAAAGGCAGGTGGGGTGAGAGGCTTTAAATGACAAATAAGGGAGTTTGCACTTTATCCTAAGGGCAAGGAGGGGGAATCACTATGCCCCAGGACAGGAGAATGACCAGATCTGTTGTGTCCTTTAAGAATGTCAATTCAAAAAGGGCAGATGGGAGAGATGGGGATCAGGGGCAAATCTCTTGGCCTTTCTGTACCCCACTTTCCTCAACTGTAAAGTGGAAAGTCAATAATAACGGTGCTACCTACCTCAGTGACCATGACAGCTATCCCTAGAGTGCAGAATAACAACTGCAGTTCAATTCTACAAGCAATTATTAACTGTCTGCTATATGCCAGGCACTGGAATCACACCATCCCCGATCTACACAGTCACACACTTGTACTCACACACTTGTACGCAGGTGAGAATCAAACTAAAATGAACATCAGGGAAATGAGAACCAGGAGAACAACATAAACGATGCCTACCACGAAGTTAACAAACATGACCTGAGGCCAACCTCATTCCAGGAAAACAGAGGATGAAGCAGTCTTCCCTCAGTCTGCAGGGCTGAGGGCACTCCAGGTGGGGGATGCAACAAGCTGGTAGATGCCATTGCTGGTCACTTGCTTTTTCTCAACTGTTTTTCCATTATAAGGGTGGGTTCAATGGGATTGAGGGTGGGGTGGTATAAAGGGAAATGACTATGGTGTAAAAAGCTCTCAATAAAACTTAAAAAATAAATAAAATGAACATCAGTAGCAACCTTGAAGGAGGAAAAGGAGTGAAGAAAAGGTAACCTTTGAAGTATATCTGGAAAGGGGATATTTTTATCTGCTCAGGTCTGGGACAGCTGGAGGGCTTAAAGAGTGAATGCAAGCTCCCAGAGGGCAAATATTATCTCACTTTTTCATTGTATCCCCAGCACCTAGCATCACACCTGGCACAAAGTAGGTGCCTAATAAATGCTCGTAGATTATTAGCCATTCTGTTTATGAGATACTTGGGTCTTCGCAGCAGGTAATATAACCACCTTGTGGCTCCCCTAATTCTCTCAAATCAGAGGATTGACCATGGGAAGGCACCTTCTAGCTCATGGGTCTAGACAGAGAAGATACATTTGAGGTCAACCAGTCCAGCCTCCTCATGTTACAGATGAACAAGCTGGGACCTAGAGAGGAGTCGTACACCTCCCATCCCACTGGCAGCAAGCGGCCAGAATCCAAATCCTGACCTGCAGCTTATGAACAAATGGAAGCTTCTCGATCTCAGCTTCATGCCGCCACAAACAGCATCAACTGCTAGCTCCCGCCATTCTCCAGTTACCGGGAAGAATCTTTAATAAATGATATAATACGGCCGAGCGCTACTGGGGTAAAGGAGTTATTACGATGCATACATCAGACACCAGTTAGCCGGCAGCCCTTAGGAACAGGCTTCAGAAGAAATTAGTCTGCTTGCTACTCCCTCCCACAAACAGAAAAACCAGATTTTGGAGAAGCATGAATCTTTAATGAAATCAGAAAAGCAGCCCTATGGCACAAACGTCACATTTTGAATTCTACGAGTTCACGGAGGGAAGGGGCCCGAGACATCACTGAGTCCGGGCATGCTTAACCAATTTTTGTGTCACGGGCCCCTCTGGCAGTCTGGTGAAGATTAGAGATCCTCTTCTTGGAATATTTTTGAAAGATATGCAAAATTTCAATCACAGGTTTGTGAAAACAAAGATGTAATTTTTAAAAAAATTAAAGTTCAAGAACTGAACCCCCACCACTGAACCCTTGGAGGGCTATAGATCTCAGGATAAGAACTCTGATCTTGTCCAACCACCCCTGCTTTCCAAGAAAGACTGAGACCCAGAAAGGAAAAAAAGACTTGTCCAAGATCATGCAGCAAGCAGGTTACGGAGGGACCAGAAATGAAGTCTCTCAGTTTTCAGCTCCTGGCTTTTCTATTACACCCCAGGGTTCTTGAGGCTGTCATTGCTAACTCTAACCTTATATGACCTAGGCTTCTATGACTCGGAGGTGGAAGGCACCTTAGGGGTAATTTTATCTAATCCCCTCATTTTACAAATAAGGAAACAAAGAACCACAGAGGAAAAGTGGTCTGTCCAAAGTCACATGGGTAATACGGATGCTAAAAGTCAGAATTTAAACTCTGGCTACAAATCCACAACTCCTTCCTCCACATCTGCCTCATAGATGTAGCATGACAAGAAGTTTCTTTGAAGAATGAGAATTTGTGAATATTCCACAAGACAGATTTGTTTTTAAAGAAAAGAGTTTTAGAGTCCATCTTAATTGCTGAACCCTGCCTAGTCACTGTTTATAAGTTCTCCTTGTATAAACTACTCTGGTGTCCAGTGTAGCTGAGGCATATTGGCCATGGCCTTGTGACAGGGTAGTCAGCTGCACCCTTATTCACACATATAGCACTCCTTCAAATTCATATGGACACAAAATAATAACTAACATGCATAGGGTGTTTTAAGATTTAAAAAGTACTTTACAGGGACAGCTAGATGGCACAGTGGATAGAGCACCAGCCCTGAATTCAGTAAGACCCGAGTTCAAATCTGGCCTCAGATACTTGACACTTGCTAGCTGTGTGACCCTGGGCAAGTCACTTCACCCCACTGCCTCACCCCCCCAAAAAAAAAGACAAACAGTGCTTTACAATACCATTTAGTTCAAACTTCTCAACTCTGTGAGATAGGTGCTATCATTATCCCCACTTTACAGATGAAGAAACTGAGGTTCAGAAGTTAAATGATTTGCCCTGGGTCACACAGCTCATAAATGTCTGAGGAAGTATTTGAACTTAAGTATTCCTGGGCTCTGGTACTCAAATGTACTGACACCTAGCTGCCAAGGCTGCTGAAGATCCTGACTGCCTCATGACATCTGGAAAGGACAGGGATGAAGGTTGCCAAGGGTATAAAATATTCAGCCATACATAATATGTATGCATATATGTGTGCATGTGTGTGTGTGTGTGTATATATATAGATACGTGTGTGTGTGTGTGTATACTCACCCATATAGGCACACACAATTTTCAGAGCTTACTAGAACTATATCATTTCCAGACTGGCCTAAGCAGACACTCAATCACTGTGTCACTGAAGAGTAGTTGCTAAAGGTGTAAACTAATTAAAAATGTGATCTTGTGATTTCATCTTAATCTCACTTACTCATCAACTTTACTCAATGTCTACACATAATTTAGCTGCCTTCTTCATTTAGATAAATGACTGAGTAGCCTACCTCGTCTCTTTATTAGCAACCAGTGCACTGCTAACATTCTGCTGCTCATGATTAAAAAAAAAACCCACACTAATTTAAAAAGCATTTTTATTAGCACCATCATTTCGCTCCAGACACAAAGGAAACACTCTCTTTAATGAATTTTACATCAAGTCTGCTAACTGTACAAACAAGTCTTCCTATGCTTTCAGAGTCAAGTTGCAGTGTGCTGTGTGTATTCGTAAGAGGGAGAGCCAATAAATCAGGTGAACTGCAAATAGAGCATCAAAACAGTTTATTACCAAACTAGGCAAATCAACAGTTTTTCAAGGTAATCCCTTCCCAACTACGGAATGGCTCAACAGGCTGTAACGAAACACTGCTGTGCCTTAAGAAAAGATGAAAGAGATCATTTCAGAGAATCCTGAACTGGCAAAATGAAATGAGCAAAACCAGAATAATTTATTAAAAAAAATAATATTGTAAAGAAAAACAATTTTGAAAGAACTGGAGAATTCAATCAATGTGTGATAAACCAGGCCTCCAGAGAACCCATGACAGGACATGCTGCCCATCTCCTGACACAGGTGAAGGGCTCAGAGTGAAGAAGGAGACATACGTCTGGACATGGTCACTGATTGGATTTGTCTGGCTTGACTAGGCATACCTATTCCAGGGACTCTTTTTTCTTTCTTTCTCTAGCTTTTTAAATTGAGAGGTTGGGAAGCAGAAGGGGGAATTAACAACAGTGATGCAAAAAAAGAGGGCCACTGAAACATTTCAAAATGCTCACAAGAGAATGGAGGGTCGTTCAGAAGGAAGCAAAGACAAGTAGGATAGTTTTGAAAGCAGTGTATGGAATTCATTATAAACATTTCTAAAAGCAAGTGTTATAAAGTAAAGATTTACAGATTTAAATGAAGGTTTCATACACAGTCCTCTTGAGTTCTGCTTTGTGTATAGAAATGATATTTTTTGGTGTTAAGTTTAGAATGAAAAGAAAAAACCACAACAAAGTAATATGCTACTATTTCAGCACATTTGTTCCAACAACTGCCAAGCTTATTGTTACCATCAGAAGATATTTTTGGTAAAGAGCAGAACCAATTATGTATAACATTCTGATCATTTGTATTATTCCTGAACTTGAATCCCCTTAAGACATAAGGCCTCAAAATGTGGAAATCTGAAGATACAACATGAGGGCTATATAGCGGATGGGGTAGGAGTTCAAATTCCATTCGTCTATGCAATCCCAAGGGGCTTTGGCAAGGTAGGGAAGAGGATTAGCCTGCTGCAGAATGATTCTTAAGCACTGTGCCCCTCTAGACAGGATTGCTGCCTTGACTGTGCCATAAGAGTTCCCTAAGGTGATAGTTGTCACCATATTCTTGCCTTCATGGAAGTATACCACCCCAGGAATGACCTAGTCCCCAAACCCAGTTATCACCATCTTACTGGCAGATGGTTGTGTTCTGAACTCTCTGCCAGTGAGGAATTTGTGTGCTGCTACTGGAGGCTCTTGGAGACATGGCAGTAGACTGATATATCACTCCTTGTCAATGGGCTTTAGAAACTGGGCTGTAGAACTCTAGAGGTTCCTGGCAAACAAACCCACACATGCTGGGCCTTGTGGCAGGTGGGCGAGTGCTTTGGGATCCATGGGAGCACACATTTCTGGACTGTTGTTTGTTATGCATGATGACATACAAGCTCCTGTGGCTCTTATTCAACACTGGGCACATTTTAAATAATGGGATGAGATGGGTCTCCTGAATAAGCATGTCTGCATGGTGAAATGTGTTAAGTGAGAACAGTTTCAACTAGTCCACCAGACAGGTATCTATTCACTATGCCTGGGCAACCATTTCAGGATGAAGTGCACCACTGGTGCAGGTTTTTGGAGAGTAAACAGCTGTCATGTCCTAGGCCAAGATACTCAGTAAATGTTGCTTGGTTTAAGGTCTTTAGACAGCAAGCAGGTGAGACTTCACCATTTAACTGCTGTGCAATCAGACGGTGTGGCCACTCTTCAAAAACCTTCTGTGAAAATTCTGCCAAATTTACACAGAAACAGTACACACATTCAGACAGTCACGTGGGATGTGGCAATGAGGACACGACTGGTACATGTGTCTGTGAGAATTTTTAATTCACTTCAGTAACTGACTCTCCCCAATTTAGAAAACATCAGCATCTCTCCCCCCCGAATGCGGTCCATTACACAAGCAAAACTGCAAGTTGTACCAAGTTAAGAGGATTCCGCGACTTCTCAGTTACCTGGGGGCCTCGGCTGCACCCTACAAAAAAAAAGAATTCAGGCTAAACAGCATCAAAGATGTCACTATGAACAAAAATGAATGGGGCTGGTGGAGATGTGAAGATAGGCTTTAATGCTGCCAGGCAACTGCTTCAATTAAGGACATTTGGGATGATTTGGGGGGGTATACTTACTAGAAACTGCAGAATGAGATTTTAGTTCAAAAGGAAAAACTTCCTGTAAAATGGAATGGGCTGCTTCAGGAGGTAAAGTTCCTCTCACTAGTGCTATCCAAATACAGACTGGATGATCCATTGTTGGTAATGTCTTAGAAGGGATTTCTAGTCAGGTGCAAATTGGATTAGATGAGGCAATATGGTGGAAGGGATACTCTGGGGTACTTTGGAGTCAGAAGGTATGGGTTGGAATGCTGTCTCAGAAATTAGCTGGGTCAACTTAACCTCTTTGGAACAGTTACCCCATCTATAAAATGTTATAACATGTAGCTCACAGGATTGTTTTAAGTATCCAAAGATACACCACATATATGTATGTGTCTATGTATCTACGTCCAAAAAGCGCTCTGCAAACCTTAAGGTGATATATACATACATACACATACACATACTTATTATAATGATGATGCTCGTGACCACTGAGGTCCCTTCTGCAACTCTGAAACAGTTCATCAGGAGATAACGACTATTCAGACTATTTATCCCATGTGTTTTTGATAAAAGTGTTACTTTAACCCACAATAATGCCTGCGGCCCTAGCTTCAGCAAGTGTCTCATGTTCTTAACAAGTATAACAAAGATCTTCAGTAAATATAACATTTTATTTTTTTATGAGTCATGTGTTAAACCTGGTTTGCTGGACACATTTCACAGTGACTAACTTTCCTCTTAACATCGCAATTAAGATGAGAAGAATACTCAAAATAGAAGTGCTGAAGCACTTTGATCAGCTCTCTGTTCTCTGGAGAAAAAGCTACAGATCTAGGTGGAGAAAGACTTTTCTGACAGTATAGGTGTGACATTTAGACCCAGGACTATGTTAACATTAGAGATGTAGCTCCTGGTAGTGATACAACAAAACAACCCTCCCAGGAGAGTACGCTGCACTTTATCTCCCTTCTCTTTCTTGGTGGCTACTGCACAGACTCAGGTGCTCACAACTCTTATTGATTTGATACCCTATGACTCCACTGTCCCCCTCTTAGATCCACTACATCTCATTCCCCAACCCCAACCCGAGGCCATCTCTTAGTCCAACAGGCCCAACAACTTCTGTCAAGAAAATTGTGGTTAGTGTTTGGGGAGAAGGGGTTATCTCTGTCCTCATCTCACTTCTGTTAACCTTCTCAATGACCCACTTTCCCACAGAAATCCTCTTCTCTCTATCATTCCATGTCTTTCTCTCCTCTTTTCTTCTTTCCATTTCCTACTTCTCATTCCTTCTGCCCTCTATCATGTAATATAGTGAAGACATACTGGGCCTAGAGTTAAAAACCTGGGATCAAGGTGAAACACCTTGTTGTTCCCAGTAACCAAGGTGATGGGTTCTAGGCCTAGAGTCTCTAAGGTAAAATCTCATGGTCTCCAACTTCAAATCAGAATTGCTGCCACTTCACAACGCTGACCATTAAAGAGGTCTTCAAAGACAATCTGGATAACCATTTCCTGAGAAATGGGACACAGGACACAGGGACAGCCTACTCCTAAAGAAGGATAAGCCTTGATGGTCACTTCTGACTGAGATTTCATGGACAATTTGACTTACAAGCACCAGGACAGCTCCATAATAATTAAATTCTGCAAAAATGTATTAAGTTCCTGCAGTGTTTGTAGCAGGCAAGGAGAAGATAAACAGTTTAGATACAATACTCCCTATTTATCATTCTTGTGTAGTGGCATGAGCACCAAGTTCAAAATGAGAAGATCTGGGTTGGAATTCTAGATATGTCAATGTACTACCTCTGTGGTCTCAAAAAAGTCACTTGTCTTTTCTGAGACTCATTTTCCCAATCTGTAAAATAAAGGAGTTGGGTAAGGTGATCTTTACAATCTCTTCCAGTTCTGATATTTTGTGTTTTGTCTCAGATATTCTGTATTCTAAGGTCCCTACCAGCACTGACATTCTATGTTCTAAGGCAGGGGTGTTCTGAGGTTCTAAGATCCCTCCCAGCTCTGACATTCCATGTCCTAAGGTCCCTCCCAGCTCTGACATTCTCTGTTGTAAGGTTCCCCCCAGCTCTGACATTTTATGTTCTAAGGTTCTCAGATCCCTGCCAGCTCTGATATTCCATATTCTAAGGTCCCTCCCAGCTCTGACATTCTGTATTTTAAGGTCCCTCCAAGCTCTGACATTCTATGTTCTAAGGTTCCTCCCAGCTCTGACGTTCTATGTTCTTAGGTATCTTGCAGCTCTGAATACTCTACATCCTAAGACCCCTTCCAGCTCCAAAACTGTATGTTCTCTGCTGTTTTAAGGTACCTTTCAACTCTGGCATTCTATGCTCTCAATCCTCCCCAAACTCTGACATTCCATGTTGTATGTCTAAGATTCCTTCTAGTTTTGACATTCTGTGTTCTTAGTTCTAAGATCTCTGTCAGTGCTGATAATCTATAACTTGAAGACTTAAAACTTCTGACTTTCTCTGCTCTACATCTAAGGTTCCTTCTAGCTCTGACAATGTATTTTCTACGGCTAAATCTGTTTCCATCTCGGATGTTCTACGTTCTATGTTCTATCAGTGCCTTCCAGCTCTTACAATCCACGTTGTACGTCTAAAGGTCCCGCCAGGTCCGATGCTCTATGTTCGAAGCTCTGATTTCCAGCCCTGATGTTAGGGGTTCCAAAGTTCCCCAGTAAGAGCCTGCGTTACGTAGTTTACGAGCTCTCGACATTAGGCAGTTCTAAGCCTTCTCGGCTCCCGCGGTCCCCCCCCATCCCCTTTTCTTAGACCCCGCATCTCGGCTCGCCCTTCTTCTCTGCACGTTCTCTCTTAGGTCCCTTTTCCCGATCCTCTGTTTCGCTTGGAGATCTGCTTTTCGGACTCGGCCCTCGGGAGGCTCGGACATCCTCTCCTGGCGTCCTAAGGCCCCTCCCACGCGCCGCGTCCTCTGACATTCCGGGCTCCCTCCCTCCCTCCCTCCCTGCCCTCCCCCTTCCACGTCCCCTCCCCCTCCCTCGGCCCAGCCGGGGCCGCCTCCCTCCCACACTCACTTTCATGCTGGGCTCTCGGGGCGGGGTCGCCGCGCCGGCAGGGGAGGGTTGGCCGGGCCGGGCAGGGCCGGGCTGGGGCTGGGGCGGGGCCCGGGGGGCTGGTCGCGCTCCCGCTTCCCCAGCTCCGCTCCTCCTTCACACCCTCTGGACCCCCGCGGAAAGAGGCCGGAGGCGGGGAAGCGGAAATGACGTCGAGAAGCCGGAAGCGGAAGTTGCTCCCGCGGGCGCGCAGCCGCAGCTGCTCCCTCGGCCTCCCCTTGACCCGTGACCCCTGTGTCCCGGCAACCCTGCGTACCCTGAGCCCTCGTTGGGGCGGGACCTCCCTGCCTCACCTGCCGTGGGACCGTGGGCTGGTCACCTCCTTCTGTGGATCCGACTTTACAGAGTTACGGTGCACAGGACAACACTAGTAATGGAGATAGTAATAACGACTGTATTAATAACGATGATAACACTAGCTAGCATTTGTGGAGCACTTTGAGTCTGAAAACCTCTGAAGATCGATACATACATGGATGTATAGATAAATAGACAGGCCGGTAGATAGATAGACAGACAGACAGATTGACTGACAGACAGACAGATAGATAGATTAACTGACAAGTAGATAGATAGATAGACAGATTGACAAACAGATAGACTGACAAGTAGATAGATAGATAGATAGATGATAGACAGACAGATTGACTGACAGACAGACAGATTAACTGACAAGTAGATAGATAGATAGACAGATTGACAGACAGATAGATAGACTGACAAAGATAGATAGATAGATAGATGATAGACAGACAGATTGACTGACAGACAGACAGATTAACTGACAAGTAGATAGATAGACAGACAGACAGATTGACTGACAGACAGACAGATAGATAGATTAACTGACAAGTAGATAGATAGATAGACAGATTGACAGACAGATAGACTGACAAGTAGATAGATAGATGATAGACAGACAGATTGACTGACAGATAGATTAACTGACAAGTAGATAGATAGATAGACAGATTGACAGACAGATAGATAGACTGACAAGTAGATAGATAGATAGATAGATAGATAGATAGATGATAGACAGACAGACAGATTGACTGACAGACAGATAGATTAACTGACAAGTAGATAGATAGATTGACAGACAGATGGATAGACTGACAAGTAGATAGATAGATAGACAGACAGATTGACTGACAAGTAGATAGATAGATAGATAGATAGATAGATAGATGATAGACAGACAGATTGACTGACAGACAGACATAGATTAACTGACAAGTAGATAGATAGATTGACAGACAGACTGATTGACTGACAAGTAGATAGAGATATAGGCAGACAGATACATAGACATATTGAAAGATAGGTATACATAGATAGACTAACAGACAGATAGATTGACTGACAGATGGATGGATACTGTCTCACTGAGCCCATGAGAGGTTAGGTAACTTGGAGTTGTACAACCAGTAAGTGTCTGAGGTAGGACTTGAGCTCGTCTATGGTTCTGGATAGCACTAATTGATCAACGTTTATTAAGCACTAGGGATACAAAGAAGCAAAATACAGTTCCTGATCTCAAGGAGCTTACACATTTGCTGCTACTAATTTTTTTCTTTTTTTGTTTGAATAGCTTGCCCCTGGAGTAGTCAAGACAAGGGTATAAGGCATTTTATTTGTATGTTTGTATGTATGGCCCTTGAGCTGTGGATGGCTTTTTTTACATTTTTAAACATTTAAAAATGTAAAAACTATTCTTAGCTTGTTGGTAGCACAGAAACAAAAACAGGCCCCAGATAGTTTACTGTCCTCTCCACTGGAGGAAAAGAAATAGCTGATGAGAAGTGAAAGGGGTTCTGTAGACACAGAAAGGGAGTCCAAGAAGGTTAATCAGATGCCATAAGTGATTCAAGGAAAAAAAACAAAAGAAATAGCAAGTTGACCTTCATTCTGTATAACCAGTGAGGTAGAAGGTTGTCCTCTTCTAAAAAAAAAAGGGAGACTTAGATTTGACTTTTAAGATCCCGTTTCCTTCTACTTTTCTCAGTCTTCCTTCTCCTTGAGTTCTCTGCAGCCTTTGCCTCTTTAGGCTCTTAAAGAGCCTATTAGATCACTCCCTGGACTCCTTTGCTGGTTCTTCATCCAGGTCATGCTCATGAATAGTGGGTGTCATCCAGAGCTTTGTGTTAGACCTTTTCCTATACTGTTCCCAGTGAGTTCCTCAGCTCCCACAGATTCAATGGTCATCTCTATGCTAATGATTCTCAGATCTATTTGTCCAGTCCGAACTTTTCTTTTGATCTTAATCCCGCATTTCCAGCCTCCTGTTAGACATCTCAAACTGGATATCCCCTAGAAATCTCAAACATGTCCAAAACTCAACTCATTATGTTTCCCACCAAGCCCTCCCCACTTCCAAACTTTTTTATTCTATTGAGTGTATCACCATCCCCCCACTTACCCAGGCACACAACTTGGTTGTCCTCTTCAATTCCTCTCTCTCACCCACCGTATCTAATCAGTTGTTAATTTCTGTTGTTTCTGTTTTCATTACAATCACACTCCTTCCCTGGACACTGCTACCACCATGGTGCAGGTCTTTATCACATCATCCCTAAACTATTGCAATAGCCTATTAGTTGCTGTCCTTGCCTCAATTCTCCCCCAACTCCAATCCATCTTCCACTCAGTGGTCGAATTGATCTATGTCACCTTCCCCCCTCCCCTCCATTTCAGTTAACTCCAGTAGCTCCTTGTTGCCTACAGGGAAAAAAAATATAAAATGTTTAGCTTTTAAAGAAACCTTCATAATCTGGCCCCATCTTACTTTATCCAGTTTCCTCACATTTTATGTCCCTCCATACACTCTGTTATCCAGTGACACTGTCCTCATTGCTGTTTCTCACATAGGACACTCTCATCCCCCACTCCAAGCATTTTCACTAGTTGTCCCTTATACCTAGAGCTTTCTTTCTCCTCATCTCTGCCTCCTGGCTTCCCTCTCTTCATGTAAGTCTCAGCTAAAGTCCCAGTCTTTACTGGGACTGCAAGGAGCCTTTCCCATTCCTTTTTAATCTCAGCACCTTCCCTCAGAGATTATCCCCAATTAATCCTATATTTTTATTTTATCTATACTTGGTTGTTTGCATGTTGCATCCCCCATTAGACTATGAGCTCCCCAAGGGTAGAAACTGTTGTTTGCTTTTGTATCTCCAATCCTTAGTAAGGGGCCTGGTATATAGTAGGTGATTAATAAATGCTTGTTGACTGACTGGTTGATGACTTTAATCCATATTCTAAGGGAGATTTTCTTAACCTAAGATCCACAGATAGATTTTGGGGATATCTGTTGTTGGTTTTTTTTTCAATATTTTGATAAATATTTCAATATAATTGGTTTTCTTTGTACTTCTCTTTATTTTGTGTGTTTTAAAACATTATTCTGGAGATTGGTCCATAGGTTTCATTAGACTGCCAAAGGGGTTTACTATACAAAAAAAGATTAAGAAGCCTTGTTTTAAATTCTCTTGGTGATTTCATTCGCTCCTGTGGATTCGATTCTCTCGTCCAGTCTTTAGTTTCTTTCCCACATCACCAGCCACCGGTTGGACATCTGTTTACCCTATAGTTATCTCAAACCCAATGTGTCCAAAGCTTATTACCTTCCCCTCTAAACCTGCCCTCCTAACTCCTTTCGTTCATTTTTACAACTTTTCAATCATGCTAATCTCTTCCTTCTCCCTCACTCCCCAGATCTGATCAGTTGTGAATTCTTATTGATCTAGCTCCATAACCTATTTTACAGCTGCTGTCTTTTTTCTCCTAGGGTCTCTGGGCTAGTCCAGACCCTTGCTACTTCTCACCTAGACTGTTGTAATAACTTCCTAACTGGACTCCTGGATTCCAGTTTCTTTTTTCTCCTATCCATTCCCCACAAAAGCTGCCAAAGTATTTCTAAAGTAAAAGTCCCTGCTTGAGAACTTCCTTTGAGGGATTTTCTTCTTCCTTGTTGATTCTAGAATAAAACCCAAACTTATCAACCTGGCATTCAAAGCTCTTAATCTGGTTCCTGCCTATCTTTCCAGGGTTATTTCATGTTACTCCCCTCATACACTCTTCATTCCAGACAAATTTGCCATTCCCTAAACTCATCATTCCATCTCCTAAGTCCATCCCTATGCCTGGAATGCACTCTGACCTCATCATCTCTTAGAATCTCTTAAAAGCATCATTCCAGGCTCGGCTCCTGGGCCAGCTCCTGTGGGAAATTTTTCCTGATCCCACTGGCTGTTTGTGCTTTCCTCTCAAACTGCCATCTATGTATTTAACTGTGTGAATATAATATTCTGCTAGTAGAATATAAGCTCCATGAGGAGGATATTTTTACTTTTCCTTTGGTATCTCCAGTGTTTATCTAACACAGTTCAGTGCCTTGTACACAATAAATACTTATTGGAGTAGATTGAACTTGATTCCAGCGCTGACACTGTTATGTTCTGAAGTTCCTTCTAATTCTAATAGTCTATAATCTTATAAAATAAGATGGATAACCAGTATGATCCATCTGTCAACAATTTGTGGTGGTTTTTTAAACCTGACTTACGATTTCAAAGCCAAAACTCTAGATTATAACTCTAGAGAGCTGCCTGGGGCCATTGAGAAGTCAAACAACACTCAGAATCACATGGCCAATATGTATCCTAGGTAGGGCTTAAACTCCAGGGCCTTCCTGACTGAGGCCAGCTTTCTCTCCCCTAAATTTTCTCTAGTCAGTTTTCTGCATCTTAAAGGCAAAAACCCTATCCTAGTGACTTCGTCTTTGGCTTGAGAAAAGTTTCAGTACAGTAGGCAGGACATCAGTGGAGTGCTCAAGGGAAGCTATTTGGCCCGGTGCTGTTTAACATTTATATTAATAATTTTGAAAAAGCACAGCTTTGCAGATAACACACAGCTGGATAGGATAGCTGCTGTTTGCTCTTCATTGTTGAAGAGGATCGATTATCTCAGGAAGGTAATGTCTTGACTTGCAAGTGAATTGGATTTAAGTGAGGCAGGGCTGTGGAAAGTCACCAGCCTCACTCTCTCTTCCAGACCCATCTGGGTCCCGTGGTAAGATATAGATGAGGACGACTGGAGATGGCCCCAGATATAGTGGGAGACCTTGGCCTTTTTCAGGTAAGGTCCAAGACACCAGATGACAAGAGCAGGATCCAAAAGGATCTTAATAGACTAGCACTTGAATTTAATAGGATGAGATTCCATGGGGATACATACTTACCCTTGGGTACAAAAAATCAACTCCACAAACATAAGATGGGGAAATCCCGGGCAGACAGTTATTCTGAAGAAGGATCTTGTGATTTAGTGATCTGTAAACTTGATTTGAGTCAACAGTGTGATTGATGTGGCGACCAAAAAAGCTGAGGCATAGCTGCTAGGAATTAGGAGTTGATCTTCTGAATGAACTTTGCCCTTTTAAGACTTCTTCTGGAGTATTGTGTTCAGTTCTGGGCACTATAGTCTTTTTCTTTTTTTTTTTTAATTAATTTCTTTTTAGTTTTCAACAATCACTTCCATAAGCTTTTGAGTTTAAAATTTTTCCCCCTCCCCAAGATGGCATGCAATCTGATATAAGCTCCAAATATACATTTCTATTAAGCGTACTTTCACATTAGTCAGATTGTAAGGAAGAATTAGAACCAATAGAGGAACCACAAGAAAGAAGAAACAAAGCAAAACAGAAGAAAAAAAGAATAAATAGTAGGCTTCGATCTGCCCACAACGTGGCTATTATGTGTACAACGTTCTTGTGGTTCTGTTTGCTTCACTCAGCATCAGAGTCCATACAAGTCTTTCCAGGTTTTTCTGAAGTCTGCTTGCTCGTTATTTCTTATAGCACAATAGTATTTCATTACATTCATATACTACAACTTGTTCAGCCATTCCCCAACTGATGGGCATCCCCTCAATTTCCAATTCTTTGCTACCACAAAAAGAGCTGCTATAAATGTTTTTGTACATGTGGGTCCTTTTTCCATTTTTATGATTCTTTGGGATACAGCCCTAGAAGTGGTATTGCTGGTCAAAGGGTATGCACATTTTTATAGCCCTTTGGGCATAGTTCCAAATTGCTCTCCAAAGTGGTTGGATCAGTTCACAACTTCATCAACAATGCATTAATGTTCCAATTTCCCCAATCTTCCCCAACATTTATCGTTTTCCTGTTTTGTCATGTTAGCCACTCTGTTAGGTGTGATATGGTACCTCAGAATTGTTTTGATTTGCATTTTTCTAATCAATAGTGATTTAGAGCATTTTTTCATATGACTATAGATGGCTTTAATTTCTTTATCTGAAAACTGCTTGGTCATATCCTTTGACCAGTTATCAACTGGGGAATGACTTGCATTCTTATAAATTTGACTTAGTTCTCTATATATTTTAGAAATGAGGCTGGGCACTATAGTTTAAGAAAGGTGCTGATAACTCCAAAAGACTCAAGATGGAAAATGCTATCCACATCCAGAGAAAGAACTTAGGAGTCTGAATGCAGATGGAAGCATACTATTTGCTCTTCTTTTCTTTTGTTGTTTTATTTTGTTTCTTCTTTCTCATGGTTCCTCCCATTAGTTCTAATTCTTCTTTACATCATGACTAATGTGAAAATATGTTTAATATGAATGTATAAGTAGAGCTTATATCAGATTGCCCACCATCTTGGGGAAGGGGGAGGAAAGGGAGGGAGAGAAAATGTAAGACTCAAAATCTTATTAAAGTGAATGTTAAAAATTAAAATTAATTAATTAATCATAAAAATAAATAAATAAATTGAAGGCCTAAAAAAAAAGATGTTGATAAACTGGAGAATGTTCAAAATAGGCCTTCATTGTGATGGTGAGGGGCCTTGAATCCATTACATGCGAGGATCAGTGGAAGGAACTGGAGGATGCTTAGTTTAGAAAAGAGAAGATTCAGGGGGTGGGAAGCACGATAGCTGTTTTCAGATATTTGAAGGGCTGTCGCAAGGAAGAAGGACTATTTCCAACCCCAGTGAGTAAAACCAAAGAAGCAAGTTTGGGCTCAAGGTCAGGAAAAACTTGATAACCTTAAAGCTTCCCCAAAATGTCAGTGACTTGCTTCAAGAGGTGGTGGCTTCCTAGTACTTGGAGACCTTTAGGCAGAGGCTGGAAAATCACTTATCAGGCATATTATAATGGGGATTGGATGGTCACTGAAGGCCTTTCCCAACTCTCATATTCTGTGATTTTGCCATTCTTTCATACCTGTGTAACCTTGGACATGTCACTTAATTCAATAAATATCTATTAAGTTGCAAGGCATGCTTTTGGTGTGGGGCTATAGAAACAAAAAGTTTACCTCTCCTATCTTTGAAAGTCTTCTCCTAGGGGTAAGGCAGTTGGGAATCCTACATGTAGACAGATAAGTATAATAAAAGTAGGTGGTGGTGGGATGCTTTGTTAGCTTTTCTGGGCCTCAATTTCATAAATTGTGACATAAGGAGATTGGATTATTTGACTCCTAAAGTTATTTCCGGGTCTGAGCCTTATCACCCCATGCCTTCTTTCTCGTAGCACAATCAGGAGGGCAGGGCAGGAGGGTAGCATACTCTGAGTCTTCCTGTAGGCAGGATATAAACTTAAGGGACATTATGAACCTCTGGGCTGGTGTAAACTGGCTTTTATATTGTGATTGTAGAACTGAGTGTTTCAGAAGAAGGGAGAGTAAAAAAGTCACGGGAAACTGCTTTGTGAAAAGCAGGTACAGGTCTGAGAAGTCATGGTATCCATTTTGCTTTCCCTGTGAGCCTTGAGAACATAGGTACTTTTGTTTAGTCATTTTAGTCATGTCCAACTCTGTGTGATTTCATTTGGGGTTTTCTTGGCAAAAATCCTGGAGTACTTTGCTGTTTCCTTCTATAGCTCATTTTACAGATGAGGAACTGAGGCAAATGGGGTCAAGTGACTTGCCCAGGGTCACACAGTTACTAAATATCTGAGGCCAGATTTGAATTCAGAAAGAGGGGTCTTCCCGCCCACACATCCAGGGCGCTATCCACTGCACCTCCTAGCGGTCCACAATCCACCAAAGGTCTAGACAATGATGGAGCTGTTCTTAACAATACCTTCTGAACCTAACCCTTCTTTCTGGGGAATGCCTGTGTCAGAGGGGGTGTGGTCCTTGTAGCCAGTGATTGTAAGTCCCTGACACTTTCAAAGCCTACCCAGATCCTGCCTGTCTTACCCCTTCCATTTAATTCACACCTTGCCTCTTTCAGTTCATCTAATTCCCCTCATAGAACCCTCATCTCTTAGGGTCCACCTGTTCCTCCAATGTCTTAGGACTTCCCTCTATTCCTAGTGGAAAAGATAAGTGAGGAGCACTTAATGAAATCATAAGTAGAAGAGAGAAAAGGTCTAGTTGAAAGCAGCTTGGCTCTCTAGGGTGGAACAAAGAATTTTGGTCCCCAGGGCCCAGTTTCTATGTTAGTGACTGTCTCTCACTTTTTATAGACCTGATAAGAGGAGCAACAGTTTCACTGTGAAAGGGCACTGTGCCTAATCTGCTGTTTGATCCCCAAAGGAACTTCAAAAATAAATGTTTGAGAGAAAGACTCTTAGATCTAGAACATAGAATAATACCAAAGAGTCCTTCTTGAGTGAAGCTGTGCAGCTTTCCACTTTTTGGTGATCTAATGCTATTCCGCAGTCATTTGTTACAGACACATTTATGGCAAAGAAAATTGTTTTACGATTTAACAAGAGGTTTCACCTAACAGACTTTATCGCTTCCTTTGGAAAAGGCCACTTTTTAGAGCTCCTCTCATTTTCACTGCAAAGAATGACCTATGATTTGAACAAAGCCTCACTAAGGTCTACTTTAGAAGTTCAAAATGCTGTACTTTGCCATTTATGTGACACACCACATGAACAGTACTGCTCTCACTGTGTCTATAGCTCAATTAACTGCTGACATGTTGCCTCCTACTGCAGTGATTTCTAAGATCCTCTTCTTTCTCTCTCAGGATTTTAAAATTTCACAATACCCCCTGAGACATTGGCAACACTGTGAAGTGTTGCAAAACCAAGGGAGGAAATTCTTCCTTTATTAACTCATTCTTCACCAACTCTTTGTACCATCAAAAGGACATTTGTATACCTCGGACAAGGTTTGGGCATCACATCCCTTGTTTTACAGTTGGAACCTTTATTATTACATATTGGACTTCACAAAAAATTAATAATAACTCACATTGATATAGTGCTTTGTAATTTACAAAATATTTTCCGTACAAAAACCTTGTGGGGGAGGTAGTAGATTAATATTATTCACGTGTATAACATAGGCCATGTAGAACAGAACTGTATGACATTAATTATGTGTTATGAATATATTAACAAATAATATGAAAAAGAATGTCCTATTGTACCCCTTTGCCCCTCTATATGTTGTGTCCTAGGCAGCTGCCTACCCCCTGGTTATAATTTTGTATACCATTTCTTGTAAGTTAAGCCTTAATTAACAGCCTTGTTACTCTCTGATACATAGAGAAAAGAGCAAAAAGAATAAAGATGCAGAAAAGGGAGAATCATTGGTTATGGGTGATCTCCAAATGCAGTTATTTGATTTGCTATGATTGAGAATCCTCTGTGTAGGAATAGACTACAACATTAACAATATAAGTGTTGTTAGCTCAGTGTAAGCATTATGATTTTAGCTTATTTGTTTATTTCAAGATAGGAAGGAGACAAAATGAAGCTATATAAATTGGAATTTGATTGGGATGACTTATATAACTATGACAGAGCACGGTGTTAGAGTATAAAGAGCACTAGATTTGGAGTTGGAGAATTTGGCTTCAAATCCCACCTATGTTATTTGCTATCTGGGTAACTTTGAGCAAGTCAAATAGGTTCTTTGAACCTTTGTCTCCTCATCTAAAAATAAGAAGGCAAAGAGACAAATTCATGTGTTTCACATGTTTCACTGAGACTTAGTGGGTAGAATGGGACTGATAACTAGAATACAGATCTCTGAAAATATGTTTTATTTCTAATGAGACTATGTTTTAAAATTTTATTGATATCTTTTTTTTACACACCAGAATTTCTCCCAGTATCCCTCTCCCTCTTATTTCCCACAGAGCCAAGTCATGTAACAAAGAATATTTTAAAATAAAAACAAAGCAAAAAAGAGGAAAAAGAAAAAAAAACCTATCAAAACCGATAAATATATCCCCAAAAGTCTGAAAATGTATATAATGGAGACTTCTGGGTCAGATGAACAAGATGGGAGCAGACGACCAATAAAACATTCTCTCTGATCCCCACCATCTCATAAACGTCTCTAAAACAGAAATTATATGCCAAAGATAAAACAACTTCAGCTTTCATCATGGTCTAGGATACCCAGAATCCTAAAGAGGATAAAAACAAACAAACAAAAATTTAAATGAACTAATGCTCATTTAGTACCCCACCTGTCATACTACTGGCATGAAGGCTATACTAGCTGACATAAGGACTGTGGGTTTGCAATAAAACCAAAGGACCCAACGTGAACTCACATTCCAAATCCAACCCTATGCCCTGATGCCCCTACCCTTTCTCTAGTTCCATGGAGATCCCCCCTCCAGGTTACAGAAGTTTGCTCAGGCCACAACAGAGAGCTAGCAGAGGCAGCCTCCATGGGCAGAAGCTTTCTGGGGTTCTGATAATGCCATGGCAGGAGTATTCTGTGCTAAATAAAAAAAAAATAAAAAAAATTAAAAAAAAATCTGTAGGAGAGTAGAGTAACTAAGGGAAAGGAGCAGGATGTATGTCTGACTTGAAATAGAGCTCAACCCCACCCCTCATCCCATCCCTCCTCTCAGAGCCTCAGGGTCCAATCTATAAAATTCCACCCCATAGTACCAGTGAGGCAGCTCTTAACTGCAGGTGCTAGGCTAGAGAACTAAAGAAGAGAGGGAGTAGGACAGAACACTGTGTAGGTTTACAAGGTAGGAGCTGTGTAGCATTCTACCAAGCCTGAGGAAAAGAGCTCAGCACCCATCTGGGAGCAGTTCTATCCCCCCAAAGACACTTGGGGGTAGAGACTTAGGCTGGCAAATGGTGAATTTCCCAGCATGGGAGAAAGCTGAGATATTTTGAGATCCGGTCTCCAGGGAAACCACCATTAGAGGGTAGGGAGACAGAAAGTGAGCAATAGGGAAGAATAAGATAGGGGTGAGTAGAGTGGGGGAAGACTGAAATCACCAAAGATCTCAAGAAGAAGAAAACTTAAAAACCTTGATAATAAGTAAATAAATCAAGAGAGAGGAAAATTAACAGCAGGAGAAAATATGGCTTCTAGATCTAGTAAATGAGTTCAGGCATCTATGAATAAATAATTCAAACAGAGAAAATAATCCATCTCCCATAAGACAGGACCCTGTGAGATTTGAGGAGAACATGGACCCACAACATGCTATTCCTGAGTGGTTTAAAAGAGAAATGAGAATTATGAGTGCAGAATTTATGTCTTATACATCAAAAATAATGGGCAGAATAGAAAAAACTGGAATCTGCAATGGCAAATTTCACCAAAAAAAAAAAAAAAGAAAAAGAAAACAATCAGTTAGGAATGTAAATTCATAGGAGTGAAGGACAATATAGAAGAAGAGAAACAAAAAACCAAACAGTGACATTAGAAGAAAATGTACTCATTATCCAAGTAAAACATACTGATCTCAAAGACAGGATGCGTGTAGACAACCTAAGGATCATAGGTCTCCCCCCTCCAAAAAAACCCACCAAAATTACCAACATGACAAAACCAAAAACCTTATCATTGTAATGCAGGAAATAATACAACGAACTGCCAAGCATTTATGAATACAGAAAATAAAATACCAACTGAAATAATTCATAGACTACCTCCAGAAAAAAACAAACAAACAAAGAAACTCGAGCCTATAAACTCAAAGGTGCATAGTGGTTAAATTTAACAATTCCATTCAGGAACAAGAAGTTCAGCAAGCAATTGGGGAAAGACCTTCAAAAAGAAAGAAAAGGAAATGTTAATAACTCAAGGCTATTCTTCCTACCAGAAAATGCAAAAGGGAATGGAACAATGTCTTATGAACAGCTCAGGATGACACCCAGGGTGACCCTACCCTGAAAACCTGAGCTTAACTACAAATGATAAAAGATGGATGTTCAGTAATAAAGAGGTATTTGAAGCATTCTTAGGAAGAATATCAGACCTGAAGAGATTGTTTTGCTTCTTGAACACTCCAAACAGAAATGCAGAAGGGATAAAAGGAGTAATAAGGAGTAAAAAGGACACAGCATTCAGTGGATAGAGCACTGGCCCTGAAGTCAGAAGGAACCTGAGTTCAAATCTGGCCTCAGACCAAACACTTGACACTTACTAGCTGTGTGACCCTGGGAAAGTCACTTAATCCCAATTGCCTAAAAAATAAAAAGACACAGCATTAAGGTAGAAATCAAGTGCAGGTAACAGTGAAGAAGAAGAATTAGAACATTATGGACAAAACTTTGTGACACCTTGCCTACAGTGAATCGTGTTTTAAGGGACTACATTACAAAATCGATGTTGGGTGAAAGTGGGAGAGAGGAGTAAGGAGATAAAGGGGAGTATGTGATGCGGCTGGATGAAATTGACAACTAGCAAGTAGGGGAAAGCCCTGTGGTCTCAGGAAGACTCTGCAGGGGAGTGGGTTAGGAAGAAGGGGAAGGATTGAAAAGCTGGGGAGAAATATCCCTATGGATGAAGAGAGTTGGTCTGTGAAAGAGATAGAGACCTTGTGCTAGGTGTAATCTGGAGAGTTTGGTACTTGAAAAGAATATTCCTCTTATCCCAAGAGAAGGAGAATCAGAACTCCTTGAGCCAATTGGCACCTGGGGGAATGAGAGGATGTGGACTTAGGCTGGAGATTTTGAGACAAATAAATCAAACATTTATTAAGCATCTACTATGTGCCAGGCACTGTGCTGAGCCCTGGGGGATACAAAAAGAGGAAAAGACAGTCCCTGCTCTCAAGGAGCTTGTAATCTAATGGGTAAGACAACACGTGAACAAATAGATACAGAACAAGCTATTTACAGGATAAATTTGTAATAATTAAAAGAGGGAAGGCACTGGAATTAAGAGGGGTTAGGGAAGGCTTACTGTAGAAGGTGGGATTTTAGTTGAGACTTAAAGTGAGCTAGGGAGGTTAGTAGTCACAACAAAGGAGGGAGGTGCTATGTTCAAAGCATATGGAAATACCTGAACCTGGTAAATTGAGTGTCTAATTCATGGAACAGCCAGGGAAAGGTATAGATCACTGATGAGTTGTGTGATCAGGTATATGTGTGTGTGTGTGTGTGTGTGTGTGTGTGTGGGTGCAACCTATCCTGGTGTTGTGTCCTGTCTGTCATCTGTGGAAATTGTCATTGTTTTGGGAGTGAGGCACAATGGAAAAGAGTAATCCATGGGGCAAGCTCTACAAGGCAGTGGCAGAAATTGCCTAGAGGAGAGATCTCAAAAATGTATTCCTCAGCAATTTTGATTCCATGAGGAATGGAGAGACTAAATAATTATGAGTTATAAACAAGAGAATGAGGGTCTAGGGTAGTCAGAAAGAGAAAATGGATAATGAAAAGAATGAGAGAAAACCTATCTGGAAAGGGACACGAAAATGAAATTAAAAACCACAACAACAGCAACTATTGAACAAGACTAGTTGAAGAGGAGGAAAGGGAGGAGGAATCAACTTGACTGAGAGGGAAAAAAGTCAGGGAGGAAAAACTAACCAGATAAAATCAGGAAAAAAAAGAACTAATCAGCAAAACCCTAAAAGGAAAGGAGTGAAAAATAGAAGGGAGGTAGATCAGGGGTGAAGGTGAAAGAGCCAATGGGAATAGAGCCACTTCGAAAAAGAATAAGCTAAAATAACTGAAGGGACAGAGTACTGTGTTTACAGCAGAAGAGGAAAAAAATCACAACTTGGAAAAAAAAAGAATATTGGAGACCAATGGAGAAAAATATAAACCTGACTCATATAGCTTTAAATGTGAATGGATTGAACAATCCCATAAAATGAAAAAGAACTGATTAGATAAGAAGACAAAACCCTACGATTTGTTGCTTACAGGAAACACATTTGAAAAACAAAGACATACACAAAATAAAACCAAGAGGATGAGAAAAAATTTCTATGCATCAAGTGAATAAAAAATCATTGCAATAATGCTATAAATGCTAATAAAGCAAAAACAAACATTCAAAAATTACAAGGAACAAACAAGGAAACTATATTATGCTGAAAGGCACCAGGGACAACCAACCAATATCAATCAATGCTCCAACCATCTTAGCCTTCCTTGAAGGAAACATTAACTTAGCTACAAGAAGACATAAATGATAACACAATATTGACAAGAGACTTCGATATTCTCTCAGTTTTGGATAAATCTAATAGAAAGATAAACAAAAGGCAAAATATGGAACAGAACAAATTGCTGGAGAAAATAGAGTTAAAAAGATTTATTTTACCTTTTAAATGGGACTGCAAAATCATATAGATGTCTCGGCACCACCATGGTAGATATTAGATAATTAGATAATCATCATCCCAAACTGCATGATCATCTCAACAGATGCAGAAAAATCCTTTGACAAAGTATAGCTCTCTTGTATGCTAAAAACCCTACAGAGTGTAGGCACAGAGGGACCTTTTTAAATACAAAAAGCATCTATCTAAAATAAAAAGCAAGCATCATATGCAATGGGAATACACTAGAATCTGTTCTAATCAATATGGAATTGAAACAGGGATGCCAACTCTTCCCAGTGACTGTATCCTAAAGAGGATTTTTTTGCTTATTGCTACACATGATTAAAATGGAACGAAGTTGAAAAAATGGATGACCAGTTAATAAATGGGGGAGGATTGCCTGCTTTTAATTTTAAGCCTTTTCTTGTCAGTGTGCTGTGTTGTTTAGTTGATTAGTCTTCTCGACTTTTCATGACCGCATTTGGGGTTTCCTTGGTAAAGATACTGGAGTGGTTTGCCATTTCCTTCTCCAGCCCATTTTATAGATGAGGAAACTGAGGCAAACAGGATTAAGTGACTTACCTAGGATCATACTGTTAGTAAATGTCTTAGGCCACATGTGAACTCAAGTCTTCCTGACTGTAGACCTAGTGCTCTATCCACTGTGCTGTCTAGCTGCCCTAGGTCACTGGACAACTACTTCAAAATGTCAGTGTCTTTTCTTAATTCTTTCAGTTCTTCCATACATCTAAAAGGCTGATGGAATCAATAGATTAGCTTTAGTGTGGTTTGGGTGAATTGGGGTGAGCTAATCAACACCAGGTTTTATGGAGAAATGACTTTTGCATGTTAAAATGGATTGTTGGATTAGATTAGATGGAAAGAATTTATCCAGTGGACTGAAGCTTCTTCTTTTAGTATCTTGGGGTTGCTTCTTGGGCTAACCATCTGCTATTTCTCTTTCTTACTGGCTCTTCTTCCTTTTTGATTGCATATTTAGTCAATGAAGTCATTTACCCTGCTTCTTATAGAGTCTTTTGGGTTTTCAGGGAGGACTGGCATCTCTGGTGTGAGGACTTGCTGAGCCCATTTCAGGGATGCTCATCCAATTTTTATGTCCACCTACCACCCAGCTCTCATCTATGACTCCAAGAAGCTGTAGCTTATGCAGAGGCCATACCCCAGGCTTGGCAGATGGACTAAACCAGGTTGAGGGTAATTGACATGCCTCAAGCCTGTTGGTGAGTTATTTAGGGGAATATCTACGCCAAGTATTCCTGGGTGAATGGGTGGATGGGAGCAGTTTGTTCCAGTGGCCATGAAGGTGGATGAAGTAGATGCTGTGGAGCACTTAGAGCTTGGTCAGGCATCAAAGACACCAAGGACATCCATTGCATAGTCCCACGACTGGGCTTCGATGACTCTGTAAGAGAGAGTGAGGCTGACAACTTTACACAACTCTGCTTCACTTAAATTCATGCACCAGTCAAGACATCACCAGTGATGTCATTTGTCTTCTGAAAATGAAGGCTAAGCAGCAACAACAATGTGGAGAGATCAGCACTGATAACATCCCTACTAGTTACTGTCCCATGTCTCTTTTTGTGGCTAAACTCCTCGTGAAGGTCATCTGTGGTTGGTGCCTATCTCTACTTCTTTTCCTTTCACTCTCCTCTTAATCCTCTATGTTCTGACTCCTAACATCATTATTTAACCAAAACTGCTCTCTCCAAAGTTTTCAGTGATCTCTTAATTGCCAGATCTAAAAGCCTTTTCTCAGGCTTCATCCCTTTGATCTCTCAAAAGCCTTTGATACTATCTGTCTTCTTCTGCTTGATACTGGCTTCTTATCTCCAGGATTTTGTGACATTGCTCTTTCCTGGTTCACCTCCAGCCCATGGAATCACGTGTATCTTTGTCCAAGTCACACAATAAAGGTAGGAGTCACCCAGGGCTCTGTCCTGGGTCCTCTTTTCTTCTTCCTCTGTACTACTTCACTTGGTGATCAGCTCAGCTCCCTTGGATTCAATTATTATGTCTCTACCGATGATTCTCAAATTTATTTGATTGAAGCTCTGACTTTTCTCCTGACCTCTAGTCTCACATCTACAGCTGCCTATTGGACATTGTGAAGTGAATGTCCCCTAGACATCTCAAATTCAACATGTCTAAAACGAAACTTATTATCTTTCCCTCAAAACCCTGCCTTTTCCGAACTTCCTGATTGCTGTCAAGTACCCACCATCTTCCCAGTTACCCAGGCTCAAAATTTAGGTGTCATCCTTGACCTCTCACTCTCTTTCACCACCACCGCATCCCACCAGTTGCCAATGCCTGTTGATTTTACCTTCAAAATATCTCTTGAATATGTTCCCTTCTCTCCTCTCACACGACCACCACCATGCTGCAGGTTCTCATCACCTCACACCAGGACTATCACAATAGGTTGTTTCTTGGTCTTCTGCCACAAATCTTCCCCATTCTAGTCCATCTTCCACTTCTCTGTCAAGTTAATCATCCTAAAGTGAAGCTCTAATCATGTCATCCCCCACTCAGCAAACACCAGAAGCTCCTTATTACCTTCAGGATTGAATAGAAAAATTTTCTGTTTGGCATTTAAAGCCCTTCAGAACCTGCCACCACTACCACCCTCTAACCTTTCCAATCTTCTTATACCTCATTTCTATGTTCTCTGTGAGCCAGTGACACCATCCTCCTTACTGTACCTCTCACAAGACACTGTAATACTAACTCTCCCCATCCCAGTCTCATGGCTTCTGTGGCTTCCTTCAAATACCATTTAAATAAAATACCTCTTTCTATAGGAAGCCCTTCCTGCCCTCCCCCCATTCCCCATTTAGTGTTGGCATCTTCTGTCTGTGGATTATTTCTTATTTCATGTATATGTATATGTTTTTATATATATATATATATATATAATATATATTTATACACACACATAAAATTTTTACATGGTTGTTTGCATGCTGTCTCCCTGATTAGACTGTGAGCTCTTTGAGGGCAGCAGCAGTCTTTCACCTTTCTTTGTATCCCCAGAGCTTAGCCCAGTGCCTGGCACATAGTGGGCACTCAATAAATGCATATCGACTGACTGGCAACAAGCCCGTGTTTTCCCATCAGGTGCCTTTACATTGTCCTTCGTGTGATTTGCAAATTAAATTCTTCTGGAGTCATGATGCTTCATGATTCATAGGGACATGGCATCCGTGGGAGATTTGGCCACACTAGTTTGTACTTCCAGACACAATACTAAGGTCTCACGAAGTGCCTCTAGAATCAGACCATTGGGAATGAATTCAGATTAGTGAACGTGTTATGGTGATACACCAGCAGGAGCCTGGGGATGGGAGTCAGACAGGCCTGGGTTCTGTCCAGGCCCTCACAGAATTTCAAGCCTATTGTGAGGATAACTTCTTTCACACATAAGTGGGAGAGGGACGAGGGAGAGATCCAGACCCATGTCCTTTAGGAAAATATGAGGAGGGAGAAAACACTTTCAGTTGGGGAGAATAGGGAAAACTTCATGGAGGAGACCGAACCCTAATCCTAACTGAGCCTTGAAGGAAAAGAATTTTAATGGACAAGGATGGGGAGGGGTGGGGAATACATTCCAGGTATGAGGAATGGCCTCTGTGAAAGTGTGGAGTCGGGAGATAGCAGATAATAGTCTTGTTTGATTGAATGTAGAGTGCAAGAACGAAAGTAACATAGATATATATATATATATATATATATATATATTTTGTGTGTGTGTGTGCGCGCACGCGTGCTGGGCATTGTGCCATTTGCTGGGGATACAAAAATTAAAAAATACATTTTGCTCCCCAGGAAGTTTTGTATAGGCTTACAAAATAGATCCATGGTGATTTGGAGGGCAGGGGTTGAACTAGCAGCTAGTTGGGGATTGGGGATCAGGAAAGACCTCATGGGTAGTATGGTACTTGAGCTGAACCTTTAAGCAAACTGAGCATCATCAAAAGCAGGATGCTGTGAAGAGGTAGTACCTTTGGGGCATGGGAGCCAGACAGTAAGTAAAAAGACATAGAGACATTGTACAGGGAGAACAGTGAAAGACCAGTTTGGCTGAACCACAGTGTGTGTGTAAGAGTGTGCAATGAGGCTGGAAAGGTGGATTGAGGCCAAGTTGTATGGAGCTTTAAATTCTAAGTAATTTATATTTGATCATTATGGGAAATGGTAGCTGGAGCTCCCCAAATTTATTTAGTAGGAGATTGATGTGGTCAGACATGCACTTTAAGAAAATCACTTTGAAGGTTGTATGAATGATAGGTTGGAGCAAAGAGAGACTTGAGGGAGAAAGATGAATTAGGAGGCTATCGTAATACTGCCAGTGAGAAGTGATGAGCTTCTGCACTAGGTTGGCGACTGGAGAGAAGGGCCCAGATTCAAGAGACATGGAGGAAGAAGTGAAAAGAGTGGGGAACCAGGGAGTATAAGTAAGAATGAGTCCAAGATAATAATTAAGTTGTGAATGAACCATCATGGCTGGAAGGTGCTGGTGCCCTTTACAGAAATGCGGAAGTTCAAGAAAAGGAGCAAATTGGGGAGGAGGGAATGGAGATAGTGAGTTTTGGTTTGATTATGTCTAGCTTGAGGTGTCTATGATTCATCTAATTTGAAGTGTCCAAATAGGTAGTTGGTGAAGTAAGATTGGAGCTTAGGAGACGTGAGGGCTAGAAATATAGATCTGAGAAGCATCAGAGGAGAGATGATGCTGTCATCAAACCTGCTGGAGTTGACGAAGTCTCCAAGTGTGAGTGTTGAGTGAGAGGATGCTCCAGGACAGAACCTTGAGGCATAGTCACAGGTAGTGGGTGTGCTGTGGAAGAAGAAGGAAAAGGAGCGGTTAGACAGGTAGGAGAACAGTCACAAAATCCAAAGGAGGAGAGTGGATCCAGGAGAAGAAGGCTCAAGGATGCCAATGGAGAAACGGTCATTACATTGGGCAACTAAAGGATCGCTGGTGACTTGGAAAAGGGCGTTTCCATTGAGTGATGAAATAAGGCTGGAAAAATAGACTGATGCCAGATTGTAGAGGAACTTCAATGCCAGGTGAAAGAATTCATATTTTATCCTATTGGCAATAGGGAGCCACTGTGAGGGGTTTTGATCAAGGCAATGATATGATCAGATCTCTGCATTAGGAAGATTCTTTTGGCAGCTGTGTAAAATATTAATTGGTGGTAGGCAAATAACGTGTGCTAATAACAGTAGTCTAGGTAAGAGGTATAAATTTATCTATTTACTTACTGAATCTCTCTCTCTCTCTCTCTTTTTCTCCCCCATTTCTCCCTCCCTGTCTTCCCCCTCCTCTCTTTTTCCCCACACACTTCTTTCCCTCCTCTGTTTCCCTCTTCCCTCTGTCATAATCAGTGCTGAATGTGGAGGAAGAATGGGTATGAAAGATATGTATGTAGAAATCATGGGACTTTGCTGCTGGGTTGGAAGAATTAGGGAGAGGGATGACCTAGAATGCCCCCTCCTGCTCTCATGTGCTATGATTCTGTGAAGCTGAAGGTCATGAGAATCAGCAGTAATTTTATACACAAAGATCAGTCTCAAAAATGAATTGATTATCGGTATTGAATGAACACTTGAATTATTGAATTAACTTGGCAGTTAGGTAGTGAAGTGGATAGAGTCCTGGGCCTGGAGTCAGGAAGACTCATTTTCCTGAGTTCAGATATGTCCTCAGACACTTACTAGCTGTGTGATCCTGGGCAAGTCATTTAACCATGTTTGCCTCAGTTTCCTCATCTGTAAAATGAGCTGGAGAAGGAAGTGGCAAACCATTCCAGTGTCTTTGCCAAGAAAACCCCACAAGGGGTCATGCAGAGTCAGACAAGACTGAAGCCAATGAGCAATAGGGAGTCCTCCAACTTGATTCTTTTCCTCTCCTTCTTGGGAGGAGATGATGTTGGTTGCAAAGTTTTAGAGAGATGCCTCTTTAGATTTTTGAAAGGTGGAGGCTGCTTCATATCTTATCACAAAATTCACCTCCATAGCCCTTAAAGGCAGTGGGCCTGATCTATATAGCCAGGTCTAAGAGGTGCCACCGTTATCCTCATTCTAAATCAGCTTTCCAGGATCCCTTCAAAAGTAGAATCAGGAAGGGGCTCAGAAAAGATTTCCCCAAGGAGCCTGAAAGAACACATTTGTTGCATTGTCCTAAGCTGCTGGAGGAGATCAGCACTCATCATTTTGGTTGTTTGGTAAGTCTCTTGACTTTGAGTGGAAAAGATCAGTTGTGCCCCAGGAGATGCACATCCTCAGGCAGCACTGCTCATTCACCTGGCCTCTGCTAAAGGGTCTTTGGTTTCTTAGATCAGATTTGGGTCATCATTCCCTTCATTTCTGCCTTATTTGGGATTTGGAAGACCTGCATTTTATCCACTCAATTGTCTACGCCAAACTGATAGGCCTTATCTTTATGCTAAACTGAACAACATGGTTGATATGACATTTGGTATCCTATAACTGTGCTTGTTCCTTTTGTATTTACAAAATTGTTCTGCCTCCCTGATTTTTATTTCACTGCTGATTTTCTTCTTGCCATAGCATGGCTCCAAATTCCTTTACCCTTGCTGCCGACCGTGGGGCTTCCCTCCCTGAAGACTTTCGTCATGTTTTCTTTGCATCATTGCTGTTAAAGAGACTTCATCTCAGGGATTTTTTACAAGAATTTCATAGTAAGTGGGGCCCTAGCAGAAGTAATGGGGCACACCCACGTGACCACCTGGATGAGTTGTCGGTTAGAATCAGGGAAGCCAATAGTTGTAGAGGGACAAACTGATTGAAGTAGGCTTGATGCTGATTGACTGCTCATCCAACCAATGGTGGAGCACACAAGAATGCTGGTGGATTCTGGACTCTTCTTCCTTGACCTGTTCAACTGATTCACTCTAAGAAGAGGCTCTGCTACCACTTTAGAAATGCCAAACCCTCAGGCTGCTCTTACTATCTCCATATCTATCTTTTAAGCAACTGGCATAGGGAGATAACCCACTCAAGAGATTGGAAAGAGGGGCAGATAGGTGGTGCAGTGGATAGAGCACTGGCCCTGGAGTCAGGACCTGAGTTCAAATCCAGCCTCAGACACTGGACACTTACTAGCTGTGTGACCCTGGGCAAGTCACTTAATCCCATTGCCTAGCCAAAAGAAAAGAAAAAAAAAGAGATTGGAAACAAAAGATGACCTTCCATCTGGGCCCCAGTGTCCTCTGATGGGGCTGTGTCCTTAGACGCCCTGATGATTGAATGACTGATGTAATTCCAGTAGCCTGCTTAAACTTCAAAGGCACTGAGATATTGGATGAGGACTTTCTGTCTTAATTATGACTCATGTACACTTTTCCTTGCCTCTGCTTGCTTATTGTTATGCTTGTGATTGAGTTGTGATCTGGAAAAGCGATGCAAATTTTCGCAGATTTCCATTATCCAATTTTCTTTTTCTGACAGCAGCAAATAATCAATTCTAGTGTGGGGGATGCAGAGTGCCAGACACGTACCATTGTTTGCATTTTCCTATTTTTAGACAGATGTCACTCTAGGCACTTTCATGTTTTTCTTCATTCTCCTTTTATTTTTTTGGATAGTTTCTTTTTAATTCTTTCTTTTTTGGGGGGAGGGGATGTTTCATCCTTTTTTTCTCAATAAGTGAAAGAATTGCTTAGGAAAATGTAGGTAGATGCATGTCATTTGATTTGATTTTACAGTTTATTTTTTATAATACTATATATATAATATATGTATGTATAATATACAATACATAATACAATTTTCCATATAATGAGGTGGACATTGGCAGGTTATTATAAAAAGAATAGATTAAGCTCCCTGTTCTCCAGCAGCAGATTATATAAGGCAACAAAATCAATAAATTCATGCCATACTTTCAGCTTATTTACCTGTACTTAATTTTTTTTCCATTAATATCTTTTCTTTATACATCACCTTCATTCAGATATCATAGTTGCTGTACCCTAATTGCTGACCATCTACTTTTTTTCCTTCTTTGCTAGTGAGTAGCCATAGGAGTCTCTTATCCTACTCTCTTAGGGTTGTCTCCTGTTATACAACTCCAGTATGCTTAAGATTTAAATTGTACCCAGTTCTAGTTAGAATTGGCCTCTGAAACTGTCTAGGATGGTTGCCAATGTGGCTGCTGGTTATAATTCCACCTTCTCCATCGTTATTAGCTCTTCATAGCTAATTTTAGAGACCATTCTTTTGCTATTGGTCCACATTTGCTGAGCCCATTGCCCCACTGGTGCCATGACAGTTGCCACAGCAGGCCTTTTGTCCATAAACCCTGGCCCCCAATAGCCCAGCCTGTTGATCTAGGGGACAATGAAGGCAAAGGGGTCACATGTGACGCCATCCCTGCCTGCATCTGTTTATGGTCTCCTAACCTGTGCTTGGCTGTATCAATAAATCATCCTCACCTATCCTAGTGTCACTGTGTACCACTCACTCAAATTCTGTCCCAAATTTGTATGATAATTACTACAAAAAGGGATGCTAGAAGATGGCAGAGTAAGCAGTAAATCTCCATAACTCTCCCATATTTACCTCCAAACAACCATAAAATAGCACCCCCCAAAATAAGTCCTGGAACAGCAGAACCTGCAAAAGATGGGGTGAAACAATCTTTTAGCTCAAGAAACTTAGAAGATTGGCAAGAAAGGTCCATCTCACTGGGGTTAAAGGGGTGTACAGTCCAGGACAGGAAGTATCCCAGCGAGTCAGCAGCAAACCAGTGGCAGATCCTGAGCCCCAGTGCAGTAGAACAGGCAAATAGCAACGTGCCTCAGCATAGCCAGGGGAATGGGCAGACTCTGGCTAGAGCTCCCCCACATGCTTCAGTATAGCCCTGGGCAAACAGGTAGACACCAGCCCTACAGGTGCCTAAGCAAACAGGCAGCCAGCAGCCAAATAGCCCCGTGCTTCAGCGTAGCCACTGGGAAAATTCAGAAGCACCCCCACCAGCCTCAACACACAGGCAGTAGGACCCTGGCTCAGCACCAAGGAAGCTACCAGATCCCTATGGCCTCTGGCAGTTTCAGGCACTCCCACAACACCCCCTCAGTGCAGCACCAGACATGAGGGTCTCCCACGGGCCTCAGGACATTAGTGCAGGACCAGGTAAATAGCCACGGCCCGTAGCCCCTGGCACAAGAAGCCTGAGACAGCGTCCCTTCCACCCCAGGAGTGGAGCTTCAATTTAAAAGAAAGGAAAAAGGCAATGAAAGCAAGCAAACAAACAAACCAACAAACCAGTAAAAAGAATCTGACCATAGAAAGTTGTTAGGGGGACAGGGAAGATCAAGACACAAACTCAGAAGAGGACAGCCATGTCAAAGCCCAGAAGAAAACCAGGGAGTGGCATCAAGCCCCAAAGAACTCATAGAAGAGCTCAAAAAGGAGTTTAAAAATCAGATGAGAGGTAAAAGAAAAACTGAGAAAAGAAATGAGAGGGATGCAAGAGAATCATGAAAAAAGAGTCACCAGCGTAGAAGAAGAAAACAATTATTTAGAAAGTAGAACTGGCCAAATGGAAAAGGCGACAGAAAAATCCATTGAAGAAAACAACTTAAAAAGCGCAAGTGGACAAATGGAAAAGGCAGTGCAAAAGCTATCGGAGGAAAACAACTCCTTAAAAGTTAGAAGTTTGATTCTATGAAAAAGCTTCTGCACAAACAAAACCAGCATAACCAAGATTAGAAGGAAAACAGAAAGTTGGGAAGCAATCTATACAGCAAGTATCTCTGAAAAAGACCTCAGTTCTCCAATATAGAGAGAACGGAGTCAAATTTATAAGGATACAAGCCATCCCCAACTGATAAACATCAAAGGATATGAACAGGCAATTTTCAGATGAAGAAATCAAAACTATCTATAGGCATGTGAAGTAGTGCTATAAATCATTTTTGATTTGAGAAATGCAAATTAAAAGAACTCAGAGGTATCACCTCACACCTCTCAGATTGATTAGTACGACAAAAAGAGAAAATGATAAATGTTGGAGAGGATGTGGGAGAACTGGGACACTAATGCATTGTTGGTGGAGTTGTGAACTGATCCAGCCATTCTGCAGAACAATTTGGAACTGTGCCCAAAGAGCAACCAAACTCTGCATACCCTCTGATCCAGCAATATCACTACTAGGTCTGTATCCCAAAGAGATCATGAAAAAAGGGAAAAGGACCCACATGTACAAAAATATTTATAGCAGCCCTTTTTCATTGTGGCAGAATATTGGAAACTGAGGCAATGCTCAGCAGTTGGGGAATGGCTGAAAAACCTGTGGTATATGAATGTAATGGATTACTATTGTGCAATAAGAAATGACAAATAGGCAGATTTCAGAAAAACCTTGTATGAACTGATGCAAAGTGAAATGAGCAGAATCAGGAAAACATGGCACACAGAATCGGCAATATTGTATGATGACCAACTATCAATGACTCAGCTCTTCTCAGCAACACAATGATCTAAGACAAGTACAAAGGGCTCAAGAAGGAAAATGCCATCCCCACCCAGACAAAGAACTGATGACTCTGAATGCAGGTCAAAGCATAGGTTTTTTTTTTCACTTACTTCATGCTTTTTAGTGTTCTTTTTGATCTGTTTCTTCTTTTACAACTGTGACTAATATGGAAATGCTTTACATGATAGCACCCAAAATTTTGTAAAAATCAATGCTAAAAATTGTCTTGACATGCAATTGGGAAAAGTAAATACTGTTAAAAATAATAATACTATTAAAAATAATACACACCAAATATATGTACATATATATATGTATGTGTATATATTAAATATATCTATGTACATGTGTAATAAGTATATATGTATATATAATAAATATGGGTATGTGTTTAATTAAAAAAGGGATGCTAGAAATATATTTGTGTATGTGGGGCCTTTCTTTAATTATATGCCTATCAGTATGATGTCTGGGTCAGAGAGTATGGACATTGTAATCACTCTTTTAGCATAATTCTAAATTGTTTAACAGAATGATTGGGCCAATAATGGCTCCACTGGCAATACATTAATGTGCCTGGGTTTCCACGGCCCCTCCGGCATGGACTCTTCCCATCTTTTATCATCTTTGCCAATTTGCTGGGTGTGAGGGAGAAAACTTAGGGTTGTTTCTGATTTTCATATCTCTTATTTAAAAGGCTTGGAGAAATCTTTTTTTTTTTTTGGCTAGGCAATGGGGTTAAGTGACTTGCCCAGGGTCACACAGGTAGTAAGTGTTATGTGTCTAAGGCTGGATTTGAACTCAGGTCCTCCTGAATCCAGGGCCGGTGCTCTATCCACTGTGCCACCTAGCTACCCCAGAGAAATCTTTAAATGGTTGTTAGTAGTTTGAAATCCTTCCTTTGAGAGCTGCTGGTTTAGTTCCATCTTTATTTTAGATATCAGGTGCTCATTAGATATATTTGTGTAAAGATTTTTTTCCCAGGTGACAGCTTCCTGTCTTCTCTTAGTTGTGTTGATTATGAAAAATCTTCTCAATTTCATGTAATCAAAATTATCTATTTTATTAAATTTGTCAGACAAGACCTGTGATTTCATTGTGCAGAGAACTATAGGAGAGGAAACTCCCCTAGCAATGCCTATTGGCATCTGCATAGCACCTTCTGGTCTTAAAGAGTTGTGGGGATTCTGAGAAGTTGGGCAGCTCGCCCAGGGTCCACACAGCCGGTATATGGTAGAGGAAGGACTTCTTGATTTGAGAGTTAGATGCATTCTCCTCTTCCATTCTGCCTCTCAGCATGAAGTCTAATGAACAATAGTAAGCTCTGTAAGAACAGGGATTGTGTCTTAATCCTTTTTGTGCCTCTCCTAGCCCCAGAACAGTGCTTTGCTTCATATTTTGTGGTATTTCATATATGGTGGCTGAATGAATTCTATTTAATATATTTAATGCCATTTTGACTTTTCAGTTCATTATTTTTATTTTTAACCTAGTGATGTTACATGTAAATCAAATTCTTTCTCAAACACCTCCTTCTACAATTCTCTGACGCCTTCACTCAGGGGGGTGCCTAGACTGTTGCCTAGTCATAGACTAGAGATGTGCTCTCCTTGTTCCCATTAGTGTGTCTGTAGACAGGACTAAGCCTCTGCTATATGAGGAACTCTGTGCCTTTATTGGTTCATGCTTCAGAGATGGTGCCATTAAGAGTCGCATGTTGACACAAGGAGACAACCTGCAGGGAAGACAGGCTGACTCATCAGCAGATGCTATAAGCAAACACGAAAGTCTCCCTTGGAGGCCTGTAGACAAACATATAGGTTACCCACAGTGCTAGATCTCTACCCACTGGATTCACTAAAGGAAGGTAGATGAGATTCACCTGCCCTACTTGTATATCTATGTCTCTAATCCGTTAGGTTGCCATTTTGTGATCCCCCCCCCCCCAGGGCAGTCCTTGATATTAATATTAAATTGCTTCCACCTCACTAGAAATGTGAATCTGTTGGAGGATGATGTGGGATCATAGGAAGAGGCTGATGAGTGACTGCCTGGAGACTACCCACTACCCCTAGCTGCACATTGTTGAGGAGTTAGCTGCTTCCTGGCGTAGCAACTCTGTGCCTATGTGAGCTGTTACGGATAGAGAAGAAAGAGGAGCTCTCCATTCTGCCACTTGATTATCTCATGCATTCCCATGAAGTCATGAATTATCTTTAAATAGATGACTTCCAGATCAGTAGGGGTTGTTCCATCTTCCCCTTTGAGCTCCAGTCTCACATTTCCAAATGCCCACTAGATGTTTCAACCTACATGTCCTGCTGGCTCCTCAGGCCGAACATGTTCAAAACTGAACTCATCTTCCTTTCTAACAAATAAACCCCATTCTATCAATTTCCCTTCTTCCATTGATGTCACCACCACCTTGTTTTTTCAGACACCCAGGCTTAAAACCTCAGGGCCCTCTTTGATTCCTTTTTCTCACCTCCCAAAATCGAATCTTATTGATCTTACCTTCAAAACACATCTTAGAACTCTACTCACACTGCTAGTGGCCTTCCTTATTTTTCACCAAAACTATTTTAATAACCCCTTAGCTCACCTGGGATATCAAAGGTGCAGACAAAAAAAAAAAAAGAAAGAAAAGAAAGAAAGAAAGAAGGAAAAATAAAAACCCAAGTAGGTAACATGGTCTCTAGTCTTCCCCCTTTCCTCAATCTATCCTTTGCACAGTTGCCAAAAGAATCTCATTAAAGTACAATTCTGACCATGCTACTCCCCAGGCTCAAAAAACCCGTAAGACTTTGGTAGCTCCCTGTTGCCCACTGGACCAAACACAAATACCTTAGCCCAACATCTAAGGCCCTCCACAATCTGTCTCCAGCACCTCTTTTCAGCATTAGTTCATGTTACTTCTGTTCAGGAAAGCTATTTTCCTGTCAGATTGAACTAATATTATCCGTTCTCTGACCTTGACCTGATGTCTCCCATCTCTAAGCATTTGTGTAGGGCATCAGCTCACATGAAATGTACTCCCTTCCCATCTCAGCCAGCTAAAATCCTTTTCTTCCTCCAAGGCTCAGCCTAAGCGCCTCATCCTTTAAAGCCTTCCCTGGTCCTTTCCTCTAATAGTGGTCTCCCCCTCCTCATTTTCTTCCTATTAGGATCTTTTTCATCTTGCTTACATTGTACTTTGTATGATGCTTATCTGTGTACATATTGTATTACCCCCAGAACTAGAAACTCCTTTAGAGTTAGAGGATCTGGGTTCAAATCCCACTCCCGGTGCTTATTACCCATGGGATCATGCATAAGCCACTTAATTTCCCTGGGACGGATTTTTTCATCTGTAAAGCAAGGGAATTAGACTACATGTCCACTGAGGTCATTTACGGTTCTATGATCCTATGGATCCTAAGGTGGTTTTTTAAAGAAACATCTTTGGTCATAACGTGACAGGAGCTACTAGGTGGCGTGGTGGATGGAACACTGAGTCTGGAGACAGGAAGACGAGCTCAAATCTGGCTTCAATTTATGTTTAAGTGACTTTCTAAGCTCCCTGTACAATAAAAAAAGCGATCATTTTGTTTCCTTTTGGCAGAAAGTTTAAACCAAGAGCTTTCTTCACATACCCTTATAAGCTCTAAAGGTATTTTTGTAAAAGGTTATAAAACATAAGCAAATTAGAGGAGTGAGGAAGTAAATACCTTTGATAACTATAGATGGGAGGAAAGTTTATGACCAGATGAAGAATAGAAAGGGTCATGAAAAATAAAATGGACAATTTTGTATACATAAAATTAAAAACATTTGCACAAAGAAAATTGATACAGTTATAATTAGAAGAGAAATAGTTGATTGAGAAAAAATCATTGCAGCACTTCACAGAAAATTTTTTTCTCCGACAAAGGCCTGATACAAAAAATATATGTAAGGAACCGATTCAAATATGTAAACATTATGGCCATTCCCACCTTGCCCCCCATGAGTAAATGGTAAAAATTTATGGACAGGTAGCCCTTAAAGGAAGAAATTCAAGCTATCAACACCCAAATTATAAAAAAATGCTCCAAATCACTAATTTTGGAGAAACTCAAATTAAAATAACCTTTAGGTTCCACTTCATACCTATTATATATGCAAAGTTATCAAAAAGGCAAATTACATTTGTTGGAAGGACTACAGAGAGACAAGCAGTGTCATCTATGCACTACTAGTGGAACTACGATTTGTACCAATCATTCTGGAAAACAACATGGAACTATTTTTGAGAAGTCAATACACTGTGAATATCCTTGATATAACTACCAGGCCTATAACCTACACACACACCACAACACACACACACACACACACACACAACACACACACACACACACACAGGTCTTATTACCAAGAACTGAAACCAAAATTGGGGAGACATACCTATTAATGAGGGATAGACTCAGCAAATTATGACATATGAATATAATAGAACATTATTGTATCATAAGAAATCATAAAAATAATAGTTTTAGAGAGACACTTGGGAAATATATTATAAACTTATGAAGAATGAAGGGTATTAGAACCAAAAGAACAATATCTATGGTTAACAACTTTGGAAAGAAACACACTATTGAAAAACTTACAAACTCTGAACAATGTTAACTACCAACCAGAGAACTTAGGATGAAGTCTGCTGTTTTGTCTCCTGAGAGAGGGGTGCTGAACTCAAGGGGCAGAATGACAAGTACATTTTTGGACGTGGAAAATGTTCAGATTTGTTTTGCTTGACTATGCTTATTTGTTATAAGAATTGTGTTTTTCTTTTTCTTTTTTATTTTACCTTGGTGTGAGGGAGAGGTTTTTGTGTAGGAGAGGAAAACTAGCAATAGTATTGCCAAGAAAGAAAGAAGGAGGAAGGAAGGAAGAAAAAAAGGAAGGAAGGAAGGAAGGAAGGAAGGAAGGAAGGAAAGAAAGAAAGAAAGAAAGAAAGAAAGAAAGAAAGAAAGAAAGAAAGAAAGAAAGAAAGGAAGGAAGGAAGGAAGGAAGAAAGAAAGAAAGAAAGAAAGAAAGAAAGAAAGAAAGAAAGAAGAAAGAAGAAAGAAGAAAGAAAGAGAAAGAAAGAAAGTCATTGAGGCATTTTTTGAATGCACAGAAGAGAACTGAAATTCATAAAGAAGCACAGACATGTACAAGAGCTTTGAAAGTAATAGCTCTAGTCCTCCCCCTTTCCTTATCCTTCTCTGATCCCCTTTTCTACTTTGTCTTTAAAGCATTACCGTATTGCTAACAATTTCCTTTCATCCCTTATCAGCCTGTCACACCTCTTGTTGCTCCCTGGAACCTGTCCTTCTCCTGAACACACCTCACCCCTTGCAACTCTCCGCAGTATTATTCTATTCATTTTTCCTTTCCCTGGTCTTACAGGGACAGGACAGAATTGCCACCTTTACTCCTGACTGCCTTTTCTAGATCCTCCATTGCATAGCAACCTCACCTCCTTCGTAACTTACTCATTTCCTGATACTTGTTACTGTTGTTTACTGACGCCCACATCACTTTGCTTTTTCTTCAATCAGTTCAGTACCTGGATAACAGTCTTCCTCTCCATCCTGACTCCTCTTCTCCTGACCTCCAAGTTCATCAATGTCCTCAATTCCCATGACCACTGCCTTGACTCTCTAGTCCAGTTATCCATCTGGGTGGTCACACCTTGCACCCTCCCATCACCCAAATAAATTCCATCTCAAAGATCACGGAATCTGACATTCCCCTCCATCATCATCTTCTGTCCTTTTACAACTTCTCCTTCCTCATTTCTACTCTTGGTCCCTCAATCCCTTCCTATTCTCCCAATCCATCCATTCTCCCTCCATTACTGACCTTTTACAAATTCAATAAGGCTCTGATTCTCCTCTTGAATCCCTTGGCTTTCCACAGTTTATGAATTCAGGAATAATAATAATAAGTTATTGTTGCTATTATTATTTATTAAAATAATAAAAGCTAGCATTTATGTAGCACTTTACAGGTTGTGGGGCTCTTTATCCATATTATCTCATTCGATTCCTGCAATAGCTTTATGAAGTAGGTGCTATTATTATCCTCCTTTTACAGGTGTGGAAACTGAAGCTAAAAAAGCTTAACTGACTTGCTCTGAGTCCTGCAGCTAGTAAGTGTCTAAAGCTGGATTTGAACCCATGTCTTCCTGATTCAAAGTCCAGCACTGCATCAACTACACTACTTAGCTGACTCAGGAATGAATCATTGAGCACTTCTGAGGAAGCCAAAGGGCTGGGAAGAGAAGATATCAATTCCTTTGTTCAGATTCATTTGCTCATCCTCCGATGCCTCACCATCCTTTTCCTGGTCTTGAGAAATGCGTACAGAAACGTGGGGAAAGGACGGACATTCACAATAAAGACCACTAGAGGGCAGCAAGAGGCCATACTTTCTCAAAGAGCATCTCATTCACTGACGTCTCTATGGCATCTGGGCTGTATTTAAGAATTTAGCTGCCCTGCTAACATGATGCTGATGGGGGACAGGGCAGAGCAAAAGGAGGTGATGTATAGGGTGGTATAGCTGCATGGTGGGGGATGAACTGGGTGGTCAGGAAGCAAATGATGGTGGGGAAAGCCAGAGCTGCTGTTTTGCATCCTCTAGTGTGAACACAAATGCCCCAGGGAGAACTCTAAGATGGTATCAATCCAGAATCCCTTCTTTCACTCAGCCCTCTCAAGTCCTTACCTGTTGCTCACAAATTCATTCTGTCCTTTGTCTTCTACTCCTGTTTCTTCTAGTGTCCAGTGAAATTTGACTTTCTCTTCAACGTGCCCAGAAAACATGGCCTCTGATATTTACTAGTTATGCCCTCATAAGCAAGTCACAACATATTTGAGCCTCAGTTTCCTTGTCTTCAAAATAGGGATAATAATAACATCTATAAAACCTAACTCACCAGGTCTCTGTGGAAATGAAATGAGATAACGTGAATCACTTTGTAAACCTTGACGTCCTCTACAAATGCCAGCTATTGTTACTAAGCCAGAGCCAAATTCAAAAACTAGCATACATGAGAAGAAGTCAATTTACCAAGGCAAACCAAGGCCTTCGGTGGGAGTTTTGTTAGGAGGTGTTACTGCAAACAATTATCACTGACCCATGAACTGTCAGTTGGGATCAGGTTAGCCAGCAATAGTTTTAATCGGTTGCTACCCAGTTATAACTAATCCTGACTTTGCTGGGCAGCTTATTTAGCTGATAATAGGTGGTAGGAATGATGAAGAACACCACACTCATTTTCTTCTTCCCCTTCACAAATTCAGTACAAAAAGCAAATTTGTGATGACAGTATGAGGAATCCACACATCTTCCACTGGCACTCTGGAAACATAAAAGCAGTAATGAATTTTCTCTAGTCATTTATTCAGAGTATATCTCTTACAGCCTCGTACATAACTAGCAGCTGAACTTTAATCTAGGGCCCTTCCAAATTCCAGCGTTGGTATGACCCTTTGAGTGCTACCCATACAAACAGGCTGATTTATAGAAAGCACTGTCTAGATTTGTGCTACATTTCAAATAAAAGTAAAAGCCAGTTCATGGAATCATATAATCTTGGTTTTGGAATTTAAATTTAAGTGACATACTGATCAGGTTTTCTTTTGACTTAAAGCTGGAAGGGATGGCATAGTCCTGTTCCAAGAAGATCTCGACAGGTTGGAACAATGGGCTTGGAGTTAGAAAACCTGAGTTGGAATTGGTCTACACACAGTGAAGTCCAAAGCTTTCCTTTCATCATGTGATTTTGTGATGCTGTTCTTCCTAGAGAACTGAGAGGGCCCACGGAGGCAGGAGTGTCTGGGGAACATCACATTACGCTCAGCCTTATGGCGCTGGCACCAAATCCAGCAGCCCAGCTTGAATTCATTGTGCCCTAGGGGCCTGGAATGTGCTTGATGGAATGTGTCTGGTTGAGTAAATGTTTACCTGTATCCACCTCGTAGAGGATCGGGTAGGTACCTGCGTTTTAATTAAAATGATTTTTCTTGGGAGGGAGAACTCTTTAGTGCTAATGTTTTAAGAGAGATTAGTTGATCTAACCAAACCATTAATAACACTGTCACCTTCCAGAAAGTAAGGTTTTGTATGGGCACGGTGGAAGACCAGGATTTTTGGCAACATTTGCCGTAAGCCTATCAGTTTAGGCATACCTGTCTGCCTTTGGATCCTTGGATATCTTGGTGACTTGGTGATTTAATGAATGTATGTACTTCCATCAGTGACGTAGACCAAAACCGATCCAGGCCCTCCCATCTTTCACTTGTCCTCCACTAGCTTGACCTAATATGCTGGGGGCCTTTCTCTAGTTTACTTCACATTGTGCGGGTATCAACCCTTTCCCTCTGCAATTGCCCCTCGTTTATTTACATGGCATATATCTCCTATGTACAAGGTTGTTTGCATGTTGTCTCATCCATTAAATTGTGAGCTCCTTGGGGACAAAGAATGTTTTCGCCCTTTTTTGTATCCTTACACTTGGCATAGTGCCTGGCATATAAAAGGTGTATGCCTTAATAACTGCCTATTGACTGACTGACAAATGAAACCCATGGACTCTCTGTCACGTGTCTTTTGCTCTTACCATGTTACTAGGCCAGCTCCATTTTTGGCCATACATTTCCTTAATTATGTTCATCACATAGATTCTTCACTCAATAGGTATCGCATATTTTTAGTTTTAAATGGATACTTATTGATGGCCTACCAATAGTATGATTCTTGGCACCTTGTGGGCCCTTTTCTTCTTCTCTGCCACAGTCACTGCAGGAGAAAATCATATAAGACTGAGGGCCACATTGTATTTTTATCTGTTTTAATCAAACAACCACAACCACTATATATATGTGTGTGTATATATATATATATATATATATATAATACATACACTTATTGTATACACACACTTATGTTTTATATATACATATATGCTTATGTTTTATACTTGTGGTTTATACACGCACACATATGTGTATGTGTATATGTACATACAGACATTTGTATGCATATGCATACATATATAGATGTACTTTCTATGTGGCAGATGGTGTGCTAATCCCTGGATATACAATAGGGGTCTCTGTGGCAGAAGGGTTCATCCCTCAGTGGCCAGCCTGCTGATCCATGAGGGTGTCTGAATTTATCTAGGGTGGTCCTCAGAAAGCAGACCCAGCCTATTGCTAGGACTGCACTTATACATTTCCCCAGCTTGGTAGGAGTGACCAGAGCTTGGCCTTGACTCATCTCAACTTTAAGAAGCCAATATCAGCTCCATGCCAGGATGGATTGTCAGGGGAGGTGCTGGGAGGAGTTTCTTTGGGGTGTATATTTAAACTTCAGATAGGCCCGTGGGAGAGGCAGTGTAGTATGTTAGAAAGAACTCTTTCCTGGAAGTCTAACCTCAGAAAGTCCGTTGTCTGGTCACATAGCTTTTGGTAAATCATTTCTCCTTTCACTTTCTAATGCTCTCTGACCCACAGTTTGCCCATCTGTAAGTAAAACAAGGAGGTTGGACCAGGTGAAACCTCTAGTTTCTAACATTTTATAATCTAAGGTTGGGCAGCTAGGTGGTACAGTGGATAGAGTGCCAGGCCAGATGTCAGGAAGACGCACCTTCCTGAGCTCGAACCTGACCTCAGACACTCAGACTGAAAAACACATGTTATCATTATTTATGTTCAGTTATATTTATTTTGTTAACTATTTCTCAGTTACATTTTAATCAGGTTCCAGCTGGACTCTGGAGTGTTGCTCACATAGCCCTGAGTCTGATAACTCTGCTCTAAGGAACTCCTCTCCCTATTCTATTCTAAGTTTGTAGAATAACAAATTTAGAGGTGGGAGGCCCATTAGAGACCACCAGACTCTGAGTAGAGTGGGCCAGCTTGGCTTTTGAAAGGTAATGGAAGCACTTCCAATTTTTCAGCAGAAGAAATGGCAGAGCTTAGTGCTTGGTTTACAAAAAGAATTAGGTTTCTTTTTATTTTTTTAAAGAAAACAACTACCAAGTGGCTTTCTTTCTCCCTACGGTGTCCCAGATCAAAGATACCTTTCATATTGTTTGCCAAGGGACATTGTTGTTGCCACTCCAGGTACAAAAATGAGTATGTATGATTCTTGAGATCACTTTGAACCAATTGTCATTTTACAGATTAGAAAATGAAGTTATGGTTAAAGTTAAATGATTTGTCTAAGGTCACTTGGGTAATAAACAGATCTGGGATTCAAACTCCATTTATCTATATTTAAATACAGTCAGTCCCCTTTCCACTATACCTGACTGCCCAGCATTCCATGTTCTAAGTTCCCTACTAGCTCCTACTATGCTACTAAGAATAGGGGGTGAGGGTACCAAAGATGGAACTCCTCAGGTTTTTTTTCCTGTTTTTTAAAAAATGTATATTCCCCCCACCCCAGTTACATGTTAGAACAATTGTTTAACATTTGGGTTTTTTTTTAAGTTTTGAGTTCCAAATCCTATCCTTCCCTCCCTGTTTCTCCTCTCCCCTTCCCGAGATAGCAAGCAATCAGATATAGATTATCCACGTGCAATCATGTAAAACATTTCCATATTAGTCATTTTGTACAAGAAGACTTGAAAAAATAAAAAGAATGAAAGTGAAAATAGCATGTTTCAGTCTGTATTTGAACAATACCAGTTCTTTCTCTGGAGGTGGATAGTGTGCTTTATCATTAGTCCTTTGGCATTGTCTAGGATCATTGTATTGCTGAGAATATCTAAGCCATTCCCGGTTCTTCATTGTAACAATGTTGCTGTTACTGTGTATGTTATTGTCCTGGTTCTGCTCACTTCACTTTGCATCTGTTCATGTAAGTCTTTCCACCTTTTTCTGAAATCATCTTGCATGTCATTTCTTATAGCGCAATAACATTCCATCACAATCATGTACCGCTGCTCTGTTTAGCCATTCCCTGTTTCATAGGCATCACTTTAATTTCCGATTCTTAGCCACCATAAAAAGAGCTGCTGCAAATTTTTTGTACAAATAGGTGTTTTCCCCCCTTTTTTGGGTCTCTTTGGGATATAGACCTAGTAAGGGCATTGCTGGATAAAAGGGTATGCACAGTTTGGTTGCATAGTTCCAAATGGTCAGATCAATCCACAGCTCCACCATTAGTGTCCCAGTTTTCACTCCTCCCGGTTTTGCTAAAGCTGATGACACAGTCATTTATGTTTGTCTTTCCCTCTCTATTTCCTTCCCTCCCACCCTCCCTATTCTCTCTTTCATGACTGCTGAAGAACTTTGAAGAAACCAGCCAATAAAACAGCTACCCTTCCCAGGCATCAAGAAGACAGATCATCCCCACCTTGAGAAATGTTTCCTAACCCTCCCCAAAACTGAAAAGAGCCTTTTGCATGTGGATCATCTTTCTCTTGCTGATCAGTTATGTACTATGGACATCATGGGCAAAGCTTTTTAAACTCACTAGGCATAGCCTGGACACTGGCCTCTTCCCCCTCCAGATCCTGAATTATATTTATTGAACCTCTTACTGACTGTGTGGGACCTGGGGTCTTGCCTCTACTGTCCCTTCCTCAGCCTGTACTTCTGAGATGATGGGAATTATGCATCTCCACTGACTTTGTATCATCACTGAGCTGATGTAAATCAGAGGGGCTGGATGCCTTCAGGACAAGCCCAGAATGTGCCTTCGGTTTAGACATCGCTGTCTGCCATCCAGCTACCTACCTGTTTGCATAAGTCAGCCAAAGCAGGTCCATGGACTAGCTTTGGAATACAGCATTAGGCTCCCCACCCAGAAATCAGTGCCTTGGCAACTTGAGTATTAGAGAGCCCTAGGCCTAGGGAATCTTTGTTCTTTCTTCATTTCCTAGGTGGTAAGAGGTATGGCCAAAAATACCTTTTGCCCACTAGACCAAGTCTCTTCCCCATTACCTTATAAATTCCCAGTTAAGGGCTCAAAGCATAAACACATTTATTTACATGTCAGTGAAAACAAAGAGAAGCTATCTTAGTGTCCACAGAGAAAACAGTCCAAGCCAGTGACCAGCCCTTGTCCAGAGCCTGTTATAAGCCCAGCCACTTAGAACAAGTAATGATGGCAACTCACAGTGTAATTTTCTGGGACTGGCTCCACTGTATCAGAGCTCTCCTGCTCCCAGAAAATGATGCCCAAGCTCTTCTGCTCTACCTAAGGTTGACAGGTCCTCTTAAATCATTCCATCAGAATTCTCATGAACTCCCTGAATTTATCCTTCTTCCCTGGGCTGCTACCTCCTCATTCCCCTGCTTCATTTTCCTTCCCATCCTACTCCTCCTTGTCTTCTTCCCAGAGCTACATGTGGCCAGCTCAGCAAGACTGGGATTCCCCATGCAGTAGCTGCCTTTGTAGTCCACAACAGGAGCCACAAATCCCTGCTCCCTTTGAGAGCAAACCTCTCTCTTTACTCTTACTTCTCCCCCTCATTGGCCTTGGACTATAGAATCACCTGCTTGACCTCAGCGTCCTGTGCTGGCTTCTCTGAAATGTGTCATTCGTTAAGCCTCTCCTAGAAGCCCCAAACAGAAGTGTTCTGGGTCAGAGGGACGGGAGTGGATTTTTGTCTATGTACATTCAGCCCCTTGTACATCCTTTCATCATGATCATTCTCTTCTGAAACTCCTTCCCTATGCCTATATCATAGGGTTACTACCTAGGGAAGTGCATGGGGAGGCAGTGGGATACAGCAGAAAGAAAGAATACTGCTCTGGGAATCAGGAGACCAGGCTAAGGCACAAGTCGGCTGTGTGACCTTGGGCAGGAAACTTCCCGGGATCACAGGATTGTAGAGCTACAATTCCCTAAATCTACAGAGGGGAAAACAGAGAGGCAAAGGGATTTGCCTGAGGTGTCACAGCAGTGAGTGGCTGATGTAGGACTCCAGTGTTTGCCTGTACCTCTCTGGGTCTCAGTTTCCCCATCTGTAAATATGCAGGTCATTGTGTAGTGGAAAAAGCAATGAATTTGGAGGCAAACAATCTGGGTTTTGATCCCAGCTATGCTACTCACTACCTCTGTGACTTTAGGTAAGGCATTTCCCTTCTATAGGCCTCAGTTTCCTCATCTGTAAAATGAGAGGATAGGCCTAGATATATCTTTATGTTCCCTTCCAATTTTAAATCCTATGACCCTATGACTAATTCCCTACCAAATCTTGGATTCTAATAGTCTAAGATTATAATTCACTGAATCATGTGGCAGACTGTTGCCACCATGAATTCAGATGAGGAAACCCGTCCAGAAAAAAAGACATCTCAACTTTGAAGTCAGGGGATGATTTCCGCTAGTGGAAGGGCATCACCTCTGGCCGTTCTCCTCCTCCCATCAGGCAGTATGGTCCCCAGAGATGGAAGAAGGCAAGCCAAAGGTTAACCCTGGTTCTGGCCAGGTGTGTTTCAGCATCTACAGTCAGTCAGCCAACTGTCTCAGTAGGTACCAGGTATTGTGCTAAGCTCTGGGAATGCAAAGAAAGGGGGAGAATCGGCCAAAAACCAGGCCCCGCCCCTCAAGGAAACTACAATAAACCAAAAGGTCGAATAGTCTAAGAAAACTGGATGCAACCTCAAGAGGTTTCAAGGACGCTGCACTATTCAGTCAAAGCTCAGAGTCGGAGTTGGCCTGAAAACGTTCCCAACTTGAAGTAGAGGAATTTTTTGACACTGATTAGTAAATCAGTTCAGCTGCTGAAAAATTGCTGCAACATCAGGTTTCTGGATGATGCTGAAGCCTGCAGGAGCTCAGAACCATAGGCTTTGTCCGTCAAGATACTCATCCCTGTGGTTGCTGTCATGAATCTAGACATGACTCAAACAAAGCCAGGAAATCTCCAAACGTCAAAGGCCTTGAATAGCAGAGAGAGCTAAGACAGAAGACAAGACCTTCTCTCTCCCCACCCCCACCCCAAAATTCTCCTCTTGTCTCCTCTTGTCTCTCTGTTTCCATCTGCCTGGGTTGGATTTGGATCAGATGACTCCCGAGAAGCAAAGGTTGCACAGTAATTAGAGTCCTGAATTCGGAACCCAGAAGAATGGCGCTCAAATCCTGCCTTTAACAGCTTGGTGGCATAGTAGATACAGTTCTGTGTCTGAAATCAGCAAGGCCTGAGTTCAAATCCTTTCCCAGACACTTACTAGCTGTGTGACCCCTGGGCAAATCATGTCACTGTCCCTCAGTTTCCTCATCTGTAAAATGGGATAATAATAGCACCCACCCTTCAGGATTGTTGTGAGGATCAAATGAGATAATGTGTGTAAAGTGCTTTGCAAGCCTTAAAGTACTATATAAATACTACTTATTCTTTGACCACAGACAAGCAACTTGCTTAACTCCCTCAGAGTTTCAGGCATCTGTCAATGACTATGAGTTGTAGATGAGTTACAATCTCCCTTGGCACACAGGTCTCACACAAAGAGATGACCATAAGATTGTAGGCTGTAAGCTCCTTGAGGGTAGGGACTGTCTTTTGCTTCTTTTTGTATTCCCAGAGCTTAGCCCAGTGCCTGGCACATAGTAGGTGCTTAATAAATGCTTAGTGATGGATGGGAAATTAATATGAGGAAGAGGTCCTAGTTTGGCCCTAGTCCTGGTGGACGTCTCAGGAAGAACTCTTTAGGGTAGTCTTTAGATCAGGACCAAGATAATGCTACCATATACCCTATACCAGGAACAAACTGAAATTGATAGAAAGATGCCCTTTAGTTGGGGAGTAATCTGTGTTGAAGGGATCTCTTGAGTCTGGATTCCAGGATTCCTAGTACCCTACCAATTTCATTACAGGTAAGAGAACCAACCTGAACACTGTGGGGAGATCTCATAGAAATCAATCAATCAGTATTTATTGAATACCTACTATGTGTCAGGTATCATGCTAAATGCTAAAATCATAGAATCTAGGGCTAGAGGGGATTTTACAGATTATTTAGATTAGAGGTGCCAAACACGCAGATTGAAGATGCTCTGAGTATAGCCCAAACCAGATTAAAATGTAATTGAGAAATATTTAACAAAAAATTAATAAAAATATAATAAAATATAGATCACATTGCATTTTAAAACTAAGTCAAGATTGACCTGCAGAGATCCTTTTGCAGAGACTGGTACCCTCCCTCTTTCTATTTGAATGTGACACCACTGATCTAGCCCAACCCTCTATTTTACAGATAAATAAACTGAGACCTTAAGGGGGAGTGGCTATGATCATACAGGTGTGGATACAGTAGCAGAACCAGGATTTGAAACCAGACTCTAACTTTAAATTCAGTGCTAACTCTGACCAGGACCAGAGGCCCAACATGGGAGAAGCAGGATGGGTTTTTCTAGGGTTCTTCTCTGGGTCAAGCAGGACCAGGCATTAGGGGGCAGGGAAAGAGAGCCGAGACCTGGGGTGTAGATCAAGGTTTCCTCTCCCAACCAGCAGAGGAAAAGGGGTCTCCAAGCCATTAGCACAGGTCTTACTCTGACAGAGTGAGTTAGGGTTCATTTTTTTAACTTCCCTGAGGTCTTCTTTGTTTGAGAGATGGGAGGGGCCTACTGTCTTCTTTACACTAAACAGAGGCCAGATAAACACATGTAGAGAACCTTTCTGGCCGCAGGATTTTGAGACAGAAGAAGCTCTAACTTTCTTCTAAATTTAACTGAGAAAACAAGACCAGAGAGGTCAGGAAATATGCCCAAGGTCACCCAGGGAGTAAGTATTAATGAGCTAAGCATCCAGGATTTACTAAGTACCTGCTATGCACCAAGCACTATGCCAGGGCACTGGAAAATACAAAGATAAAAATGGGAACAGTCCCCACTATCCAAGTCTACACTCTCCCATGGTTTTTGATGGGAGACAAGGCACACGCATATATGTTTGTCTAGCTAAGAATATACAAGACATATAGGAAATAAAGATAAGGTGATTTGAATGAGGGAGCATCAAAAGGGAGGAGGGAGGGCAGCTAGGTGGTGCAGTGGATAGAGCACCGGCCCTGGATTCGGGAGGACCTGAGTTCAAATCTGGCCTCAGACACATAACACTTACTAGCTGTGTCACTCTGGGCAAGTCACTTAACCCCATTGCCTAACCAAAAAAAAAAAAAAGGTGGGGGAGAGAGAGAATCAGAACAACCTCTAATAGGAGACAAACTTTGAAGGAAATAAGAGATTCTTAAGAGGGGATGGTGAGGAGGGAGTGTATTCTAGGCATGAGCAACAGCTTGGATAAGGGCATGGAGAAGGGGACATGGGACACCAGTGTGTGGGTCACAACAAGCTGGCTAGTTTGACTGGAAGGTAGAGACCAGGGCTTTCAACTCTGACTCTAGTGTTCCTTTCACTGCTATCTAGGGAGGAGGCAGGGCCCCCATGGGGCAGTATGTAGAGACAGCTCCTCTGCAAATAAGCCATGGTGGAGCCTAATGAGTTAATTTCTGTTCTGTGCTTGGAACCTTTTGGGGACCATATTGTTGCTAGTGATTTCATTGTTATTATCATTCAGTGGGCTGTAAAGATGTGATTTCCCCACCCTGTACCCTTATTGGTTAAATGATGGCTTTCAAGAGACCATCAAATTACATTTGCCTCCAATTGGAGCATTTCTGAGCCTTGGAGGGGCTGCTTAATGGGACTGGAACTAGGAGGATGCCCTCCTTACACCTTCTTGCTAGGCTTCTGACACTCTGGCCAGGCTGGTTTTTCCAGTTCTCTACGGTCAAGAAAGCCCCCTGTGAGCAGGGACTGACTCTCTCTCTCTCTGTCTCATCTGTCAGTCTCTCTCCCTCCCCTTTTTCCTCTCTCCCTCCTTTCTCTTCTCCCTCCTCTATTTTCTTTCTTCACTCACTCTGATGCTCTCCTCTCTTCTTTCTCTCTTCCTCCCTCTTTCTGTGTATGTGTGTGTGTGTGTGACTCTTCCCTGGAGTCAAGAAAACCTAATTTCAAATCCAGCCTCAGACATTTACTAGCTATGTGCTGGGCAAGTCACTTAATCTTTGTCTGCCTCAGTCTCCTCAAACATAAAATGAGCCTCGTAATAAATCGTATCTCACAGGGTTGTTGTAAGAATCAAATGGGATAATGTTTACAAAGCCCTCAGCACAGCAGCTGGAACATACTAGGCACTTAATGCTTGCTTCCTTCCTTCTTTCCTTTGTCTGTGGTAATAAGCCTGCTGTTCATGGGCCATTTCTCCTTCATCTATATGGACAGCTCTAATTTTGAGGAAGGGTGTGTCTGTTTTTACTTCTAATGGGCAGCTTCCTGGGGGAAGACTTCTTACTCCATGTAACAGAAGGTAGAATAGAGGGGGCAGAGGGTAGAGGAAGGGTGGTCAGCCCAGATCTTCCTGTACCCCTTCAGTAATATAGAGTTGGTAGGTTGGTTGGTGGTTGCCCTTTTTTCTTTTTTTTTTTTCTTTTGGTGAGGCAATTGGGGTTAAGTGACTTGCCCAGAGTCACACAGCTAGTGAGTGTTATGTGTCTGAGGCCAGATTTGACCTCAGGTCCTCCTGATTCCATGGTCACTGCACCACCTAGCTGCCCCTGTTGTCCTTTGATCTTGAAGAGGACCAAAATGACATCACCATGCTAGAGTCAAGTTTCAGCGTGTCCAACCTTGGCTCATCAGACCAATATGAGCTTGTAATGTTCTACCACAGGTCGGGCACGAATAGTTCACAAATGTGAACATTGGGGGTGGATTCTCTAAATTTCCTCATCTTGCACTTCTTCTGAGCTATTTCTATTCTGCTTTGCTCATAGAGCACAGCACCTTCTCTGATGTGAGTGGTCTTGTGCCAGTGTTTCCCATGTCACACTACCAATTCCAAAGTTCTTAAGAGAGACCTTGAGAGTGTCCTTGACAGTTAATGGTAAAATGGTATGAGTGATGTCTTTTGATTTGTGTGTAAATTGGATTTAAGCGAGGCAGAGCTGCACAAAGTTGTCAGCCTCACTCTCTCCTCCAGAGTCATCACAGTCCAGGGGCAGGACAGACTCAAGATGACCAGTAATGGCTCAAGATGCAGTGGATGACTTTGGCATCTTTGTTGTCTAACCAAGCTCTAAGTGCTCCACAGCACCTGCTTCAGCTGCCTTCAAGGCTGTTGGAACAAATTGTTCTCATCCGCCCATTCCACCAGGGGAAGTCTTCATATGCTTGGGGTAGGTACCCCCCTAACTCACCAATGGGTTTGAGACCCCTTGGTTACCCTGAACCTGGTTTAGCCCATCTACTGAAATGGTTTACCAGGGTGTGGCTGCTGCACATGCTACAGCTAGTAATACAGAGAGCAATAAATTGATTGTATCTAGGGTATGCTTTTCTGAAAATGCTAAGGATTAATCTCATAATTTGAGGGTTGGTAGAAAGAAATGAATTCTGCTTTCTGCCAAACTGACCTACTCATTGTTCTCAGCTGGCAACATTCTGTGCCCCAAGCCCTTTCCTTTGCACAAGCTCTCCTTCCTTATACATGGAACATACTTCATCCTCCTCCCCACAGCCTCTTTTTGGTGTCCATAGCTCCCATCAATCCTTAGTTCAAATGCTATGTGTTTTTCTTGATTCCTCCAATTAATTTCTCTCCTTGCCTCAATTACTTTATATATATATATTTGTATTTATTTATGTTATATTTATGCTCTTTAACCTCAGTAGAGTGTATACTCCTTGAGGGCAAGGATAGTTTTCCTTTTGGGCATTGTATCCCTAGTTAGGCAGCTGGATGGCACAGTGGATAGAGTGCAGGGCCTGAAGTCAGGAAGACTCATCTTCCTAAATTCAAATCTGACCTCAGACACTTACTAGCTTTGTGACTCTGGGCAAGTCACTGAACTTGTTTGCCTCAGTTTCCTCATCTGTAAAATGAGCTGGAGAAGGAAATGCCAAACCACTTTCATAACTTGGCAAGAACACCCCAAAGCAGGTCATAAAGAGTCAGACACTACTGAAACAATTGAACAAAAACAAATTCCTTGTTGCTAATAGAGTACTTAGCAGGTAATTGATGAATGCTTGTTCCATTGAACTGAATACAAGAAACATGGGTAAGAAACTAGTTGTATAATAGAGCCTGGAAAATTGTCAGTTGATGTTACTATGAAGAATCCTGAAACTGTGCATATTGAACCTGAATCTGATGGTACCTTAGCTTAAAAACATAAAGCTAGGTCACCCTGGATTTATTGGTTTTGATGGGGTGTCCACTGAGCTGCCCAGTGCTGCCTAAATGCTAGGTATTCAAGTACTCTGAGATTCCAAGATGAAAGAACATTGGAGATCATTTGTTCCATATACTTCATTGTAGAGAAAGAAATTGAGGCCCACGAAGGGGACCTTGTCCAAAGTCACACATATAGAAAGTGGCAACACTGAGATTCAAACCATGTCCGCCTGATTCCAAATTCAGTGCCCTTTCCTCCTCATTGTCTTATAACAGGAGCTAAATTTCCTTTTTGTGGTCACAAAGACAGATGGGGCAGAGGAGATACATCTTTAGTGGAGTGATGTTCCAGATTGTTGTTGTCATTTGTCCTTCATTCTTGTCATTCATTTCTTCATCAGGAAGGTGATGCCATGACTTGCAAGTGAATTGGATTTAAATGAGGGAGGGCTGTGCAAAGTCACCAGTCTCACTCTCTCCTCTGGAGCCATCTGGGTCCAGTGGTACAATATAGATCAGGATGACTGGTGACGGCTCCTGGAGAGATGTTCCAGACACTTGGTCTAGGACTATACCCTCTGCTTAACTTCCTGGAGAGATTCCATAAATCCATGCTTTCAGAGCCCAAATGGGACATTCTCCTCAGATGGGTTGTACTCCAGGTACAAAGACAAGAGAAACCACTTTGGGATCATTTGATTCTTGAGTTATCAAGCAGGTGGACAGGGGTGATATGGATCTCTATGGCCTACCCACCATTTTCAGGACTCAGCCCTGTTAAAGAAGATAGGAGGTGCTAGCTTTTGTCAGAGCTAACACAGGATTTGAAGTCAGAGAGCCTGGTTTTGAATCTTGGCTCTGCTATTTATTACTTTTGGGGCTTCCATTTTCTCTCAAAATATGATATGTCAATTCTAGAAGGTATCTTAGACCTCTCCTCACCTTCCAGATAGCCAAAGTGAAGCCCCAAGAAGGGAAATGACTTGTCCTGGTCTCCTTACCCCAATCTGGTGCCCTGTGAGCTACATAGAACTTCTCAGAGATAAGGTAGGTGGTAAGGAGATGTGGGTAGTACAGAAGACACTTGTCCTAATGGACAAAAGGTATTTTAGTCCATGCTGTTATTATCCAGGAAAAGAGGGAGCAAAAATTCCCCTTGACCTAGGACTCTCTAATATTCAAGTTGCCATGAGAATGATATCTGGGTTGGGAGCCTAATCCTGTATTCCAAAGCCAGTCTATGGACCTGCCCTCACTGACCTATGCAAGCTGGATGGCAGGCAGCAGCTTCTAAATGAAAGGCATACCTTGGGTTTGCCTTAAGGATAGCTAGACCCTCTCATTTACAACATCAACTCAGTGACCATGCAAAGCCAGCAGAGGTGTATAAATCTTATCTTCTCAGAGGTATATACTGAGGAAGGAACAGTAGAAGGAAGGCCCCAAGTCCCATAGAGCCAGTAATTCAGACACTCATCTGTATGTGTATATATGTGTGGGTGGTTCCCAGCTGGCGCACAGGCTGTCTGGCCCAACTTGAATTGGCAAAGATTTGCTCATGCTGCCCATAGCACATAATTTATCAGCAAGATAAAGTTTAATCATGTGCAAAAAATCTTTTTGCAGGATTGGGGAGAAAGGTAGGAAGCATCTTTCAAGAGTAGATAATCCTTTCTGCCACCAGCTTTTTTTTTAAAGGGCTAGGCAACAGGGTTAAGTGACTTGCCCAGGGTCACACCGCTAGTGTTATGTGTCTGAGTCTATATTTGAACTCAAGTCCTCCTGACTCCAGGGCTGGTGCTCTATCCACTGTGCCACCTAGCTGCCCCAACCATCAGCTTTCTTGACAGGCTTCTTCAAAGAACTTCCACTGTAATGAGACAGAGAGAGAGAAAAGGAGAGGGAGAGGAAGGAGAAGGAAGAGATAGAGGGAAGTGGGAAGGGAGAGAGAAAATGGAAGAAAAAGAAAGAGAGAGGGAGAGAAAATGGACATAGATTACTGGTTTGCAACTCTTCCCAGAAGGGTCATGCCCTCTCATAGAATTCTGAAGAGATATGTCTTTGGTACCCTCCTCTGTCCCACCCCCTGCCCCTGCTTAACAGCTGCCTTCTCTTCTCCTCTATCTCAACCCTAACCCTTTTAGAATCACAGAATGGAATCACAGTTTGGAAGAGAATTTGGCATATGGAGTGTTACTGACAAATACCTTGAAGGATTAGGCAAATTCTTGCACTGGTTGATCTGCCTAATCCTTAGAGTGCTAAGCATCATGGTATGGGGCAAAGAGCATTGATTTTGAAGACAGATGACTTAGAATCCCAGCTGTGCTTATTCCCTGTGACCTTGGTCAAGTCCATGTCCTAGTTTTCTAATCTGTAAAATGAGACAAAATTAGCATTTTTAGTACCTGGGGCAACCAAACTCCCCCTGGAGTAAGCAGCATGAACATCAGTTTCAATTCTGGACGGGATGATGTGAGGGTCCTAAAATGATTTAGTATAGACACAGGACCAGAAAGATGGTGGAATAGGATGTTTTCTACAAATATCTTTATACCTAAACCTTGAAAAAAAGAATTTTGCTCCAGAGAGAATAATTACAGCTGCTTCTATCATATAAGAAGATAGAGCCTTCCATACCAGATAAAACTCTCATGAAGTAACCCTGTAGAACTTTGACAGAGCTTTCATTCAGCATCCTTTCCTTAACCTCAATCCCAGCACACTTGCAACTTAAAGGCTTGTGTTTAAGGACCCACCTGTTGGGATTTCCCATAGCTACAGTGATCCTGCCCAAGCACCATACCCTACCAAGTGATAAGTGGCTATTGCTAATCTTGACCATCCATGCAAAGGAAAGGAGAAAGGAACAGAGAAAGCAGGTGGGTTAACCATAGGTGAAGCTAAACAGGCTAGAGAGACAGAAGTATACCATTGAGTCTGAAAGAAAGGGACTAAAGAGTCACTCTCACCTTCCCCTATCAACCTCTGAAAACCCAGAAAATATCACCCCAGAAAAAAACCCTGGAACAGCTGAACTAGAAGAAAGACAGGGAACAGCGGTACAGCAGCCCAGCAAATGGGTCTCCCAGTGCCTCAGCAAAAATAAGGGAAGCAGCACTACAAAGGGCCACAGGTGGATAAGCACCCAGCAGCATTCATCTGAAAGGAGCTGAAGAAAGCAACCTAGAATCTTCCTAAAGTCCCAGCCTTGCTGATTCCAACCCAACACCAGGTAAGCTGTCAGAACCCTACAGGCTCCAACTGTCAACCAGGAGGAGATCCTGAAGCCCAGGTGGTAGAGCAGGCAAACACCAAAACCTGGACCTCCAAGTGCCTCAGTGAGGGCAGGAGAACCGGTGCACACCAGCTCAGAAAACCACCAGGTTCCTCGTCACTCTACCTCAAAAGGATCTCCCAGTGCACTAGCAGAAACAAGAGAGGCAGCATTGCAAGCGGCCCCAGGCAGATAAACACCCTGCAGCACCCATCTAAAAGGAGCTGAAGAAAGCTAAAGGAAAGGAAAAGCAGGCAACCTAGAATTGCCTGAAAGTTCCAGCCTTGCTGATTCCAGCCCAACACGAGGTAAGCTGCCAAAACCCTACAGCCTCCAATTGCCAACATAAGAGGCCTCAGCACACAAAGCCAGTGACCAAGACCTAGGCTCCCAACACAAGAAGCTTGGGTCAGTGCCCTCTGTTCCCCAGCAGGAGAGCTCAATCTCTTTAAAGGCCAGGGAATAAAGAAACCATGAGTAAAAAGAAAGTACCATAGATTCATATTATGAGAAGAGAAGATCAAGACAGAAATTCTGAAGAGGACAACATTGTCAACAAACCCACATCTGCAACATCAAAAGGGAATATGAACTGGTCTGAAGCCCAAAAAGCCTTCTTAGAAGAGCTCAAGAAGGATTTTAAAAGTCTAATGAGAGAGGTAGAAGAGTCCTTAAAAAATACAATTGGCCAATTGGAAAAAAAGTACACTGAAGAAAACAAGTCCCTAAAAAACACAATTGGCAAACTGGAAAAAAAGTACACTGAAGAAAACAAATCCCTTAAAAATACAATTAGCCAATTGAAGAAGGAAGTACAAAAACTAGCAGAAGAAAACAATCTGTTAAAAACTAGAATTGGACAAATGGAAACTAATGACTCTATGAGAGAGCAAGAATCAGTCAAACAAAAAAATGAAATAATAGATGAAAACATAAAATACCTAATTGGTAAAACAACTGACCTGGAAAATTGATCCAGGAGAGACAATTTAAAAATCACTGGACTACCTGAAAATCATGATGAAAAAAAGAGCCTGGACAGTATCTTTCAGGAAATCATAAAGGAAAACTGTACAGAAGTCCTAGAACCAGAAGGTAAAATAACCATAGAAAGAATACACTGCTCACCACCTGAAAGAGATCCCAAATTGACAATGCCAAGGAATATAATAGCAAAATTCCAAAATTACCAGATGAAAGAGAAGGTGCTGCAAGCAGCCAGAAAGAAACAATTTAAATATCATGGAACCACAGTCAGGATTACACAGGACCTTGCAGCTTCTATAATAAGGGAGCACAGAGTGTGGAACATGATATTCCGTAAGGCAAAGGAGCTTGGATTGCAGCCAAGGATCAACTACCCTGCAAAAATGAGCATGATTTTTCAAGGGAGGAGATGGATATTCAATGAAATAGGGGACTTCCAAACCTTCCTGATAAAAAGACCAGAGCTCAACAAAAAATTTGATCTTCAAGTACAAGATTCAAGAAAGACATAAAAAGGTAAATGGGACAGAAAGATACAAAATGTTTTTAATAAGGGTGGACTGTTTACATCCCTACAAGGGAAGATGACACTTGCAACTCTTGAGAACTGTATTGTTATTACACCATGTTAAAGGAGTATACATAAAGGGGTGGATATTAGTTGACTTTGATGTAATGATAAAAAAAAATCTAATCAAGTGGGTTAAATGGATCCAAGTAAGTGGATTAGTCTGATCTTAGAAAATGTACTGAGAAAGGAGGAGGCAGACAAGGGTAAATTACATTACAGGAAAAGACAGAAAATCCTATTACAGCAGAGGGAAAGAAGGGGGGGTGAGCATTGTTTGAACCTTACTCTCATCAGATTTGGCTCAAGAAGGGAATAACATAATCAGTTAGGTATAGAAATCTAACTTGCCCTATAGGCAGTAGGAGGGAAAAGGGGAAAGAAAAGGGAGGGGGATAGAAGGGAGGGAAGAAGCAGTAAGAGCAAAGGGGAAGAAAAGGGAAAGGGATAATAGAAGGGAGGAGAGACTGAAGGAGGCAGTGGTCAAAAGCAAAACACTAGTGAGGGGGGAAAGGAGAAAGGAGAAAGAAAAGCATAAACAGGGGTTGAAAAGGGATGGAGAAAAAGACACAGATAGCAATGATAACTGAAAGTTGAATCGCTATCTTTTTTTTTTCTCTTCTGTTGAGTTTTGTTTCCTCTTTCTGATGGTTATTCCTATTGGTTTTAATTTTTACTTACAACTTCACTAATGTGAAAATACGTTTAATAGGAATGTACTCGTATAGCCTATATCAGATGGTGCACCGGCTTGGGGAGGGTAGTGGGGAGGAAGGGGGAGAAAAATTTTAAACTCAAAAGCATATGGAAGTGATTGTTGATAAATCAAAATAAATTAATAAAGTAAATTTTTAAAAAAAGAAAGAAAGGGGCTAGAAAACCAGCTGGGACCAATCCTTTCCCCACTGGAGGTTACTTAGGGCAGGGACCCTCGGCCAGCAGCCCCCATATAGTCCCATATTATACAAGATGTAAAGGATGACGCAGTTCTGTAGCGCAGCCTTTATAGATCATACAAGAAGGATAAAAATAAAGATAAAGAGTCAGGGAAGAGGGAAGAGAAAATGGAAACCTGAATCAAAGTCTAGCACACAAGTCGATAAATCAATAGAGAGAATTGTAAAAGCAGCCTTGCCCAGCTTGGGATGACTCTGCCCTGAGACCTGATCTCCTCAGTAGTGAATTTCTGTCCTGGATCACTATTTCTTAAAGGGTTCCATCCTTGTTTATATCACTCCTCACTCAACTTACTATCTGGACTTATGTGCTCAGCAGCCATGCTTCCTCAGTGCCTGTACTTTTCCCACCCCACAAGACCTCCCCCATTTTCAGTTACTCTTTAAGTCTTATCTTTCCCTACTCAAATGTAGAGAGTAGAGACTATTTTGTTTTCTTGTTTTTGTATCTCTAACTCTTAGCATAGTTCTTGTCAGATATTAATCACTTAAGTAGTTTATCTATCTATCTATCTATCTATCTATCTATCTATCTATCTATCTATCTATCTTTCTATCTATCCATTTATCTACATCCGTCCATACCTTTAACTGAAAGCAGAATGAGCAACACCTCAAGGAGAAACTAATCTTTTTTAGGCAAATACAATAATATGATGGAAAATGAACAAACAGTGCCCAACAGACAGAATCCTCAAGGTCAAGAAATAGAGCAAGAGATTCCAGAATGGTTCAAAAGAGAAATAAAATACATAAAAATAGAAATTAGAATTGAATTTAGGTCAGAAATTGCTTCTAGGCAGAATTAAATGATAATGAGAATAGGAAAAATCAAATAATGAGGAATAGTGTCTCCATAAATATCAAAATTGTGTTAGAGAGAAAAACAGATCCAGAAAATGTAATCCTAATATCTAAATCAGAGAAGAATAAATAACCAAAGAGAGCTACAGGTCAACATCATTAAAGTACATCAATTCAATAATTTTAAATAAAATACTAGCAAAAAGATAATGGCCACATAGCCCAAAATTATTCACTATGATCAAGTTGGATTTATACCATAGATGCAAGATGGTTTAACATTATGAAAATAATATAATTATACATAATTATATCAAAAGCAAAAATCTTCTCAAACCTCGTGATGACATCAAAAGAGGAGAAATAGTCTTTGACAAAATTCAACACTGGCACATGCTAAACCCCATCCCTACCCACAAAATGTAAGCAAAGGAGGGCAATTTTTTAATATAAAAGGAAACACATATCTAAAACCAAAAGCTAGCATATTCTCTAATGGGGAAACACTAGATGTTTTCCCAGTTAATACAGAAGTATAGTGTAACAGGGTTTGGGGGCTGAGTTAGTGCCCTGGGCTTTTTTGGTATTTTGCATATATTTTTGTTCAGGGCTGAAGCACTTCTGCTTTGGGATGATGCACCGAAGCCCTTAGCACAGTGCCTGGCACATAGTAGGTGCTTAATAATCCCTATTCCCTTCTGTTTCCTCATGATCATGGGACTGGGTGGGGGAGAAGTTATACCAAACAGGTTTGGCGCTCGCTCGCTCTCTCTCTCTCTCTCTCTCTCTCTCTCTCTCTCTCTCTCTCTCTCTCTCTCTCTCTTCCTTTCTCCCTATATGACACTTCCTTAGGGGGAAGGGGGAATCTCGCTCTGTATTTTCTCCAGCATCTATGTTAGCTGCTCACATGAACAAGAGCATATGCTTGGTTATGTGAGTGTGGATCTTAAGGCCCTAGCTACCTTTTCTGCTTTATGTTCCTTGCCCCAGCACAAGCAAATGAACAGCAATTGTGAGATGGATATTTCTAGCCATGGAAGCTGCCTCATGAACTCAAGAGGTCAGGAGTCCCTAGGTCTGGGTTCTGTTTGCCCAATGATCTCTACAAAACCTTTTTAGAGATCACCCTCAACAGGAAGATAATCCCTGTGGGCCTGGCTGGCCCTGTGCTAGATTCAATAGTTTGCTATTTCCTTATCCAGCTCATTTTTCAAGTGAGGAAAATGAGGCCAATAGGGTTAAATGACTTGTCCAGGGTAACACAGCTAGTAATTGTCTGAGGCCAGATTTGAACTCAGGAAGATAAATCCACTATTTTCAAAAATGCCAAAAACCAAGAACCCCAAATCCAATATATAGGCTTATGACCAATACCAATATAACAGACTAATTGTCCAGCAAAACTTGAGAAAAGGAACCCTTTAATGGAATAGAAGACTTCTAGGCATTCTTGGTGAAAAGAACAGAGCTGAGTAAAAACTTTCAAATAAATGGGAGTCAAGAGAAACAGAAAAGGGTAAAAATGACCAACTCAAATGGAACTATACAAGGAATTAGAGTTTTAAAATGTTTGTGTTCTAAAACGGAGGGACAATATGAGTCTCCCCTCTGAACCTTAATGTCATCAAGGTATTTTTAAAGAAGAGATAGTGCTTGGGAGTGGTTTTGCTATGTTTTGGTGATTTTTTAAAAAGGGAAACAGAAAGAAAATGGGAATCAGAGCTCCCATGAGCAACTGATACAGAGAAGATTGTGGGTGCATGGGCTCAGGGAGGGAAAGCAAAGATAAATAAACTGCATAATCAGGGACACAGGAAAACTTCTGCTATGAACAATATTCTGTCTATCACCTGCAAGAATTAATGGTTCTATTAGGAAACAACTGAAAAAAAGTGAGCCAAGCATTGTGATGTATAAAGAAATAACAGGGAAACAGTTTAGAAGAGGAAATACCCAATAGTTACTTAAAGATTTTTAATTCTATGAGGAATACAGAGCATAAAGAAGGATTAAGTATAAGAGCCATGAATCAAAGGATACTAGTCTAGAACAGGCAGAAAAAGAAGATAAACAATAGAGAGAATAAGGTAAGAAAATCCTTTCGAGAAAAAGAAGCAGAAAATGAAATTTAAAAGCGAATGAACAAAATAAGCTGCAAAGGGAGGAGAGGATAAGGGATTTTACTTGACTATTTAACTAAAAGGAAAAAAAAAGAAGTATTAAATAACTAGATAAAAGATAGCAAACAAAGTGGGAATGGAGCAGAGTTTGATGGTGAGGTGAAGAAAGCCAGTGGGAATAGGATTGCATTAAAATAGATTAAAGCTAAAATAACTAAAGAGACATAGTACTGTATTTACAGATGTAGAGGGGAAAATCCTAATTTGGGGGAATAAACAATATTAGAGACAAATGGAAGAAAATATAAACATAACTCCCATAAATGTAAATGTGAATGGGTTAAACAATCTAATAAAATGAAAAAGTGACAAATTGGATGAGAAAACAAAACTCTATAATTTGTTGTCTACAAGAAACAAAATTTGAAAACAAAGATATGAATAAAAGAAAAATGAGGGACTAGAATAAAATCTGCTATGCATCAGGTCAATTTAAAAAGCAGCAGTTGCAATCGTGATAACAGAAAAGGCAAAAATATTCAAAACATAAAGAGGGATACTACATTATACTGAAAAAAAATCATAGAAAACAAACCAATATCAATATTAAACTTGTACATTCTTCAGCAACATTGTGTGATGATCAACTTTGATAGACTTAGCTCTTCTCAGGAATACAATGATCTAAGACAATTCCAAGAGACTCATGATGGAAAATGCTATCCACATCCAGAGAAAGAACTATGAAGTCTGAATGCAGATTGAAGTCTACTATTTTCTTTTTTTCCCTTTCTCATGGTTTTCCCCTTTCGTTCCAATTCTTCTTTCACAACATGACTAATGTGCAAATGTTTAATGTGATTGTACATGTATAGCCTATAGCAGATTGCTTGCCATCTTGGGGAGATGGGAGGAGGGGAAGGAGGGAGAAAAAAATTTGGAGCTCATAATCTTATAAAAGTGAATGTTGAAAACTATCTTTACATGTAATTGGAAAACATAAAATACCATTAAGTGGGGAAAAAACTTATAGGTTCCAAATGCCTTAGCATCTAAATTCATTAATGAAACATTAAATCAACTATAAGAAGACGGAGATATCACAGTAGTGATAGGAGATTTCAGTATACCTCTCTTAGTTTTAGATAAGCCTGACAGAAAGATAAATAAAAGGGAAAATATAGATCTGAAAAAAATGCTGGAGAAACTAAAGCTAAAAGACTTAAGGAGTCTTCTAAATGAGACTGCTAAACAATTTACATGTTTCTATGTACCACAAGAAACTTTTGTAAAAAACTGACCATATATTAAGGCACAGAGATATTGCAAGCAAATGTAAAAAGGCAGAAATAGTAAATGAATCCTTCATAGAAAATGATCAATAAAAATAGTCATCCGTGCCGGAACAACAAACAAAAGACATAGACCTAGATGGAGACAAGAATGAAATCCTAAATAACAAATGGGTCAAAGAGTACACCACAGAAATAATTAATAGTTATATGAAAGAAAACTATAATGATGAAATTACATCCCAAAATTTCTGGAATGCAGCTAAAGCAGTCCTCAGATTAAAAAAAATCATATTCCTACAAATATACATTAACAAAATAGATAAAGAGATTAATGAACTGAACATGCATTTAAAAATTAGAAAAGCCAGCAAGCAAACAAACCTAAAATAAGCATAGAAGATGAGATTTTAAAAGTTGGAGGAAAAAATGATAAAAACAGAAACTAAAAATCATAGAAATGATAAAGCTAAAAGCTGGTTCTTTGGAAAGGAGAAAAATTAGTAAAAGTTTTGTTGTTATTTAGTCATTTATATCATATGCAAAGCATTGTGATAACATTTGGAGTTTTCTTGACAAAGATACCAGAGTAGTTTGCCATTTTCTTCCCCAACTCATTTTAAAGAGGAAGAAAATGAGACAAAATAGCGTTAAGAAACATGCTCAGGGTCAGGCAGCTAGTAAGTGTCTGAGGTCAGATTTGAACTCAGGTCTTCCTAACTACAGGTTTGGAGCTTTATCCACTGCACCACCTAGCTGTCCAATAAAACTTTAGCCAATCTGATTAAAAAGAAAACAGCAGACAATTGAATCAATAAAATATCAAATAGCAAGGTGAAATCACAGAAGAACCAGGAGAAATAAAAAGGCTAATAGCAATTCACCAATAGATAAGTGATCAAAGGATATGAACAAACAATTTTCAAACTATTAACAAACATATGAAAGAATGCTCTGAATCACTAAGACAAATGAAAATCAAAGCACCATGAGGTTTCACCTTACAACTTTGCAAATTGGCAAAGATGACAATAATCAATGTTGAAAAGATTGTGCAGGAAGATAGACACACTGGTGCATTGTTGGTGGAGCTGTGAATCATTACAATAGTTTTTGAAAGCATTTTGGAATTATGCAAACAAAATGATGAAAATGTTTTTACCCTTTGACCTAGGGACTCCATTACAAGGCTTATATCCCAAGTACAGCACTGCTAAGAAAGAAGTCTTCATATAAACCAAAATATTCATAACAGCACTTTTAGGGATAGCAAGAATTAGAAGCAAAGTACATGCCCATTGATTGGGGAATGGCAAATTGTGATACATGGATATAATGTAATAAGACCTATGACTCTTCTATAAAAATTATAAATGTGATGAATGCAGAGAAGCATAGAAAGATCTACATGAAATGTTGCAGATTGAAGTAAGCAGAGCCAAGAAAGCAATAGACATAACTACAACAATGCAAATGGAAAAAGCAAAGAACTACACAATGAAAAAAAAACTAAAGTGAATGTTGCACATTTATAAAGAATACACATGGCTCAAAAGAAGAGACAGTCACACTCTGTCCCCTTGTAGAGTTTTCTTCAATGTGTTGATCAAATATGCTCAATTTTTCTTTTTAAAAATACTCTTTGTTATATGGAATGACAATCTGGGAAGGGGAAAGGGAAAGATATTAGGGAAAACTATGGTGACTTTAAAAACAAAAGACATCAATAAATTATTTTAATAAAGAAAAGAAAATGCATTTGTCAAATTTTTAAAAAATATGCTATTCTTAAAGGAGAGATATTAGAAGATGCTTTCCTCTACTACTCTACATGAGTGTGGAATGTTGTATATATAGCCATATTTTTTAATGTATTGATTGATTTTATTGATTTTTTTATCTTTTTCTTTTTAAACAAATTATTATAAGAAATGACTCTTTGGGAGGGAGAAAGAACAAGGAAATTTAGACTATTTCAACTTAAAATATCTCATTAAAATGTGTCTGAAAAAAATACAAGCTCCTTGAGGGCAGGGACTACCTTTTAGCCTTCCTTTGCATCTGCCAGGCTTAGCCCAATGCTTGGCACACAGTAGAAACTCAATTAATGCTTTTTGACTTGACAAGTCAGTAATGAAGGCAAGGACTGGAACCCAGATTTTCTGACTCTTAGTCCTATGCCTTTTCTGCTAAATTATGGCACCCCTGAAGAACCTCCACTTGCAGACCATTCCCCACTCCTCACCAACCAACGTTCCGTAAGAGAGAAGCAACATTAGAATATCAGTGAGTCTGTCCCTGTATCCCCCCATTTTACACTGGCTAATGTAAAAAGACCAATGGCCATTGGCTAATGGCTGGGGGATTAGCAGTGAGAGAAGCTGGAAGCCATGGTATTTCTCCATATCCTATTCCAGCCAACCATGGGACCCAAAGGGACTCACGCTGGGGAGAAGCTATGGCAGACTAGCGCCTTGCAAAGAAGGACGTTTTCTAGATACTTACTAAATGAGTTGGAGGTGGCGAAGGGAATCTTCACAATTCTGTCAGCCTAGGGCCAAAGGCAATGATAATAACAGTTTAAGACCATCAAATGCTTTTCAATAGCTACTGTGCTAAACTGTGGTTTTGCTGTATGAAATCAATCAATCAAAAGATAAACATTTATTAAGATAAGCATTTAATGTGTGCCAGGCACTGTGCAAATATGAAGGGAAGAATTTGATTTCCATTGTGTGGAAGATTATTTTGGGGAGGAGGTGGGCTTGGGAGGGTGGAATAGGGATTGTAGATTCACTTTAAAACAAGATTTCTAAACTTGGAGTCCATAGGTAATGAACAGGTTGCAGAGGTTCCATGAACTTGGAGGAAAATATATCTTTCTTTTCACTAACATGTAACTGAAACTTCCTTCAATTATTTAAAAAACGTTATGCTAAGAAGGGTTCCATAGGCTTCACCAAACTGTCCATGGGGTACAGGACACAAAAAAAAATCATTGAAGAGAATGAATTTTTATCTGCTTCTCTATTTCTATCCCTCATTCATTTATCCATCCACCTATGTACTTATCCAGGTACCTATCTACTTATCCTTGCATTTACCCACCCACCTATCCATCCATCTATCCATTCATCCATCTAGCCACCCACCCATTCATCTATTCTATATGCATTCTATAAGACCTTTGTATTGACACTGGACATTAATTGCTTTGGAGGACAGAGTGGGGCTGATAACTTTGTTTATCTCTGCCTCACTTATATCCAATTTATGTACAAGTCAAGACATCAACCTTATGATGTCATTGGTCCTCTTTTAGAATGAAGGACAAATGACAACAACAGCAACAACCACACTATGATGCCTGGCACTGGGGATAGATATAAAGATTAAAACGAAATAGTCCTAGACATCGAGGAACTTACATTCTGTGGAGAGGAAACAACACATACAAAAAAAAGTAAATACAAGTATATAATTAGTCTAGGCATATGAATTCATTGGCATAAGGAGCTCCTACACCAGTGAGGAAACTCTTTCTCTATCAATGCATATTGACAGCTTGCTCAGACTCTTATAGTTTTCCAGAGTGTCCAACTAAGAAGCTAAGTGGTTTGCCTGGGTTACATGATCATTATGTGTCAGAGGCAGGACCTGAACTCAGGTCTTTAGGACAAGGTTGACTTTCTGTGAACTATAATGTGTGTGTGTGTGTGTGTGTGTGTGTGTGTGTGTGTGTGTGTGCGTGTGCGTGTGTGTGTGTTGGACACTATCAGCTTGGGGAAGCAGATCATAGTTTTAGAACTGGAAGGGACTGGAGGGGGTCTCTAGTTCAGTGCCCTTCATTTGATAGATAAGGAAACTGAGACCAAGAGAGGTAATTAGATCAGATTTCCTGTAGGAGGTGGCATTTGAACTAAGACTTGAACAAAGTCAGGGATTGCAAGAGTCCAGAATTAGCAGCGAATGCATTTGAGGCACAGGGAACAGCCTGTGCGAAAGCTTGAAAATGGGAGATGGAATGTTACGTACATGGCATGAAGCTGGAAAGTAGAGGCTCTAAAAGTGAATGGCGTGCAATAACCTTGGAAAGGCAGCCTGGAGCAGATTGAGAAGGGCTGAAATTGCCAAAACTCGGAGCTTTTATTTTTATCTAAAAGGTGGTATGGAGCCATTGGAACCTCTTGATTTGGGGAGTGGTATGGCCAAGGCATGGCTTTTAGTTACATCAATCTGGCAGCTGTGTAGAGGATGGGTCATGAGAGACCTGAAGCTGGCTCTGTCCATCTATGTACTGTATTTTTACCTATGTATTTATCTATATCTTCTATGTCTGTATCTCTCTCTCTCTCTCTCTTTCTCTCTCTCTCTCTCTCTCTCTCTCTCTCTCTCTCTCTCTCTCTCTCCCTTTCTCTCTTTCTCTCTGTCTCTCTCTGTCTGTCTGCCTCTCACTTTGCTTCTGTACCTCAGAAATCTGGGCCAAACATAAGAATTTTGTACTTAAAAAGAAAAGCATGGAAGACATACAAATCTAAAGAGAGGAGACCACCACCACCCCTGCTTTTGTTTCCACCAATATCATTAGCTGGTGGAGCTGTCAGTCAGCACCAACAAAGCCAGACAGAGTTTAAGTTGTTATAGCACTCAGGCAGACTGACAGTTTGTTGAGCCAATGACAGAGAAGATGGGGACACTTTCTGTCTCCTCTGCAGTTTCACTGCAAGAAGGTCTCTCACTGCAATCCAAGTTTGCAAAGTGATAGTGTTTAATAAATGATTAATGCATGAATCGGCACTGATTCATGCATTAATCATTTTTTAAACAGTTGCTTTCTGGTAACCACAGATATTCCTGAATCTGCAACTCTACTTACTTACAAGCCCTGGAACCATGGACACATTAATCACTTTTCCTGTTTAGGTCCTGATTTTCTTATCAGAAAAGGGAGGTTTAAACTAGGCCACCTTTAAGGTCCCTCGAAGGCTCTAGGGTCACACAAAGGGACCAATGTTCCACAGCTGCCCCGGTAGATCAGAGCTCTGCCCAGAATATTTTTGGTAGATCCACATATAATATGTTAAGCTATATAATATGTTATAATATGTTAAGCTATAAAAACAAATGTCTATTTTGGCAGAGAGTGAATTAGTAAAGGACCTTGAGTGTCTTCTCTTCCATCATTAGCTTGAATGTTGGATTTAGTGTGAGAGGAATGGGATTTGGATCTGCTCCCTCCCAAGTTATCCAGCCTGGATTAGCATTTACTAAGGGCTCAGGCATGATTCTAAACTCTGGGAATACAAATAGAGTCAAAAGAGAAAGACAATCTCTGCCTTTAAGGAACTTATATTCCAAAAGGGAAGAAAACTCATAAAAGGTGAGAAGGCTCTCTGGATGTGCAGGAGGAGGAAATGGGGGGCAGGTTGGGGAAGGGTTCCAGAAAAGAATGAAGTGGAGAATGTGTCTGGCTTGGAAGCCCCTCCTTCAGATGGAGGTTCCTGGCAGGAAATGACCAATTAGAAGAAGAGGCTGCAGGGGAAGAGGGGTCTTCCATGATGAGAAGACTGCCACTTTGTTACCTGTTTGACCCTGCTGGGAAAGTTGCTTAATATGTCTGGGCCTCAATCTCCTTTCCTGTGAAATGACTGCATGGCTTCTAAGGTCACTTCCAACTCTAATTAGCAATAATAATTATTTACATATAAAATGCATATTCTGTGTCTTTGCAGAATATGAACTTATTGAGGTCAGAGACTTTCATTTTTGTCTTTCTATACCAAGTACTGGCAGTTTTCACTTTACACAAATTTGCATTACTCAAATTTGATTTTACACAGAGAATTCTGGAAGAAATCCAGCATTCCAAAAAGCCACCTATGTTAACTTTGCTGTACGGTACTGTTTCTCTCTGTCTCTCTGTCTCTCTCTGTCTCTCTCTCTCATACCACCCTACTGTGGCCTCCACTCTCCGAGAAAAACTCCTTCAAGTGAAAGCAGAATGGATGGCTGAGAGAATGCCATTGCCCTCCAGTTCAAAAGAAGATAACTTTGCCCTGCTCTGCCCACTGACCCAATGTCTGGGCCCTGTGTGTCTGTCTTCTGTCTGTCCTGCTCTGCTACTACATCAGGCCCCCCACTGGTATGCCCCCTTTTCTTCCTCTTGGTTCTGGCCAGGCCCCAACATGGCTGGCCCCTACCTCTGTGTGTTCCTCCTCCTGTATGTGCTTCTCTGTCCCCAGCCCCAACATGTCCTCAAACCATATGCTGGCCCCCTCCCTCCACATGGCCCCCTTCTCCACATCTGTGGGCAAAATCACATTAGTTGTAAAAACTTTACATAGAAGTCTGCAGAATGGTCCACTTACACAAAGCAAGAACAGTTTGTACTATGTGCAGTACTTGGCACATAGTAGGTGCTTAATCTATCATACAGAGTAGAGGTACTACTCAGCTGAGGTTTGTTTAGATTCAGCTCAGGGGAACCCAACTTCTTAATAAAGGAAGTAGAACCCTCCATTCCTGTACTCATTTATTCATCAAAGCCCCACTGATGCTACCCTAAGGATAATTCTATTTTTGCTGTACTCTAGGGTTTCCCCCAGAATGAGAGAGCAAAAGAGGTACTCAAAGTACATGCAATCAAAAGGAGAATAGTTCATTTATCCTCATAAAGGAAGCAATGATAAACACGAGAATCTCAGTATGTGTTAACAGAATGATTTAAACAGGATTCAGTATCTTAGCATATTACTACAGTCTCGTTAGTTGGGAGTTGAATATCCAAACATTTTTGGAAAAAAAACACGTTTTGTAATCCTGCTGATTAGCCATGTTACATGTCAGCTCTGTTGGCTGGGTCTTTCTGATGGCTTCCCTCTCTGACACTGGCTCTTTCCTTGGAGTCAGTCTCCTCTTACACAAGCGAGGCAAAGCTAGCCAGGGAGGTCAGTACAAGTTCAGTGTGAGTCCATGCCCTGTGTGAAGAGCAGCAGCGCCTGCCTTGACTATTCAGAGCAGAAAAGTTGTTACCTGGAGGGCAGCATTTAAAAGGGCCACTAGGCGGAAGCCACCTTCTGTTTATTAGGTGTGGCACTCCAAGCCATTAGCTTTTCTGGTTCAGTAACCAATCAGGGCACTCTTAGCAATAAGTTACACATGGATGGAAGATGGCCTCCCAGAGGTGCCCCACAGTCCATTAGAAACAGGCAGAGAATATCTGCACATGTTCTCCTGGTGGAGGAGGGGAGAGGTAGGAAGAGTCCTATTATATTAAAGATGCTTGTTAATTGACTAATAGGCATTATACAGGGCATTAGGGTTTACAAAGTGTTTTACACTCATCATCTCAGGTCATTCTCACAATAATCCCATGAGTAAACACTGCAGATATTATGATCTCCACTTTACAGATGAGGAAACTGAGGTACAGGAGAGATGATGTGACTTAGCCAGGGTCACGCAAGCAGTAAATGTCCAAGGCACAACTAGAACCCAGGTCTTCCTCACTTTCAGTCCAGCATTCTCTGCACTGTTTCCCACTATGGCCCTGCCATTCCCGCTGAGACACAGAGAAGAGAAGCCAAGAACAGGCTGGCTAACAACCAATTTAAACTATGAGTGATGCAGACTGACGGCTCAGCCACTCAGGGACATTGGTAGGCATGGTCTCCCCCACCCTCTATTACTATTTATGGAGTCTTTTTAATAATAAATTCCTGCCTATGGCCTAGATTTCAGAAACAAAAGACCAGAGGGATTGATGAATGGAGACAGAGACAGCGAGAGAGACAGAGAGACAGAGAGATGCCCAGGTCTCACAGGTAGGAAGGTGGCAAAGCCAGGCACTGAGTCCAAGGTGTGCAGACTCCTCATGGATGATTCCATGCTTTCCAGTTAACAGACAAGGCTGTCATTTCTAAGAAACAGAACCTTCTCTAAAAACAATCCCAGCTGGTGATTTTGGGGATTTATGCGGTGGGGGAAGGTTTGACGAAGAGGAAGAGCATATGGGGACCACTCCTCAGGCTGTGACTTGGAGGAAATCTGCCCCGCTCCCCCATCTTAAGTCCCTCCCTGGGGGGCGACTCGTGTCACAGATGTTTAGTCAGGTGTCAGAGCTGTCACCATCCTGCAAAGGTCTGTTTCAGCCTCCTGGGCAAAGACGGCCTCCCTTAATTGACTGACTGATGCGCTGGCCCAGAATAACCAAGCCTGACACAGCCCTGCCTGGCTTTGTCTCTGGGAGCAGGCCTGGCCAGCCTGCCTTTGTGATTCATCCCCCCAAGCGCCTGTTCTTTCATTTCTTTGAAGTTGCTGGGCACTGGGAATGAGAAATGTGGATGAAAAGACCAGCTAGGGAGCTATCCAGCATGGGGGGGGGGATGGGGGAAAGATCTTGAAATATGGGATTCAACAGACCCCTGGAAAAGCCAGCCGGGATCCAGGGCTAGGCTCTCATTAAAGGCAGCTCACGCTTCTATGGCGCCTCACAGCCAAGGAGCACCGCTATCGAATTTGATCACAGCCCACTTTTCTCCAACGATTGAAGACTTTTTTCTCACAACATCCCTGCAAAGAAGAGAGGGGCTCTAAGTTGAATTAGTCCCATTTATAGATCATGAAACAAGCCCAGAAAATTAGGGCCCTGGAGTAGAGAGGTAGAAGGGACCTCTAACATCACCTAAGGCCAAAGCATCATGGGTTTAGAGCTGGAAGGAAATTCAAGGGCCATTTAGTCTAATCTCATTTTACAGATGTGGAAACTGAGGCACAGAGAAATAAAATGCTTTTCTGTTTATCATTGAGTCATCTCAGTGGCCCAGGGGATAGGGACCTAGATCTGGATTCAGGACAGATGTGAGTTCAAATCCCATCTCAGATACTTATCACCTACGTGACCCTGAACAAGTCATTTTAGACTCTGCCTGTTTTCTCATCTGCAAAATGGGTATAATAATAGTGCCTACCTCGCAGGGTTGTTGTGAGAATGAGATAATATTTGTATAGTGTTATTTAAAAGCTACCTGCCATCATCATCATCATCATCACCATCATCATCATCATTCAGACAGCTACTGTATACCAAATGACTGATCTGGGACCTGGACTCCAGTCCCTTTTGTCTCTGAAGCCAACATTCTTCCCAACATGCTTAATTTTAAAAGAAATTAGTAAAATAAATCAAAACTTTTCAGACACTAACATTTAGCTTCCATTTGTATTTTTTGCCTATGCAAGGAGGAATTGGTCCGCACTGCACACATGTGATGCTTGGTAAATATTGAATGAATTGATGAATTCTAGTGCCTTTTCCACACTACATTGCATACCACTTAATTTCTTTGCATATCACTAATTAATGTTTTGAGTAAGGAGACCACCTCAGTACAACTTCTGTTCATGCAAATGGGTTGTCTTTCTGTAGCCCATCAAGGTCTCTAAAACCCCAGCTCTACAATCCCCTGAGGTAAGTAGTGCAAATGTTACAACCATTTTATGGATGCAGAAATTGGGATTCCTGAGAGGTTAAACAATCTGCTCTGAATTATACAGCCACTAAGTGACAGAACTGAATTCTTCCCCTACCAAGAACAATTCTCTCTCAGAGACTGAGGTCTTCCTTGATTGTTTGTTTTTGCCTAAACTGTCTTGACTTTTGGCAAGGTTATCTACTAAAATATGAATGGCTTGGCAGGTTTTCAGCCTGAACAATGAACCAAGTCCTCTTCCTCATAACATACCTACAAACAAATGTACAACTTATATTATGTTATACGTATATTAGTATTCAGATATAATCACAATATACTATTGTGTATATGTATTATCTATAATATATGTGTATAGGTATGAATATAGATAATGTATATATGAAATCCTCTCTTTATATATAGCTATATCTATATGTAAATGAAGGGATTATTTTAAGAAACTCCAAAAAATTCTTGACCTTGTGAAATTCTATCATCTCAAAGTCAGGGAGATCAGTAGTCAGAGCAGAGGAGGGAAAGCATCCTAGGCATTAGGGACAGCCAGAGAGAATGCCCACAGTGGAAAGATGGAGTGTCTGGTTCATAGAATAGTCACACATCAGTGTCAATAGATCAAAGTGTACCTGTTGGGGAGGAAAGTGTGAGAAGACTGGAAAGGTAGAAGGAGACTAGGTTATAAAGGGGTTTAAATGCCAAATAGAACATTTTGTATTTGATGCTGAAGGCAATAGGGAGCCACTAGAGTTTATTGAGTAGGGGAGGGTAACATGATCAAACCTGTGCTTTAGGAAAATCAGTTTAGTGGCTGAACAGAGGGTGGATTGAACTAGGGAGACACCTGAGGCATGCAGACCCCTCCAATTTGCTTATGATATCACCCTTTATGTCTAAATAATGTACCCATTTTGACTTTATCTTGGTATATGGTGTAAGATGTTGGTCTATACCTAGTTTCTGCCATACTGTTTTCCAGTTTTACCCATCCCTAATCACAAAGAGTTCACAGTCTAAAGGAGGAAACAACATGCAAGACACTGTATACAAACAAGATAAATTAGATATAATTTATATGTGTTACCTAATATGTATAATCTAAAGGCAGTAGCATTAAAGCTTCTTTTAGGAGGTGGGATTTTATCTAGGATTTGAAGGAAACCAAGGAGAACAGAAGGCAGAGATAAGAGAGTGGATTCAAGTATGTGGGACATCCAGTGAAAATGTCTGGAGTTAGGAGATGGAGGGCTTTGTGTGAGGAATAGCAAAAAGGCCATTGTCCTTAGATTGGAGAGTACATGGAGGGGAATGACATATATGAAGACTGGGAAGAAGACTATTTCATTTGATTCCCACAACAGCCCTGTTAGATAAGGAGGCAAAGATATAGTTCTTATTCCATAGATGGCACCAACCTTTTGGAGGTAGTATGGTATAGACCCTATGTGCTAGGGGAGCAAACTGGGCATACATCTATAGCGTGCCAAGTAGCATCATCATAGGATTGTAGGTGTAAGTCTGGAAGGTCACCTAGCTCAACCTCTTCACCAGGCTAAATATCCACAGCTTCCATTCTTCACATGGAAGGGTTTTAAGTCCTCAGAGTCATCTGGTATGGCCTCTTTTGGATGGACCATTGTAGGAAGAGACTGGCATGTAGAAAGGGCTGTCACTGTGTGTCTTGAAGGGACGTAGAAGAGACATTTCTAGCCTCTTCTTCCCCAACCCTCCTCCTCCAATGGAGATTTTCATTCCTGATTGGGGGAGGGGAGGAGAAGTTGACATCAGAGATGTGGAGACATGGAGTACCAGCCTAGAATTACATCTAACTGCTCTCTTAAGTATGATTACTCTAGGGGATGTGACTAAGTCCAAGCTAACTTCTGATTGCTTTGTCATTACTGGGGGGTGAAGGTGGATTCCGAGTTTCATTTCCAAGGCTTCCCACGAAATGCCAATTCCACAATGAACATATATAGTAAATAGCAAAGATACCTACTTATCCAAATCATAGCAAAACAGAACCCAGAGAAAGCATACAAAGGAGGATATATATGAGACAATCAGAGTGAAGAAGCTGAGACAACTGAACTCAACCAAGAGAGAGAGTTCTGGACATCACCCAAGGAGAGAAATCTATACCATTGAGGACACAGCCTCACATCATTGGGCTTTGGATCAGGGGTTATGTTTTAATTGGTTAATGTTCTGCTGGGTCAACTGATAGTCATAGGTGGGAGAAAAGCCAACCTTAAGATAAGAAAGATTGGTCTTCCAGACTTTGGTGAGGGCAGGGCAGCTGGCGTGTGGGTGTTCCTGCTGCTGGCATTGGATAGTATTCCAAGAGACAGCTGATAGAAGAGGGAGGGGGCCTTGCCAGGTGGTGAGCACAAAGACTTAAGGCTCACACGTACCGTCCAGCTCTTAATTTGTCTACCTGTCAAGATGAATCAGGTGAGACAACTCTCTCCTTTCTCATCTTCCCTACCTCAAGGTTACCCTTTTAGCCACAGGAAGCACTACGATATATCAGAAAGAACAATGAACTGGGAATAATGAAAACTGGGATCTAGTCTTGCCTCCATCACTGGGTATAGGGAAAATCCATCAGTACCATGGGGCTTCTGTTTCCTTACAGGTAACAGGAAAGAATCAAATGAGAGAATCGCTAAGGTTCCTTCTAGCTCTGATATTCTATGTTCTATAGTCTCAGTTACCATCTGGCTCCTACAGTCTGTGTTTTAGGATCTAAGACTTCCTCCCACTCTGACATTGAGCATTCTTGTGTCATTCTCAGCTCTAAAATTTTATATTCTACTGATTAGTATGAAGAATTTAGGGAAACATGGAAAGACATGTGAATGAACCAAGAGCAAAATAGAAAAAGGCAAATGATATAAACAATGACTATAACAATGTAAATGGAAAGAAAATGAAACAGATACCACATGATTATAAAGAAAAAGCTTGACCTCAACAGAATCGGTTGGAGTGTCTGTTAGTTTTGCTGAACTCACTTTAAATTTTTCTTTCTTCTATTTATGGTTATAAGAGATGGCTCTTCATATAGGGAAGGGGAGAAGGATATAGCCAGAAATTAAGGCAATATAAGAACCAAAGATATCAATACTGTTTTTTTAATTAAAAGAAAATGCAGAAAATCTAAGACCCTCTCCAGCTCTAGGATGGAAGGAAACAAACAAACAATATAAACACACAATATGCCAGGAATTGTACCAAGTGCTTTATAAATTGTCATAAAGACCCTGTGAGATAGGTGCTAATATTCCTATTTTACATTTAAGGAAACTGAGGCAGAGGTTAAGTGACTTGCTTAGAGTCACACAGCTAGAAAGTATCTGAGGCTGAATTTGAACTCCCATCTTCCTGAGTCTAAGCCCACAGCTCTATCTATGGTACTACTTAGCTGCATCTCAGCTATGAGTTGAAGGTTTGAAGGAAGGAGATGGAATGTTGTACATAAGAAAAAGCTAGTCCGCCAAAATGATTAGAAGGGAGAGAATGCTTTGGTCTACCTAGTTCTTCTATCTGTGTTATATGTGGTCCTCTCTAGATTTGACATTCTATGTTCTAAGCTCCCTTCCCTAACATTCTGTTATTCTGTGACCACGAGGTTTTATGGGGAACTAGCAGTGATGGATGGGAAGGACTCTTTGGATCTCTTCCTTATTCTCTATGGTGGCTAGAACATTTGCCGGGGGGGCTGGCTGTTCAATGGTCAGTAGTGGCCAATAATCAATGAATCAGTCAACAAGCATGGGGCACAAGAACAATAAATAAAATAATCCCTAGTCTCAGGGAACTTATTTTCTATTGGGAAAGACAACAAACACCTATGTAAGAATATATCGAAGAAATTGAAGTTGTTTGGGAGGAAGTGCACCAGCAGTTGGGGGATCCAATAGTGGCCAGTATCCTGTATCCAGGCAGGGAGTACGCCTTGGATGCAGGGAGAGGCTAGGGGCTTTTCCACCCTCCTCTCGAACTCTTTTCAGAGGCTCTAAAGCATATAAATCAGATCTGCAATGGAATCACTCCAAAGAAGCCCTTCTCTTCTCTTCTCTTCTCTTCTCTTCTCTTCTCTTCTCTTCTCTTCTCTTCTCTTCTCTTCTCTTCTCTTCTCTTCTCTTCTCTTCTCTTCTCTTCTCTTCTCTTCTCTTCTCTTCTCTTCTCTTCTCTTCTCTTCTCTTTTTTCTTTTCTTTCTGAAAAATGATGCCTACCACTTGAATCATCCTTAATAGGGAATATTTCCTGGGTAATAGACTTTGCTCTAGGTCCTTGCTTTGATCTTCTGAAACTAAATGCATTTAATAAATAAACTCTTATTGAATAGAAGTGGGTAAGAGTGTCCAGCTTTGGAAATTCCTTATTCAAGTAAAACTACTAGGGGCAATCCAGGGTCTTTGCAAAGAAGAGCCAGAATTTTTCAGTTTCCAGAGCTGGACGGATAAAGGGCTGATCTGGGGAACTAATCACTGAGGACCCCATTGGGTTTTCCTTCTTATTTCCTCATGAACACTTTCAATTTGAAACTGACTAGGAGCAATAGTTGCCCATCAAAACTCTTCCCAGAGCCACCTGCAAGACCCCAACAAAGAATGAGCATGACTTTAGACACACTTATAGGCAGGCAGGGATAAGAGACTTGTTAAGACTGAAAGGAGGCTCTCAATGCTGATTTGTAGTTATAGAATGTCAGAACTGATAGAGAACTTGTGACACGGAACATAGAATAAAGGAACTGGAAGAGACCTTAGAACAGAGAGTGCCAGAACTGGGAGGAACTTAAAGCATAGAATGCCAGAGCTGGGAGAGTCCTTAGAACATAGAATGTCAGAACTGTAAGGAATCTTAGAACCTAGAAGAAAGGTCAGAGCTGGGAGGAACCTTAGATCATAGAAGGTCAGAGCTGGAGGGGACTGTAGAACACAGGATAATAGATTTTGAGCTGGAAGACCTTAAAGGCTACATAATCCAACCTCCTCATTCTGTAGTAGAAGCTTAATAAATAATGAATTAATGAATGCCTATAGATGAAGAAACTGAGGACCAGAGAAGTTAAGGGGGACTTGCCTAAAGTCAAACAGATAGTAAGTCAGTCAAAACACATTAATTAAGTGCTTACTATGTACCAGCAGCCCTGCTAAATTCTGAGATACAAGGTAAGGCAAATAAACATTCCCCGCCCTCAAGGAAAGCAGATTCTATTGAGGAAGATGATATGTAAAAAATGATATCCATCCAAAATACATGCAGAGTGGAAGGAAGTCTAGCATTGGGAGAGACCAGGAAGGGCATCCTGCAGACGGGGGATGTGAGCTAATAACTGAAGGATGATGGAAAAGCTGGGAGGTGGATAATGTGAGGCAAGAGAGCACCCCTGCCTTAGGGTAGCACAGTTAGAACAAAGGCAGAGTCTAGAGATGGAGCATCCTGTGGATGGAGCAGCACTGGTCTTCTGGCTCCTAAGGCTCTTTCTAATGGGCCACAGTGCAGGAAGGGGCCTTAGATCCCTGAGCGCAGAATGTTAGAGCTGGAAGGAACCTTCAAACATAATAACAGTGGATGTTTGCAGAGTGCTTCAACATTAACAAAACATAAAACAGCTGACATTTATGTAGCGCTTCAGAGTTTAAAAAGCACTTCACAGAAATCATCTCAATTGAACCTAAAAACAATTCCATAATGTGGTGATTATTATTAAGGTGAAGCTTTGCCTAGAGCCCTGGACTATGTGTTAGGAAGACCCGAGTTCAAATCCAGCCTCAGGCACATACTAGCTGTGTGACCTTGGGCAAGTCACTTCATCTCTATTCGCCTCAGTTTCCTCAACTGTAATAATAGCAGCTACGTCACAGAGGTGTTGTGAAGATCACATGAGATAATACCTGTACTAGGCACAGTATCTGGCACATAGTAAGTCCTGTATAAATGCTAGCTATTATTAATTAGTAACAACAACAACACTACTACTACTGCTACTACTACTACCAATGATGATGACGAAGATGAAGAAATTGGAACTCATCGAGGTTAAGTTACTTTCTTATAGACCCGCAGCTAATAAATAACTGAGTGACGTTTGAATTCAATGTAGTGCTCTATTACCGTACATTTTCTCTGGGAAAATACAATGTTAGAATTGGAAGGGGTCTCAGAGGCCATCTCATCCCTCCCTCCCCTCATTTGATGAATCAGAGCTTTCCAGAGGGGTGTGGAGGAGGCTTTCTTGGCCATCAAGAGGTGGAAAAGCTAGTCTGGCCAGCAGCAGCGATGGAAAGGAATTGGAAGCCCCAGAGGAAAATTCACAGAGGGAAGCCTCCTAGTTCAGTCCTATTAAGCAGCCCCTCCAGGCTCAGTTAGAGGCTAATATAATTTGATGGCCTCCTGAAAGCTGTAATTTAGCTAGTAAGGGGGCAAGGGGGAAAAATCACATCTTTACAGCCCACTGACTAATGATAACAATGAAACCACTAGCAACAATATGGCCCCCAATAGGCTCCAAGCACCAAATAGACGTGAACTAATTGTGCTTCTCTGTGGCCTGCTCCAGAGGAGCTGTCTCTTGCAGATGGCTCCAGGAGGGCCTGCCTCCTGGAGGAGGCAGGTTGGAGGAAGTGAAAGGAACCCCAAACCTAGAGTCCAAAAGTCTGGGTCCCAGCCTTCCCTGTTGTAGCAACCTGGCCTCCTTGTGGTTTCCCTGGATAGCATTCCCTATATACAGGCCACGTGGCTGGAATACTCTCAATCCTCACCTACACCTCATGGAATTCTGCAAGATGCCACCTCCTAGAGGAAGCCTATCTTGATCCCCTACCTCCATCCCCTTTCCCCATCTTGCTCATCGTCTTCTCTATCAGAAATAACTTAGTATTGGTATCTATTTTGTATTCACTTATCTGTATGGTCCTTGTTTCTCAGTGAGCTCCTTAAGGGGAAAGCAGGGAAGGAGTGTTTCATGTTTGCTGTTGTATTATTCTTCAGTAATGAATGGATTAATGAAGGAATGGCCATACTGCTGAAGACCTTTGGGTGAACCTCATTTGACTCATCTGTCTATTACCCTAACGTAAAATGGAAATAATAATACATGTATTCAACACAAATATGGTGCTGATACCTAAACCAGGAAGAGCCAAAACACAGAAAGAAAATTATAGACTAATTTCCCTAATGAATATAATAATAATAAAATTTTGTAAATTTTAAAATAAATATTAGCAAAGAGATTACAGCAATTTATTATGAGGATAATACACTATGACCAGGTGGGATATATACCAGGAATGCAGGGCTGGTTCAAAATTAGGAAAACGGTTACCATGATTGACCATATTAATAACAAAACCAACAGAAACCAAATGATTATCTCAATAGATGTAGAAAAAGCTTTTGACACAATATAGCACCCATTCCTATTAAAAACACTAGAGAGCATAGGAATGAATGCAGCTTTCCTTAAAACTATTAGCAAGCATTATCTGTAATGGGGATAAACTAAAAGCCTTCCCAATAAGATCAGGGATGAAATAAGGATGCCCATTATCACCACTACTATTCAATACTGTACTAGAAATATTAGCTTTAGCAATAAGGGAAGAAAAAAAATTGAAGAAATTAGACTAGGCAATGAGGAAATAAAGCTATCACTCTCTGCAGATGATATGATGATATACTTAGAGAATCAACTAAAAACTAAGTGAAATAACTAACAACTTTAGCAAAGCTGCGGGATATAAAATAAACCCACATAAATCATCAGCATTTCTATATGTTACCAACAAAGCTCAGCAAGAAGAGATAGAAAGAGAAATTCCATTTAAAATAATTGTAGGCAATATAAAATATTTGAGAGTCTACTTGACAAGACAAACCCAGGAACTATATGAATACAATTATAAAACACAAATAAAGTCGGATCTAAACAATTGGGAAAAATCAACCGATCATGGGTAAACCAAGCTAATATAATAAAAATGACAATTCTACTTACTTTAATTTACTTATTCAGTGCTATATCAACCAAATTGCCAAAAAATTTTTTTAGGCTAGAAAAAATAATTAAAAAGTATCTGGAAGAACAAAAGGTCAAGAATATCAAGGGAATTAATGAAAAAAATGCAAAGGAAAGTGGCAGCAATCATCAAAATTATTTGGAGTGTGGGACAGGTAGGTGGTGCAGTGGATAGAACTCCAGCCTTGGATTCAGGAAGACTTGAGTTCAAATCTGGCCTCAGACACTAACTAGCTCTGTGACCCTGGGCAAGTCACTTAACCTCAACTGCCTTGCCAAAAACAAAAAACAAAACAAAACAAAAATTAAAAACTATTTGGAGTGGCTAAGAAACAGAGTGGTGGATCAGTGGAATAGATTAGGTACACAAGACACAGTAGTAAATGATTATAGTGATCTACTGTTTGATAAACTCAACGACTCCAGCTTCTGGAATAAGAACTCACTATTTGACAAAAACTGTTGGGAAAACTGGAAAATAGTATAGCAGAAAAAACATCTCACACCATATACCAAGAGTAAAATGGGTACATAATTTAGACTTAAAGGGTGAGAACATAAGCAAACTAGGAGAGCAAGGAATAAATAGCTATCCTATCTATGGAGAAGGGAAGACTTTATAACCAAACAAGAGACAGAGAACATTATGAAATACAAAATGGATAATTTTGAATTATATTAAATTAAAAAGTTTTTGCACAAACAAAAGCAACATGACCACGACTAGAAGGAAAACAAAAAGATGGGAAGCAATTTTTACAGCTAGTATCTCTGATAAAGGCTCATTTCTCAAATGTAGAGAGAACTGAGTCAAATTTATAAGAATACAAGTCATTCTCCAATTGATAAATGGTCAAAGGATATGAACAGGCAGTTTTCAGATGAAGAAATTAAAGCTATCTATAGTCATATGAAAAAATGATCTAAATCACTATTGATTAAAGAAATGCAAATTAAAAACAACTCTGAAGTACCACCACACATTTATCAGATTAGCTAATATGACAGAAAAGGAAAATGATAAATGTTTCAGAAGATGTAGGAAAATTGGGACACTGATGCATTGTTGGTGGAGTCGTGAACTGATCTAACCATTCTGGAGAGGAATTTGGAACTATGCCCAAAGGGCTATCAAACTGTGCATACACACCCTTTGATCCAGCAATACAACTACTAGTTCTGTATCCCAAAGAGATCATAAAAAAGGAAAAGGACCTACATGTACAAAAAATATTTATAGCAGCTCTTTTTGTGATGGCAAAGAATTGGAAATTAAGGGAATGTCCATCAATTGAGGAATGGCTGAACAAATTATGGTATATGAATGAAATAGAATACTATTGTGCTATAAGAAATGATAAGCAAGTGGGTTTCAGAAAAACCTGGAGAGACTTACATGAACTGATGCTGAGTGAAGTGAGCAGAACCAGGAGAATGTTGTACATAGTAACAGCAACATCGTGCAATGATCAGCTATGATTGACTTAGCTCTTCTCAGCAATATGATAATCCAAGACAATTTCAAAAGATTCATGATGGAAAATGCCATCCACATCGAGAGAAAGAACTATGGAGTCTGAACGCAGATTGAAGCATACTATTTTCACTTCTTTGTTGTTCTAGAGGTCTTTAATTGAAGGCTGAATGACCACTTATCAAGTATGTTGAAGAAGGCGGGACTAGATGGCCTCTGAGTTCCCTTCTATCTGTCAAAGCTGGAAGATGACAACCTCCAGTTTGCAGATGAGGAAACTAAAGGGGAATGATTTTCCCAAGGTCACTTGGTTGGAAAGTGAAAAATCCGGGACTCAAATCCAGGACTACTGAGTTTAAATCCAGTTCTCCTTCCACCACATCAAAATACCTCACTTCCCTGTTGGAAATTGTAGAAGACTACCTACAATCGAACATCATGTATTTAGAGCTGGAAAAGATGTAGAAATTAGTTAGTCTCCTGTAATTTCAGTGTTGGAGGAGACTTTAAGGCATTGTCTAGACCAACCCAATCCTGCAGAAGAGCTCTTTCTGTGACATGGTTATCCAGCCACCACTTCAAGACCACAAATGAGGAGGAGTTCACTCTTTCCTGAGGAAGCCTAGTCCATTTTTGGAGAGCTCTCATTGGTAGAACATTCCCCCCACCCATTTCCAAACTCAATTTACCTTTTTTCTTCTGGCAACCTTTACCCATTACTACTAGTTCTTTTCTATGGAGCCAAATAAAATAAGTATAACCCATCTTATTTTACAAATAAGAAAATTGAGGCCAAGGGAAGTAAAGACTTTCCAAAAGAAACATTAATGATGAGTGACTGAATAGGATTTGAACCCAGGACTCTATTTCAAATCCTGTGGTCCAATAGTTTATATTGTACCTCAGTCTTAATTGACCAGCTTAATTTTACTAGCTTAATACTAACTTAATTTACTAACTGTGTCACCACAGGCAAACCACTTTATCTTTATTGGTCTCAGTATTTTAGAACTGTAAAATGGAGACAAAAATATTTTCCCTAACTTCCTTAAAGAGATGACATGAAAAAGAATGCTATATAAACTTGAGTTGTTATAATAATAATAGCTTACATTTATATAGCACCAAGTGCAGCTAAGTGGCGCAGTGGATAGGGTGCCAACTCTGGAGTCAGAAGATCCTGAGTTCAAATCCAGCCTCAGACTCTAGTTATGCGACCCTGGGCAAGTCACTTAACTCTGTTTGCCTCAGTTTCCTCATCTATAAAATGAGGAGCTAAAGAAGGAAATAGCAAACCACTCTAGGATCTTTGGCAAGAAAACCCCAAAATGAGGTCATGAAGAGTCAGACATGACTGGAAAATGACTGAACAACAGCACCTGCTATGTATCCAGTACTTTACAGATAGTACCTCATTTGATCCCCACAACAACCCTGGAAGATCAATGCTATTATTATCTCCTTTTTAGACATGAAGAGACTGAAGCAGAGAGGGGTTAAGTGACTTTCCCAGGGTCACACAGCTAGTAAGTGACTGAGAATGTGGATTTGAATTCAAGTCTTCCTGACTTTGGGGCCTGGCTTTATTCACTGAACCACCCAACTACCTCTAAACTAGGTGAGATGCACACAAAATATTGTGCTGTTGTAGAAAGAGTGTTGTATTTAAAGTCGGAGAGTCTGGGTTCAAATCCTAGCTCTTCTACTTACTACCTATGTGACTTTGGGTAAGGCACTGTGGGCCTCAGTCTACCCCTCTGTAAATGAGGGCTTGTATTATATGACCTAGGAGGTGTCTTAGAGCTCTAAGCATCTGATCCTGTGAAAAGAGCTTGGAACAAGGACTTTTCCCTGCGTTTCTGGACAAGGGAGATGCTTTCCATCCCCTCTAGGTGGCAGATTCCCCTCATTGAGGTGTGCGGACACCTCTGTATTAGGGGAGAACAAATAGCTTTAGAAGGCTTGACTTTTTTCAAGGCAGGTGATCTGGGAAAGAGCCACATCCCTGACTCCCTTCTACTGCTGGAGGCCATGCCAAGTCTGCGTAGCCAGACCTTGGTACTTATTTGGTGAAGAGGCAGGGGAAAAAACCTCAGAAAGCCAAAGACTTTCTTCACTCCAGTATACTTGGATCTCAAACAGTGACAAGATCGTGAAAGAATTTAATAATGTCCCTGCTTGGGGGCTTTCTCTATTGCTGTGAGAGGATGTTATTATGTGATGGAAAGAATACTAGAATTGGAGTAAGAAGATCTGGTTATTACTCCTGGCATAGTGTGACCATGGGCTCATCACACATCTCTCTGAGCCTCAGTTTCCTCCTCTATAAAATGGTGATATTAACACTTCTGTGATCTATCATCTTTGGCTTGTTCTATGGAAGGCATGTTGCCAACTAATGATGTAAGACTTTGCTATTTACAATGATACTAGTTACCTACTAGCTTATGAACTCTTTAGTGGCAGAGACACAGTTTTAAATCTATTTATAATTCTCACTATGTCATTAGGAGTCAAGAGACATGTTTGACCTTGGGCAAACCATTTTCCTTCTCTAGTCTTCAGTGTACTCATCTATGAAATGAGAAAACTGGACTAAAGTGGACACTCAAAAAAAGTCATCCAATCAATAAACAAATATTTGTTGAATGCAAGAAAGGAAGGAAGGAAGAATGAACAAATGAATGCATGAAGCTGCCTTCTGGATTTGCAGGCCTTTGTCCTTGAGATAGAAGGCATTTTTTTTTTTTACCACTCAGAGCTATACAGTGGCTCATCAGAGAGAAAACAAACAAGAGAGAAAACAGCAAGATTCAGAAGACCCAGCTTCTTGTCCTGTTTCTGTCACTAACTCTGTGTGTGACCTTGAAAAAATCTTTTTCCCTCATAGATCTCAATTTTCTTACCTGGAAAATTGGGGAGAAAAACTATATGATCTTTGAAGTTCCTAATATTTCAGGTTCTAAAATTCCATCTAAGGCTGACATCCCCTGTTTTTATATTTGAAGGTCTCTTCCGGCTCTAATATTCTATATTCAAAGGTCTCTCTGCTCTCCTACTCTAAGTTTTACCTTCTAAAGTCCCTTTGGGTTCCACTATTCTGTTTTCCATTTTAATGTTTCTGTCAGCCTTGACATTCCGCATTCTAAGCTTCTTTCTAGCTTTAAAATTCTATGTTCTAGGTTCCAAGGCCCCTTCTAGCTCTCACATTCTCTCTGTTTTAAGGTTTCTTCCAGGTTTGACATGCTATGTTCTCTGTTCTGAGACCCTTCCCAGTTGATTTTCTAACCCTGCCATTTCACCAAAGCCAGAGGACTCCTTCTTAGCCTTTTTCTCCTCTCCCCTTCTCCTTTCCTTTTTTAGCCTAGCAGCTCTTGTGTCTCTGGGTTGTTTGCAGACAGAACATTCAGGTATTTCCAGATGCTCACCAGCCTCTGCCAAGTGCCTCTCTATCAACAGGGTTTATCCAGTTTCCAAAGAAAACAGTCACGAGTTTTCTTGGGGGAAAGTCTTACTAAAAGCCTGGTAAAAATAATAGGGAAAGAAACATCACCCTGTTCTTAAGATTGTAGAAGACTAAGAGGAGAATGGGGGTGGCCCAGGACAGAATTGACTATGCCAAAGATTTGCTGTGTGACTTAGGGGAAGTCAACTAACTTCTCTGTGACACTGCCTGTCCACATGTTACAAAGGGGGAGCCCTTTTCTTCACAGTGTGACCTGTAACCATATGGTACAAGAGATTGTCCCTCTGTTTACAGATGTTGCCTTACTCATCTGCCCTGGATATCTTTGAGGGTAGTTGTTCTTAGGGAGAATTTCAGGCAGCAGGAGGCTCAGAGATGACAGTTTTAATTAAAAATTGTATTTCCCAAGGATATTTGCAATGCTAGGTACAGGAGCCAAGGAATACTCCAGATCATTCCTTGGGGAGGTCTGCTAAGTGTCACAGGAAGTTCTGGGGGCTCTTATCCCTGGGTTTGGGGGAGAAGGGGAGTGAGAGAGAGAGACAGACAGAGAGACAGAGACAGAGACAGAGATAGAGACAGAGACAAAGATAGAGGGATGAGACAGAGATAGAGACAGACAGAGAGACAGAGATAGACAAAGACAGAGGGACTAGACAGAATCAGAGAGACAGAGACAGAGAGAGAGACAGAGAGAGACAGAGGAAGGAGAAAAGAGCAGTAGGCATGGAATCAGAAGCCCACGGTCCAAATCCATGCCAGGCTGAGTAAAACCTATGTGTCCATTAGGCACACCTCTTCCACTTTCTCCACCTCAGATTCCTCCTCTGTGAAATAAGGAGATTGGAGAAATGACCTAAGGCTCTCCCTAGCACAAAATAAATGATTCTATTACTTTAGTTCAACTTTCTCATTTTCAGATGAGTAAACTGAGGACCAGAGAAGGAAAATGACTTGTCCACGGTCAAACACGTCTCGACTCCCGATTCAGGGGTCTGTCCACCATATCAGGCTTGTAACACTTTGCCTTTGGAAGCTTCAGATCAGAGATTAGAGAAGATTCTAAGACTAAGGATTTCAGAGATTTATTCTCCAGGACTGTGGAGGTGATTTTCTGATTTAGGGGCTAGTGGGGGCAGGGAAGCTGAGAGAACTAGATGTGATACGGTGGGGGTACCACGGGGGGAAGGAGGGGGGGGAGAAGTGGAAATGAACCTTGAGGTAGAGGAGAGCTTGGCGGGAGGTGGTGGTTTGGGGGGAGGGCGGGAAGGCCGTTCCCCATCTCTGACGTCTTCCTGTCTCCACTGCATAGTGGCTGCTCCCCTCCCCAACCCCTAACCCACCCCCAGCCCCAGCCCCGCCCCTCCCTCCTCTTGCATCCCTTTCCCTCTGTGTCTCTCTGCCAGATTCAATGAGAGCCGCGGATTCCAGAGGAGGCCAGGGGCCGCTGAGCTCCGGCCGTGGGCACCGGAGGGCGGCGCCAGGGGGCAAGAACTGGACCCTAGGGAGCGGCCCCGCCGGGACTAACGTTGCTCCTGCCCCTTCCCGGGCCGCACGGCTCTGGGAACTGCGGGGAGAGGAGCCTGTGCTGGGGTTGGGGGTTCAGGGACAGCGAAACTGAGCCCTGAGAGGAGACGAAAGGGATAGGTGTCTAGGGATAGGAGGGGAGGGAAGGGACACTCCTGGTTGCAGCCCTGCCCTTAGCGGATTGGGATAGGGGAATCCTGCCCTGCTCTGCCAGGCCGGACCATGGTGCTGTCGGTGCCCATCATCGCGCTGGGTGCCACGCTAGGCACAGCAACCAGTATCCTCGCCCTGTGCGGCTTCACCTGCCTGTGCCGTCGCCTGAACCCCAAGAACGGGCTCCGGGACCAGGACCAATGCCAGGATGCTGAGAAAGCGACTTCCAGCGTGCTTCGGCCTGCCCAGCAGCAGCAGGTACCCGGGCGCCCCGCGCTCGTCCCGCGCTCCGAACATTGCTCCCTTCACCGCACGCGGGTAGCAGCCCGGAGCCAAGTGCAGCCCTCTGCGACCGCGCCCCCTCCCCTGTCTGGGGGCGGGGCAATCTGCCCCTGGAGTGGGGGGCGGGGATTGACCCCCTGGGGAGGGGGTGTGACCTCCTGGGCCAAGGTTAGGAGGGGGCTGTAACTGGCGTGGGGGCAATAAAGAGAGAGAAAAGGCGGGGTGGGGATGGATATAATAAGAGAGATTGTGGGGCTGGGATATGGAGGAGGCGGGGGATTATTGGGGAGGAATGGACTGAGAGCGGGGCTACGGGTCGAGGGAGAAGAGGGGATTCTGAGGGAGAATTAGGGAGAGTGGGGACCAGTGAAGACAGGAGTTGGGGATTGATGGATTCTGGGGGAGGATTGAGGATCTGTCATGAAGAATTCTGAAGAAGAGAATTGAAGAAGGACTAAAGAGAGGTGGACGCTAGGGAGTAAGGGTGGAAACTGAGGGGTTGAAAGAGGAGAGTAGAGGCTCCCAAGGGGAAGGATAGTGTTGTGTATGTGGCAGGGGAGACGACGACTGAGCCTCTAACTGAGGAAGTGCGGGGCATCTAGTGGGTGCTTTGACTTGGGGTAGTATGGACATGACAGGAGATAAGAAAATTGGGGAACTGGAAGGCTGTGACTAGGGGGTAGGGGGCAGAGTGAAGGGGGGGGACTCAGGGAACATGGAGAATGGGAGGGAGGATTGGAGTCTGTAATAGGACTGGGGAAGTTGATACCAGGAGGAGGGGGGAGGGCTTGGGAAGTGAAAGATTCAGTGACTGGGGTGAGTGGGGGTGTTGTGAGGAGGGAGAATTAGGGAAGGAAGGATGGCTCTGTGACAGGAGGAGGAAGGAGAAGAGGATTGGGGGATGGGAGAAGTAGGGAGCCGAGTGAAATGTAGGATTCCAAGGAAAGATGGAGGTCAGTAGGGACTGTGAGGAGGGGGCTGTGAGGAGGATAGAGGGAATCATGGATTGGGGGGGTAGCATGGAGTCTTAAGAGGGAAGTAAAGGATTCTGAGGGAAGAGTGGAGGAGGGGCTTCAGGGAGATGGTGGAGCATATGTGTGTGGGGTGTAAATGGAGATAAAAAAATCCACACATATGTGGGTCAGGAACCAAGCTGAGCCCCAAACAAGGGAAAATGCAGTCATCTCTCCAGGAGGGAAACTTCTCTAGTGGGTAGAAAGGACGATCTGTGGGGAGGCAGGAACGCCTGCGGTCTACCAGCTTCCAGTCATACAGAGAGCTTGGGGGGGAAAGGGGATGACACTGGAGGTCGGAAAGACATCCCCCGCTTTCACCACAATCTGCCCCCCCCCAATACCCACTACTGCCCTCCGGTCATACATGCAGGAGTTGGCTCCCCTTCCTTGAAAGAAATCTCTGGGAGTAGCAGCGACACCAGCACCCGCATCTGTTCTCCCTGACCTCTGGAGAGCTGGGACTGACTGTAAGGGTGGGGACGAGTAGGCAGAGGATGGATGTGTACTCTGTTCCTGGGAGGCCAAAGTCACCTTCCAGGATGATCTGAGAGAAGGAGGTGGGTTCACTAGGAAGTCTTCTCTTGAGTGTCAGGAGAGAGTTGTAAACAGCTCGGAGAATTCAGGGGACAGTGGGCCATGTGGGTACATCCCGGCCCCTGGCTGCGAGGTCCACCTTGGAATCCTTTGACTCTGGAGGTTAGATCTCTTCTTTTCATTCTCCTAGTAGAAGGGTCACATGAATGTGGGAAATGGTTCAGAGAATCATATAATCATAGCATATTCAAATAGCTTCCAGGAAACCCTAGAACAAAGAATGCTAGAGCTAAGAAGAACCTTAGAACACAGTCAACAAACATTTAAACAGCCCCAGGCACTGTGCTAAGTGCTGGGAATACTAAGAAAGGCAAACCCATAACCCTGTCCTCAAGGAGCTCACATTCTAAGGGGGGAGACAACATGTATATAACTGAGTACACACGAGTTATATACAGAATAGGCGGAAGAGAACCTAACAGAATATTAACTGTCAAAACTAGAAGGTGCCTTGCAGCACAGAATGCTAGAAGTGTGAGGGACCTTAGAACAGAGAAGGTTGTAGTAGGAAGAGACCTTACAGCATAGACTATCAGAGCTGGAAGGGATGTTAGGAGAGAGAATATTAGAGTGGGGAGGAATCTTAGGACATAGAATATCAGAGCTAGAGGAGATCTTAATCCTCATTATTGGAGCCAGAAGAGACCTTAGAACAAAGAATATAGAATGTCAAAACTGAAAGAAACCTTAAAACATACAGTGTTGTAACTGAGAAGGATCTTAGAATTTAGCATGTTTAGAGTTGGAAGGGACCTTAGAACATGGATCTAGAATTTCAGAGCTAGCAGGTACTTTAGAACACAGACCTGGCATGTCAGAGCTGGAAAGGACCTTAGAGCATGGATTTAAAATGTCAGAGCTGGAAGGGACCTTAGAACATGTACCTGGAATGTCAGAATAGAAGGGACCTTAGAACATAGATCTAGAATGTCAGAGCTGGGAGGGACCTCAGAACATGAATCTGGAATGTCAGAGCTAGAAGGGATCTTAGCACAAATAACATTAAATGTCCATCTTGGGTTCAACCCCTGCCTGAAGCATGAATCTTATACTTTTTCTACATTAAGTGCCCAATAACTATGTATTTCAGCCTTTTCTTCACACACCCATCTAGAAGAGTTTCATTTAATAAAGAAGGCCACCATGTCTCTACTGATACTGTGCACAGTGGACTATGAACTCTCTTTTCCAAAATGACTTCAGAAATTTCTCCCAGTGCTGAAGGTCACCCTACTAAATTCAACTGAATTCAAGAAATATCTGTCTTTGCAGAACCCATGGTGCCCTGCACTGGGTCTTCCATTTAATAGATGCTCAATAGCCTATAAAAGGCCCTTTCTGCCATAGGTCAAAAGATTTAGAGCTGAAAAGGACCTCAGAGGTCATTGAGTTTAGTCCTGTCATTTGACCAAGGATGAAACTGGGGCCCAAAGGCTTTAGGTCACATAGGATACTAAGTGTCAGAGCTAGAATTCAGTCCCTAATCGAGTCCATCTAACTGTAGACTCAGGTCTTGAGAGCTCACTCCTGACTCAAGTCCAGGGAAAGCTCTGTGGAGGAGTGACCATTGGGTTTGGCCAGACAGGCACTTGACACGGGTTGTTGCCAGAGATGCGGAGGAGGCTGTTCTGGGCACAGGGCACAATGTGAGCAGAGTTGGAAGGAGCAGGATGAGTTTCTTCTGGTCAGGGTGGGTTTGGTCAGAAGGGAAGTCCTTCCCATCCCCTTTTAGAACCTTGGTCTCAGTCCCAGCTCAGCCTTACTTAATGTTAGACTTGGTATGATAAACATGTTGTGGCTGGTTGCTTAGCAATGGGATAAGGCAGTCAGCTGCATGAATTTTTCATCAAGAAATTAGCATGGGTTATTTCAGGGAGATGTGCAGAACACTGCCTACTGGAGACGAAAAGCATCCTTAGAAACCTTTGACATGCTGTCAGTTTGTTCCCTGAGGTTGTACTCAAAGGGCAAGCCTGGAGTCAGCTGAAGCCCGATGACACTCTTCATTTTCTCCTCCTGGTAAGGCAGGGCAATCCTCATGATAATGGCTCCTGTTGACCATAGAGTCAATAAACACCTTCCACTTTATTCCAACCCAAAGCATTTTTACAGTCTTGGCATTTTTCCAGGCTTTTAATCACAGACCACTGGCTTTGGTCAAAATACACTCGAGACACAAAGAGAGACAGAAAACATGGAGAGGAGTGAACAGGGAAGGGAGTGGAGGAGAGGAGACAAGAGGAGAGAGGTACAGACTGAAAGAGACAAAGATGTAAAGAGAAAATCAGGTGGAAGAGGAGAAGGGGGTGCAGAGAGAAAACAAAGTGGGAGAGTAGAGAGATAGGGAGGAGAAAGAGAAGAGGAAAATGATGGAGCAGAGGAACAGAGACTGAGAGACAAAAGAAAGAGAGAGAAGAGAGAGATAAAAGCTGAAAGGAAAGAGCAGGATGAAGAACAAGAAGGGAAAGGAGAGAGAAAAGTAGTAGAATGGAGGTGCAGTGGATAGAGCTCCGGCCTTGAAGTCAGGAGGACCCGAGTTCAAATTTGACCTCAGACCAGACACTTACTAGCTGTGAGACCCTGGGCAAATCACTTAACCCCAACTGCCTCACCAAAAAGAAAAGAAAAAGGAAACAGGGAAGAGAAATTAAGAGAGACTAGGAAAGAAAAAGAGAGAAGTAAAGAAACAGTGGGGTAAGGAGAAGAAGAAAATGAAGAGGAAAGAAAGGGAGAATGGAAAGAAAGAGAAGAGAAGAGATAGAGAGCAGAGGGGGAGAAAAGAAATGGACTGAGAAGGAAGAGAAGAAATGGAGAGAGATGGAAAAAGAACAGACTGAGAGGAGAAAGAGAAGGCAAGAGGAGAAAGAGACAATGAAAGGAAAGAAAGACAGAAAGGGAAAGGAGAATTAGAAAGAGCACACAAAAGAGGCTGATGGAAACAGGAGAGAGGTAGCGTGAGATTGACCAGTAAACGGAGCAAGAGATGATATCAGAATGGGCTGATATGTGTGTGATATGACTTACGTGTGTCATGGAACAAAGGGAGTGAAAGAGAAGAAGAGAGAATCAGATTGAAATGAACAAAGTAAGAATATGGAAACAGAAAATTAGTTAGACCTAGTCAGGGAGAGAGAGGCAAAGAGCATTGAAGATGTAGAAGGAAAAGGATGAATTAAACCAAGAGAGGCAAAGGAAGGCAGAGACCAAGACTAAAATCAGAAGAAGAGAGAAAGGATCAATCAGCATCTGTGACACTGGTTTCATTTCTCCCTTTTCTCCATACTCATCAGACAGCATCACATTGGCTTTAGTGTCTTCCAGGAACTCAAGAAAAACTCACCTGCCATTCTTCACTAATAATCTTTATAAAACCCTGTTGGGCTTGGGGTGGCGAGTAGTCTCAGAGAGAGGAATTATAATGACCAGTGAATCCTAGCTGAATTCTTCAGGTAGGATTCACTTCCAGACAATGTGGTGCAGTGGGGAAAATCCTGGATTTGGAGCCAGAAGACCTGGGATCTCATTTCATCTCTGCCAGTGGGGAACCTTGGTCAAGTCACTTCCCATCATTGGGGCCTCCTCTATAAAATGACGGAGTTGAACCAGGTAACCCAAAGGTCCTTTCTGGCTATAACTCTCTGTTCCCTTGAACCCCGGTCAAATAGGCAAAATCAATAGTCTGAGGACATTTAAATGAGGATGCAGTGGTGGGCACAGACATATTTATATTGAAAGTACTGCAGGAATACACATAGAACAAAATAAACCATGCTCTCTCTTTCCCTTCTGTCTTGGTCTTATTAACAGTGTATATGGCAGGGAATTACAATTAGCACTATTTGATTTAAAAAAATTACGCTTTACATTGTAAATACGGATTTTCTAGGTGCTCTGGACCCCACAGAACCATGTCCTCAGTGATGAATAGGTGTGAGAAGGAGGGTTAATGAGGAGCTGCCTTGGAAAATGCCATTGTAGAGTTAGTAGTACTATCTCGACACTGCCGTAAATTTCGCAAAGCTTTTTACTCATATCTGAGCCTCACAAAAATCTTCTGAAGTCTGTACTATTACCTACATTTTACATATGAAGAAAACAAAACCCAGAGAGGTTAGGTAATTTGCCAATGGTCATATAGCTGGAGGTGTCAGAGACAGGATTTGAATGTGGGTCTCTCCTGATTCCATGCCCAACACCCTTTTCATTACACCGAGCTCCCACCACCATGTGGGCAATGGAAGGGTTCTTAGTGTCCTGAGCACACTAGGTCCAAAGAGGCTGATGACTCTTTCCTACCCTTGGAAAAAGCAGAGACACTTAGGGGAGAGGGAGACATGCCAGGGGAGCAGAGAGTGGTGAAGAGCAATGAACATAGAGCAGCATGTGGGAGCTGATGGGTATGGTCAAGGATAAGATCAGTGATGGGCAGCCAGGTGGGACAGTGGATAGAGCGCCTGGCCTGGAGCCAGGAAAACTAATCTTCCTGAGTTCAAATCCAGCCTCAGCACTTACTAGCTGTGTGACTCTGGGCAAGTCACTTAATCCTGTTTGCTTCAGTTTCCTCATCTGTAAAATGACGTAGAGAAGGAAATGGCAAAGCACTCCAGTACCCTTGCCAAGAAAACCCCAAATGGGGTCACAGAGAGTGAGACATGACTGAAACGATTCAGCAGCAATGACACTAACAACAAGAAGTGGAGATGGGGAGTGATTAGACTCTATCATATCAAAACTAGATTTGGAGGGAGGATAAGGAGGACCTTTACTATTCACTTGCCAAGGACATTAGAGAAATCCCTTAATCCCTCTGGACCTCAGTGTGTGCATTTGCAAAATGATGATAAAGCCAATTGCATAAGCCTAATAATGTTAACTCATATTTCAGTGGTCTGTCTTGTTTTGCAAAGTGCTTTGTTCACTATCACCCCTGTTTTTTAGAGGAAGAAACTAGGACACAGAGGAGTAAAGCGCTTTGCCCAGAGTCAAAGCTAGTAAGCAACAGTCATTTATTAAGCACCTACTATGTATCAGACACTGTGCTTTGGGAATACAAAGAAAGTCGAGGGCATTGTCCCTGCCTTCAAGACAGCTTAACTTGAACTCAAATCTCCTGACTCCAGGCTCTTGGCAAAGCCTACAGCAGCCAGCTTCCTTCCTCTCTCTCTCTCTCTCTCTATTAGTGCCTCCCCTCTCTTTCTCAGTTCCTTTGTACCTTTGTAGCCTTGGGAAGAGTCAGAAAAACCCTGAGCTTCTTGCCCTGTATGGCAGCCTGTGCTTGGCGAGACAGGCATGACACTGCCCTTTTCTCACCTTACCCCTGCCAGGAAGGCCAGGAGTTGTGGGGTGGGATGGCATGGGGTAGGGCTGGAAAGGTTGTTGTGTTCAGATTTAATGAGTAGCCAAAGCCTGAAGAGAACAATGGACAAAGAGGGGGCAGTCCTTCGGTTTAGAGTGAAACCAGGACCTCCATAGGTCATATGTGACAGATAGCATGTTAGAAGTTCTGGGTTTACTTCCAACCACTTACTAGCTAGATGACCACAGGCTGACCACTCTGAGACATCAGCTTCCTTGTCTGTAAAATGGGCGTAAGAATGCTCACATGCCCTAGTCCTAGTTGTGGCTACCAAGCAGGGATCAAATACCCGATGTCAACCCTTGTGCCAAGTGCCCTCCCTCAACAACATCCCCTCCCAAAACCCAGTAACATGCCACGGCTTTTCTTTGTGTTCCCATCTCTTCTCACATTTCCTGGCACATAGCACCCACTTAATAAAGACTTGTTGATTGATTGACTGCCTGCCTGCCTGATTCTCCCAGCTCTCTCTAAATTAGGAAATCACTTTGTAAATGCAAGACCATGATATAGATAAAAGATAAAGAGGAGAAACAGAGATTGACAGGCAAGATGTTCAAGCACACTTGTAACTAACATACCTACATTCAAGTCCCCTGTGATCCTAAGTGAGCCCAAATCTAGAGCTGGGAGGGACCTTAAAGGCTACAATAGCACCCCTCCCCAATTTTACAGATGGAGAAACTGAGGCCCAAGAAGCAAAGTATCTCCCCTAAGGACACACATAGGACCATATATCTAGAACCAGAAGGAGTCTTAGGAGCCATATATTAAGTCCCCACTCCACATCTTACAGATGAGGAAACAGACCAAGGCAAAGTGAAATGACTTGCCCAATGCCACACAAGAAGTTAGTGGCAGGGCAGAGATTTGAACTCAGGCCAATTCCAAATCCAGGGCTTTTCTTTTTCTCCACCATGACCTTGACTCTGCTATTTGGTAGTTCTATGACTCTATGTAGATTATTTAGCCTTTCATCACCTGTAAAATGAGCATGATACTGTCTGCTTCACTAGATTGTGGTGAGGAAGGAGCTTTGTTGACCCATTATTTGTAGGCATATGAGACAGCCTAAGTACTCAAAACAGGTATTTCCTGTTCAGTGAAGCAGGACAAAGCAAAGGCACTGGGCTTCATTTATTCAACAAATATTTACCAAGTGCCTGAGAGGGTGCCAGTTCCGCCTAAGCAAGAACCAAGTAGAACAGAAAATTAATGGTAAGGAATTTTTAAAATTTATGTCTCTCATTTCTGCTAAAATTAGGTGGAAGTAGAAAGAATATTGGACTCAGACACAAGAGACTTGGGTTCAAGGCCCAGCTCAGTCACTTAGTATCTGATAATCATCTGCTTGTTGGTAAGCAGTCACTTCCCTTCCCTGGCTTTTGGTTTCCTCATCCATAAAATGCGGCAGGGTGGAAAGAACACAGCGCAGCATCAAAGGGTTGAGTCAAAACACCAGGGCTCAGACACTGCTTCTAATACTACATGTGAAACATTGGGGGGAGTCAATCCATCTCTCTGGGACTCAGTTTCCCATGTATAAAATAAGGGGCTTGGGCCAGATGGCGTCTGAGGTTCCTTTTTGACTTGAAACTTATGGTCCCCTGAATAGATCACCTCCAAGGCATCTTCCACCCCTTATGATCCTAACTCCTCTGAGCTTTCTAGGAAAAGTGGGCTGTGATCAAATTCGATAGCGGTGCTCCTTGGCTGTGAGGCGCCATAGAAGCGTGAGCTGCCTTTAATGAGAGCCTAGCCCTGGATCCCGGCTGGCTTTTCCAGGGGTCTGTTGAATCCCATATTTCAAGATCTTTCCCCCATTCCCCTCCCCCCCATGCTGGATTGCTCCCTAGCTGGTCTTTTCATCCACATTTCTCATTCCCAGTGCCCAGCAACTTCAAAGAAATGAAAGAACAGGCGCTTGGGGGGATGGATCACAAAGGCAGGCTGGCCAGGCCTGCTCCCAGACAAAGCCAGGCAGGGCCATCTCAGGCTCGGTTATTCTGGGCCAGTGCATCAGTCAGTCAATTAAGGGAGGCCATCTTTGCCCAGGAGGCTGAAACAGACCTTTGCAGGATGGTGACAGCTCTGACTCCTGACTAAACATCTGTGACACGAGTCGCCCCCCAGGGAGGGACTTAAGATGGGGGAGCGGGCAGATTTCCTCCAAGTCACAGCCTGGGGAGTGGTTTCCATATGCTTTTCCCCTTCCTCAAACCTTCCCCCACCCCATTAAGCCCCCAAATCACCAGTTGGGATTGTTTTTAGAGAAGGTTCTGTTTCTTAGAAATGACAGCCTTGTCTGTTAACTGGAAAGCATGGAATCATCCATGAGGAGTCTGCACACCTTGGACTCAGTGCCTGGCTTTGCCACCTTCCTACCTGTGAGACCTGGGCATCTCTCTGTCTCTCTGTCTCTCTCGCTGTCTCTGTCTCCATTCATCAATCCCTCTGGTCTTTTGTTTCTGAAATCTAGGCCATAGGCAGGAATTTATTATTAAAAAGACTCCATAAATAGTAATAGGGTGGGGGAGACCATGCCTACCAATGTCCCTGAGTGGCTGAGCTGTCAGTCAGCATCACTCATAGTTTAAACTGGTTGTTTAGCCAGCCTGTTCTTGGTGTCTTCTCTTTGTGCCTCAGTGGGAATGGCAGGGCCATAATGGGAAACAGTGCAGAGAACACTGGACCAAAAATGAGGAAGACCTGGGTTCTAGTCGCACCTTGGATAATCACTAGTTGCGTGACTCTGGCTAAGTCACTTCATCTCTTCTGTGCCCAAGTTTCCTTATATGTAAAATGGGGATTTTAATATCTGGAGTGCTTGCCCCAAAGGATTGTTGTGAGGCTCACATGAGATAATGGATATATTAAATGTCTATGGTCAATTAACAAGCATTTATTAAGCATGTACTAAGTGCCAGGAGCTGTCCTAGGTATTGGGGATGAAAAGGCATAAATGAAACCATGATGGTTTTCAAGGATCTTGTGCGTGTGAGGGTGTGTGTGTCTTAATCCTTTTTGATGTGTGCATGTCATAGACCCCTTTGGCAGTCTGGATTGCTTCTCAGAACAATGTTTTTAAGTAATTAAAGGAAATGCAAAATTTCATTTAGAGTTTAGTGAAAATAAAGATGTATTTTTTTCATATAAATTCATGGCCGTCCTAAAATCTATCTACAGACCCCTTGGATACCTGAATACCCCAGCTTAAGAATATATAGAATGTGTATGTGTATACTGTGCATGTGTATATATATATATACATATACACATACATACGTATATACACTATGTGATATATGTATATATATAATATATATATGATATTTACATGTGATATTATTATTGTTATTTTATAATTTAGTAACAGTAACTCTCATTGTTCTTTAGAACTGAGAGAAACCTTAAAGACCAAGAAATCCAAAGCTCTTATTTTACAGACTAAGGCCCAGAGAGATTGGTGATTTGCCCAAGGTCACACAGGTGATGACGTAGACAGACTGGATTCCATCAGCAGATTTCTCTGACTCCTGCAGTCTTGGTCATAATGATAAAGAGGACACAAGAGGTCCCTTATTTATTTTTACTTTGCCCAAGCTGGCAATTTTTGTGTGCTTAAGGTACTATCAAAGAGGGTTCTACCCAAAGTATTCTATAATCACCCTGGCACAATTGTGGGGCTCTGGTCCCTCCCCTGAAATCTAGGGCTTCACCTAGATGTTCCTCTCACTCATTTCTTTATGATCAAAGGATTTGGGTCCAAAAAGGACTTAGGAAAGGGCCCAGTTGAACCCCTCACTTTTCATAGGAGAAAACTGAGTTCCAGTGAGAGTGAGCAATTTACTATATAGATAGTAAGGAAATTGGAAACCTACCAATTCATTAAAGTCTGTAATTTCCAGAGTAACAACACATGCACATATTTGCTCATTCATTCATTAATTCATTCATTAACCATTTATTAAGGACCTACTGTTTGATACCTTTCCCAAATCTGAACTGCTGCTAGGTACTTTCTTTTTGTGTTGAACCAGAAGAGGAGAGAGAAGGTGTTCCAGGCTTTTCTGTCACTGGCTGGCCGAATTGTCAGTCAGCATCAGGCTAGCCAACAACCAAACTGAACAATGAGTGGTGTTTATTGACAGCTAGGCCAGTCAGTGACATTGGTAGCAAGAGGAGGAGGCATAGCTTACCCCACCATGTGACTATTTATGGAGATTTTTAAATAAGAAATTCTTGCATATGACCTGGATTTCAGAAATGAAAGATGAGAGGGACAGGTTGAAGAAGGAGAGAGGAGAGAGAGGGACAGAGACAGAGACAGAGATAGAGAGAGAGAGACAGAGAGAGAGAGGAAGGAGAGAGACAGAGAGACAGAGAAAGACAGAGATAGAGACAGAGAGAGACAGAGAAGGGGAGGGAAGAAGAAAGAAAATTTCCAAAATGCTTGCCCATCCTCCATATAGATGCCATATTGATATTCTAAAACATAGGTCTGACCATGTCACTCTCCTTCTCAAGAAGTTCTGTTGTATTAAATACAAACCATGCTGGGATTTATAGCCATCTACAATCTGGCTTCAGATTGCCTTTCCAGGCTTATTACATGTTATTCCATGTAGAACAGTGGATAGATGTTTGGGCCCAGAGTCATGAAGACCTGAGTTCAAATCTCAGACATTTACTAGCTGGCTGTGTGACTGTTGGCAAATCACTTAACCTTTTTGGTTCAGTTTCCTTCATTGTAAAATGGGCATAATAATAGCACCTACCTCTTAGGGTTATTGCAAAATTCAAATGAGATAATATCTGTAATGTACTTAGCACAGTGCCTGGTACTGAGTGGTACACAGTATAAATACAGAAAGAAGTAGCATGGCACAGTGTTACAGGGCAGCTAGGTGGAACCATAGTGCACAGAGTCCTGGGCCTGGAGTCAGGAAGACTCATCTTCCTGAGTTTAAATCTGGCCTTAGACACTTACTAGCTATGTGACCCTGGGCAAGCCACTTAACCCTGCTTGCCTCAGTTTCCTCATCTGTAAAATGAGCTGGAGGGGACAGCTACATGGTGCAGTGGATAAAGCTCCAGCCTTGGAATCAGGAGGACCTGAGTTCAAATCTGGATTCAGTCACTTAATACTTACTAGCTGTGTGACCCTGGGCAAGTCACTTAACCCCAATTGCCTCACCAAAAAAAAAAATGAGCTGGAGAAGGAAATGGCAAACTACCCCAGTATCTCTGTCAAGAAGACCCTAAATGGGGTCACGAAGATCTAACAACAACAGAAATAGTGAATAGAGAGCTGGCTTCTTAGAGCTGGGAAGACTTGGGTTCAAGATTTTTTTTTAATCCAATCTGTGTGACCCTGGGTAGGTGACTTACCTTCTCGATGCTCTTGGCAGCCCTAGTACCCTCTCTAACACTCTAAATGGCAGAGATGCTTCTTTTTCTTTGGTAGAGGGGATTTCCTCATCTGGGAGCTCCCTCTGCCAATGGAATCAATGGTCTAGTGACTCTAGGCCCTTTCTTTTTCCCTTTAGATGCTCTACCTTCCAGTCAAACCGGCTTATTTGTTGCATTCCCTGCATATGAAATTCTCTCTCCCATCTCCATGCTTCTGTCTAGGCTGTCCCCCAGGTCTGGAGTCCTCCCTACTAGTCTCTGCCTCTTAGGATACCTATGGTTGTTGTTCAGTAATTTCAGTCATGTCAGACTCTCTGTGACCCCATTTGGGATTTTCTTGGTAAAGATACTGGAGTGGTTTGCTATTTCCTTCTCCAGCTCATTTTATAGATGAGGAAACTGAGGCAAGCAGAGTTAAGTGACTTGCCCAGGGTCATACAGCTAGTAAGTGTCTGATACTGGATTTGAACTCAGGTCATCCTGACTCCGGGCCTGGTGCTCTGTGCAATGTGGAGTCACCTAGCTGCCCTTTAGGATCTTTAGTTTCCTTCAAAACTCATCTCAAGTGCCCCCCACCATGAGATTTATTCTGATCCTGATACCTCTTGCCTCTGTTTTCTCCTTTATAAGATGAAAGGGTCAGAGCAGATGAGGTCTGATGCCCCCTTCTAGCTAACCCTCCGATCCTATGCTTCTCCTTTCCTTTCAAAATTATTTTGCATTTACTTAATGAGTTGTGTCCCCTCAATGGAATTTAAGCTTCCTGAGGGTAGGCTCCACTTCATTTTTTCTTTTGTATCACCATTGCTTGGCTCAATGCCTTGCACACAGTAGCTGCTTAATAAATGCTTCCTGAATGAGTGAATGAATGGAGGAAGGTAGTGTGGTGCAATGAAAGAAATACCTAGTTTAGAGTCCGAGGACTTGAGTTCAAATCCCAGCTTTATCACTTACTATTTGCATGACCTTGGGCCAATCAACATCTCTGAGCCTCAGTTCCCTCATCTGTAAAGTGAGATGGTCCTAGGTCCTTTCCAACTTAGCCTATGATCTATTTGAATGGATGAATGAGATCTAAAGATAAAGCTAAATTTGTGCCCTTCTTCCAGTTTTTTGAATACAGAGGTTCTTTCCATTATGCCGCATTGATGCTGCCTCTCCATCCATAATAACATCGCCTCTGTATTCAAATAGTAAGTGATAAAGCTGGGATTTGAACTCAAGTCCTTCATTCAGGAAGCATTTATTAAGCACCTACTGTGTGCAAGGCATTGCGCCAAGCAATGGTGATACAAAAGAAAAAATGAAGTGGAGCCTACCCTCAGGAAGCTTAAATTCCATTGAGGGGACACAACTCATTAAGTAAATGCAAAATAATCTTGGCTCTGCTACTTACCTGTATGACTTTGAACAAGACTCTTAGCCTCTTTGGTGCTCACTTTCATTCTCTGCAAAACGAGGGGGTTGAATTCAGTGATCTCTGAAGTCTTTAAATTGCATGGTCCTTTCTCCCAACCAAAAGTCTGAGAATAGAATAGGTCAGGTTTGGGGGAGGTTGGAGGAGGGGATGTAGGGGGTGATGCCAGCTTGGAGGAGGGAAAGGTAAGAAGAGAAAAGAGAGGTTTTTAGAGTGAGTAATTGATGTAATTAAAGTTATTAGTAAAGAAGAGCTTGGTTATTAAGGGGCAAATGAGTCAGCAGCAAGTGGAAATCAGAAGCCCAGTGCCATGTGGTATGTCTACAATTCTTGCATATTTCAGGAATGCCTGATTTCCTTGTAGGATGAACACCTTGGGTCTGCCATCTGTATGGTGGATGAAAACAGCCTAGCCCACATCAGGGGACCTTGGACTTGACCCTGGTGGCTGCTAGGGGAGAGGGTCCTCGAGACGAGTAGTGAGTGGTGGAGACAACTGGTGTTAAAGGAGACCTAAGGTTCATAAACGTCAAGTTGGCCCTTGACCCTCCACAAATCTCGTAGGAACATAAATTAAGATACATGAAGACCTCAGAGCCCATCTAGTCCAACCCTCTAGTTTTATAAATGAGGAAATTGAGATTCAGAGAGGTTAGATAACCTGTCCCAAGTCATATGAATAAAAAGAGGCAGAGCCAGGTCTTTTGACTTCAGAGCCACTGCTTTTTCTACTGTGTTCTTCTTATATTGTAGTGGCGATCTGGGTTGTCAAAATCCAGAGGGACATCAGCTTTGACAGATTTTACCAATCTGGAAAGGTGTCAAATGGACAGTTTGTGCATCTATTTTCTGGAGATCATCCTGGCTAAGTTTGGAAAGGCTCCTCACCAACCGGGCCTCAGAATGATGAACTCATTGGCCCCAGAAGCTCTTATAGTCTGTTGACTTGTTTTAGAGGAATTTTGACCCCTTAGTATAAATTAAATAGTACTCAGCCTGGCGTTTAAAACCTTCCCAGAATCTGGCTCTCACTGACCTTCACAATTCTTTTATAATACTATTTTTCCTGCACTCTGGGTTCTAGCGTCCATGACACTCCATCTCCTGTGCCCAAATTGTCCCCTGTCTAGGATGCCCTCCCTCCTGGTAGAATCTGTATCTCCTCCAAAGTACCACATCCTCCACAAGACCTTTCCTCCAGTTATTGGTGCTCTCTGCCCCCTTGAAGTTACTTACTATATAGTCTATTCTTACTTGTGGGACTCTCTCCACTCCCTTATTCCCTGCAGCATCTAGCAAAATACCCAGAAAAGAGTTGGCACTCAATTATCTGTCTGAAAATTGAATTGAATTGCAGTCTAGCTTCTGACACCAACACTTGACTGAGGCTGCTCTCTCTGAGGTTTCCGGTGAGGTCTTAATTGCCAGATCTAATGTCATCTTCCTAGTCCTTATGTTTCTTGACCTTTGTGCTGCTTTTGATTCTGCTGGCCATGCCCTCCTCCTGAAAGCCTTCCTCCCTGGCTTTTAACTTTCCTGTTTTCTCTTGATCTTCCTCCTACCTATCTGACCTCTCCTGCTAGATCATGCACATCCCCTTACTTTGGGAGTCCCTCATGCTGGACACTATTCTCTCTCTCTCTCTCTCTCCCTCTCTCTTTCTGTGTGTGTGTGTGTGTCTGTTTCTGTCTCTCTCTCCACACACACACACACACACACACACACACACACACACCCCTCTCTGCCAACTAGATGATACAGTGGATAGAGTGCTGGGCTTGGATTCAAGAAGACCCGAGTTCAAATCTGTCCTCAGACACTTACCAGATATGTAATTCTGGGCAAGTGTCTTAACTTCAGTGTGCCTCAGTTTCCTCACCTGTAAAATGGGGATAATAATAGCACCTACCTTTCAGGTTGTTATGAAGATCAAAAGAAATCATACTTGTACATAGCTTAGCATGTTGTGTGTCTGGCATGTAATAGGCACTATATAAACATCATCATCATCATCATCATCATCACTGTGATCTTTCTTGCTATCTCTCTCTGTCTCTATCTCTGTTTCTGTCACTGTCTCTGCCTGTTTCATATTACAACAGTTCCCCTGCATCTCCTATGTAGTTTACCTTCTGTTCTTCTCTTTCTCTACCTCTCTTTATTATCTCACTTCTTCCCATGTATTCAATAGTTATCTCCATGCAGGTAACTCCTACATCTCCCTATGCATCCCTCCTCTCTGCTGAGCTGCAGTCTTACTATCTTCAAATCCCTGCTAGGCATTTCCAACAAGATGTATTAGAACTACCTCAGATTTGACATGTTCAAAATTAAACTGATCATCTTGTCTTTTAAGTCTAGCTCTTCTTCTGAATTCCTTGTCTTTCTTAGTGTCATGACCATCCTACCAGGCATCTGGGTCTTTAACTTCAGAGTGATCCTTGACTCCTCCCTCTTCCTCATCCCCAAATGTGAAGCTATCAAGTCTTGGTAATTATTTTTTTTCATAATGTCTCTCACATCCATCCCCTTATTTACTCTTACTTAGCCACTACCTAAGCTCAGGCTTCATCATCACCCCTTGCCTAGACTATTGTAATACCATCCTATTTTGTCTCCCGGTATCAGGAACAGCAAGAAGGCAGGTTTGACTGGGCTACAAAGTGCATGAAGGAGAATACTGTGAAATAAAGTGGAAAACTAAGTCAAGGTCAAGCTGTGAGGAGCTTTGAATGTTAAATAGAAGACATGGGCATTACCCTTTGATTATAGAGTATGTTATCGTGGGAATAATCATGGCAAACTGCTCTAGTATCTCTGCCAAGAAAACCCTAAATGGGGTCATGAAGAGTTGGATATGATTGAAAAAGACTGAAAAACGATCATCGTGACTAAGACACATACTTTGGCAGCTAGGTAGTGCAGTAGATAGAGAGCTGGGCTTGGAATCAGGAAGACCCAAGGTTGGATCCCACCTTGGACACTAACTTTTTGAACCTAGGCAGCTTACTGAACCCTCTGAGCCTCTACCTGTTTTCTTATTGCTGAAAGAGAAATAATAATAATAGCACCTACCTCAGGGAGTTGTTATGAGGATCAAAGGAGATATCAGTGCTTTACAAGCCTTGAAACACATTATAAATATTGACCATCATTATTATTTGAAAAAAAATGTTCTTAGTATAAGTGAAGACCTGTACTAAGTCATCTAAGTTCCCACATGATTTTGGCCAACTGAACAAGTACCTAGGACACTCTGAGCCTTTGTATTGGCTCTCTTCTTCACTAGGGATGGACTTCCTCCTCTTAGAATCTCTAGTTTTAAGATTTAGCTCAAGCATCATCTTCTCCATGATCCATGAGCTACCATTACCTTCCCCTTGCCCCCCCATTATCTTGTATCTGTTTTATATATAATTTAAAATGTACATTTGTCTAAAGAGATAGAGTGTATGCTACTTGAGGGCAGGGACCGTTTCACTTTTGTCTTTATTCCCAATGCCTAGAACAATGCTTAGTAGGTGCTTCATGAATACTTATTGACTAATTGATTGATTTGTCATGGAGATGGGGGTCTGATTGGCCAGGGAGTCAGGAGATCTTTGGCAGATCTAGACTCTGCTATTGACTGTGAACTTGGGGTTCATTTTCCTCATCTGTATAACGAGAGGAGTGTAGTAGATTTTGTCCCAGGTACCTTCCAGCTCCTATGTGCCATGATTATAATCATAGCCAAAGGCAAAATCAAGGCATCATCAGCTACACCAAGCTGGGTCACAGAAGCAGTGAAGGAATGGATGTTATTTATAGTAACTAGAAGTAAGTACTCGGGGGAAAAAATCTGTTCCAAACATTTGCAGATGTTCTCAGAGCAAACTCTATTTTTATGAAGAAATGCTGTATAGGCTATTCAAACATTGGCCTTTCCAGTGGAAAAGGAGTGTGCAAAATGCTCCGCTCCTCCCTTCTCAGTTACCTTGTATTTATGTGGTATATATGTCTACATGTGTGTGTGTGTGTGTGTGTGTGTGTGTGTGTGTGTGTGTGTGTGTGTTGTCTCCCAGGATAGAATGTAAGTTCCTTGAGGGCAGGGACTGTTTGGTTTTTTTTTCCTTTGTAACCCCAATGCTTAGGCAGTGCTTGGCACTGATTGAAAAAAGAACCACTAAACCAAAGTAAATGGTTTTGAATCAAATTGAGGTGTAAGAAAGTGAAGAGAAATGTATCATCAGCCTCTCTGCATCCTTGCAACAAACCCCATAAAGAACAGATACGAACAGAAATTCCATTCAAAAATAACTACAGGATACAAAACATCTTGGAGTCTACATATCAAATCACCCACAGGAATGATAGGAATATAATAAAAAAAATACTCTTTACAGAAATAAATAGGGGCCTCAATAATTGGAGCAATGTGAATTGCTCATGTTTGGGTTTCACTACTATAATAAAAATGACAACGCTGCCTGAATTAATTTACTTATTTAGTATGAAACTCAGCAAACTACCAAAGGAGTACTTTATAGAACTAGGGAAATAATAACAAAATTCATCTAGAGGAAAAAAAGGTTAAGAAGTAGATATACAAGACCTCAAAATATATTTTAAAGTAGTCATCATTAACACTATTTAGTACTGGTTAATAAATATGAAAAAATCAATTGGTGGGATATATTAGGAACACGGTTTCTAGAAACAAACATAGTATCAAGGTTTTTGATAAGCCCAAAGACTCCAGCTTCTGGAGTAAGGACTAGACAAAAACTACTGAAAAATCTAGATAGCAATCTGGCAGAAATTAGGTTTAGACCAACATCTTGCACAGTATACCACAATTTCCAAATAGATACATGATCTAAATATCACATTACAAACAAATTAGAAAAGGATGGAAATACCTTTCACAACAATAGATAGGGGAAGACTTCTTGAATAAACAAGGGATTGATAGATAGTCATGGAAGATAAAATTGGAGATTCAGTTTACATAAAATCTAAAGCTTTTCTACAAATAAAATCAATGCATTTAAAATCAAAAAGGAAATGTTTACCTGAAAGAATCATTGAATCAAGTTTCTCCGATAAAGGTCTCACATTCAAGATATACATATATAGGGAACTGATCCAGATATACGAGAAAAAAGTATTTTCCTCTTGGAGACAGGTATAGATGGTCAGAGGATATGAACAGACATTTCTCAAAAGAAGGAAGCCATCAATAGCTACATGTAAAAGTGTTCCAAATCACTAATAATATGAGAAATGCAAATTAAAACAACTCTAAGATTCTATCTCACATTTGTCAGATTGGAAAAGACAGCAAAAAAGGGAAATGACAGTTGTAAGAGGGAATGTGGGAAGACAGATACACTAATGCACTGCTGATGGAATTGTAAGTTGGTGGAACCATTCTAGAAAGCAATTCGAAGCTATGCCCCCAAAGTCACTAAGCTGTGCATATCCTTTGAAGCAGCAATACTTCCACTAGGCATATACCCCAAAGGAATAAAATAAAGAAGGAAAGAGTCCATATGTGCAAAATATTCATAGTAGTACTTTTTGTTGGAGTAAAGAGCTAGAAACTAAGGAGGTACTCATCCCCTGGGGAATGGCTGAACAAATTATGGCATATGAAATATTGTATAATATATATATATAACATGTAATATAATTCATAATAATATGAAATATGTATAATATAATAATAATTATGAAAGGTACAAGAGATTCAGAGAAATCTGGGAAGTCTTGTATAAAATGATGCAGAAGGTAGTGAGTAGAACCAAGGGAACAATTTATACAATAATTACAATATTTTAAAGAAAAATGACTTGGAAAGATTTAAAAATCAATGCAATGACCAGCTGTGGCTCTAGAAGACCAAGGATGAAACATACTTCTCACCTCTTGGCAAAGAAGTAGATGTGAGGAATAAGACATACATTTTGGAGGAATTGCTAATATAGGATATATTTTGCTTGATTATACTAACTTGTTATTAGGGAAGGTTTTTATGAAGGCAAAAATGGGGGACAGGAGAAGTTAGTGATAGCAATGACCAAAAAGAAAAAAAAGAAAAGAAAAAAAGAACATCAGCAAAGCATTTTTAAAATTTTATTAATTTATTTTGATTTATCAACAATCACTTCCATATGCTTTTGAGTTTAAAAATTTTCTCCCCCTTCCTCCCCACCCCCCTCCCCAAGATGGTGCACAATCTCATATAGGCTATACATTTACATTCCTATTAAACATATTTTCACATTAGTGAAGTTGTAAGTAAAAATTAAAACCAATAGGAGGAACCATTAGAAAGAGGAAACAAAACTCAACAGAAGAGAAAAAAATGATAGATTCAACTTCCATAGTTCTTTCTTTGGATGTGGATAGCCTTGTCCACTATGAGGCCTCTGGTGGTATCTTAGATCCTTGTATGACTGAGAAGGGTTAGATTTATCAATATTAGTCATCGCACAACATGGCTGTTATTGTGTACAAAGTTCTCTTAGTTCTGCTCATTTCACTCAGAATCAGACCATATAAGTCTTTCCAGGTTTTTCTGAAGTCAGCCTGTTCATCATTTCTTATAGCACAATAGTATTCCATTACATTCATATACCACAACTTGCTCAGCCATTCCCCAATTGATGGGCATCCTCTCAATTTCCAATTCTTTGCCACCACAAAAAGAGCTGCTATGAATATTTTTGTACATGTGGGTCCTTTTCCCATTTGTTGATCTCTTTGGGATATAGCCCTAGAAGTGCTATTGCTGGATCAAAGGGTATGCACATTTTTATAGCCTTTGGGCATAGTTCCAAATTGTTCTCCAAAATGGTTGGATCATTTCACAACTCCACCAACAATGCATTAGTGTTCCAATTTTCCCACATCTTCTCCAACATTTATCATTTTCCTGTTTTGTCATGTTGGCCAATCTGATAGGTGTGATGTGGTACCTCAGAGTTGTTTTGATTTGCATTTCTCTAATCAATAATGATTTCGAGCATTTTTTCATATGAGTATAGATGGCTCTAATTTCTTCATCTGAGAACTGTCTGTTCATATCCTTTGACCATTTATCAATTGGGGTGTTCTTATAAATTTGTCTTAATTCTCTATATATTTTAGAAATGAGGCCTTTATCAGAGAGACTGGTTGTAAAAATTCTTTCCCAATTTTCTACCTTCCTTCTAATCTTAGTTGCATTGGCTTTGTTTGCAAAAACTTTTCAATTTAATGTAATCAAAATTATCTTTTGCTTTTTAATGTTCTCTATCTCCTGTTTGGTCATGAATTCTTCTGTTCTCCATAGATCTGATAGGTAAACTATTCCTTGTTCTCCAGTTTACTTATGTATCAGCCTTTATATCTAAGTCATGAACCCATTTTGACTTTATTTTGGTATATGGTGAGATTTGGGTCTATGCCTAGTTTCTGCCATACTCTTTTCCAGTTTTCCCAGCAGTTTTTTTCAAAGAGTGGGTTCTTATCCCAGAAGCTGGGGTCTTTGGGTTTATCAAATAATAGATTACTATAGTCATTGACTACTGTGTCTTGCATATTTAACCTATTCCACTGATCCACCTCCCTATTTCTTAGCCAGTACCAAGCAGTTTTGATGATTGCTGCTTTATAATACAATTTAAGATCTGGAATTGCTAGGCCACCTTCCCCTGCATTTCTTTTCATTAGTTCCTTTGATATTCTGGACCTTTTGTTTTTCCAAATGAATCTTGTTATTATTTTTTCTAACTCTATAAAATAATTTTTTGGTAGTTTGATTGGTATGGCACTGAATAAGTAAATGAGCTTAGGTAGGATTGTCATTTTTATTATATTAGCTCGGCCTACCCATGAGCAACTGATGTTTTTCCAATTATTTAGATCTGAATTTATTTGTGTGAAAAGTGTTTTGTAATTGTGTTCATAGAGTTCCTGGGTTTGTTTCGGGAGGTAGATTCCTAAATATTTTATAATGTCTATAGTAAGTTTAAATGGGATTTCTCTTTCTATCTCTTGCTGTTGGGCTTTATTGGTAATATATAGAAATGCTGATGATTTATGTGGGTTTATTTTATAGCTTGCAACTTTGCTAAAGTTGTTTATTATTTCAAGTAGTTTTTTACTTGATTCTCTAGGATTCTCTAAGTATATCATCATGTAATCTGCAAAGAGTGATAGCTTTGTTTCTTCTTTGCCTATTCTAATGCCTTCAATTTCTTTTTCTTCTCTTATTGCTAAAGCTAAGTTTCCAGTACAATATTGAATAACAGTGGTGATAATGGACATCCTTGTTTCACCCCCGATCTTATTGGAAATGCTTCTAGCCTGTCCCCATTACATATAATGCTAGATGCTATTTATTGTTTTAAGGAAGACTCCATTTATACCTATGCTTTCTAGTGTTTTTAATAGGAATGGGTATTGTATTTTATCAAAAGCTTTTTCTGCATCTATTGAGATGATCATGTGGTTTCTGTTGGTTTTGTGTTGATATGCTCAATGATGCTGATAGTTTTCCTAATATTGAACCAACCCTGCATTCCTGGTATAAATCCTACCTGGTCATAGTGTATTATTCTTGTGATAAGTTGCTGTATCTATTGCTAGTATTTTGTTTAAAATTTTTGCATCTATATTCATTAGAGAAATTGGTCTATAATTTTCTTTCTCTATTTTGACTCTTCCTGGTTTAGGTATCAGCACCATATTTGTATCATAAAAAGAATTTGATAAGACTCCTTCTTCACCTATTTTCCCAAATAGTCTATATAGTATTGGAATTAATTGTTCTTTAAATGTTTGATAGAATTCACATGTAAATCCATCTGGCCCTGGAGATTTTTTCCTAGGGAGTTCATCAATGGCTTGTTCAATTTCTTTTTCTGAGATGGGGTTATTTAAGTATTTTACTTCCTCTTCTGTTAATCTGGGCAATTTATATTTTTGTAAATATGTATCCATTTCACTAAGATTGTCAAATTTGTTGGCATATAGTTGGGCAAAATAATTCCTAATTATTGTTTTAATTTCCTCTTCCTTGGTGGTAGCTTTGCCCTTTTCATTCTTGATACTAGTAATTTGGTTTTCTTCTTTCTTTTTTTAATTAAATTAACCAAAGGTTTATCTATTTTATTGGTTTTTTTCATAAAACCAGCTCTTAGTTTTATTTATTAGTTCAATAGTTTTCTTAATTTCAATTTTTTAATTTTTCCTTTGGTTTTCAATATTTCTAATTTGGTGTTTAGTTGAGGATTTTTAATTTGTTCTTTTTCTAGTTTTTTTGTTGTATGCCCAATTCATTAATCTCCTCTTTTTCTATTTTATTTATGTAAGCATTTAGAGATATAAAACTTCCCCTAAGAACTGCTTTCACTGCATCCCATAGGTTTTGGTATGTTGTCTCATTATTGTCATTCTCTTGAATGAAATTATTGATTGTTTCTATGATTTGTTGTTTGACCCAATCATTTTTTAGGATTAGATTATTTAGTTTCCAATTATTTTTTAGTCTATCTTTCCATGGCCCTTTATTACATATGATTTTTATTGCACCATGATCTGAAAAGGATGCATTTAATATTTCTGCCTTTCTGCATTAGATTATGAGGTTTTTATGCCTAGTACATGGTTAATTTTTGTGTATGTGCCATGTACTGAGAAAAAAGTATATTCCTTTCTATTCCCATTCATTTTTCTCCAGAGGTCTATCATACCTAACTTTTCTAATGTTCTATTCACCTCTTTAACTTCTTTCTTGTTTATTTTATGGTTAGATTTATCTAGAACAGAGAGAGGGAGGTTGAGGTCCCCCACTAGTATAGTTTTGCTGTCTATTTCTTCCTGTAACTCCCTGAACTTCTCCTCTAAGAATCTGGATGCTATACCATCTGGTGTATATAAGTTTAGTAATGATATTACTTCATTGTCTATGGTGCCTTTTAGAATGATGTAGTCTCCTTCCTTATCTCTTTTGATTAGATCTATTTTTGCTCTTGCTTTGTATCAGCAAAGCATTTTTAAACATGCATGAAAGAGAATGGAATGAAAGCCAGAGAGATACAGAAACAAATGGAATAGCTTTTGGAACTAACACACTAAAATTTAGTATGTACTTAAAAAACCAAGCTATATGTGATGACATTAATAGTTACAATACTTTCTTTCATTCTTTGTATATGAAAATGTTCATGTTTATTGGTATTTGTCTAGTTCAGAAATAATGAAATTTTTGAAATATATTTAAAACATGTGGGGAAACTGAGGTTCAGAGAGATTAAGTAATTTCCCCCAGGGTCCAATAAGTGGTGATTAGCAGAGTTATAGTTCAAACTTGAGTCCTTTGGCTTTGTCCGGGCATCTTTCCACTTGACAGTTTTCTAAAGATGATTAAACACAGGGGGATGTAATCGCAACCGTCACACATGGAAGGGCCTGTCCAGTGGAAGAGGGATTAGATTTGTTCTACTTGGCCCCAGAGATGAGAACTGACAATGATGGATGGGAACGGCAAAGAAGCAAATTTGGGGTTGATGTGAGGAAGATCTTCTTGGCAATGGGAACTGTCTAAGAGTGTCTCTTTGCCCCTTGTCTCTGAGCAACCCTAAGATTTTACTTTCTGAGAAGTCCTGTGGATAGCTAGTTGTCTTCTCCTTAAAAAGTGAATCCCCATTTTAAGTAAACAGGGATATTGAAGTCCTCTCCTCCTTGACATCCTGATCGTACCATGTACTGTTCTGGGGCCCTTATTTTAGGAAGGATGTTGACTACTGTAGAGTATTCACAAGAGGGTGAGCTGAATGGTGAAGGGACTAGAAGCCATGTCAATCACTAAACATTTATTAAACACCTATTATGTGCTAGGCATTATGCTGAGTGCTGGAAACACAAAAGAGGGAAAAGCCAGTCTGTGTCCTCAAGGAGCTTACAATCTAATACGATAAGAGCATAGATTGAAGGACCAGAGATGTTGAGCCCTGGAGAGAAGACTTGGGGGGAGGCATACTGTCTTCAATTCTTTGAAGGGCTGTTAATGTGGATGACAGATTAGACTTCTGAGGACAGAACTAGGAATAATGAGTAAAAGTTACAGGGAGTCAGATTTCAATCCCACATATGAAAAACCTTCATTCTGTCCAGAAGTGGAATGGACCACCAAAGAATGTAGTTAGTTCCCTCTCAATCCAATTCAAGCCATATTAACACCCTCTCTGGGCCAACAGTGGGCTGGGCATCATCAAGCAGAGGGTAGTTGACTACTTTTCAGGGTGCTGTAAGGAGGACGCCCTTAGAATGGATTCCTAATCTCTCAGCAGCTCTGAGTTTCTATCATATCTATGCAGGGTTCAGAGATTATCTGTTTTCTTCACTGTCTTAGACCCCATGGAGCACTGGACTGGGGGAGATATTGGAGTTCGGTTTATTTACAGTATGACTTTAGGCAATTCACCAGAGACCCAAGTAGCACAGACATGACTCTGCTCTGGGGGGAAAACGGTGGTAGAAAGAGACATACCTCCACACTCAGCTGTTTGTCCATATTAGTTGTGGTTTGGGGTAGGGCCATTTTGGTATGGGGGAAAGTGGATTTGGAGTCAGGAGACCTGGATTCTAGTTCTGGTTCTGCCACTTAATCATTATATGACCTTGGGAGAGTCACTTCACCTCTGGGGAGGGTTTTGGAATGTGGTCTCTAAGATCCCCTCTGTTTCTAAAGTCCTATGATCCTGAGATCCAGTGCTATCCTTAGAAGTCAATTTTTCTTTAGTGCTTGGGATCAATCAATAAACACTTATTGAGCACCTACTATGTGTCAGGCACTGTGTTAAGCCCTAGGGATAGAAAAAGAGGTACGATAGAGTCCTTGACCTCAGGGATCTCATAATCTAATGAGAAGCAGCATGGGGGTGATGGTGAAGGAAGTAGTAACCAATCAAAGCAACTTGTGTTTCAGTTCAATATTAAAAAATCCACGGAGCCTGTCCAGCCCAGAGCCCTCCTGAAGTTCCCAGACATCTATGGACCTAAGCCAGCAGTGACTGCCCCAGAGGTCATCAACTACGCCGATTACACCTTGAGGACCACGGAGGAGGAGCCAGTCCCTGCCAGCACACAGGCCCTGAATGACAGTCGCCTCAAAAGACAGGTTACCGAGGAGCTCTTCATCCTCCCTCAGAATGGTAGGCTTTCTCTCTCCCAGCACCTCCTCCTCCACCAGGGCACCCACTCTGTTGGTCATTGGCCTCACCAAATTGTCTGCCTGTGGCAGACTGGGACATTCACAGGGACCAATGGAGTAAAAAATGTCCCTGGCTGGGATGGGACAGTGGGATTCTCAGACAGAAAAGCCGTCTGGTCTAAGTTTCAAGGTCCCATTGAGATCCCAGTCCAGTAACAAGCTGCCCATCCTTCTCTCTCCAGGTTTCCCATTGCCTTACTGGGAAATGGAAAATCTGAGTCCCACTGAAGTCAGTTATATCGGGGTTGAACCTCATGGTAGGCACTTGGAGGAACACAAGAAGACTAATAGACATAGTGTTTAACCACATTCGTTAAGCTCCTGGTCTCCAGCCCATCACACAACCACTAAAGTCATTTTCCCTATTAGGTAACTCATGTAAAATAGAAGGTCCTTCAGGGTAGAGATGGCTTTCCCCTTTGTATGTGTGTCTTCTGCACTTAGTACAATGACTTCACAGGGTAGGGATCCCTCCTATGAGCAGACTTGATCTAAAAATATACTTCCTCTAGTAAAGCAGATCAGTCCCTGCTCAGGCATTTCTAGTTCTAAAAGATTGCCTGTGGCATTGAGAAGTTAATTGACTTTCCCAGGGTCACACAAGCAGAATGTGTCATAACTGGACTTAAATCCAGGCCTTTTGGACTGAAGCCAAGTCTTTGTCTACTCCAAGGATTCTTAACCTGGGTCCCATGAACCCCTGGGGAGGGGGAATCTATGCACATGGTGGGAAATTCATTGTTGATTTTACTAATCAATGACTAAAATTTAGTATTTTCTTTCATTATGATCTTTTTAAAAAAATTGCATGATTCTGAGCAGGGGTCCATAGGCTTCACCAAAGTGTAAAAGACATACAGGACACATGAAAAGTTGAGAACCTTTGCTCTACTGCCTTTCACCTTGAATGCATACATATTAAGCAGAATTGAGTTGAATCATGGTACTTTCCTGCACCTCAGTGCCCTCTCCCATTATCCCCAAGCTAATATAAAAATTCTTTAGTCTGGCATTCAAGGCCTACCACAATCCTACCTTCCTAGCCTTATTTGAAAGCATTCCTATTGACACATTCCATGTTCAAGTCGAGTCAACAAGCATTTATTAAACTCCTACTGTGTGTCAGGCACTGTGCTAAGCAATGGGGTTGCATTGTTGCTGTTGTTATTCAGTCATGTCTGACTCTTCATGACCTCATTTGGAGTTTTCTTGGCAGAGATACTGGAGTGGTTTGCCATTTCCTTCGCCAGCTCATTTTACATTTGAAGAAACTGAGGCAAACAGAGTTAAATGACTTGCCCAGGGTCACACATTTAGTTAGTGTTATTCTGAGGTCACATTTAAGCTGCCTCAGTGGGCACACCAAGAAAGGCAAACATAGTCCACAGGAGCTCCCAGTCTAATAGGAATGACAATGTGCAAACAACTCTTTGTGAGCAAGACAGTAACGGTAAAAATAAGAAATAATGAGACACAGGAGTTTATTAAATGGGGGAGGAGGAGGGAAGGGCACATGGCCAACCTGAGTCAGTAATCCTGCCCATTCTCTGCTTCCATCCATTTGTATACTCACTTCCCTCCCCTCCCCCATCTCCAAAGAATTCCTTCCTTTTCAACTTGTTGAAATTATTTCTTTCCATCAAGGTCCAGCTCAGGTGTCAACTCCCCCAAGAAGTTGCATTTGACTCCTTCCCTTCCCCCCCCCCCCCAGGTATAGGTGATGTTTCCTTTTCAAATCTCTCCTGCTTTTATATTCGACCTCCCCCACATCCTGCTCACAGTCAATTCAGTCCAATTTGACAAGTGAAGTTGCCCATTATATACCCACTATGAGCCAACGGACAGATGCAAAGACAAGGAAAGGAAAGGGAAGCTCTAATGCAGAGCTGAATCTAGGAGATTGTGAGGCCCCTCTCTCATCTCACCTCTGCCTCCTGGCTTTTGCCGAGCCCCGTCTGAAATCCTTCCTGCTGCTAGATGCCTTTCCCAATCCCCCTTCATGCTGGTGCCTTCCGTTTCTCGACTGCCTCTGGTTAGTCCTGTACACACCTTGCTGGTGCATGTCCGCTTTCATTAAGCTAGGGGCCCCTCAAGAGTGGAGACTGCCTTTTGCCCATTTTTGTAACCCAAGAGCTTAGCACAATGCCCGACCAGAGCAGGTCCATCGCAGAAGCTCATTGGCTTCTCCTTAGACGAGAAGGTCTGCATCGTGGAACTAGGAGGCACCAAGGAAGAGATGAGAGGAAGGAAACAGTCCCTGGGCTGAGTTGTCAGGAAAGTAGCATTTGCAGGAGGGCCAGTGACTGAGAAATCGGTCTGTAAAGACAGAATAGAGCCAGACTGAAGGACTTTAAATGCCATTGTACACCCTAATACATTTAATTGCCTTTTGTTTATTCACCTTCCCTACTAGATTGGAAGCCTCTTGAGGGAAGGTACTGTACCTTGTTCACAATTTTTTATCACCAGCACCCAGTACTGGGGCTTGACCATAATAGGTGTTTAATAAATGCTTGTTGAATTTAATTGAGGCAGTTAGGACTGGCTTTGCTTTTTAGGGGGATGGCAGGGAGGGAAGTAAAAAGCAACTGGCTGCTGTGGTCCTTTCCTAATACCATTAGAATGGTTACCCCCACCCCCCAAACAAAACAAAACAAAAACCCTTGGCACTTGAAATCCTAGACAGTCTCCTGCCTTGGGAAATTGGTACCAGGAAGCCTAATAAAAGAAGCTCCACTTAAAACCTTAGGACTTTCACAGGAGCACAGTTTTAGAACTGAATTGGACTTTACAGGCCATCTGCAGCCTCATTTTACAAATGGTCAGGGAGTTACCCAAGGTCACGAAGCTGGGTAATTGGCTTTAATTAGGAGCTGTTAAAAGTGGGCCCCCAGTAATAGTATTGTCATTGCTAAGTTGTTTCAGTGGTATCCAATTCTTCAAGACCCTTTTTGGGGTTTTCTTGGCAAAGATCCTAGAGTGGTTTGCCATTTCCTTCTTTAGCTCATTTTGCAGATGAGGAAACTGAGGCAAATAGAGTGAAGTGACTTGCCCAGGGTCATGTAGCTAGTAAGTGTCTGAGGCCAGATTTGAACTAAGGAAGATAGTTTTCCTGACTCCAGGTCCGGCAGTCTGTTCACTATGGCGCCTCCTAACTGCCCCAGTAATAGTATTAGAGCTTGTCATTCCCAATAGCCCATTTTCAATTTTGAAGGGCACCAGAGATAGATGGTTTCTGAGGTTCTCTCAAGTTCTAACATAGCAGCAACAAACCTCCTTAAATACCTTGCTCTCCTTTCTGAGCCCACCTGCTCTTACCCTTTGCAGTGATGCCCAACCTCCTCTGTGAGAGAGACAATGAGGGGGGAAATGGGGCAGTAGGGAGAACCTGAGAGGGAAGTACCATGGACAGGGCATTGTTTCTGGCGGCAGAAGATGGGGGTTCTAGTCTCAGTGCTGATGCTTACTAGGTACCTGTGAATCAGGCCCTGTGCTAAGTGATGGGGTCGCAAAGAAAGGCAAGAAGCAGTCCCCTCCCCCAAGGAGCTCACACTCCAATGAAGGCAACAACCTTGGAACAACTGTGTGTGAGGCAGCTTTGGCCAGGGGTCCCCAAAGTCTTCGTGTGGTTTTATGTGTTCATACCTTAATAAGCTTTCAGCTTTAATAGCTTAAAACCACATGAAGGCTGTGGGGACCCCCTAGCCGCATGGTAAATTGGAGCTAACCAATAGAGGGAAGGTCTTAGCATTATAGTCAGTTTACCGTCTGTAAAATGAAAGGAGCTGGACAAGAGAGCCGAGGCTCCTGCCTGCTCTCAGTCTATGATCCTGTGGAGTTAGGAAAACCTGGCTTTGCACTGCTGCTCTGGGAACCCAGCTGACTTAGCTTTAGTGGGGCTTGGTTTCTTCAGCTGTCTAATGAAGATGGGATTATGAAGGCTACCTACTGGCACACAGGTGTTAGGAGGCTGAAATGAAATGGGTGGGAGAATCTGCAAAAGTGAGCCCAAGATTCCTGAAATGTCGCCTATTATGTTTCCATGGTCTGCATGGAAAACCCACTACCTGTCCTTCAGGGAAACTTGCCTGGACCACAGGGTTTCATTCTGGAATGGCATCTTAAAGATCACCTAGTCCAGCCATTTAATTATACATATAAGAAAACTGAGGCTCCATAGAAGGAAAGTGACTTGCCCATGGTTGTACAGAGCTGAGAGTCAAACCCAAGTCCTCTGACCCCAAATCCAGAACCATTTGAATGATTCCAGCCTTGGGGTTCCTTTAGGAGCTTGGTGTATCACACCCATTTCATGGGGGTGGTGGAAGTGTAGTAGACAGAGAGCTGGGCCTAGAGTCAGGAAGACTCATCTTCCTGAGTTCAATTCCAGCCTCAGACACTTACTAGCTGTGTGACCCTGGGTAAGTCACGTCACCCTATTTGCCTCAGTTTCCTCATCTGTAAAATGAGCTGGAGCGGGAAATGGCAAACCATTCCAGTATCTCTGTCAAGAAAACCCCAAATGGGGTCACAGAGAGTCAGACAGGACTGAAAACAATAGCGACAAGGAGTTATGCCCTCACTGAGTTCACACTACTGTGCCTCCCAGTTTGGAAACCTGTCTGAGAGTAGTGCCTTTGTATTCCTGAGTAAGACTCTCTTGAAGGTCTTTCTGGTGTCTGGCATTTGTACAACCAGCAAGCTGGCCCGCTGCCCAAATTCCCCACCTGCCCCCAGCAGGGAAAGGCTGTCACTAGATCACAATCAACTGGAGTCTGGAGCTGTCAGAAAGCTAGCTGCTGGAGGGTGTCATGCTTTCCAGGGCACTTTGTCACTCAGATGACCCTGGCTTCCTGCTGGTGACTGTCACACCTTTAGAGATTCTAGTAACACTCAGGTCCTCACACCCTTAGCCTTCTATGGTATTAAAAAGTGCACAGAAAATAAAATGCCAAGGCTAAAAGGACACTTGGAACATGCAACAAAGAACTCCAGGAAGGGACCTTAGATCGGTATGACATAGGATGTCAGAGCTAGGAACATGGGACATAGAATGTCCTAGCAGGAAGGGTCTTTGGAACCTAGAACCTAGAATGACAAAGCTGGAAAAAAAACTTAGAACATAGAGTTTAGGATGTGTGAGCTGAGACAACACAGGGCATTTAACTGGTTACAGCTGTCAGGGTTTTGGAGGCCATTTAGTCAAACTCCCTCATTTTTAAGTGAGAAAATAGGCCCAGAGAGGGAAAGTAACTTGCCTGAAGGTGCACAGCTGGTGAGTGGCATTATACTGACCTCTCAATTGATGAACAAATATTTCCTAGATGCCTACTCTGTACCAGGGGCTAGGCATGGCACTGGATACATGGTTTTTAGGCTGGTTTTGCTGGCAAAGCATTAAGTGGGAACATAGGGGAAAGATGAAGCAGGGGAGAGATGGGATCCCCTGGGGAGTGGACATGACTCCTGTGCTTCTCCCTGCCAGGTGTGGTGGAAGATGTCTGTGTGATTGAGACGTGGAATCCAGAGAAGGCTGCCAGCTGGAACCAGGCCCCAAAACTCCACTACTCCCTGGGCTATGACCACCAGAAGGCCCAGCTGTCTGTGACGCTCCTGGAAGGTAAATGCCCTATCCTTCCTTCTGCCTCCACCCTAATACTTCACTCCTGAAGGTTCTTTACAGGTCAAGGCAAGGGGGGAAGGGGTGAAGAAATGATTGAGAAAACATTTCATGCTATTAAGATCTGAAGAGTCAGTGCCCGGAGAGACTTTGGAGGTCATCCAATTCCTCCCCCATCTTATTTTTTCTTTTCTCTTGAAAAACTTTTATCATCTTTTATTTTTACCTCACCTACATTTCCGAATATATCCCTTCCCTTCTACCTCCCAGACAGCCATTGCTTATGAATAAAGAAGTAGAGAAGACAAAGAAATAATTTAGCAGACCTAACCAATACATCCATCCAATATGTCATTGTATGCCATGTTCTACACCCATCACCTCAGCAAGGAAGAAAGGGAGGTACACTCTTATGTCTGCTTGGGGCTAAACCTGTCATTTTACAGATGAAGAAACTGACTCTCAGAGAGTTTAAATAACTTACCCAGGGCTTCAAAATTAGCAAATAGTAGAGCTGAGCTTCAAATCCAGGTCCATTGACCCCCCGATTCAGCATTTTTTTCACCACCCACTTACTGATTACCACTTTCTACTTATCTGAACAGGAATTCTCTCTACAACATCCCAGAAAAAATGATTATCCAGCCTCAGTTTGAAAATATTTAATTACAGAGACCTTATTACCTCCCAAGACAGCTCATTCTACCTTTTAATCGTTCTAAGTATCCGGAAAGTTTATCTTTACATTTAGCTGAAATCTGCCTCTCTATAGATTCTACTCACTAAGATGCTGTGACGTGGTAAAGTTAGAGTACTGGGCTTGCAGCAAAGAAAGCTTGAATTCAAATCTTGCCTCAGCTACCTATAAGCTAGACTCTTTGTGCCTCAGTTTTCCTCCTTTGTAAAATGAGGGTATTGTATTTGATCATCTCTCTCATCCAATTCTAAAATTTCTGATTCATCTGTTGAATTTCTTTCTTGCCAGAAATGTCTATGGAATTTTCCCAATGGCTCTGATTTCATGATTATAGCTATTTTTTTTATTCATTCATTCATTCATTCATTCATTCATTCATTTACTCATTCATTTATTTATTTATTTATTTTGCTTTTAGGCAATTGGGGTTAAGTGACTTGCCCAGGGTCACACAGCTAGTAAGTGTCAAGTGTTTGATCTGAGGCCGGATTTGAACTCAGGTCCTCCTGACTTCAGGGCTGGTGCTCTAATCCACTGCGCCACCTAGCTGCCCCTATAGCTATTTTGTTAATGATAGGTTAGGCATTCCAGAGAGCACAATGGAAGGGGAGGTCAGAGCAGGATAGGGACTTGGGAGGCAAAGGGCTGAGGTAGGTGGGAATACAGGATTGTAAAATGGTACCAGGAGGAGGGAGTTTTTGCCTAGGCAGTCTGCAATTCCAGATCACAGTCAGAAAAAAAGGAGAGCCCAGTGGATTTTCTCATCTTAGCCGTACCCACCCCTGCTCAACTGAACTGAGGCCCAATTGCCACATCCCCTAGTGGTTGCTCAGCCCCTGACCTTCCTTCTCTCTCCAAGGCTATGATTCTGGGATTGCCCTACCTGGAGGGTGTTTAGGTTTAAATCATTAGGTACCTGCAAGCAGTAGGAGGATATTATAGTGTCCTTGGCTCAGGAGACCAGAGCATGGATGATTAAAGGGGTGTTGGCAGTTATCAGATAAACTTCTGCTTTCTTTGTGTTCCAAACTCTAAATGTGAGGTGTGCCTTTCCAAATGTGCAGGGTGTCCCCAGGTTTCCTTTCCTCCACCTTAGACAAACAAAGCTGACCAAATGCCAAGGAACACACATCCATCATGTGATGCTGCTTGGGTTCTAAAGCCTGAGGCTTGGGATTGGGAGGAGAGTGGGCTCTAGCTCTTTGGTAGGTCTTTCTAGATCTCCATCATTTGAGAGCAGCCTGCCAGAATGGAAACTCTGGGAGATGATACATCAGAAGACCTAGGTTCAAATCCTGGTTCTGGTACTTATTTGGCACACGAAATTGGACAAATCATTTTATCTCTCTGAGCCTTGTTTTTTCCATCCAAAAAATGGTTATAATAATACTTCTACTACCTACATCACTGGGCTCTTATTAGGACTCCATTTTGTAAAGCTTAAAGTGATACAGAAATGTTTCATTTTCTCCACAGTGCCTCCTTCTAACCTTCCTTCAATTTTTCTCCCCCTTTTCTTTAAAAAAAAGTTATTGATTTTTTGGGTTGTTATATCACATTCATTTCTGAGTATACCCATCTACAACCCCCTTACGCAGCAAGGCATCTTTTGTAAGAAAGATTTAAGAAGGAAGAAGAAAAACAAATCAATTCAGCAAAAATGGACACAACTGAGTCTGATGACATCTAGAATGTTCTGCAGGCACAATTTCCCACCTGCAAAGAAGAGGAAGAGGCAGATTTTTCTCATCTCTACTCTATGGGCAGCTAGGTGGCATAGTAGATAGAGCTCTGGACCTGCAATCAGGCAAACCTGAGTCCAAATCTGGCCTCAGAGACTTACCAGCTATGTGACCCTGGGCAAATCACTTAACCTTTATGCTACTCACTTTCCTTAACTGTGATAGTCAGTTAATATAGATTTATTAAGTGCCTACTATGTGCCAGGCACTGTGCTAAGTGTGGGGATACAAAGAGAGGCGAAAGACAACCCCTGTCCTCAAGGATCTTACAATCTAATGGGGATGGTTTTGTGAAGGCTACCTCACAGGGTTATAAGGATCAAATGAAATAAGAATGGCACATAGTGGGCACTTAATAAATGTGTGTCCCCTTCCTTACGCTCCCCCCCCCCTGCCCAGGGCCAAACTTAGTCATTGTAATTACGTAGTCATCTCTTCTTAATGATTACTGATTACACTGGTGAGCATGTTGAGAGAAGAGACTGTTTTTGCTTTTCTTTGTATCTCCAGAGCCCTCAGTTAGTGCCTGGCACAGAGTAGGTGCTCAATAAATACTTATTATTGACTTGAGTGGCATTATCCTAACTGATCAATTGGGGCATACTCAATGGCCCACACCTGAACCATGAGTTTAACCTTTCAAAGCACTTTTACCTGGATTATCTCACATGTACTGGAAGCACAGATCTGATCATGCCACCCCTCAGTTCAAGAACCCTCAGTGGCTGCCTATTGCTTCCAGGATAAAATGCAAACTCCTCAGCTTGGCATTGGAAGTCCTTCACCATCTGGGTCTAGTCTACCTTTCCAGGCTTATTGCATGTCACTCCTCTTCTCAGAAATTGACATACCACTTCCCATTTTGATGCCTTTGTCCAGCCTGTTGCTCATGCTTGGAACAAACTCCCAATTCACCATCATCTTTTAGAGTCCTTAGCTTCCTTCAAGGACCAACTCTCATGTCACCTATAATGGGAAGCCCTTCCTGCTTCCCTTAGTTATTGATGGTGCCTCCTTTCTTCTTTTCCTCCTT